>NC_088677.1:35556839-36240411 GCF_950023065.1 Planococcus citri
CATATGTAACAACTCAATTTTTCTAATTCTTTTGCAAAGTAAGCGCGATAAAATGTATTTTTTTTTACGTGGCTCGTATAATGAAACAAAATTGTCAAGGAAGTAGGTACCGTATCCAGGTGGATACTTCCTGCTCTCATCACTTCCTAAGAACCAAATTAGTTGCCCATCTCTTACATTGTAGGAGTTCATAAAATTTTCAAAAGGTATCTGATTAAATCCTAATTTGAAATGATAACATCTCTGCGTATACACCTGCTTGTATTCTTAATAAATCCACAAGTACTTTGTTTAATCATGATTTGAAATCGTTCCCTGTTACAGGTTCAATTTGCAGACTGGTTACAAGACAAAGTGACGCTAAACGTTTATTTCATAGTGTACTACTCATTTCGGGTGATTTTCGTCCACGTGGGACCTTGCATATCATTGGTAATCCTGAATTTACTACTGTTCAAAGCGATGAGAGAAGCTCAACTCAAAAGAGATAAACTTTTCAAAGAGAACAGAAAAAGCGAGTGTAAAAAATTAAGGGATTCCAATTGCACAACGTTAATGCTCATCGTAGTCGTAACTGTGTTTCTACTGACTGAAATCCCGTTGGCGGTTGTTACCGTAAGTTGGACATTTTTCCGTTAGGTTTTCTGCTACGTGTTTAGTTATGTAGTTTAAAAATCAGCGATGAAAGCGTACAACGCGTACCTACTTATCCTTTGGGATTCCGAAACATGTCTGGCTTCCGTAAAATAATAATTTTAATGAAGTACCTATACTATATAGGCTATCTTAGTAGTAAAAATATCATATAGCTGAGGATTGTAGACTGGGTAGACCCTCGAAGGAGGAAAAAGCAATATCTGAATTGGCCACAGTATACTTTTGATGAATATAGACTAGGCCTTCTTTCACGGAAGAACTTCAACTTGAAATTTATTCATTATTATAGGGGAACAGTCTGCTAAGTATGTTTAAAATTTAAGTGCAAATAAAACAACCAAAAGCTAAAAAGACACCAAAAAGTTACCTGCTTCTCGGTGGAACGAGAACTCCGCTATAATTAAAAACTCCGAAAAGATGTTTTTTTTTTGGAAAAAATAATAATAATAGTGATACCTAATGAAGAATTGAAAGAGAATTTGTCTTTTCATTCAAATGCCTCGAGCAATTTACAAAGATAATTTAGGCTAATTTTCTATCGCTGTTTTGCTTTCGCTTTACTTACGTACCTACCTACCTTCAAATACGGAAAAACTTTTTAACGAAGATATGTAGGTACCTATCTGAGACTAATGATGATAATTTGAAATGTTCGCAGGTTTTACACATAATTTCCAGCGGTATAACAGAGATATTAGACTACAATATTGTAAATACGTTGATATTATTTACCAATTTCTTCATCATCGTGAGTTACCCTATCAATTTTGCCATATACTGTGGTATGTCCAGACAATTTCGTGAAACTTTCAAAGAGCTGTTTATTCGAGGAACTGTCCAAGTGACCCGACGAAATGGCGGTAGTTCAAAATATTCGTTAGTAAACGGACCTCGCACATGCACCAATGAAACCGTGCTATAATTGTGATTACATGTTTTAAATGAGGTAAGTTGAAAATTAAAATACTTAAAATACAGTAGTGAATCGATAAAATGATGAAAATAAAAGTGAAAATTCTGGAAATTGATTAAGAGGACTAAAAGTTCTGAAGAAAATGATTTATTTTGATCAGATCAGGTCAGGTCGGATCCGAATATTTCCTGGATCCAATTTGACCCGACTAGGTCTAATTAGATCTGGACTGATCAAATTTTAACTAGATTCAGACCAGATCAGATTCAATAAGGAAGACTTGACCGATTAGAATTACACCAGATCAGATCTGATAAGATCTGGAACTTCTCCGGATTCAATTTGATTTGATCAGATCAGAGCAGAGATTCAATCAGTTTATATCTGTTCAGACCTGATCAGATCCCATCATCCTTGATCTAATCAGATCAGATCACTTTTCTGGGGGTAGATATGATTTCGACCTTCAATTTTTGCCATATATCTACTACATTTAATGTAAACTTTGATCTGAATTGGATTTATAGAGTGTTCTAATCTGATCGTAGATCCAATCATTTTGTTTCCAAAATTATCCCAATATTTTCAAGTAAGATTTGTAAATTTTTTAAAACAATTTCCTGATGTACAGAATGTCCTTTATGTAAGTACAATAAAATTATTCGAATTCTTACATTTTTAAAAATAATTTTTCCAAAATTTCCATTGACATTTTTTTTGTGCATTCTAATTTTTGTTACTTTGAACAATTTTTGCGATATTGTTTTTTGAATATTATTCATTCGAAGTTATCAAAATTGAGGAACATTTTTTGCGATATTTTCGATTGAAAAGATACTCAATAATTATGGATGTGGGGTGAGAGATAAGGAATTCCTTTATGTGTAGGTATATCTAGTAAATTCCTTATGCCTATTTGAAGCATACCTAAGCTCACAAGGAAGGTATCCCACATCACACAAAATTTTTTGAACCGAACAAAGATAAATTGAAAAAGCCTTCACGTGCTACAGTGCATTTTACGACTTTTGGTGAATTTTTGAAAATCGGATTTGGCTTAAAAATGAGAAAAAATCAAAATTTTGCCAAATGGACCTCGAAAGCTGAGATTTTATGTTTACTCAATTCATAAACTCCCTCCCCCTCTCCTCCCTAAATCGAGTGGAAACGGTTTTGAATTCTCTTGATGAGTTCTAGGGTCTGTAGCAGATTTTTGAAACTTGAAATTTCCACAAAACTGTACCAAATCAAACTGGAAAGTCGAAATTTTCTCTATGCCTTAATTTTAACATTCTGAGACAGTTTTCCAAAAAAATTCCATAGTATCTACCCAAATTAACTTTAGAGTTTATGCTCGAGATTGGAGCTTATAGTGACCCATTTAAACGATCATGCGTCCTTTTTCCAAAGTTTTGGTGTGTTTTGTTAATTTGGACAGATTTTATGGCGTTTTTTTGGAAAATTGAAATTTCCAAAAAGTCATTGGGGGCTTCAAAACGACTTGAGCCCGCCTCCAGTAGACTCAGCATGTTAAAATTGAGGTACAATGAGAATTTCAGTTTCTCAAATTTGATTTGGGGGAATTTTGTGGAAATTTCAAAATTCATAAATCTGCGCTGGTGGCTTCAGATCTGCTTACGTGTCAAAAATAGCGTACGTATACACCGAATTTACACTTTCTAAGTCATTTGGGTGAAATTTTGTTTTTTTTTCAATTTTGGTTCAAATTTGCTTTTTAAAAATTCACCATAAATCGAAAAATGCACTTTAGTACCAAAAATTTTGGTTAGTGATATACTTTTGAATGCTCTTTCGATTTACCTGGGTTCGCTTCAAAAATGTTTGAATGAGTTCAGTCATTTTTCAGACTGCGAAGATTTCATTTGAAATTTTCATTTCTTCTGCATGGTAAAAAAATTGAAGCAGCTGAGTTCAACGACACCACATGGCAATGCCCTTTCAGAAATTTTCTCGTTTACAAGAATAAGAAAATTATGAAATTTTGTATACCGATAAAATGTACCTATTTCCTTAGTTCTTCCGCTCTAAGAACCCTGTTTTCAAAATAAATCTTATTTTTGCACGTTTGATTTGATCTTTTTATCAAAGAAGAAAATATGGTACCGTAAGCCTTTAAATGCAACAAAATTTAAACAATCGTGACGACCAAGTTACAACTTAATAATAACATTTAAGAGATGACAAATGATCTATATTTACACGAGTTACTTCATCGTCATATTTAGAGTTAAACTATTACGCCTTAAAACGTTGCAACATTAATCAAAACTAAATGCAACAATGAGCCACATCTTATCCCACTATTGCTCGTTTTTAATCTCTTCTTCGTTTTAAAACCCCTTTTAGAAATGAAAAATGTATGAGATTATGAACGTTTAAAACGTTTATAACGTTTTACAAACTACTCAAAAACGTTATTATTTCGCGCATTTAGATTAATAGCTCGCTCGTTGTTATTCCATGCTAAGTATGAGAGGATATTTTTTCAAAAAAAATTGTGTATTTTTTCCAAAGGTACGTTCCAGACGTGTTACCTTTAGTCTTTTACCTATATATACTTACGTTATTAAATCATCATAGGCTATGCAATTTTATATGGTAAAATTTCACTGGTTTTGATCACAAATCATTTTTCATAAAAACTAACGATTTTCATTTTCGTTGAAACATAAGCCTATTTGTGAGTTCAGTGACCTTGAAAAACAGTCCACGAACCTGAACCAGTCAACTATGAAAGAAAAATTACCCTACACGACTTTGTAACTTTACTTTTAGTGGTATACGAGTATAAGGTATAATGCTTTTCGAGAATACCAAGAATTAAGATTTTATCCTTTTATTTTTTGCTTTAATGTATTTGATTCTTTTCGTAGGAAAATTTGTATCTGTGTCGAAGCATTTGTATTGTTTAGACCAAACGATGGTAAAACTTATTTTGGGTGTGTTTTTTTATTCAACTTTTTGCGGCTGTTTTCCTTTCAAAAAAAAAAAAAAAGTTATACATTGCGACGCATTTAAGTTAGCCGTATATATATTTTTTGCGATGTAAAATATTGTCCAATACTTACTGGATATTGAAAGTAAAATTGAGATTTACGATGCAATATGTACAATTGAAATTAGGTCAACACGGGACTGAAATTATGATAGGTTAAATTGAAGGAGAAATACGAAAGGAAAATGGAATACATGCCAGAAAATAAATACTTACGCCAAGTTGCAAACACAACGAAAATTCCACCCTGTGTAATGATATGAAAATATAAATTTGATACGGTTTTTTCGCCCATGTCGGGTCAATACGCGCGGCAAAATTGTTTGTCGAATTAATTAACTTTGTTGTCGGAGTGCAGAAATCGCGTTGTTAATCTTTTGGCGTCAATGATGAGATTTAACTGCCAAACAGAAGAACGTGTGTGGCACGTAGATATACGTTTTGAGGATGATTTGCGAACGTACCGTATACGTACGATATAGGTAGAGGTATAATACTCGTATACGTATATACCTACGTACGAATCTTGAATTCGTTCTGCGGTATAACGCTGTATGTGATGCTTTGAAAAACGTCAAAATCTAATCGGATTTCACACGTTATTATAGCAGTAGAACCGAAAACTGAACCAAGTCAAATTTAACCCGGATAACGGATGGAAAGCGTGGTGAAAAAATTGATATAATGGCGACCTGCTCGGGGTTTTATTCGAATGTTTCATTTTAAGTGCAATTGATGAGAAAACTCGCCAAGTTGTGGAGATTTACGAGTACACAATTGAAAAAGGCTCTTTACCTTTTTGAAAATGTTTAAGTAGATTATAAGCTACATAAAAATGTTGGCGAGTGTTGGAAATTTCTCAAGGGTGTTAGATATCGAAGTAGATGGGCTATCATTTTTAAGCACGAGTCGAGAAAATTTTCAAAATATGACATAAATATCTACTTAATGAAATTTTGTAGACTTTTGATGGTAAAATATCGCTGTTGGCGTATTTTTTTTCTGAAAAGATGAATGTACCATAGGAAAAAAAAGGGGTAATTGCACGATGACCATTAACTTTCTTTTAGACGTGAATGATACAACGGATTTACTAGAAGCTTGAACCAATAAGTATAAAAATTTCGAGTTCAAAGCACGACGAATAAAAAATTTACTTCCCATCTTCCTCGAAAAAAGTTACTTGCACATCAACTTGAACCAGCTTCAATTTTGGCTCGATGCAGTGAGATAAAATTTTGTTAAAATTTAATAATCAAGAACTGGATCTTGCTAAAGAAAAAATAGGCTACTAATTATTTTCATTTACCTGTCCTGCAAAAAATAACCATAATTTTATTTGACGAATCATTATTTAGGTATAATCTTTCAACTGTAATATGACTCAAGTGTCGAGTAGGTTGAGGTGCAGACCTAGAATAAAATGAGTTTAAAGAAAACAAAAATTCTTCGGTAACCCCCTTTGAACTTGATTCATTTTTCATTTTTTTTTCCAAACGCACATTTCTCACGACCAATTCACCCGCTGACAGACACTTATTAGAAACGATTAAAAACAAGCGAACTTTTTTCCTGTCATTCGCAGGATACACAGTCAGTGTGGAAATCCTTCACACCCAACAGCGTATCTATATATTTTAGAAATATTTCAAAATAAGTATTACGTGCTTATAAAACGGTAAAATTTTACGAGTTCACACGTTTGGAACGGTCAAATAAAACGGAAGTTATAAAAATACCTTTTTACAAAATATAACCGCAACCCTTGCGTTCGACATTGAATTCCCCATTAAAATACAACTTTTGCCAAAAAATAATCGTCCGATGTTCATCTGATATCGCGTATTCGGCATTTTTAGTAGCTTAGGTATAATTTTAAAGGTCAAGTGTCGATGTTTTTATAATCAAAGGTTTCCCTCGGAACTTCGGTGAATTATGAAGGTTTAGAAAATTCGTTGTTCAATGAGATTTTTTTAAGGTTGTAAATCCTTTTGAATCCGATGTCCAAACGTTTTTTAGTAAATTGTTTACAATAACGTGAGCTTTTGCGCTAGTAAGAGGGTAAAGACTTCTGTAGGTACAATACATCTATGTATTATATCATTTACATGTTCACCTGTATAAGTGTATGGATTTATCGTTTTACAAACACGAATCTACGTAAATGAGAATGTTGTTTTTTCGGTTCCGATTCATGGTTTAAAGACTGGACAGAGTTTTTTGGAGTTTTTACAGAATGTTTTTATTTTCTCGTTTTTTTTTTGGTTTTTTTTTTGTTTTTTTTTCGTTGAGTAGTTAGATAGCCAAAGTAAACAAAATTTTATGGATTCCAATTAAGACATTGAACGAAGGGAGAAGCATCTTTAAAAAACTAATTATTGGAAGTACAAAGTAAATTTTATGCTCTACGATAAATTCTTGTTCTGTTTATTGTTTTTCTAAAACGTTTAATTTTCTCATAAAATCAATGTTTATATATCCTGAAAAATCTATAAAAATGTAAAAACTTGAAAAATTATATGTCCATAGGTACCCAGGGCTTTTTTGTGGGGGAGCGCGGAAGGTCTGCGTCCCTCCAAAGAAAAGTTCAAAAATATTAAAAAATTGCCATAAAAGTAAAAAAAATGAAAGAATTTGAAAAAAATGAAAAACAAATATCTTTTGTTAACTTTTTCAAAAAATTTTGATTTTTTTTAGATCAAAATTATCTAAATACAAAATGTGTCAAGGTTGTCACGAATTACGGAACATTATTATGTACTTAAAGAGCAAAAAAAGTGATCAAAATTTTTTATTTCAAAAAAGTTCAAAATTTTGTTCAACTATAAAAAAATAATTTATGTAGGTATTTCGATTTTTTTCTTAAAACACAGTGACAGGGGAGGGGGTATGAACATTAGGGACTTGCAACTTCAATTTAGCGCTCCCCCCTCCCCAAAGAAGAAAATACAAAAAAAAGATCTTTAGGTACCCAACATGCTTATGTATTGTTAGGTGCAAATTGTTTGTAAAATAATCTTAAAATTACACATCGCACAAAAAATTCAATAGCGGTTGATAATAGGAAATTTTGAGCTCCACTGGTTTGGCTCAATGGATCTACTCTAAAAATGCTCAGCAATATTACAATCATATTCAAAAATTCATGACACTGGAATTTTGCATAAAATGGGCCTTCAAATCGGTATTATGCAAGCAACCCGCAATATGTATTGCAAAGATGTTAATAAAATTGCATAACCGGTTTGCCGTAAATATGTGAGTTCATTCTCCATAACTTATTCCTTGCAAAGTTGAACTATAGAATCACAAAAATTAAGCAATTTTGATTTTGCACATAAAAAAAATTATTTCTCATTGATAGTCGTTGATAGTACATTATTGGAGTTTGCTTAGAAACGTCATATGAGAAACAAGTAATCAACGATTAAAAAATTGATAGTCCATTAAAAGTAACCAGTGTCGACCATTCACAAGAAGGTGGACGTGGAAGACTCGTGAAATTTGAAAGACTCATTAAGTATATCGAAACTCGTAGAAATTGAAAAGAATCTGTTTGCGGGGTTTCAAAGAAAATAATAATAGTGAATTCCAAATCGATAATCAAATTCAAAAAGTTTAAAACTGAACGTTCACAATGCAAGCTCAATTTAATATGATACGAGTATTATTTCAAAAGTTGAAATCTACAATTTAAAAATTCGAAATAATTAGGTACCTACAGTACTTACATTGCTGAAATCCTTCTTTCGCCCTTTTTGCAACCAACTTACTTTCAAAGAGTGATCTCAACACGCATAAGGGGTGTAAGGACCCTATTTAACCAAATTTCAAGAAGGAAATGTGGTCCAAATATTAAAAAATTTGACCATTGAGTTCAAAATCTCCGCCATTTTTTGAAATTGACTCTTCAGTGCTTTCTCCAATTAGGTATTCTGCTTTTGAAATAAAGTTTAATTCATTCAATGATATTTCGCTCACTCCAATTTTTCAGTTTTTCAAACGAAGACTAAAAAAAGTGCTCATTTATGGTCGAGTTTGAAAATTTTTCATACCTACCCCAAACGAATTCGTATTGTTTTGTTAGATAGGTACTCATTCGTAACGCATGAAATATAAGATAATAAGTATAAGTACCAGTACCTACATATTACAATAGGTAGAGTAAAACTTTGTTTATTCCTGCTGGTTCGCGTATTGAATTCATGGCGCAAACTTTCAACGTACAACAAATCATAAAAAAAGCACCAAATGTTAAAAGTAGGTACTCGTGAAACATGATATACGAGTTAAATTTTTGCTAACGAAAATAAACTTGAACTAGTAGACAGTCTAGGGAAAATTTCACCTTAATGATGAACTCCTTTTAAGAGAATTAAATTTTTATATTAGACTACGAGGCGACGCGACGCGACGCGACGCAACTCTTGTTTATAGTAAAAGTACCTTTGAGATGGAACTAACTTCGATTTAACAGTACTGAATAAATATTGCTAAGTAAACTAAATCATCTATTTCCTTTTATGGCTTTGCCTTTGGTATTTGTGTCGAACGATGTTGTTAGTGGAGACTGATTGCTGTGTCCTTCTGCTGGCTGGGTTATAGGTACATGCGTTGAAGGTTGAACTAGTATTTTCCACCTAATCAATTTTTATTCTTCATCATTACTGTAATTATTTCTTTTTTCTTCAATTAAGTATACTTATATCTTCGCCTGCTTTTTCACGACTTACTCGTATTTCGAAAAACTTACGCTGCAGAGATGAGAAAAGCTGCAGGGTGAAATTTAAGCTGCATTTAACAAGCAGCCAAAGACAAGAGACATCAATCGAAGTGATCGGGTTATATGAAACACGAATACCTACAAATACGACTAAAATGGAACTGGTACTCGCAGGTACCTCTCACTTAATTCTGTAAGGTTTCCAATGACGCCCTTCTTAATACACGAGTGGCTTAATTAAAAATTTTTGCAACTTGGCTGATACTGGTGTTTGAAAAACAACTTGGTTCTCTGGTTACGCTCGAGTGACGCCCATTAGGTACCTACTAAGGGTTTCATCATATGGAAACTATCGTTCTTTCGAGCTTCTCTAGGGGTAAATTAATGGTTGAGTTTAGCTTTCGTTGGTTGCTCTAATAAATGAATGGTCCGCCGATTGAAAATACGTACTAATGTGGTTAACTCATTTAACGGAAAAACTTTGGAACAAGTCTAGATATTATTTAGAATACTTACCTGGTTATAAATTTAAGCTGAGTGAGAAAAAAAAAGTGGCATAAAAGTCCTACCCTTTATTGTAAAGTTGGTCGGAGAGTTTATCGCGCGTCGCTATTTTTATCGTTAGTAATGAAAGAGCGTCGGTTCGGTAGACAAAACTGTTGCCTCGCATACAATGTTGACGCCAATAAAAGGCGTCATGCTATCGTCGTCGATGATCATAAAGCCGTCGCAAATTTCACTGATTGTTTAGTTACTTTAAAGTTTCCATTACACAAAAGGTCGTTTGGCTATTTGAAAAATCAAAAATAAATAGGTATACTGTATCCGTGCAAATATAGGTACTCTCTACCCTCTTTTTCTACTCGTTACATGTAGAATGCTCAAGCCTCGGATGCATTCGCACATGTAAAAATTAAATAAAATTGGTGTTTTGATTTTTTTTCATTACGAACCAATCGAGTGAAATTTTCAAAAATTCTACTGAGAATCGAATTAAACATCATGTGAAGATAGAGGAAGTGAAAAAATTGTTCGTGTACATCCGTGTAAAAATATGTATTTTATCAAATTGGAAGCGTATCAGCGTTGTTGTCAGTTGAAAAAATGAATTTGAAGTCTAAAAATTTGGATTTTGGATTTCAGCATTCATTTTTAATGTTGATTTCCTTTTAACCTAATTTTTATCCATACTGATAATAAAAATTGAGTACCTACGTATTTTTCAACAATTTTTATTTTTTACTTTTTGTTCCACGATTTAACATTCAGGTCAGATGAATCATTATTACGTAGGTATAATTTCGCAGAAACTACAGTCACTTGGTAAGAAAACAAAAATTAAACAAATAAGGACTGAATCGAGTTGCGATTTCAGTTCGATATTTCATCACATTCCCTCTCCTCTTTTACTTTAAAATAAATCAAAGAAAAAAATAAAATTAGTTTGATTTGCCAACAGTCACGTCTCTACGAATCTTTTCCGAATCTTAATGATTTTTTTCTACTTGGGTACTTATTTCACGTTTCTATGAGTATTTTATTTACCATCTATTTTATCACATAATTTTCTATTTTACTTATAGATACCTCTCTTTTTTTAGAGCAACCGAATGTTGAAATACTAGGTATGATCTCGTAAGGGTACTTTTTGATGAGAAACTTTTTTTAAAAATTCATTTTTTGAAGATTAGAAAGGATGGAGAAACAAGAAAAAATTGTCTGAAGGGGGAAGAAGAATATAACACGAATCGACTATCAAAAAATTCTGGCATACTTTATTTACCTCATTACGTAATACCATTTCTCGGTTTTAATGTTGAAAATACGTTAATAGATTTGCATAATCAGTTCGCCGTAAATATAGTAAATTTCAAATGCGATTTACTTCACGTTAACTTGAATTGAACCCAATATGAAGTGGGATTCACCGATTCAATTAAATTTTTGTTAACGAGTTTCTTTTGATGGTCCAGCAAAATTATTATCGTTTTCATCCAGACTCCTAGAGGCTGATAGGGCTAACAATTTCTGGCGAAATTGTCCAACATTAAGGGCCTATAACTTAGAAGTGTGAATCGGTTAAATTTGGGCAAATCGGTTTGCGAGGCTTTGAAGAGAATAGATGAAATCGGTAAGTGGAATTTGACAAAATTGATCTTTCAAAGTAGGTTGATTGAAGTGAAAATTGCAGACAGAATTTCGAAAATAACAATCAGAAATAGGTACCTACGTATTCGTATAGAAAAATGAAACACAAAGACGAATATTGATTAAATTTATTGACATACATAGAAATATAAAGATCTGAATATTGGTTGAGATTTTAAAAAATGAATATTCAAACTAGAAAATACGCTAACAATATAGGAAAAAAAAACTGAAAATGAAAATGATGGATGAAATAAACCCAATTCCATAAATTGTAAAAATCGCAAAACGTTGAAAATATCATAACATAAAACGAAACATTGATAGAAATTGGAAACAATCTAAAGAATCTAAGCATTTTGTACCTAACTAGCATTGAGTATAATGATTTTGTACCTAGATCACTATATTTCAAAATGAGAAATTAAAGAAATTCTGGTACTTCTCCCATTCCTCCATCCATCCACACAAAAAGCTTCATATTGTACATATTATGATAGGTTATTTCTTAGAATGATAGTAATTAAAAGACGTGTATTTCAATTTTTGAAACACAAGTAGATACAAACATAAGTACCTATGTCGTAGTGAGCCTTATTAGTGGGATATTCTGTCTTCGTCGCCAGCAACATTGTTTTTTTTTTTTTTTTTTGGTTGAAATATGATTTCATTAAATTACCACGTGGCCGGATTATTTTTTCTGTACTACCACTTTTCAAATAGGTAGGTATTTTAAAATAGATGATAAGTTAGGCGACGGTAGCCAATTTTCGAGACAAAATTTATTATATCATCAAGGCCATTTATTCTCAAGGTTGATACTTACTTGAAAATGTGTATTTACTTATTCTTTTTCAAAAGATGCTTAAATGTTTTTTTTCCTTTTGTTTAATGTTGACGTAGTTACTCCATTATATCCCAATTTTGTGAGTGACGACTCGTCTTTCTTCCACCACCAGATACTTTATTATGTCAACCATAATTAATTAATTATCAATAATATAGCTGCGCATTTATTTATTCGCTAAATATTTTTTCAGCTTTTGTTAGATAAATAATCACTTTGCAATTTATTATCTGTTTCAGAATTTTTTCGACATTAAAAAGCGACATTTTGATCAAACAATCTCGATTCGTTTCGAAATTTCTACAAAGGAATCCTCAACTCCGCTATTTTGCTCAAATGAAAATCGGATTTACTATTAATTACTCGCCGAAAGTTTCTATTAAGTATGAAAATACTATACTTATAGTGTCTACGTTGAAATCAAACGAAAAAAAATACATAAACTTTTCTTGTAACAGTCCTAATAAAATTTATATGTTCATTTATAAATCAACTTTTTAGCGCTCTCTGCGTTTATGCGAAAAACTCCGAATAAATATAATTATTAGGTATTTATTAAGGAATTTACCAATGTGATATGAATCTAGTAACAAAGCAAAAGCTTTGTTTTATTATATCGTAATTTATGTACCTACCTACTCGTATATCACGAAATAAATTTAATTTTTACATATTGTACAATAATCATTTTTCTTAATTGTCAACTTAAATTTAGATAAAATAAAATTTTATACAAATGAAAAAATTAACTCGCGCGAATAGAGGAAAAATAAGAGACAAATTTGAAACCAAAGTATGAGCCCACTTGTAGTTTTAAATTTGTCTTTTACCAAATTACTTATAACGAGTTTAACAACATTGAAGTGTCGCTGCTATAAAAGTAGGCAATATACAATTTCGCTTTGAACATAACAAATACCTTTTACCAATAGAGAGCATCGATATTGAAAACAATGCAAATTTATCGAAGGAAAGAATAAGAATCTGTATTTCTTTGTTCGGATGTTCGGATGCATCTGGTTCAACATAATATACCTTACTTACTTCGTTTGCATAAGGCTGTGGCATGTTACCGTGGTATTTGAATAGGCGTACGCTGATTTGTTTTTTCTTGTGCCTATTTTTTTGTTCGGTTAAATTAATTAAATTCGTGTATACGACTCAATCAACTGAAGTTTTTAATGTGTTACTTAATTCAACATGATTATCATCGTTGAAAAAAATCGCGAACGAGTTAATTTTTTTTTTAAATTAGATTTTGTAAATACGACGCCTTACTTGATTTTATATTATGTAATTTAAATAAATGTCTTCATTTGTACAGATTTTTTTATAATTAAGGTATTTTTTGTTCTCAATGTTTTCGTTTTTCATTTTCTTGAATAAAATGTATTTCAAATGTTTGTTTCATTGGTGACTTTTCAAAGAAGTAATCTAAATAAATAAAAGGAACCGGGCGAACGTTGAGAAAAAAATACAAAATGACGATGCTTTTTAATGAATAGGTACCTAAGAAGGAGCTTTGATGCGTTAAATGTGAGTAAGTATTTATTTTAAGAAGTGTAAAAGGGTATAAGTAAGAATTTTAATTTTAGCTAAAAAGAAACCTACTTAATTGCAACAAGAAACACAGAGATGTAAGATTTAAAAATTTTAAAATATAGGTATTTAAGGTAAGTCCGAATACTTATTCAACTGTCTACGTGCCTTCCTATTCAGTTCACTAATCAACTAGCTATGAATTCAACTAAAATTTTATTGAAAGAACGACGTGCTTCATGCAAAATGAGCTGAAAAAGAGTGCCTTTATACATTTTCAAAATAATTCCAACAAAAAACCCAGCTCTATAAGCTTCAGATTCATTGTATTGCTTGTTTTTTTTTTAAAAATCGTCCATCGTAAAATACCCATCAACATCCAGATACCTACTTGAGAAGTACCTGGGTAAACTATTTTTCGATTGGAAATTTAATTTAAAGGAATACAAAGGATGACTGGTGTCATAAATTGTACGACTTACTTCGATACACGATCTTATCGTTTATTAACAAGAGTTTATTATATATGTATCAATTTGCATCACTACATCATCTCGTAAAATGACTTTTTTTTTATAAAGGTGTTCCACAAATTCATTTTGAATATCCAATTACCGTAAAAATGAAATACTTTTATTAAAAACGTGCATAAAGGAAATGAGTACGAATTGATGCGATATTGAAAACGAAATGACTTTTTAATATCAACACATACTCGTATGTCAGCATATCTACAATAATAGCACTTCTCGTTGAGGGAAGAAGGCACTCGGAGAAAAACATTAAGCTGTAGATGAACTAAATTACGATTTATGCATCATTTGAAAACGCTGTAAAAATTTTCGATTCATTTATTTCGGGTAGATATTTATCATTCGTACAGATTAGACAAATTTAGTGACATTGAAAAAAAAGGCAATTTGAAAAAGTATGTAAGTAGATACCAGTGACTAAATTATTTTGAAACTAATAACGAGCTGGTGCTGGTACAGTATTAGAACCCGAAGTAATCCGTTTGTGTTCTTTCTTGGCACATTAATCACAGTTCGAGAAATTACTCGGTTAGTACGGAGAGAATTTAAGTTGTACGGTAGATATACTCCATTCTGTTGTATTTTGCATGAAACTAAGTGACGCAAATTATATGTTAAATACTTGGAAACAAATTTCAAAGAACGCATTTGTAACGTTTTTCGGTAACTACTTGTGCTGAAGAAAAACTCGACTCTATAAACGGCGAGTGTCGTATAGAAATAAGTTACTTCAAATGACATTTTGCGAGTGACTCATTCAAATGAACTTTTCTCTCGAAAAAAAGAAAACCAATTGCTTAGATGATTTCCAACTTGGAAAATTTAGCCACCTCGTACTCATCGAACAAAAGTACGAGTATTTACCAAAGTTATTTTCAAGTTGGGAATTTTCGGAATATTCGTAGGCAGAGACACCTACTTACACGAAATCCAAAAGAAGAAAGTCCAGGATAGTTCATGTTTGAATAAATAGAGAGAAAAAAAACGACGTACTTGGAAATTAAAGCACTGTATCGATAAATATAAGATCGAAGAATTTTCCTGTTTAAAAGTTGAGCATGAAAGTTTATAGTGTTTTGAAAAAACAAAACCCCGAAATGTTCGTTTGGTTTTTGATTTATACTGAAACTTTGAGAATATATTTGAAGGTTTTCCTTACATGTAGGAATAAATTTAAATTTCCACTTCCAGTTTTGCAAAATTACATACTTTGCTAACTTGCTGGGCATATTAGTAGATACACTTTAGATCGTATTTTTCATCGTATCAACATATTGCCAGAGTTCAGGTAGAGTTAATACGAACATTTTCGTAGGGGAAAATACTTATGCTTCGTTGTATTCTTATTGAACTGTTCCTGTAAATGTTAAATGAGCAATTCAACTAGTGAGTAGGCTTAGATTGTGGAATTTCACCGTCTTGACTTCACTGTTAATATTTCTCCACTATCAGAAAAACTGACTTCATCCAAAAAATTAGAAAAATTGAAATAATTCTGTTACTTGGATAGGTAGGTACACTTCCATTTTAGTGAGAAATGTGATGAAAAATTGAAAACTTTTTCGCATTATTTTTTGAATTTCAATAAACATTTTTGAAATAAGTTTTACCTACAGAAAAAATTTTTTTTCTGATATGAACAAATTTTCATGTATCACCAGAGGTGAAAAAAGATGCAGCGAGCAGCCCTTCCACTATAGTCCATTCCTAGACTTTCATACGTCAAATATTTTTGAAATATTAGGTGCGATCCTATCTGAATTTTTTGATTAAAAAATCTTCAAATTACCCAGATGAATTTTTGCTATTTAAAAAAATGCTTTTCTTCTTTTAATTCAAATTATTTTCTAATCGGATTCCATTAATCCATTCTGGTTTTTGGTACAAAAAACAAAATTCAAGATTTTTTTTTTATTCAAAATCATGCCTGACCAAATTGTACTGCTACGTACCTACCTACCTATCTACATCTGCATTATGCACTCATAATTCTGTGAAATTACACATATTTTTATCTTATCAGGCAATTTAGTATAATTCCATATAAATTACTGTTTACACTTCTACTTAAATATAATTGGATTTGAACTGCTTTTTCGCAGAGATCATCGCCCTTTAGCCTTTTGCAGATATAACCATCGAATACTCCGACATCTTCGTTAGATGAAAAAAGTAAATAATTACGCTTCAACCTCGATTTAACTACTCGCTAAGAACAAGATTTGCCCAAGAATTTCCACCCAAGGAAATCTTTCTTAAATGCGAGAAACACGACGAAAACGCTCATAACATTCCAGAAATACTCGTAGTACTGCGATGTTTTCACGCTTATCAAGGCATCATTTCGGGCTTAATCACAGTGTCGTTAATTCGAAACATTTTTCACGTTTTCCTTTGGCTATTTTATAAATTTGTCTTTAATCTATTTCTAATGATTTTGCTATCTTTTTTTTCTCTCTCTCAAGTAACACATGTTTGATCCAGTTTTGGCTTTTTTTTTCAAACTTCTTCCATTTAAGGAATCTTTTTTTTTTTTTTTTGAAAACAACATTCTCAAACTTATAATAAGTGTGCGAACGATATATAACTGAAGTGTAACTACTCGCATGGTGAACTGAATTGTTTAGAGTTTCCTTTGTTGTTGGGATATTTTAAAACTTTGCGAGTATTTTATTATTAATGCTCGTTTATTTTCAAAAGATATTAATTATAACTCGATTCATCCATCTGTTCATTATAATATTCAAAGTTTCAGTTCGATGAAACGAGTGAAATTAATATTCTGTGTACGATGAGATTTGATACCAGTGATACATAACAAGCTCGCGTCGTCACTTAAAACATGAACAATGCTCTCCGTCTTTCGTCTTTTTTCCCTAACCAAATTTCTCGAGCATTTTTATTACCATTTCGGAGGGGAAATTCAAATTGCCAATATGTAATACAGTCGCGGTGCGGTGGTCGTAAAACCAATTGGCGAACAAATTATGTCGGTAAAATTTCAACAAACGTATCTGAAAATTTCTCCATTCCAAAAATTCTAGTCACGTAAAATGCAGTGATAAAATTTAATCCCGTGAAACCAAAAAATTGTAAATAAAACAAATAGCTTTTTTTTCGAGAAAATTATTCATTTTTCATTAGAACAGTAGGAATGGAATTGATGGTTTGAGTAGATTACACATGTCAAGAATTAGGTACTTGAGAATGGAAAGTGATGAGATGTTCGTGGTGAAGAATATTTGAGTACATTGAACATTTTGTTTATCTTGATAAAAAAAATAACAAGGTACCTAATTACATGGCTAAAAACGAAGTAGGTAAGCATCAGTACCCGCCATATTGTCGAATAAATAACTGTTTAGGTAGGTTCGAGAAAAAATAAGGTTCATTTTTATGGAATGTTTCATTGTACGAATTAAATCGTTCAGATAAATAAATCACAACTGTCAAAAATGGCAGAGTTACTTTCTCTTCGACAAAAAATTCTAGTTTTTTGCTTTTTCTTCCGTAATATAACGTGAAAGATAAATTAACTCTCTACTTTAAGGGTACTGCGCATTGTTTTTTTTTTTTTCAAGTCAGTTTTGTTAAAATCATCATTAAGAATAGCTCGGTGAATATTTCAACTCGACTTTTGGTATTTGGCGAGTCTTTGTTTACGTTAAAAGTTGTAGCAATTTTCAATTTTTTAATTTAAAGAACTGGCGTAGAAAAATATATTAAATGAGCCAGCATCAAGCTGTTGAAAGTGGGCTTAATTTTTTCAAGAAATAACTACATTTAAGGGAACTTTTTTTAAAAAAAAGTATTCATAAACGTATTCGATTAAAAAATTATTACCTAGTGTGTAATGAATTTTATGCAGGTTTTTAATAAATTTCAAAAATATCGAGATTGCGTCCAATAAAGTCAACGTAGGTCGTAGGTATGGTAGTGATTTTTAGTTTTAATTTATTCGCGACGATAGTGAAACCCAAATGGAAAATACTTATTGAAAATAAACATGCTTCAAGTTGATGTTTTCATTGGAAGTACTTATTGACACTGCTGCGCGGTTGTCGGAGTGTTAACTTACATTTTGGGATTCAACGTTTTCAACACTCGGTGGCACGTGTATTTAATGTGTTCAAAAGTTAGTGTTTGCAAAAGTTTCGTAATATACGCCTTATCGTTAGTTTGATATTGAAAAAATAGCTGATCAAATGGTTTCTCATACTAGACCGCTGAATATTTACGATATTCTTCGATCTTTCACCGATTTACCGAATAGTTTTGATGTTTTCCGAATTTTTCGTTCTTTACTGTTCTCCGGGGAATTTTTTCTAGTCAACTTTTCGAATTTTATATCTATAAATTAAATTGCCATAAATTCGATAATCTCGAATCATCAAGTCGTTTATAACAGAAACGAAATTCGTTACAGTAACGCACGTGATGCAAGAATGTAAGATGTGAAAAAAATCATTGATTTTCCTCACCTTGAATTTGAAGGTACAGATGGTATTCGATGAGAACTGCTGTTTTTTGAAGGAAAGAATGTGTGTTGGGGTAGAACTGTTCTTTATTGTAAAAGCTCTCTTTCGATAGGTGGTTAAAAATATATTCATTTCGATCATTAAAAATTGAGATCTGGTAGATTTTAGCTCAAAATGTAAATTTTGATAAAAAAAATATTTTTCAAAACCAGCATAGTAATTTTCAAAATAATTTGCTTTTTCAAAAAAAAAAAAAATGCTTTCTTCCAACATTGAAAATCCAAGATGACCCTAACCTGGGGATGAAAATTTTTTGATAGAAATAAAAAAAGAAAAGTACCTACATAGGAAATGAGAGAGTAAATAATGACGGGGAAAATGCATCACAGATTCTGAAATGTCTTCATAACTTTTTTTTCCAAAAATTCCCTCATTGAAACATTTATACCTAGGTACCTACGTATTTACGGCAAACTGAATAGGCAACTTATTTCTCACCAAAATTCTCTTTGATGGTCCGTATCTGTTCCTGCCATGGATGGGGGGGAGAGAGATTTTTCTGATTGACTTTCTATTCAAAAATGAAAGTCTCTAAAATAAAGAAATCGTGTATTTTTCTAATTAATGGAACAGATGAAGAGAAGGCTATAAATGTTATTATTAAATACCTCGGATAAAGTAATTTTTCAATTTAAATGTTTTTCTCCATAATTCTTACACTTAGAAAAACGAATAAATGAATGCCTAATTAAATAACTAAAACCAATACGTATCTGTATTACGTACCAACTCATCTAAAATGTTTTGAGAGAGTCTGATTCAAAAATCATAAATTGGCAATGCGAAAACCTTTATTTTAATGGTTTTATCTAAAAATTATCCTTTTCATTTTCTACAGTGCGATAGACAGCTATACATATACTCGCATTTGCATTTGAAAAAGTTCCAATAAAATTAAAACTCAAAAAAGGGTGTTATTTTTTTCAAATCCAACCAAACTTACGAGTCAGCAAAAAATTCAAAAAGTTCTCGTATGATATGGTATTTGTATTACAGGAAAAACTTTCGATTAAAATGAAAATTTGTTAAATTTCCACAACTTCTTGAAATTTGTCACCGGTTCAACAACTCGAAATTTTTTGCTGAACATGAATAAAACATATCGTTGTAATTCAATTTCCAAATACGAAATGGTAATAATTCCAAACTTTTCGTCGACTAAGTACATACATCATTTGAAAAGTTCAACTTTCAATCAAATTGGAGAATTTTCAAAGAGTGTCTTTTTCTGTAAATTTTCAAACTGTTACTTTTTTTTATAAGATTAGGTACCTCGAGATTCGAATAACGAAAATGAGTTCAATTCCTAACTCAAAGGGCTTGTGTAGACGTTTCTCTTCTTCTTCTTGTACGATTCCATAATTTGGCTGGAAGAAATTATCATGAGGTGTTGAAATATTGTATTTTCGTTTATTTTTCCTCTTTTCCAGTTTTCACTGAGAATTTTTATAAAAATTTGAACACTTTTTTGATACGAAATAGGTAAGTGTATCCAAAATATTGATATTCTCTTGAGTTTTGAAAAAATCATCCTATTTACTTGAGGTGATCATAGTGCGTAGGTACCTACAATTATATTGAAAACTGAAAGTACAGTCCATTCAAAACACCTTTATAAGGTACAATAAAATATTCGAAAACGCAACTCGACATGAAAAAAAAAATAAGTACATATATTTCATATTTTATTACCAACCTTCAATCACAACACAACAATTTCAATATTACATAACATTTACATAAAATAGCAATTTGAGCATAGTTTTACAGCTTTTTAGCTTTTTTCACGTTGTATATAAAATAAAATTACAAAAATTAATGTTTTCAAATTTTAGAAAAAAAATTTTCACTCGACTTATAAATTTATAAGCTATTTTACTGATAAAAAAATAACAAATTTAAAAATTTTAGCGTTGATATTATATAAGTACGACGAATATCATTTTTTGGTGGGTATGAAATGAAAAAATTCGCGATACTTATTCATATGCAACGTTCGGTAATGCCAATATTTCGGGCTGGTTTGGTTTAGCGAATACTATTGAGTATACCTCGGTAAGTGGTATATTAGTACTTAGTATATAAGAACAAAAAGCACGATCGTAAAACATGAAAATATAGAACACAAAAATAACGAAAAAAATATAAAACCGTTAAAATGATGTAACAAATAAAAAAAAAATATAGGTAATAAACATAACGATAGGTAGGTAATTCAAAAATCACTCATTTTTTTAGTACTTTCGTAATGCTTATTGTATAGCCTAATCTTATGGTATAAATGCTGTACGTAGATTACACTTAATCAGGTATAGCGTTTAAAAATCTGTACACGATACGCGATTTTTTTTTCTGGAATGTTCAATGGCTTATCGATAAAGAACATGAAAACAATGGTAAACAAACGTATATAATTGCAAAACATTAGGCCTAATGAAAAACTACAACGCACCATTAACATTTAACGTAAAAATACGAGTGTACGAGTACGAGTAGGTACTTTTTAAACGGAAATAAACGATCTTTGTTAGTTGATTTGTGGGTCTTTTACGTATTGTCCGCTTAGAATAAAAGGCTTGCTTCGATTTTCATCCAATTTCGGACTGTCCTCGTTTATAGAATTGCTAAGAGTCTGATTTTGTAAATTATTCGACTTCGGCGTAGGTGTATTTATACTATTCCCTTTGAAAGTGGGCGTATTGTTGGGATTGTTTTTCGGCGTTAACGAATTCCCTACGTTGATTTTAGCGTTAGGAGTATTCGAAATGATTTTCTGAGTCGGAGTGTTTGTCGAATTCGTGTTAGGAGTCGATGAGTTGTTCGAGTTTGGTAATTGGTTTGCTTGGTTATTAGTCAAGTCCATCGGCGTAGGAATTGTTGATCTGTCTTCGATTACGTATCTGTTAAGAAAAAAATGATTAAGTACGTGATTTTCACGAGCTTCTTATAGGTACGAGGAAATTATCGTGTTATACTCTAAATTTGTATCTGACCTGCCATCTTTCCATTCTGCTGGGGTTTCTGGCATTATCGGTATCATGTAATCGGTTTGTAAATACTCGTCCTCTGACTCTAATGGTCGCATCAGAGTTTTATCCAATTCCGATGGTAAAGGACCTTTGTAAACAGGTAGATGCATGTTTATAACGTTTGGATCCTGCAAAATAGAGCGAAAATATACCGTAGTGGATTAGAAAAAATTTCCTATTTTCATATGAAGTATAAGAAAATTATCAGCTTGATTAAATTACTTGAATACAATATCCTAAACGTTCTACGATGCTTCCAAAAGTAGGTCGCTGCTCTGGATCATGATTCCAACAGCTAAGCATTAAAGCATACACAGGATCTGGACAGTTGGCTGGTGGACCAAGACGACCACCGCGAGCTACGCTCATCATCACTTCTCGGTTACGAATACCAGTATAAGGCATGTATCCTAACGACATCACTTCCCATAGCAATACTCCGAAAGACCTTTAATTTTAAATACAGTAATTTGAATTACGTATAAGCCCATAGTAAGTTAACAATATGAATTACAATCGATATATCTACTGCTTGTATTTAACTTTTTAATTTTTCAAATTAGTTTATTGCAATTTCACTTTTTAAAGAAAGTACCTACTCAGCTTTAAACTTTTGAATCGGAGATAATAAATTGAGCTTTCTCATTGAATGTTTGATTTTTAAATTTTTAAAAGATTGATTTCTAATTTTGAATTTATATTACACATTTATTTTCCTTGAAGTTCTGCAAAAAATAAATTTGCTCCTTTAACCAGTCTCGAGTTGAAATCCTTCGAAGTTGGGCATCTTTATAAAAAAAATCGTAAATGAATAAAAGATACAAGCCTCTCACCCCACCTCAAATCCTGGAGGGTTACGGCAGGAATAGTGGTGATTAATTCACTGCACCATAAAAGAGAAATCATTTTTAAAAAATTGAGCCAAGTCAGAACACCCTGAATTCCTGTTTGATTCCAATGGATAATGATCTAATGAATTCGCGTATTTGCGGCAAACTGGTTATGCAATTCTATTAACATCTTTTCTTTTGAACATTTTCTTTCATTTGTTTTGAATTTTTTTGGACAAGAAACAAACGTCTAAAATTGGTCAAACAAAGACTGAAAAAAAACCGGACATATGGTCATGAAATGAAAAAATTTCATATTTTTATCCTCTCCATGTGCCCCTGCGACCTGCATCATTCCTATTCTTTAAAAAATTCAAATTCCAAGAAACTAACATGATAAACTTATTCTGCGAAATTAACTCTTAACACTGACTCACCAAACATCAGTTTTTGATGAAAAAATACCATCCAAAAACGCTTCTGGAGGCATCCATTTTATAGGAAGCATCGCTTTGCCACCTTTTTTATAATAATCAGATCTAAAAATTGAAAAAAAAATCAATGAGTATTTTTACTAGGTACCTATTTACAAGGAATTTTTCAAATTATTTCTACATTTACCTATAAATATCTCTGGACATGCCAAAATCAGCGATTTTAACCACACGTCCAGGTCCTCTTGATGTCAGAAGACAATTTCGAGCTGCAATATCCCTATGAATGAAACGCAACTCTTCTAAATATTGGCAACCTTTGGCAACATCAATTGCACACTGTAGCAGATCTTTCATAGTCAAGGCTGATGGTTTATCCTATGAAAATTCCAATCACATTAACCCAAATGGTTTTCTCATATTCGATTTTTGGAATTAAAATTAATTACGAACCGCTTTAGGACGATTTTCTCTTAGAAAATTTTTCAAATCACCGCCAGCTAGTAACTCCAAGATGATATAACGCGGATGCGTATCGAAACAAGCTCCTATGAAATGCACGATGTTGGGATGATTAAATTTACTCATAATTAACGCTTCCATCAAGAAATCAGCTTCCGCTTGATTTGATGATAATGCTGGTAAAATCTGAAACACGAATCGAAGTTGTCAAAAAAATAAACGTACGAGTATTTGGCTGATCTGAACTCGAGTGCAGTGGATGTATAACTCACTTTGACAGCTACTGCCAAATCCACAGAATCGGTATCTCGATTCCGTAAAAGCCCTTGATAAACGTCGCCAAACGCTCCGCACCCTAATGGTCTGCAAAAGAGATAACAGTAGATAGGTGAATTAATCGATTAACGAATATTATATGACCACTGATGGGATAAAAATTCATACTTGACTAGTTGCACTTTTTCTCTTGGGATTTCTTTTAAATCCCTGATAGTATAAGTTACCCCACCAAATTCGTAATTTGGATTAAATTCTGTTAATCTGACACTGGTTGGTCCGGGAGGATTTAAATGGTTTAGCTGTAAACCTCCTAAACCGCATACTTTTCGTTGAGTCAGTTCTGATTGTTGTTGAAGGTATCTGTTATCTGTATACAAATGAAATAGGTAGGTATATTGACAAGTTTAGAAATATTTCAGCGAAAAATAGAAATGAAAATGGATGATTCTGTTCACTTACACATCAATATACTAAACGTAATCAGCAATAGACTGGCTACAACTAGAGCACAAAGGAATATCCACATCTCACTGGAAACAAATGCAGGTGCATTCAATACTGAAAAAATCATAATTTTTTTCAGCGATTTCAAGCTTGAAACTATAATTATTGGGACAGACACAATTTGTATAATAAATGAAACCAGTCTACATATTATTAAATAGGTATGTACTTGACTAAATATGAGTACACATAGGTGTTATCATAAGTAATGTATACTCACAAACACAAGCACGATTATCTTGGCTCAGATGCCATCCAGGAGGACAAATACATTTTACAGTAGTCATTGCTTCGTCCAAAGCTATACATCGATATTCACAACCACATCCTGACACTGCTGGAATTATGATGATATTTCCAGGACCGTAATGAGCACCTCCTTTTACATCCTTATACTGGACATATCCTGCTACCATTGACGAGCCTCCTTCTCCGTTAGCAGAACTCTCACTCCAAGCTCGACCTCCTGTAAAACATTCGAATTGATTCGGTTCAAATACCTATGATATAAAAATACTCGCATTATTTGTTTTGTTCAATGACCTGTATATCCACCACCACCTCCTCCAGCAACGCAACCTCCACCACCACCACCAAAACCACCGATACCTTTTAAATGATCTGAACTAAAATAACAAGAGAAACCACCTACACCGCCTTCAAGTAAAGATGATCCAGTTGTATTGTACACAGTAAAATTTCCCGGCTTCCATCCTCCTCCAGCACCTGAAAAAATACGTGCATATTCAACATAGGTATACTCGTACCTAGCTAGTTTCTCCAAAATTAAATTTAAAATTGAGGTGATTACGATTGAAGTTTATGAAAATTAAACTTTTGAATATTCTAAAATTCAAATAAATTTTATACTTTTACTTGTAAAAAAAAAAAAAAAAAAAAAAAATGTTTTGTGAAATTACGTATCTTTGAAACTATTTTAGAGAAAATTGACATTTTTTGTTCGGAGCTTTTTTAAATTTTGTGCAAATTTCATCATGTTAGAAAAGGTTTGTTATTTGGTCTAACAAAAAGTTCACAAAAGAGCATTGCAAATTTCCATTTTCAATTTGAAAGTTGTTGACAGTTTTCCTCTTAAATTTTCAATGTAAGCGTATGTGGGGGTCATCTATATATTAAATTGATCAATTTCTGATCTTTTAAGCCCTTTGATTCTATCCCGTGATGTTTGTACAGCTCTAATTTTTCGTTTCAATACTGAACTTCGGAGCTCATCTATAAGATGAGATCGGTTAAAATTGAAGTAAATCTGCTTGCACAGTTTTAAAGAGTGTTAAAAGAAGATTAACTTTTTTTTGCCAAAACTGCATTTTCGAATATAGGTTCGTTAAATTTGGGATCTGATCTTGGCAACAATTGTCACAAATGGAAATTTTCAATAATAATTGCAATGTTGTACTTTTTAAAATACATACAAGGACAACGGATTTTTACCCCTCCTAGAACAATTATCTTCAGGAAAAACTCAGTGTTTACATTTTTTTAATGTAAAAAATTAATCTGAATACCCAAATATGTTTTCATTCCAGGATCTCAATACTCTGAGGGGAAATTTAGGGAGGAACGCTCTGTCAATTTTGAACAAATTCCGGAAAAAAAGTCTAGGATTAGGTAAAGATGAATCTTTTATTAGGTAGGTATGTTTTTGATGGTGCTGATTGTGAATTTCAACTTTTTTTTTTAATATAAACCTTCCAAACTTTCACAAATATAAGCCCTCTGTCCCATTTCAAAAAAATTGAAAAATTCTGGCGACCTGCGGTTTTTTGGGTTTTTTAGATATGCGATTTCAAATTTCAACTTCTTGAAGCAAGCCTCCTGTGCCTCGCGCCTCACAATAAGCCCCCAAATTCAAACAAAAAAATCACAAATTAAGTGATTTATGATCATTTGTTTTTAGATCAAGTGGTAATTTAAAATTTCAACTCATAATTTTAATACAAGTCCCTGAAGACCTCTTAATAAGCCCTTCAATAGTTTTAATAAAATTGAAAATTTTGTGTAGCCCACGATGGATTTTTAGTCATGATGATTTCGATTTTCAAACTATTTTTTAATTTAAGATGAGTAATTTCTAATTTTTTCTGAAAGTTTGATAAGTTTAACAGAAAGGTTTTTGTGAAATGACATCGAAAAAACGTAAACTTAAATCTTTTCAATTCAGAAGGTGCCTCAAAATTGTTTTATTTTTTGAAATTTTGAGTTTAAAAGCTTTCATTAGACAGAAAAGGGTACCTAAATGTGTATCAATTGCTTTGCTAATCAAAAAAATTTCGCCTTTGGGCTCCATAAAATTTTGAAAAAGAAAATCAAACTTTTCTTCTGTCCCGAATATTTTTTCAAGGACTTCTTCATAAACCTACTAATATAAAATTTACTGATTTTGCGCGAACTTGTTTCGAAAGCATTCAATAGGTAGGCATTTTCAGTAGGTATAGTTTGAAAATTTTAGCTCGACGTTTATATTTCTTCCGAACTCAACCGATGAAATGAAAAGAATTTATTACTTGATAAGGAATAAGTATTTCCTATCTGTGGGAAATTTCAAAGCATGCTTTTCTAGATTGAATGTCCGAGAAAGCATTTATGCCCGTCATCAACTCGTGATATATGAACCAAGTTCGGTTTGATTAATAGAAGTTTTTGGACAGGCTCTATTAATTTTTCAAATTTAAGATTTAATCTATAAAGTTGCAAATTGTTTTATTGTGCTGCAAGATTCTTGGAAACTTGTAACAAATATCTAAATGGGTTAAGTTTATATGCGAATTATTTCAAAGTTGTAAAAAAAAAAATACGTTACCCGCTGGGTAATTTCCGAACGATGGTGCTGTTGTGTTTGGTAACGTTATATTCAGTCCTTTACCGTGTTGTATTCCAACATCACGCGATGGACCGTGGGCAAGTCCACCTCCACCTGCTGCAACTAGTAATGGTTCCAATTCCGAACCTTTTTCCATCTACGTTCAATTCGAGCCAAATTTAGGAATCGTTGATTTCAGAATTAACGTGTATTTTAATATGTAGGTACGTGCAGTTACCGTGAATATGTATGTGGCTCCTCCTCCTCCACCCCCTCCGTCGTAAAGTTTTTGATCTCTGAGAATACTCTTGAAATTTGAGGTAGTTCGAAGATGTAAATCCACTATACACGATGGCGTATCGAAAGTCTGGAACGAAATACAAAATTTAATGCAAATTTGTCCGGTTTCTTTTCTCAAGTGAAGGGAAATTTTTCTTACCAATTTTCTGCAAGCATCGTGACCTTCTTGGCCGATCAGAAAATAAATGGATTGTCCTTTATACAGTTCAGTGACGGCTCGAACCATAGCAGCTCTTGATTCACCCAATGCATCCGCACCTTTCCCTCCCCGTGCACCTTTAGCTATAATTCTGAATAATTTACACACGTCAGTATTTTATTAATAATTTAATTGCTATTAAGATTTATCTTTGAATTTACTTACGTGTAGTATGAAACATCTGGTACAACCCATTTTTGGAACCCTTTCATGCTGAGACTATCCAAGACTTCGACTTTGGAGGTCGTATTTTTGTACGATTTTTCACAGTTCTCGCTCGTAGGACCGTGTGACCCGGACTGACCACAAGTTGTGAATGAATATACTGAAATTATCGTATGAATTATTTTATTTTTTATTTTTTATTTTTGTTCTTCAAGAGTTCGTGAGAATTATGATTTTGTTTTCAATTTACCTGGCTTATTAGCGAAGGACGGATGAATAGATTCTGTATTTAGAAAAGACAAAGAAAAAAAATTATTTTTTCACCTCAGATAAGTAAATCTCTAATTTTGTTCAAAAGTGGGCAGTAAAAAAATTACCTGAATTCTTTTTGGGATACTCCCAATAATCATATCCATTGAGATCTTTTTGCGGTATACCTATACGAAGTGAAACATAAAACGTATAATCTTTTCTGACATCATTATTAATTTTAAAACATACAGAGAAATCGGTAAATTATACGGAAAAATGTAGATTTTATTATGAAAAAGTTAAAATATTTAAATGGCGCTTGTATTTTATGAAAATAAAATTCCGAAGTGAGAGAAACTAAGTATGCATCTGTTTTTTCACTCGAGATAGATTAACCTCCTACGCTTTATCCTGTACGTATAATTTTTGGGTGCGATTAACTCTCGCGCGAACTTTGTAATCGGCTTTATTTAGGTACCATTAGTATTGTATCGCAACTTAAAATGATTTTCGTTTTTCGTTACGCTAGCAACATTTTCGGCTGATTTGTGTTTAATAAGGTCTAATCAATTTTAAGATGTTTTACATAGATTTAAAATAAAGCACATTAGGCCAGTTAAATTTAGGCAAATGGAACAAAATTTGGCAAAGGAGTGGAGGGTGAAAGCGGACAGATATTATCGAGAAGCGAGTATTTAAGCATTAGAAGTGCCAAAGAACATGCGTTTTGATTATATCGAGTAAATGAGCGATAAAATAAAAGACGAAATTCGTAAGTCTATTTAGGTGTTTACTGCTTACCGATGCCAAAACATTTTGGACTGAATGAAATATCATCGATGGCTACATCTCCTCTGGAAGACATTGCTTTTCTTGCTTCAAATTGCAGGGTGTATCTGTAAATCAACAAATTGTATTGAATTGATTTTTGTTTGGTTCAATGCGCTGCATATAATAGTCTAGATTGTGGTAATATTTCAATTTTTCTGAGAAAAGTGCTCCATACTGTTAGTGGATGTTCACTTCATGTCAAAAGTTAGTGGAAACCTGATTCAAAATAATGTGATGAAAATTTTGATTACTCATTCGATTTCGTATCCCTTTAAACATTCAGATACGCTACATTACCTACGAGGAAAATTTGAAATTAAGGTGAATTTTTAAAAATAATTTTCCTATCATGCTTATTATTTGCCTACTGGTGAAAAAAAATATTTTCCAACATTTTAAATGATTAAAAATATTCAAACATTCCCTGATGGTTTTTGTATTGCCTTTTTTTTTTTTTTTTTTTGGTACCTACTCAATTTAGCAATTTTTATTGATTTACGAACCACGTCTTGTAAAAAATATAATCCCCATATTTTTTATTCATAAAGAGAAAGGTCAAATGGAAATGACTAAAGCATTAGGAAACGACTTGAAAAACATAAACATGCCAAAAAATATCTCTCGTAGGTAAACATAAAATTTCTACAATTGAAAAAAAAATACCTACAAAATTTCATTTTCATGATTATTTAGGTAATTTGACAATACGGACTACATGAGCAATAAGTACTAATGTAGTATCCACGTAACACGTGCGAGTAACAGAAAATCTTTGAAATTGATTGTACTATATTAAAATTACCTTTCTGTAATATTAGGCAGAATGACCACCTGTCTCAGCCAATTATCTCCTTTATTACCATAGCTCCACCACAAACGGAAACTGCTACGAGGAGTGTCGTATTTATCTTCTCTAAGGTACAACGCCAAAGACCCGCTGTGAGGACCAAATTTATGATAGAAGAAACTGACCTAATAAAATACATTCACGTATTCGATGAAACGTGCAAAGGTTATTGTTTCATAGAAAAACAACGTTAAAACTACCAATATGAGTATATCATAACGATGTTTTTCAGATGTTGTTTTCTCGCAGTTACGAAATTGTGTTCTAAAACCACTTAAAGTTGGCTGCGTATATTTAGCTGTCTTTTAGGAATATAACGAAATTGTGTCATTAAAATTCAACTTGTTTTAATTTCAATGCATTGGGGGGAGGAGGAATTCTCATTAAATAAAAATTATTGGAAAAAAATATAAGAGGTTTTTGATAAGACACAAAATTGTAATCTTTATTCCACGGTTCAGTTTTATTTTTTTTTTTTTGAAGAAATTCCACTTCACTTTTTTAAATCTGTTAATCGATTCTAGAACTTGTATACCTTACTTACCTACATTTTTTTTTTTTTTTTTTTTTTTTTGGAAAGGGAGGAAGTGCTGATTGATATTGAAATTTTTGTTTGATGTCAATATTTTTTCAAAATGATGAGTCTTTTTGTGAGAATAATTATTCGTTAACAAAATTTTATATATGAATTTATAGCAAATCAGGTAGTCCGATTGTCATGACTTTATTTTTGTATTTTTTTTTCTTCGATTTTTTTAAAAATAAAACTCTCCCTCTTCCCACAAAAAATAATTATAAGTTGTAAGTAAAAAAAAATACCCATAGTAGAGTTCAGTAAAAAAAAAAAATTGAAAAATTATTGTAAATTAGGTACTTTTTGGCCTTTTTAACATCTTTTCCGTTGAAAAATGAATTTCAAGCCCAAATTTAGACAAAAGTTCAATTTTCTCAGTCATTATATCGCAAAATATTCATATTTTTTTTCAAAATGGGCACCCTCAATGAAAAGGAGGCATTCAGGCACTTCTCGCTTAAATTTGAGGGTAATTATTTTTTGAAAAAAGTTGGAATACTGAATTCAAAAAAATTAAAATTGGATCATTTTTCATGAGAAAGTTAGAATTGGATAAAATTGAGGTGGAAAGCTTAAATTTGATTTACCGTGTTTTTGACCTAAAATATTGAGATTTTTGTGGAAAATTGACCTTTAAAATTTTTCAAAATTTACCAAAAATCGAGAAATGAAATTCAGCACTTAAAACTTGGTCTTTCGATTTTTTTCTGCCTAGGCCAAAAAAATTTCTGCTATTTGGAATAATATTTCCCAGGTTAGTTGAGATTTTTGTGGATAATTGGGGTTTAAAATTTTTCAACATTTACAAAAAATCGAGAAATTAAATTCGGCATCTTAAACTTAGTCTTTCGATTTTTTTCTGCCCAGACCAAAAAATGTTTTACTGTTTGGAATAATATTTCCCACGTTAGTGTCTCCAAGTAATCTCCTCAGTGAGAACTTGTGATTTGAAAGGAATCATAATAATGATGGACATTGTATTAAAATTCACTTTTTTTGAGAACTAACGACTGTTCAAAATTATAAGTGTTGATAAAAGATCATTTAAAAAAATTATTCACTTTTTGATGAAGATGAATTAGGTGGATGTACCCATTTTTTAAAAACTATTTAATACTGCCTATCCCTATCGAGTAGATCTGCGACCCAGCAAAAACTCATGGTACTATAATAAAATTCCACCATCACGACCAGAAATGTATTTCAATTTCTATTCTTAAAAATTCTATAGCCCCTTCAACTATCAAAGTAGGCAACATGTTCACCTGTAGTGTTTTTTATTGGTACCTATGTACATGCATGTACTTGCTCAACGAAAGAAGATCGGATCTACGTAATTAGGTGTGAGCAGATTATAATCCGAATGAACATTTTGATCTCAAATCAGATCAGATCAAATTACTCTGTGTAGAAGCTAATTCGACCGTTCGAGGAGAAAATAAATGCCACTAAAAAAAATATTCATTCTTTAATATTTTTCTATAGAAAGAAAATGCTCCAATTTTTTTGATCCAAACAATAAAACAGTAGAGACGAAAATTGCGTGACATTTCGATAATAGCCCACTTCTTTTTCTCGTCTCCCAGCATCCAAAATTATAACGGTGTAAAAAACGAATTTTCAGAACGTAGCTGAATTTTTTACAGTAAAGAAGGGGCACTGAAGACGAAAACCTCGTATGTACAAAGCCAACTGAAAGCAGTCTTGAGACACACTTGATACATAAAAACAAACAGCATAAGTACTTATAGTTTTATTATTTCAACTTACGTAGCAGGAATTATAATGTGGCGAATGAGAATCACCGTGTACCGGTGGAGGTGGATTAATAGGTACACTCTCCATTAAAGCTAACGACCCCAAAGTTCCATATGACATATCTACGTACGCGTACGTACCTATAACATGTGAAATAGAAAGAAAGTTCGCTTTTAAAATTGCAAGTCGTGCTCAAGTTGTGTTGGCAGTACGCAGACAGACTCTTCAAACTGAGATGAAATACTCGTATTCGAATCGAGAAGTGATTCAGGTAGTTTATTTTGTTTGAAATTTCGAGCGAAAAGTGTTGTTCGCAGACTGCAAAACGGATCTCGAAGACAGTTTGATTATTATCTTTTAACGTATAGGTAGGTAAAAGCTGAGCAAAGAGCAATCAATGAAAATAAACCGAGCCGATTGAGGATTTAATGTAGATACGTTTCTTTCACTATGTAAACGGCTGAAATATGTTTCTAAATAAATATTTTGGTAGTTAGCGACTTACCGTTTTCATTGGCAAAAGTGTTATCATGCGTTGGACCAGTGTGTTTATTTTTAGTCGGACCACGATTCAGTTTCCATCTTAATGTATGGTGTTTATCTGTTGTATTACGCCAACCGCACCAGCCATTTTCAAAGGTACATCTCGTCCCAGCGGGAACCTTATCTGTAATTTTTCCACTCTATTAATTTTCTTATTTATACGAAATATTTCACGATTTTTTACCTCCTCCAGGTACATATATATTTTCCCAAATAATTCCGAGTAAATATTTTAATGCGAAAATTTTCTCATCGTTGGTAGGAAGGCCTATTTTTTTTTTTTTTTTTTTTACTAAAACCAGGATACGCAGAGGTATAGTATACCTAACCTACTAGGTATATAACTCACGCAGATGTACACATACGTACTCGGAAGCACGTAACACGTCGAAATGATGGATTAAAATTTTTTTCGATACGTTAACGTCGTCGTATAGTAAATATATAATATGTGTAGAAAAGTAGCAGAATCTATGCGTTGTAAAGTATATTTTTTTTCTTTTAAATCCATGTTAGGAGAAGGCTTATTTAATATTTGTTTAGGTAAATTGAATCTGCGCCTAAGTATAAAGTAAAAGTAAAAGTTACGTGTTTTTTTCAAAATGATTTTTTTTTTTCAAAAGGAAAAACATTAAACGCAAAATTTTTTACGTAGTCTTACGAATATTAATTTTCGTACCATTGAGACGTAATAAAAAGGAAGAAAAAAACGGAGAATTCATCAAGGTGTTTTTATTTCCTTAAATTAATTCCGTTTAAATTATTATTTCTTTTTGCGTCTCGGCGGTAAAATTGAATCTGCTAGTAGCTCGAAAATCGGATACTTTTCAAGGAAAACTCACAGAGAAAGTGTATAATCTACTTCTTTTTCCTTTGTTTTTGATCTCGTTTCGTTTCCGATGTGAAAATTAGACTACTTTTGTTCGTAAATTATACCCGAGTAATTCACTTACCTACCCTACTTACTCGATGTAAATTTCATTTTTATTCGAGTAAGAAGCTCAGAATTGTAGGCTTTTAGTATTCCATTCTGCGACGTTAAATGTTTTTTCAAACGCTTTATACGGTCGTAAATCATTTTTGCAATTTTTTACGATTCCTGGAGGAAACGGAAATTAGGTAAAATTATTTATTCTTACCGCAATTTTGTTTTTCATCCGCTGCGTCTGAACAATCGCGTTTTATGTCGCAAACAAAATTCAAAGGTATGCAAACTGATTCCTTCATGCAACGAAATTTTTTATCTGGTGGACATTCTCCTTCTGTCACATCTGTAAATTGTATTTAAAAAAATATGTAATTAGATATTGTACTCGTAACATGGATAGATAAGTAGATACATATTTAAATTATCTTCTTCAGTGTCTACCTACATTTCGCCATACAGAAAAATAGATTTGAAAATGTTAGAACAATTTAAGCCGAATTTTGGATCTCACCAAGTATTCAACATTTTTTTCACTTTTTTCCAGAGAGAAAAAAACTCATCAGAACTAAGGACATATCTACACCACTGAAACCTTACATGTATTTTGAAAACTTTAAAAAACTTGTGGGAGTGACTGTCCTTTTTTCTCACCCATCTAGACAACGCTTTTGTAAACAGGTGCTCTAAACGACCAGCTATACTTCCAGATGAAGTCGCTCTATCTATTTCGAAAAATATCATCTTCAAAAGTTTTTCATCGTAAAAATTCCATAATAATTTTATCCTTATCCTACGAGTACTATAGGCCCACATATAACTATTGATTTTTCTTTTGGCACAGAACAGCTTTCAAGTTGAATGCCAGCGTAGTGTTTATCGAAATTCGAATACTCTACAGTCTTATTTTATTTTTATTTTCATACTGCGAAAAACAATAGTGGAATTGTTTTTTTCGCATTTTCACCTGTTTTATCATAGTTTCCCTATGCGATCTCAAACTACAATGGTGTTGGGTATTTTTCAAATGATGCAACGTATAAAAACAAAAACAATAAATAGGTATATAGACGGAACTCGAGAGGAAATGAAATACCTACCTACGTAGGTATTTGTTTTATTTATTTTTATCGTACAATTTTTCCAATTATTTTTTTATCAACATCACTACCCAAACGTATATTTTATAATTTAATGTAGGTATGGAATTACAAAACTATAACAAGTTTGGAAAAACTCGAGTGAATTTTTCGACTGAAAGTAGGTACCTATTTTTATGTATTATATTTACCAAATTCAGGTTGTTATTTTTTCGAACAATTGTTTTATTTACTCTCATTGCTGTAAGGGAAGGGATGAGAGTGTTTATAAAAATACCTAATGGATTTATCTATGTACATACATACGCTTACGAGCACGTTGAGAATATCTATAAATGCGACCAACTGAGTTCATCCAATGAATGCAGACAGTCTGGGGATTACAACGAACGGAAGTAATTCATCAATTACTATGTACGAATATATCCCAAAAGATGCGAGTAGTTTGGATATTTGAATCACATATTTCCACGTGATGAAAATTAAACGTCAAAACAACGCGAATGCAAATGTAAAGTACGATATGCCAACGTATCTACAATTTGTTTCCAAAACGTCTTGACCAGACATTTATGCAAATTGAATGCAATAGGACGAAAATAGCTTATACCTCTGCATTCTAACGATGGATTATTCTTATTGAAAATACTCCTAATTCGCAATTTATCTAAGGGCAAATAACATTTGAAGTTCTATTCGCTGATTTTGAAGGCTAGCGAATAGATGAAACAATTCTAGATTATGATGATTTCAAGTTGAAAATGTGATGTTTATTTCAAATTTTTGTAATATTTTTTTGCGAATAGGGTAGGTAGTAGGTAATACCAGCCAGTAAATATGTAGATGAAAAGGAGTACCTATGGAGTTTCCGATTTTCTGTTTTAGGAAGCTGGATAGGTACCTCTACCTACCTACAGTTTTTCACGAAGTTTTTAATTATACTCGTAAATAAGAAATTGAAGTAAGAAGTAGATACCTACCTATTTAAGTATTTTCTGTTGTGGAAAAAAATGAAGGTGGCTAATTTAAATGCTGAGTTTCATTTTTCATTTGTGATTTTTATTTCTATTCCAGAACCCATGGAGAATTTTCGAATGTTTCAGTTTTCAAAAAAATACGATTTCAGTGGCGATTTGAAGATGAAGCTGGTACGGTTACATCCAAATTTATTGATTAAAATGATCACGAAAATTTTTATCTGGACAAATATGTTGAGCACGAGAATCAAGCGTTAATTTTTCCCAAATTTGGTCATATTTTGAGGCTTAAGGTTACTTAGGAAATGAGTGAGAAAAAGTATGAACTATCTTGAACCAAAAATAAAGTTGTCAGGATTTTTTTAACGAAACTGGCAAACTTCGAAAAACTTAGGCTTACTGAACTTGAAACAACTCTGTTCGCAGGATTTTAAAGAGAATGAATGAGAAAATAAAAATGAAGAATAAAATATTGAAAACCTTGAATATCTAAGTAGGTACCTATGAAATTTCAAGATGAAAGCTCAACTTATCATAATAGAGGTATCAAACAACATGGACTCATTTTAATCTTTTTTTTGTGTGAGAAAATAATTTTAAAAATAGTTTTGCTTTTTCTGAAATTGAAAATTTGTCAGAAATCACTTGGATTTGGTATCTTGAAAAGAGAAAAAATCAAGTTTTCAGCTATTCTAATCAAATTTCCATCATGTGAAACCCTGAAAAATTATAAACCAAACCGAAATTTTGCTGAGAATTCTAGAAAAAATGAAAGCTTATGCCAGAGAACATAATTTTTAGAGACGAAACAGATTGAAATTTTATTCAACGTAGCCCATCCCTAAATTGATTTCAAGATTGCCCAACTTGAAAATTAACAAACGAACATCAGATTTTTGGAACAGAGTGTGTTTTAAAATTCTCACAACAAAAATTTTATCTACTTATACCTAACTTGATTGATTTTTCGATTATTTTCCTCCCTTAATTTTAGAAAACTTGCCAATAAAGAATGATGCTGCATCTAGTCAGAGAAATTTTGATTGAGAAATTAGGAATTGTTCCTTAATAGAAAATTTTTTTAAAACTTTCAATCGTTGGAATTTCAATGTTGCGTAGGTACCCAGAAATTAATTAAAGAGCTCGAAAATACAGCTACTCTATAATGAATTTTTTGTAGTAAAAGTTGATTTCTCTTCGTTTCAAAGTTTGAAAATGTGGTTAAAATTAAAGATCCTACCAGATGCTCTAAAAGGTTGAAGTTTGGTAGTATCGAGTTTTGAACATTACCATTCTAGATTTCAATGATAATGATCCCCATCGTAAAATTATGAATAATATTTCTACCTATAATTTCTTTAGTTTGAGGTAAATGGCATCCACTTGAGAACAAGTTTAATTTAACGTTATGAAAAACATTGATTAGACCTCTTTCAACAATGGGAAAAAAATTATAAAAATTTGACGACACTTTATCAAGTTGATATAATGTAGAGTCAAGTTTAAAAATGAAACTTTTAAATAAGTAGGTAAGTTAAGCACCCTTCAACGTGAATTTCGATACAAAATTTTGTTTGTTTATTGCTTGTACAAATTTCAGTGTGTCAAGAAGTATTTACTACCTGTACATACATAACAGATAAGTTCTTGGCGTTTTCTCGAATGTGCTCTTATAATGGAAAGTGAATTATGGATGTTAAAAATACAAGTACAAATATATTTTTTCAGCGGATCATTTACTTAAGCTGAAGGATCTTGAAATACATAACTTGACGTAAAATATAAAAGCGTTCGAGGAAAATAGGTATCAGATGAATTCTTTAGGTAAAAAATATCATGAACGAGTTATTGATGTTCTCTTCATTCATATCAGTAACCTTTACAACAAGATTTATTAGGTTGCATAGTACTACGTTGGTTGTACATTTTTGTCAACTAAATAAAATTTAATTCATGATGAAAAAAGGTTTTTTGATTGGTTATAAAAATGTGAAATTGAGGCGAATTTTTCAACGTGCTATAAATGATACCTACCAATAATTATAGTTAAATGTAAATGATAATATAGAAGTTTAGGTACTGTTTTACAATTATCTAGGTACCTACCTGGGAAGCAGTGTTCCAGTTGAATGTTATCTATGGCAACGTGTGAATTTTTATTTTTATCAGTTTTTACCAAGCGATTGCTTCCTACTTCGATAATAATTCTGAATTTTTCTTCAGGATGACCCAAGTTGATTTTACGAAAATTCCATCTACAGAAATGAACGAAAAAAATTAATTTTCCACTTGTCAAATTAACAAATTAATTGATTACTTATCTATATCACCTAGTTGCATTTAATAGCTATGTTTTACTATAATGAAAATTTTGCTGTGATGAAATAAAATGATATACGTTATAAGTAGACAACTGTAACTGATGCGGAAATTTAATATTATTGTACTCAAATGCGTATTATTTGTACTTACAACTCATCTTCTGTATTTATGTGGTTGGCTATCACTTTCGTTCTGTTACCCTCTTGAATTAGTATGCTGATATTTCCCATATGTGCAGCGTTGGTGTGCATTGCAAATGATAGAGTACAGATTTCGTTGACATTTTTATCGAAGTATGCTGGATTAATTTCTATACTGGTTAAATTGAACTCTGTATTTCTTTCGTTTGTGTCGAAAATGAGCAAAAAGTGACCTGGAAATAAAACAGAAACAGAACCAAAAATCAAATTAAACACATTTCATATTTAAACATGTTTTTACAGTTATTAAACAATAGATGTTTCACAATGGCGTTTATTTACAATGTGAGCCAATTTTGAAATGATTTGCAGGATTACCTACTCGCCCTCGCCACTCCATCCACTCACAACTGCATCCATCAAAATATTCTTTAAAAACACGCATGCAATGTTGAAAACATGATTTTAAGATTTTTCATAAAAATGTGTGAATTCTCGTAGACTCGAATTTAGTATCTTTCTAGTTCATATGAATAGCTTACATAGGTACTGGAAAAACTAAAAAGTTATAAAAATCGAACATTATGCGCAATCGAGTGTCATAAAATTCTTACATCGCATAAAAAATACATATGACATTTGCGAGTTGTTTTGAAAAAACGACCAGATTAAAAGCGAAACATTGAGAATGTGGTTTTCATGTAGCATTTCGAATGTTTTATTACTCAATGGCACAATTAAAAGCATCCTTACTTATGGTTGACAGAAAATAATTTCATCATTTGCGAAAAGCCGGTTAAATTACGAGTGGGTATCATATTTGTTGAGAATTTTAACATTTCAACGTCGCATTGTTGAGAATAAATAAACTTGGAAATTAATGCAACAAAAATTATAACTATCTGTAAAAGCTGTGAGATGTATAAAAGAAAAAAAAAAGGTCTGAGTTTGAGACGTGGAAAAACCAACGAAGCAACGGTTTGCGCATTAAAAAACCTCATTAAGAAACGTATTTACATCGTTTAAATTCACGCCCCAACGAGCTCTACATTCTGGAAAATTCTCCTTTTGGCTAGTTTAGTATTTAACTGCGATACCTTGGTGTGATAATTATTATTATGTGTACGAATGTACTTAGGTAAGGTACCTACCTACTTGTAAGACGATTTCAAAACAGAGTGTTTGACCTTACTTAAATTAAATATGGTAATCGTAAAATAATACTCGATGTTGATCAAAAATTATTTTCAAATTTACATTTCAAAAATAAGCGATTTTTTTGTGTTTACATATTTCATCATTCTATTTATTTATTTATTTATTAAAAGTTTGCTCGCTTAATGATTATACCTACCTACCTCCCTACCTACCTACCTACCTACCTCTACTTCCTTCTTCATCAAAGGTAGGTGTAGGTACGTAATTGAGCAAGTATAAAAAGATATTTTTTGGGGCACAAATTTTTTCAAAAGAAAATTGTCTCAACATCTCAAAATATACGATGGGCAATCACACTACAAATATGTACATTGACCTAACTAAAAACTTGGTGAAAAATTCGCGATAAGGCACAAATGCCTACTTTGAATCATCCTCTATCCATCAATCCCTCAAGGTTTGAAATGATTTCAAAAAATGAAATAAAACAGACAAGTTTGGTAACCGTTTTGGTATTTTGATAAAACTACTCGTGCGTTTCCATTTAGTTCATTCGATGTTTTATTTGAGCAATTTAAAAGCTACCGATGCTTTAAAAGGGGAAGCTGGGTAGGTATTCCAAATATATACCATAATAACCAATGACGTGGAATCCGACGAAACGATGGGTCATTTTGTAATTTATATAGCTCAATGCGTTATTCCTCGTATATCTATCCTGTATTGCTACGTATTGCTGTGTTTAATACACAAAGTAACCGACTTATATCTACATATTAATACGTTCGTGAGCGCATAATACGCTCGGATGGATACCTATACTGATTTTGTCAAAATTAGAACCAAATTTATGTATGGTTGGTTGTACGCGCAAGTTTGAGTACGTTAAAACGATGGGTATATTCGTTAAAGGACAGATCTGTTCAGGAAGAAAAAGAAACGCGAAATAATTTTTCTCCGTTTTCACTTTGTGAAAACGCGAACACAAGGGCATATTATACGCGTACAGTTTATCTATACCTACTACGGTGCCTTAGAAATGAAGTTATTCGTCGGAAAAAATGCCAGAGGTTTGTTTGAAAAAATTTTGTCATTGTAATTGTATAGATTTATCCCCATTCAGCTTATTCAGGTTAGTGTGTTATTTAAGAACCTTCGGAGATTTATTCGGTCGTCTGTTGTGAGTATAGACGAGACGTTTTTCGTGTATTTGATTTATGTTGCTAAGCGAGTTCTCTCGTATTTTCTAAACACTCATCTCTTCTGTTTAACCCTTAACTGAAAACGCACATTATAGGAGTTTAAGAAAAGAAAATACGCTTACGATAAACTTCCTGCTATAACTACGTAGGTAGTAGAGGTATAATCAGAAATGAACCACCGGTATGACCTCAAAAGAAAAACAGCGTGTAACCGCGTAAACTAGATACCTTTGAAAATGCTACTCGAGTGTTTTTCTATTTGTTGGTGTCGGTAAGTATATCTTGCGGGAATATCAGTCAGTATTTAATAACAGCGCAGCGTAGGCAAGTGTTTGATAAAGTGAGTAGGTATCTGAGATAATTTTTATAAAGGTTCGAGCTGCGAAAGTTGAAATTATACTGAAGCCTTCTGAAACAAAAAAACACCGCAATTCCAACACTTTCAAAATCAATTTAGAGGGAATTGAATGAAACAAGGTTTTTAAAGTTCCTTTACAAAAATTTAAAATATTCAATTTATCTCTTGGGCCATCTGTCACATGACAGTTAACAGTCTTGATGAGAGTAGATTAGCAAGACAAACTGTTCATTTTTCAAAAGGAAGAAATCAGCGGATTATTCAAAATTTTTTACTTTCCAGAATTATTTACAGCTGTGCAATCGCAGTATTTTCTAAATTAAGTAGGTTTACTGGTGGTAATGTTTTATATGACAGCCAGTAAGTTGGGTAATTTTTTGGTAAATTACTGGTAATTTTTTGGTAAATTACTGGTAATTTTTTGGTAAATTACTGGTAATTTTTTGGTAAATTACTGGTAATTTTTTGGTAAATTACTGGTAATTTTTTGGTAAATTACTGGTAATTTTTTGGTAAATTACTGGTAATTTTTTGGTAAATTACCAAGAACTTTCAGCACCTAGATTACCAATAAATTTTAGTAAAATACTTGAGTTTTGGGTTGTATTAGTAATTTTTGGTCGATTACACCTATAACAATTTATGCTACCTATAAATTAGAATTACTGCTGACCTGACTTCGTAATTCACTGGAACCTTTTGATAAATTACTTGTAATTTTTGATAATTTGCTGATCGCTGGTCAACGTGACGTTGACATTCAAGTTTGAAAACTTGTAAAAAAAATTGTTTAGACTCTTGATTATTCCAGACTTTTAAAAACTTGAAAAAAAGGATCAATTCTCAATATTTCGAGTACACCAAAGTACGATTTTATAAATTTATAATGTGCACCTACGTACTTCGTCTGACTTTTTAAGACTTTTGAACAGAAAGACCAATTTTTGACATTTCTAGTTGACTGGTCATTTGAATTTTTTTGCATCAATTCATGCCATTTTTGAACTACCTCTTTGGAACATTCAATACCTCATAGAATAGAATGGGATCGTGTTCAACAAGTGAAATTTTTTCAAAAACTGCTCTATGGGCCCCCATACTTCGGTAAAAAAAAAATGATCATGATCAAGAGAAGATAGGATTCCAACAAATTTCATAGGTACCTACCTAATACATAATTATAAAATTGATTTTTTTTTCAACTTGTGCAGATTTTAAGAGCTTAGTGGTGGTAATTTAGAGGCGGTAATTACATACTAGATCTAGTGTTGCCGTTTACCAAGGCATTATTCTTTAAATAACTTCTGGAAAAATAAAATGAACAATTTTAAAAAATGGAAATACTAAGCATACGAGCTGATGATTTCTCATGGGTAAGCACTCGTTCCAAAAAAAAAAAAAATTGCCTACAAAAAGAAATTTTTGTACAACACGTCGAAAGTTATGTAATTAACTTACCTATGTATAGTTTCTCAACTTTGATCTCATATTCTTAATAAGATGTAACGTGTTCTTTTCAGAACAAGTAAGTACATAGGTAGTAAAAGTTGCCGCTAATTTGCACGAACGAGGATTGTGATAAGTTCAGAAAAAAGAGTAGGTACCAAGATATAAGTGATGTAGCTAAAATACGACATTTTAGAAAATGGGTCAATTGAAGTCATTATTTTTGGTCTAGCAAAGGTGGAAATTGAAAGGAACTTTCGAATGGCTGAGTACATTCTGTATCAAATCGAAATCAGATATTCATTACCTATTAGATATTATAGTGTTCTTCATTTTTCCAAACTCTCATGCTTAGAAGTACTACCTGTTTACCCAAATTTACATTTTGGACAAGGAGAGTGATTTTTTGTTGGAAAGGGGAGAGGAGGAGATTTTAATGTACTGAAAAATGAATTTTTGACGAGGCCAAGAACTTTTTTGGTATTCTAAGAACAGGATTTCATAATATTTTGCAGCAATTTTTTCTGAGATAGGTAAGTAATGGAAGTGTAAACACCAACACCGAGGATAAGTTCATAAAAATATGACAACTTTACGTTTATTGAGTCCAAAACTAGGTCGTTAAACAATCAAAGTTATCATTGTAAAGTTTTTACAAAACATTCATACATTTTCAGTTTGTTTTTCACTTAAATTTTCATGTTTATCAAGTGAAAGCTTCTTCCAGTATAACAAACCAACACAACGCACAAAAAGATTTTCATGTTTCGAATGAATAGAAAAGCGAAACTTTTCCCGAATACAGTGAATAAAATTCAACCTAGTATAGCAAATTCTTTTCATTGTGCATTTTTTTGGTGGTACTTTTTTCACGCCGGATAGAACATCAAAACATGGCAAGCTATTATTGTAATAGCGAATTCTTGATTTTTGGAGTCGTGAATTTTTGAAAAATAAGCACCAATTTATGCTGATCACCGCATTTATGAAAGGATTAAGCCGAACCACATACCGAGTAATAGCTTGAAAACAAAATTTTAATCCTTTCGCATTGAGCAAACTGAGCATTGCCATAGCATTAACACTACGTTAACGCGAAGTTTAAATTAAATAACGAATTATGAGATATTCGTGTAGCTCTAATCCTTTGCTGCATAATTTAATCAATTTGTTAACGAAGGTTTTTAATCAGTTATAATCCTACTTTAGGTCTATTTGTAAAGACTCTAAAGGGGATGTTTTTGAACGAGATTACGAAATAATTTTTTCCCAATACGATCTCGCGTCGAGTAACGAGTTAATAAAACGAAAACAAGATGGAAATTTTTTACGATGAATAAGCATAAAATTACTATGTATACTTTCGACACGCTCTGCTATAGATTTTGAAAACACGTGGCACGCGGTTGTGTAATCGTTGACTTAAAACAAGTCGTACATTTTGATAAATCGTATACTCGAATGTAATCAAATTATAATTTATAAAGTCAGTTTGAAAACTCTAGTCTCTAGAGTTTGTACCTGATTGTTTGCATTTCTGTTGTTGATGTCAACATTTCACTCCTGGCGCAAAACGACGAGAAACTCGATAGCGAAATTAATTTTAAATCCCGACGTTGAAAATTTCCGCAGTTAGAGTTAAAGGATTTTTCTCTGCTAACACATTGTACGAGATTAATAATTTATGTTAATTTTACGCCAGAGGAAAGAGCAACGATATGTATGTAAAATGAATTCATATGGAAAAGAAGAAACAGGAAGTACATTTAAAAGTTTCGTTCATATTTTCAAATTCTTGAGATACTTTTTTGAATACTACCCTACATATAAGGTAGCAACGGGAAATTTTTTCGTCAGTATCTTACAACACTGCTGATATTGAAAGCAACCAGAACGCAGAAAAGAATAATAAAATAAAGTATTTTTATGCGTCGACGAAGTGAAAAGTTTTCAAAATATTTAAATTAAATTAACGATAAAATAATCAAAAGCAAAGTTTTTCGTTTTTAATAATTTTTGCATAAGATGCGAAGTTATCAAAATTATAAACACGCGTTCAACGCTTCACCGGTCATACTTTTTTAATGAAATTCCATTACCAAATTCTCGCAATCTTGGGCTTTTTTTCAGTTGAAAAAATTGAGACAAAATTTTAAAAAGTGAAAATTGCTTTTAGCATCATCGAGCTAAAAAAAATGATGATATTGTACATCGAAAAAATACGCGTTTCATCATCCTTGAATAAAATTAGTAGGTCTGTCCTTCACTCGAAAATTTTTATGTCAAATTTTTTCACTCGAACCCAAATAAATTAAAATCAAAAATTTTCAAATTGGCTTCCTTTTTAGAATTTTATTATAAGAAACATTGTAGAATTATTTTGAGTTGAATCATTTTTCGAACTCGTAACAATTTGTGTAATTAATTAGATTTTATTTCGCCGAAGAAATCCCACCTTATAATCAATGTCAAAAAAAAATTGATACAGAAAGTAGATAGGTACCTATCCACATTTTGGGTTTCCTCGTTCTAAATTTATCGTTCAAATTATACGACTGATGAAATAAAACGCAACGTTTCTGAACACCTTTTCGTGGTTTTTAATAAATTCGAAACTCGTAAACGAAAAAAAAAAGAAACCTCATTTTCCATAAATCTCAACCTTACAATTGGCGAATTCCTTTGTTATTATTATATTATTGGAATTCTCAATTGAACGGGGTGATTAGGTTTAGGTATACGAAGGAAAAGAAGATGGTAAAAATGCTGCTACATGTTACATCGATAATCCATAAAACGTTAAAATTTTCTCAGCTCATCTTAAAGCAATAAGCGTATAAATTTTCTCGTTACTTGGTGAAAATGAAATTTCCCTGTTCTCGATTACATCGACTTTCCCCGATACTAAAATAAGCTGTTTTGCATGGCTGCCTCGAGAAATTAACTTGGAAAAATTGAAAGGTAAACGATTGTGGTACACGGTGAGCCAATGATGAAGCAACGCTTAAAGCATAATTCAATTTGTAACTTTTAAAGCTTTTCCCTCTCAAACGTTTAACTAAAACCATACGTGTAATGGAATAGCGAAACAAAAATAAAATAAAACTTTAATCTCGTTTTATAAATAAAATACCTACGGAAAATATATTTACTACGCAACGTAGCGACCGCAGCGTCCCTAATTCCAAGTGAGAAGTAACATGTCTGTCAATTTAGTTTTGTGAGACTAATCGTATTATTCGCGTTTGTCGCTTCGGTTTATAGATTACTCGGTTATATCGATACGACTCTAAAGCAATTTGTGAACACATTTTTAACGGATTTTTTTACAGCTAAACGATGAAAATTGACAGGCAGAAATATAGTATACTTACCTACGAGTAGATGTATTAAATTATATATAAAAAATATAAAATGTCGTCGTGCGCTTAAATAGATACGATTAAATGAACCAAAGCGAAAAAAAAAATGCTGCAGAAAAGATGTACTATGCCTACCTAATCCAATAAGTAGAGTTTTCAAAAGGGTGGGAATTTTGAACGGCGAAAGCTTTCCACGATTTTGGTCTCATTCGCGTAGGTGTCGGAGAGGAAACGTGATGCGGCAGCAATAGTTCGAAAATTTGAGAGCTGACGCGCAGTTTTATTACGTAGGTGTCGACGTGAATGGATCGCAGAAAGAAACCGACAAAAAAATCGCATGGCAAAACGGTTTGTTTTAAGTTTCGTAAAAAGGGTTTTCAAACGATAACAAAATGAAACGTTTAGGATGGAATTTTTTTTTTGGTCGGAAAATTTCGCGCGATATTTTACACGAAACGTGAAATTTGATGGAGTATGAGGAATCTTATTGTTTGTACATCTGAAACGATGATATTTTATTATTGGCGTTCCCAAGACTGCGAATTAGGCTGAATGAATATTCAGCGCGAGATTCCACGTTTTTCAGCGAGATGAAAAAAAAGACATACGAGAGAAATGCCTACAATACGATTTATAACGCGTTGTGAAGAATGGGAATTTTGGAATTTTTTTTATTGCGAATGAAAAATTATGAAAATTACGTAGGCGCGTGGCTTATAATTGTAGAGCTGTATTTTTATACATATATAAATGCTTCTCGAGATTTCAATTTTGGTGATACAGACACTTGACATGCAGGGAGTGCCAGGATGCCTACATTTTTGCCCATTCTGAAGATAACGTTATGTTCGTGGGAAAATTTTCGTTTTCAATTTTTTCTCATTATTTGACGTGTTTACTGCATTGAAAGGTGCGAGTGGTGGAGAATAAAAGTTTGAGTTACACAAGAAACAATATCCAAAAAAAAAAAATGGTTGTAAAATGAATTTTTTCTCAATTTTTTAAATTGAAAATGCTTTCAAATTTTTTTAATAACTATGAGGTAGAAAATTGACTTTTTTGAATTTTTGCACCTTTGAAAAGAGCAGTTTTTGTTTTTTGAGAAGGTATGACGTTTTTTCCAGTTTGAAAATTGCGAAAAATCTACTAGAAGCTTTAAATCGCTCAAAAGGCCACCAATCACTTTTAAAGATCGCAAAAAATTCAAACAAATAATTCCGTTTTTATTGCAATGAGTTCATGCCCGATTGGCAAAAATTTGAAAAATATGACTGTCTGTCATTTTCCCAGTCATAACCCTAGTCACATTAGTTCCGTTTCGTCGTCAGAAATGACAACCAATCAGAAAGCAATAAAATACAATATGACTGCTTCCTATTTGGAACACAATTAAGACCAGTCAGATCACCAGTCATATCACCACTCAGTTTTGTTTTTTCTGACTACTTTTTGGTGAAATTTTTTTAAAATGGTAAATAAATATTCAAAGTCCACTTTTTATGAGCAATGGACTGGTCATATATGGTAAATTATCGGTTTTGGCTCAAATATGCACCATTTGGGACCCAAAATTGGACCCATTCGCCAATAATAACAGTTGTCATATCCCCAGTCAGAAGCCCAGTCACATTAGTTCCGTTTCATCGTCAGATTCGTTCAGTAGTCATATTGCCAGTCAGATTTAAAAATCTGGCAGCACGAATTGCCAATCGGGTGAAGGGCAAATTTTCAATTTTTTCTCCGATAGCAATCATTTGAGAAAATTTTGGATTTGAATCAGTATGAATGGATATTGAAAATTTTGGCTGAATCGATCAAAAGGTTCACAAAAAAGGTAAATTTGAGTTAACTTTGGAACAGAATTTGCTTTCACTCGTTTTATGACTATTTTTCCACTGTAACTAAACCATGCAAAAATCAGTCAAAAGTGTAGGTTAGGGCTTCTGGACTGCTTGACGCCATCTTCAATCAATTTGAGAGATCGAAAGTATAATGCATACAAAATGTCAACCACCTGCGTCAATTTGATCAAATCTTAATTTTTTCATTGAAAATCGCTTTAAACCTCATACTCAAGACATAACTAAAAACTAAAAAATCACCTAGCCTGGATAACATAAATAATCAACTTCTCAAGAACATGTCAATCTGTTGTATTCAAATAATCCGGGATATCTTCAAAGCTTGCCTAAAACAAGGATATTTCCCACAAGAATGGAAAAAAGCAATCATTGTTTTAATCCCAAAAAAAAAGGTCCTGATCCAACTTCTCCTGCTAGCTATAGACCAATCTGCCTACTGACTTCACTTTCCAAATTACTAGAACGTATCATCTTGAAGCGCTTAACTGATCACACCAACAGACACGAAATATTGCCACAGTTTCAGTTCGGCTTTCGAACTGTAACTGAAAAATACTTACCTGAACAAATTATCTGAAAACACCCTTGCTTGCTGCTTCAATATCGGGCAAAATCGCCCTTCAAGACTCAAACCAAAACTTCCTCAACATTTCTTTTAGGTTTCTTATAGCCCTACCTCTTTTCTTTCTTAAGTTTTTTTTTTTTTTTTTTTTTTTTTCAAGTATCCTATTTGTAAAATTTGTGAATAGCGCTAAATTACGCTGAACCAAATAATAATAAAAATAAAATTTTCATTCATTCATTCAATTTTTTCATAGGAATAGTGACAAAAATAATGAATCAAGTAGGTATCAAAAATTTGCCAAAAATGGAAAGATGAAATTTAGCCAGGGATGAAGAAGCTAGCTTAAAATTGAAAAATTGAGAGTTTTTGGGAAATATTGGAAAAGTTTGAAAGATTCATCATTCTCAGAAAAAAAAATCAGGTTTGGTCACCTAGATCTGAATCGATTGCAACTCTGATCTAATCAAATCATCAATGGAGAATTTTGACATTTGTGCCCCTCCCTTCCCTTCCCTTCTCTTCCCTTCCCTTCCCTTCCCCTCCCCTTTGCCTCGTCCCTGGATTCAGAACCTTAAATTTAGTGGAATATTGCGAGCAAAGAAAAGTAAGAATACCTACCTAATTCTTTAATTTTTTTTTATCACGTTCAACATAAGAAAATTTCTTTCACCATCGCTGCAAAATACCAACATAACTTGCCTCAGTTTCCCACTGGTAGGAACAAAATAGGTCATACGTCTACAAAGGTAACATAATATCTCCGAATTTTGACCTTTTCAAGTCTCAAGAGACTGCAAATTTACTCACTTTGGCTTAGTTAGTGTTGCATCATTATCGCGTCGAAGGCGAGAAACCGCAATTGAAACCCCCACCATGAATGTAGAATGAAGCAAAGACATCAAGTGCTCAGCAGGCATGACCACAAGAGACAAAACCGCCGACATATTAACCTAGTAACGATTCCACGTAACCTCATGAGATAAAATGTACCTAACGTGAAATCGCAAAAATTGGTATACCTACGCTTACATGAGAACAGATTTATATTGAAATATAACCCTTTTTGATGAAAATATCTCGATTACGAACGAATAAATTGGAAAATTGAATAAGAAATTCCTACGTATAGTCAAAGTAACTTACATATAGGTACATGTAGGAGTTTTAAATCACGATTCACTGATTCAATCACCGTATCTTATCTTTGAAATTGGTGCAATATTGGCCTGATTGAATTCAACTTTTGACGTCAATTTACCGACACCTACACAAGTGCACTTCCATTTAATTAGGTACCTAGACCTACCAATTAATCTATTTTCATTAAAATAGGTAAGTACAAAATTTTATAAATAATTATTGTTTTTCTTATAAAGTGGACAAAGTTCATCTATTTACCTACAAGATTCTTGTAGAAACTGCAATTCAACAGAAAAGTTCGGGATTCCGATGAAAAAATCCCAGATGAAGACAGATTATTAAAAAATTTATTATCAGATCTGTTTGCATATTTTAAATTGGTCCAAAAATCATCCAGGTTTAACTGAATGATTTAGTCAGACCAGCTCTATCGGATAAGAAATGGTTTTAGAGAAACAAAGCCCCAAATGCTGACGCTGACCTTCAGATCAAAAATATTCTCAAAATGGTAATAAGTACCTAATTAGGAAATCCTTCCTTTGAACAGGTATCAATTTGCTACGCAGTAGACGCATATTGAATCACCTTTTGGAAACCAAATCAAGTATAATTATAATAGTTTGGCAGCATCGGATTAAATTACGTTAGATTTGAAAGTGAAAATTTTTCATTCGGCAAGAAAAACATCCTGCTCTAACGCTCCACTTTTAAAATATGCAAACGAATAGAAGATTTCCAAGTCCAAAGTTCGACATCATTAAATGATATCGTGATAGCCTATAATATAGTAAACAAATCCTCGATCCGGAAATTAAATTTCATTAATTAGCGAGCAGAAAATTGTATTCAATGCGTGGGAAACTGAAAGAAGGTATTTTTCACGCAGAAAAATAATCAATGGGAACACTATTCTATCTTTATCCTTAAATATAATATTTTTGACGCTGCGAAATAAATTTCTCCGAGGGTGAAATAATTTTCGTTTTCGTCATACACCCTTCGCTGTGCTTTTACTACAAATAATAGTGTAATTAGGATTAATGCTCGTCTTTGAATAAAGCACAATGAATCAAAGTTCGTTAATTACTGAAATTATTTCTCGGTTCTTTTTTTTTCTACCAATTTTGCTGTAGGTAATTACCAAACGTTTACAGAAAGAGGTTTTTCGGAACGTGTCATCGCTTATTATTTTAGACTCCATTTTATCAAGTTGAATTTTAAGTAGATGTAAGTAGTAATTTAGGACTTTAATTTTGCTCGATCATCTATTTAGTTGAATGAATGTCAATTTTTTTTTAATATAAATTTTCAGCTTTCATTTAGAAAATGAAAAGTGCGTATTTTTTAATTAACTGTCGTTTTTTATATTAATCGAGTGCCTACTTAATTAAAACTGGAATGAAACGATATAAAATTCAATGTCACGCGTATGGAACCTACCTAAGTGCCTACCATTTGTTTAAAGATACACGTAGGCTTATTTTCTTTAGGTAGGTACTTATTTTGTAGGTACTTTCAAATCTTGAGGTGTTTCAAAATACGACTTACCTATATTTTTATAGAAAACAGATGATTTCTTTTGACAAATTATGATGATGAATGATTCCCTTTTTTTTCATTTTTGGCAGATTTGTGTTTAGCAAATACAAGTACTTTACGTAGGTACCTTCAATCGGATTTTCAAAGGCACATCTACAAGTAAATATTTCGTTGAGAAAAAGAAATAAAGAATATGTAATAAGAAAATATTCTCAAATAGGTGTTTTCAAAAGAAAATATTTTTATAGACATATTTCGAAAAGTAAGCACGCCAATTTTTATCTCCATTGAAAAAGGAAATTATAACTTGAAAAGATGAGAAAATATTTCCAGTTTTCCTGTACTTTTGTGTGATTTGTGTTGTATTGATGATTGATGTACCCAACGTGTGACGATGCTCGTATGAATTTGATTGCTATCATTTAATTGAATCGACATTTAGAAATGTCTAGATGTCGTCGTAATGTAAGTACTCGTATGTGAGGTATCAATTGTCAGTATAGGTTTTCAATTCAGTGCTTCAAGTTTTCATATTCATTTATTTGAAGAAAGTGTTGCTAGGTGTGATTATTTGTCCTCACAACTGGCAATTTAGATTTTATGTTCGTGGTGAGGATTAATTGAAAAAGATAATTATAATATTTATGCTCGTGTTTCCATTCAATATATACGCGTATTTAAACATTTTTTCAAGTAGGTATTTAACATTTTTTTTTCAATACCAGTTTTCGTCGAGTCAAGTTGAGAACCCCGTTGAAAAAAGGCGTGAGATTATTCACTTTTTATTGTAACCAAAATTGGGTGAGAACAGCCCAAATGCTCCTAGAACACACTTCCAGTGTACTCTACGAATGTGAAATTGTTAGGAGGAAAAAACTGGATCTGAACAGATCATTAAATCTACTAACAAACCAGATGTATCGCAATGCCCCTCATAAAAGCCTTGTGGCACGTTGAGGAGGTGGGGGTGTGCCACAATGTTGTGCTCCCAATATGAATAAAATAAAAATTTTTATTGCAAAAAAAAAAGGGTGTATCTCAATTCACATAGAAATTTTTAAATGCGGCAAAGCTAGATCGAAAGAACATGCAATGCAAAAATATATCACCAGCGAAAATTCCAGGTGCTAAAGCGCATTTTTCGATTTTCGGTGAATTTTTGAAAATCAAATAATTTGAACTAAAAATGAGAAAAAAATTGAAATTTTACCCAATTGACATAGAAAGCTGAACCAAATCGATTGGAAACAGTCTGAAACCATTTTTATAGCAGTTCTGGGGCCTCGAGTGGATTTTTGAAACCTGCAATTTCCACAACATTTTACCCATTGAAGTTGAAATGCAGAAATTCATTTCATGCTGAGTTGACTGGGAGATGGTTTTGAGTCGTTTTGGAGTCTCAAGCAACTTTTTAGAAAATGCTAACGTTGATTTACCTACTTTTAGACTGATTTTATGGTGTTTTTTGAAAAGCTAGACTTCTCAAAAAGTCACTGAAGGTTTCAAAACGGCTTTAAATCATGTACGATCGACTTGCAATGTCAAAAATAGGATGGAAATTGAACTTTAGCTTTTTGCATCAAAATATGTAGAAACGGTGAATTTTTGAAATTCTCAGTTATGAGATCGCAGGACAAAAATTTGGTTCAGTACTGGAACATACCGATTCTGGAGAAATTGTGTATAATGGATCAAGTAGGTCACTAACAAGCACCAATCTCGAGCATACATCCTAAAGTTGATTTGGAGAGATTTTACGGTTTTTTTTTGGAGGGGGGAGGGAAATGGAAACGTCAAAAAAATTGTGATAAAAGCTTCAAAACAACTTGAAATCACCTCCACTAAATTAGGGTGCTAAGTGAATTTCGGATTACCAACTTAATTTGGTGAAAGTTAAGTAGAAATTTCAAGTTTCACAAGTTTCAAAAATCCGCTGAAGACTCCCGAACCACCCAAACCGATTTGAAACCGTTTCGAATCGATTTGACTAGTCAAAAACAGGCTAATAGGGTATATCCTGAATTTCAAATTTCAGAATTTGGTAAAATTTTCATTTTTTTTTCAATTTTTGGCCCAAATTTGATTTCTGAAAATTCGTCGAAAATTGAAAAATGCATGTTAGGGACCTGAAATTTTGGCAGGTGGTAATATTTTTCATGCTCTTTCGATCTAGCTTGGTCCGATTCAAGAATTTTTGTGCAAGTTGGAAAACCTACCTTGTAGGAAAAGTGATCACTTACAAGTCATCTTAGATCTGCTCAAAAGTCAAATTTGATCCATGAAATGTCCAGATCGGATCAGATCCCATCAATTTCTGCTGGGAAATTTTATTTGTTCAGATGCAATCAATTCTCAGATCTGAACACGCCCAATTATTGTTTTGAATAGTCAATGATCGAAAATTAAAATTTTTCATGTGGACCATACAAAAAATGTTTCAAACGAAAGTTGTAGATAAGGTACCAAAGACAGATGATATACCTACTGCATTCGATTACAACAATGGAGAGAACTCTATGCCGATGAGAGAGTTTTTGGATTAAATATGTTTTTTTGCTGTCTTAAACTAATTTCTTGAAAGTTATTTTTAATGTTTTTATAATGAACTCAATCTACTTAAATGAAGAAAAAAAATTGTATACCTACCTATAGTTCGTTGATGAAATTACGCCTACGAGTTAAAATTACGCGCACGCACCTACAAAATGTGTTTTTGAATCGAAAGTAAAAAAAATAAATAAATAACAAACGTGGTGAACATTGCAACAACGAAAGTTTATTTTCAAGCAGATCAACAGCCGTGTTCGTTTTTAATCTTGAATCCCGCTGTTATACTTGTACTAAATCGCAGCATTTTTTTTTTTTTGTTTAGTTATATTATGTAGGTAGGTAGTAGGTACTATGTAGGTAGTTATAAGTATCAGTGGATTTGAAAGCATTCGTAACATGTACATAATACACGTGTATGTTTTAGGTTCCCATTTGTAATTTTAGAAGGTATACTTCTATTTTCTCATTGTATAATAGAATCAGTAAGGTATAATCATGAATCCGACACAAATATTTCTGAAAAAACTTCTCGACCAAAATCGAATCCCTCTCGCAAAAATCTAAAGGTTCGGTTTTCATTCTTACTTTAACATTTTCACGCTGAACTTTATCCCTGATTTAGAGTTCCTTCCCTGCATTAGGTATACTTATCTTCGCTGAAATAAAATTTCGCCATGAAAATGGACGATAAATTCCATCGAAAATGTTTAAAAATAGCATCGAATATCCCAACCCAAACTTCGGTTATAGCGTCAATTTTTGGGCAAAAAATAAATTCCACGGTGATCATGATGTACCTATATATACACCCTCATCAAAAACGTGAACAGCGTGACAGGTTTGCCCCAGGGTAAATAAATTTGTTGAAGTTGGATTCCAACATGTGAAATGAATCGGTTTACGCATTCATTCATGATAATGGAAACTTTCTAAGGCATAATTATGCAGCGCATACCTACTGTGTTGATTATTATGTAGTGAGTGTATTTTACCACCTCCACACTGCAAGGATATAATGAAATGGTTTTAATTTGTATGGTAATTAATTTTCTTAACACGAAATAAAATCAAAGTTGCGCAAAAAATGGAGTTCTTTTTTGTTATTTTATACCTGACTGAGGTAGGTGTGGGGGAGTACGATTTACATTTTTTTAAACGCAATTAGAGAGTCATTTTTCTAAAAGTATGTAGTTTAGGATCAAAGTAAGAATAAAATGGAGCTGCTGAAACAGCTAATGAGCAAAATTTGCCCACGCATGAATCACAGTTGAGAAGAGAATTGACTTAGGTAAGGGATGCATGCCGACGAGAATGATCGATTGTAATTGATTAATTTTTTCCAAGATAATCAACAATAGTAGATAAAGTACATCCCTATTTAATTTAAGATTTTTGTAAAGGGAATGACACGAAGAGAATTTTTTGTGGGTTGCATCATTTCTGTCTGGATATTAATCGACTATCCTGTATGATTTTATCTATTCAGATAAACACACATTATTTAAACGAAAATCTTCTCTCTGAGACTGCAGGGAGGTACCAAATGAATTTCAGTCAAAATTAATTTTTGAACGTATTTGACGAGGAAAATAAACATAAAAAGAATTGAGAAACTGGTCTATTAGCTATATTTGAACCTGAAACTTTTCATTTCAACCGCAAACATATAATAGGTAATACCATAGGTAGTAATGCTTATCCAGTATCCACGAGTTTTAGTGAAATTTTAATGTATCTTTTTTGCACCCAGCCTTTTCCTTTATACATTCTTTTCGTTTACGATCTCGTTAAATTTTATACTACATTTAAAACGGACATTTAATATTATTTTTCATCCGTACAAATTCAGTGGTTTTCAAAATTTTACAGTTTGAACTTAAACTTGCCATTTCTGCGCAAATTTTTATTATTTTTCAAATGGAAAAAATTATGCTGAAAATACTCTCTCGATCCTTGCTCGTAAAATATGTTCCTCTCATTAAAATGAAAATATCCTTTGAGAGGAAAAAAAATGAAGAAAAATCGAGGCTTATTTTATCAACTCTCGGTTAGATGCGAGCGCCAGTATAATTGATTGGAAGCTGGTGAAGCTCTCATCCATATAACTTTACGCTATTTTGATATTATTGATGGTTGGTAGTAAAATAACTTATATCTACTTTTATGAAACTGCTATCGCTACCCAACGTCTATCTTAAATTCCTACGAGGTTGAAATGTTTCGACTTTCGGGCAACTATTTCCAACAATTTTGGGTGAAAATTTCTTTCAAGGTGAGAAATTTTTCGGAATTTAATCGTAGATACCCTACCTACGATATGTTCATTTGTTATTCAAATTGAAGGTTAATCTCTGACTTTGACGAAAGGTGTAAAAAACGTAAATAGTTCTGAAATTCTTAAAATCTCAAGTTAAATAGGTAATTATTTTGTGCTTTCATTAAAACACACTACCTATGTTGTACTATACAAAGACATTGATTCACAAAATATCATCTCCACTTTGAGAAATACTGTACTTGAAAAATACATTAACATATAAAAGAAACATTCGAAAGAAAATGAAAAACTTTCCTTAAAAAAGATGCTGGTTTTATTTCACCAAATTCAACATGGAAACATTTTTCATCGACCATTCGATAAGTAGGTACACAAATACTTAGGTAGGTACCTATAACAATAGTCTAAGCTAAATAATAAAACGAATCTGCTGTATTTCAAAATTTACATCCAGAGTAAATTTTAGCTCATTCGTATTCAGTATTTAAATTTGTATTTGTCTTATCCGTGCAAACTTCACTTTCTGTTTAAACAACTTTTGAAATTTCAGCTTACGTATAATTCAAGATGAGAAATGCGTTGCAGTATATTTCCTCCCAATTTTCTCCTACCTCGAATCATGCAGGCTAAAACAACTGTAAAATACCTACGTAATTTTGCGAAGTACATATTTGTATCTTAATTCAGGGTAACCAAAATGTGCTTGATCTGCATACTGTATCGCAATCGGCAATAGATAGTAGGTACTGCCCTCTTAAGTAGGTATGCGTAATACGTGAAAAATTCAAAAGTGGTTTGAAGTTGAAGCATAACAGGAAAAAGCCATAACGTTTGTGATTAAAAGCATGAAAAATTAGTTGAAATTTCAAAGAGATTGTAACTGTCAACTCCAAGTTGACTTGTTACACCTACACGTTGTAGGTACGCACATATCACATACTACATAATGTACATAATTTATCATGATAAATTGCATAAAATGTCATAGTCGAAATAATAGGTACCTACAATTCTTCAACTCCTAGCTGCAGAGCTGAAAATTCGAGTTGTTTATTTTCTTCGTGAAATTACAATGTTTTCAACCTCCACCTTTCGTGATGTTTTTTCAATTTTTTTTCCAAATTTGATGAAATTTTGGACCCAAATTGATTTGCGTTATTTGGAAAACTTGAAAATGACACTGGCTTCAAAATTTCTCGAAATAGCGAAATTCGATTTAGAGGAGAATTGATATTGGCTTATTCAGGACTAATTTTCATCACTTTTATTGGATAAATAATAATCATATTTTTTCGATAAAAATGCATAAATTGCCAAAAATTGTAAATTTTAGATTTTCAAAAAAATTTTAAAGATTTTTCAAAAATTGATAAATTAATTCAGGCAGCTGAAATTTTGGTTATGGAAGTCTTAAACCATGCTCTGTCAGCAAATTGCGGCTTCGTTCAGATCGAAAACATCTCGAGAAATTCCCTTTTCAGAAGTTTTTTTCATTTTAAAATATTTTGAGAGAAAATCATTAGAAACCCCTTATCATTGACCTATTTGTATTTCACTCATTTTTGCGATAAAAACTAAAAAAAAAAAAAATCTAAAATATCCTCGCAATATGGTAGGTATTTTTCTAACGTCAGTAGGTACTTTATTTTAAAAAACAAAAGAAATGAAGTAATTTTTGAACTACCCTAGCAGCTAACCACACATGGGCGATTTCTCCTGAGAAATTCATCTATACATTATAAAGTTTCCTTTCTCATACATTATGATGAAAAAATAAAATTCTCGACATTTTTCAAACCACCCGCAGAATACATTTTTCTAAAACGTAATATGTACTTATAAATGTTTCAAAAGAAGCCTTCAACTTGGCGAGAATTTTGAAGAAAAAAAATTCATCTGCACTCCGGCCTTTTTTTCGAGGACGCACAATGAATTTTCATCGTTTCTCTCGCCACTTTTTTTTAAGCGATTGTAAAAATTTAATTTGCTCTTGGTGCAGACGATGTTTCTTTGCAATGTTTCTTCTTTTTTTATTCGAAAGATGACGATGTTATACTTCTACTGAGAAAAACATAGGAATCTATTAAAAAACGACTATATAGGTATAAACAACGTAAAAATGTTGTTTACATCGAGAAAAAGGAGACAAAATTTTGTGTTTCCATGATAACATCAGCAGGTAAGCGTAGGCAGAGCTTTGAAAAAATTGTTTCTCGTAGGTATCGTTTTTTAATCGCTGTGATATTATCATTAGCTAGGTATAATATCCACCTACTTACATATTAAAACTTTCTCTAAAATGTATACTTAGCTACATTCTTTGAATTTGAAAAAAAAAATGTTTTCTATGCTCTTTCATTGATTTCCACATGAGAAATTCTGCGATAGAATTTTTATCACTTCTATTCAAGATTATTATCTAAGTACAAAGTAAATAATAATTAAGTACCTAGACCTACCTATATGATAATCAATTTTTCAAAATCGGCGTCTAAATCTAAACTTCATTTTAAAAAAAAATATCATTCGTCATTTTGAATTTCATATTACAAATACTTGTACCACCAACGTTGGCTTTTTACTCACATTTCGTCCAAAATTCAAATTTTTCATGCAAAATTAGATACTCAATCTCCTATATTATTTAGGTCAAATGTAGGTATAAAAAATATGATCACAAAATTTCATCAAAAAACACCAATCGATAATAAATTGAACACGATGAAATATTTTTAATTCAAGTTTGATAAATCGCACCAGCTAGAAAACTTTTCGCGCTCTTTTATGATTTTTCCTCAAATACTTCACAGGGCCGAATATAACGCCGATATTTTCCAGTTCAAGGTTACAGCACCTTCCATTAATCTTCAAATACCTACCCAATTCCTTTACTTTTAAAATAAATTCATTTATTCTACATAGTAAATTGTTTACTGGACTGGGTCATCGCAGTCGCAGCTATTAATTTATTTTTCAAAAGAGAATACTTTACAGAGGAAAAAAAATTAAAATGACGCTCGAAGCGAGTTTTCAAACGAATATTTCTACCGAAAATTCGCGTACCTACTTAATTACAATACTTCTGCGAAGTTTTTTTTTAAAAACTAAAGTTTTTCTAATTAATTCCTTAAAATGGATTTCGAGACTGCTTTTTTGCAGCAGCAGTAAAAAAATTCAAATTGACGGGTACGCGTTTTAACGAGGACTTAAATTCTTCTTGGGCGTAAAAGTTGGATTAAATGCGTGTACGTATCTGAAAATCTTGCCTCGATTTAATACGAAGACAGTGTAGTATTTTAATGAAATCGCAGGGTTAAAAGTTATTATCGCGACAAAGCGTCAGCTGAAAATTATTCCGCAAAGTGAAACGATGTATTTCAGTTAACTTGGCCCATGCAAATGAATAAGAGAAAACCTTCATGCGGTATAGGGAACCCGTGTCATTTATTTTCTTTTCATGTATAAAACGACAAATGATGTGAAAGTGAAAATGGTATTTTCTATGCAAATAACGAGGAAGTTTTAATAACACGATTTTCCCAACATATCAAGCAACGACGACGACGACGACGATGCAGTATAGCGTTGCAACGTTGAAGAAAAAACGACGTAAAGCTATACTTACCACCGAACGTTATTCTTCGGAGACCGACAAACCACCGAATTTATGACGCGAAAGCTCAAGTAAGGAATGAAAGTATCAAAATGGATGACACCTTCATCATTTTAAAGATTTCTTCGAAGTTCAAGTACTATAAAATATTACAAACCCGAAAATTGTGCGTTCAAAACAAAGTGTATTAAGTAGCTGAAAGTGACGTTTTTACGTTTTTTCTCGTCCTTCGTTTTATTTTCCATTAGAGAAACCAGAAATATGTTTAATTTCGGTATAAATTAAATTTTGTTTGAATTTCAGTTCATTAGAGTTATTAGACCTTTGATAAAAATTCAGATGCATTCTAATTTTTTGAAGCATGTACTAGCTTTATAAATTATGAGAGGGGAGTGGGAAGAAGCTCTGCGTGATATCAGTAATTTTGTTCCTTAAAATTGTGATACTTGACAATATTGTTTTGAAACACATTTTCTAGAATTTTGTAGATCCATCAGGACAAGAGTGTATCCATTTGTTGCCATTTTTTCTCTGAAATGACAACACTGCCATTGAGAGTTTTTCCCTAACGTAGTTTTACTTTGGCTTTAGGTACCTTTATGGGGAATACTATATTCCCACAGGGATATAATATGTACACCATCCTTTTAACAACTTGGTAAAAACTGATAGTGTTCATTGGAAAATGCTTAGGTAGTACCTGCGTATTTTTTTTTGTGCAAAAGAGCACATAAGTACTGAAGTCGTATTGTGATATTTAATGTACGTAGATGGCTAAGAGTTTTTATATTCCGCGAAAAAAAGTACCTATAAGCATTGTATTATTCTTGTTAAAAGGGTAGGCTTTAGATGACACTGTGCTATACACATACCTACAGCTGTAAGCGAGCATTATTACTTACAATAATTTGTATTTATGTAATGATTTTTTTCCCCTTCAAATTAATTGGAAAAAATACTGACTTCATAGAGGATTAGTAAAAATTCTCTTCATTTAGTTCAAAGACGTAAAACTAATATTTATTTTAATTCGTAACAATAAAATTACAGATAGATAAGACAGATGATTTCCACTCGTTCTAGGGCTAGATTAAAATATGTGGAAAATCCGCAAAGGCTCCACAGCGACCGGAAAGTAACACGTAAAATCGATTTGGGAGGTCGAAATTAGGTAGCTGTAAAATTTCCAACCCTTCAACGTGAAATGCGCCTGATGTGTGAATTTTTCCATTTTCGTTATCGACCTTTGTGTTCTTAATATTACGATTGTTGCTGCTTTTTCCTTTTCGAATTCAAATAAAGTATGAAATATGAACTCGAGCAATCGAAAGCTACAATTCGAGATGCTTCATATACCTACCTACTTTTATCATTTATCCAAATTCCATTAAATTTGCTAACTATACAATCGAAACGCTTCCATACCCAAGGTACGTAGATATACATTTGAAATTTTCCATACCAAAATCTACGTCCGTCGTTCTTCTCTTTCAAAAAGCCGTAACAACTATTTCTCTGCCCACCTATTTTATAATAGTAAATGCTGCAAGCACGAGCGTACAAATAATCGATTTTAAAATCCATGTACCAAATCCGAAACAATAAAAAAGGTACATTTCTGTATCTTCTGAGCTCAACACTACGAGGCATGAATATTCAATACCTACACATTACACTCCTTAACTTTCATGGCCTTATTTTACAGTGAAATATCAAACACGTTTCCAAAAACACACCATTGGGGTATTTGATTCTATGTATTTCATCCAATTGGCATTGACGTTTCTGTACCCTTAATATTCAAAAAAGCGGCCAAATGGTGTTCGGTTACTTTCTACTGAATTCGACTCGACCCTTTTCTTATCAGATTAATTTTTACAACATTTGTCAGCAAGTGTTACATTTTCATATTTTATCGAAAATGAATGAAAATCATCGAGACAAATTTTACATTTTTTTAACTTGGATTTTTTTTCCTTTTCACGTCTATTTATTTCACTGTATACCAAGCTTACTCTAAAAAGTATAGGTACTTATTTGATCAGATAATATTAGAGAACTAGTCGGAACAACTCAGAGATTCTCTGGATCAAATTTGATCTAATCAGACGATGATCATCATGTACATGTCATTTTCCCCCTAGTAGCTGTAATCAGTGTGCACTTTTATCGAAGCAGAAAATTACTGAAAATTTTGATCTTGATTTCAAGCAATTTTTCCAAAATGGGATAATTTATTGCGAATAAAAAAAATTGACGTATTTTACGTATAAACAGAAGGAACTCTCGAAGTTGTTTTTTTCACCTACTTACAGAAAATCAATCGACTTTAGGCCGCGATGAATTCTCCTAGAATCGAATTTTAGCGGTGTAGGTTTTAGGTTACCCGAAAGGAAATTCAGGGGTACTCAAAATGGTTGGAGCAATCTGAATTTTTAAATAATATAACGTCACCCTAATACGTAAAGTAGGTATCAAACTCCATTTTTTCTCAAAAATGAGTTATGAACACCATCTGAATGGTGAACACTTCATATGGAACTTCCGACCTTAAAAACTACTTTAGGCGATTTCATTGGTGTACAATTCGCGTTCAAAGTCAGGAAAATTATCTAACTCCACTAAAGGATAACGCACTGTTTATTTAGCTACGTGAAACTGTTTCATTTTTACGTTACATGAAAATGAGTTATGAACAGCATTTGAAAGGTGAACACTTCGTATGGAACTTCCGATGTTGAAAATTACTTCAGGTGAATTCATTGGTGTACCATCCACGTTTGAATTTGAGAAAACTATCTAACTCCACTCAAAGTGGCTTAAAAGGTGTCAAGGGAAAAAAATTTTTACCAGAATTTTTTTTTTACTATAATAAATAACCTTAACTGCGTAACACCCATCAATAGTTGATAATGCTGTTTTTCGCATTTCCTGAACAATTTGCAAAAATGGAGTTAGATATTTTACGTATTAGGGTGACGATAAATTATAAAACATAAAAAATTGACTAATTTGGTTCAAACTCAGGTTAAAGAGTACATAGTTTCAGGTCGTTGATTGAGTAAGAATTGCGAGAGAAAACAAAATTACCAAAATTTACCATTTTAAGGGAGGAAAATGCGTTTTCACATGATTTTATGGCCAATGAGTAGTGACCACCACTCGAAAAATTCTGAAAAAATTACCAGTGATAAAAAATATACAAAAAATTGTAAAAATGTTATTTTTGGCCTTTTCCAGATTTTTAACTCCCCTTCTCATAGATTTGAAGTTTTTAAAATGAATTTTTGAGTCCTCGTTGGGGGTCAAAAAATTTGAAAAAATTCTGGGTCATTACGCTCAAGAAATTCAGAAGCATCGCCCATTGATTGCCGTTCATTAATCAAGCATTTAACTCTACTTCACTCCCAAAAAAATGTCAAATACTTATATACTTACTATAATTTTGTTCTTGTTTTTATTTGTAGTCGTATACAACGTTAGGTAATAAGCTTTTGTTCAAATCCTACGAGTATATGTATCTAAAATTCGATTTTTAAAAAATCCATCTCATTCCATAAAGAATGTCAGCAGATGTCAAATATTACATACATACAAAGTTCAAGCCAAAGATACATCATTAAACAAAAAGGACATTATCTCTATCCGCCCTTTTGTGACTGTTATAAAAGTGGATATCGAATACCTATCTTCGTATGTGTTGAAACCATCCATCTCCATTATTCTTCAAATTGTCAACTGCTATCAGTTTTCATTTTTGAAAAAAAAAACAGATTATTGATAAATTCTCCCGAGGTTTCATATTTAATTAGGCGTACAAATGCGTAGATTTTTTAATCTGGTTTCGTTTACCAAACTAGATTGATGAGATATAAACTGAAAGCAATATTTTTTCAAACTATAAAATCATTAAAAAATAAAATTCCGAGCTTTCTAGCATTCTCTCTACGTCGTTATTTAAAAACGTTTGTCTGTTTGATTTTTTTGAAACCTAATGAATGCTCGTATTTCACGTATTGCGAAAATTCAGTCAAACGTGCAGCTTCTGTTCTTTTGTATACATACCTATTCGATTATTTTCGAATTAATTCGAGAATTTTTTTCGACTCTCGTTATAAAATAAACAGCATTTTTGAAACTTTTTTTCAAAAATCAAATTGCGTCGAAATGGTTTTATTTTTGTAATTTGACGAAAATATTTCAGATAGGTACCTACCTAAGTATTATGCAAAAAATAAGTAGGTATTGGTAGACAGAATACGTTGATATTTTAGCAGGTCTTTTATGATATAGGGATAGGTAGGCAGTTTTTCGAAAGATGCTATAAACTGTTTCCGTTGTTCAATTGATTTATTGTGGGGATTAAATAAATGAAATGGCGGAATTCAGTTCGCAAGCGATATCGTGTTATAAAAATCCTGGCCAAGTGCCTATGATTTTTTGAACAGGCGGAAGCACGTAGCAGAGCTATAAATTGGGGAACCAAACCTACGGTGAGAAATTTTTACTTTTTATATGTTATAGTTTTTCTCTTTAGGGGTGGCTAGATGTAATTGAAAATTAGGTAGTCCAAGTGTAATAAAAAAGAAGATGTCAAAACCACGACAATTTTCATGCTTGATTTAGTTAAGTGGTATTTCTTGAAATTTACTAGGTGCGATTTCTTATTTCTTATTTTCAACAGTAGGTAAGTACTTATTTAATTTAGAGACCTTGAATTACTATAATATCCTATGCTGGGAAATTAACAAAAATTACAGTTATTTGCTCTCATCTTAGTTACGAGTCCCTCCTGGTGTGACATATTTATTTAATAGACTAAGTTTGAGTTATTTTAGTGAATAATTAGCCTAGGTAGATATGTTTAAACCATTCTGTGCTATTCGTCTGTACCAGGTAGGTATTATTTTCCAAGAACAAAGTTGTCGACCCTTTGTCTTCAACAATATCTAATGACAAGCTACTGATGAATTGACGGGAGCGATCTCGAACAATAGTTATATGTAGTTCTGATGTGTAAAGCACTAAAACTGGACCAACTTGGTTTGACAAATTTAGTTTCACATCACTCCGCTAGGGAGACCAGGCATAATTTGTTCAGCTCAATTTCCAGTAGATATTGTTAGTTTACAGTGTATTTGTCAGCCGTGATACAAACACATATTTATTTTGGTATCTTTATTCGTACTGAGAGTGTCATTGTACTCGTTTCGAAATGTTGTATTCGTACAAAGTTTTCATTTTGTTATCTGTGATTTTTCAATTTCACTTTTTTATTTCGGTGTCTGGAGAATGTTGCCCTTCTTACGAAATAATGCTCTGTAAACCAGATGGAACACCTTCCAAGTACGCAGCGTCACTTTGCCTCGACTGCTCAGAACCAGATCTTTTTTGTGCTCATGGAAATTGCAACGTATTCGGATGTAATTGCGATGGAGGATGTAGAACTGGCAATTGCAGTAAGGCATGCACTCCTTGCACTGAACCAGATAGGAGTAATAATCATGATGTGCTCGGGAAAGCGGTATATAATGTTCCTTCATTTACTTTGGAAACAATTATGCAGGAAGCTGATTTGAATAAAGATGGATTGCTTCATCAGCTAGAAGCTTTAGAATGGCTCGTGAAAAATCGACCCCTACAAAAAACTGAGTTAGCTACTGAGGTTAAACTTTTGGATCAAAATAAAGATGGGTATCTTTCTCGTCAAGAAATTGATGGTAAAGGATCGAGTCAACGCTATTGAAAGTACAATTTTGTTTCTTCTTATCCTCTCATGTCATAACCGAAGAAAAAATCTTATGAAAAAAGAATTACATAATTATTATGAATTAGGTGAATATAGATATACCTATCTCGATGTTACAGACTGAATAAATCTATTATTATTATTATTATTGATCTACTTATTAAATTTTACCAATAAATTGTACCTACTTCAGACGTTTAATCAAATAGGTACCTCTTAGATCCGTAAAATTATTTCCAAAATGATTATTTTATTTATAGGAGGGTATCTATTTAAATTAGTAATATTCATCTACTACTTATAATCATATTCAGCCAGATTTTAAACTGAATTAGGTACCTACTAAAACTGAAATTGTTGCATTTATAAATACCTACCTCATATAAAATAAATATATAGGGAAAAATCCCAACCATCAAAAAAATTTTAAACCAGATAAAAGAGAATTGAAAAGCATCCCAAAATATACTACCAGTGAAAATTTCAAGTTCTGAAATTCATTTTTCAATTTTAAATGAATTTTTAAAAATTTAAATTTGGCTCATTTCTCGTAGAAAAAAAATCAAAATTTGACCAAATTGACATAAAAGATTGGTTTGCACTCCATTTTTGACCTACCAAGTCGAATGATGATTATTTCGAAATTCAAACCTTTCCAGAGCCTCCAGCGAATTTTCAGATTTTTCAGTTTTCGAAAAAACGCTGTAAAGATAGGGTGAAAATGAAATTAATTCGTGGAAATTCAAAACCAAAATTCTTGTTTTTTTTAAAATACCTATAGATGAGTACTTAATTTTGTGGAGAAAATTTTTGATTTGAAACGGTACCAACAAAATTGAAAATATTTGCTTAAATCGATCATCGATCGAAAGGGTCACAAAAATGACAAATCCAAGTTTACAATGTGCTGAGTTTCATTTTTACCCCATCTACAGCGGTTTTTTTTCGAATCCGAAAATTCGTTAGAGTTTCTACAACGATTCAAAACCACCACCAATCGACTTGGGAGGTCGAAAGTATGGTAAAAATACAAGTTCAGTCTTTTATGTTAAGATTCATAAAATTTTAATTTTTTGTGTGTGAGAAATCAGCCAAATTTAAATTTTTAAAAAAATGAATAAATTTTTGCTGGTAGGTATAGTGTACCTATTTTGTGGCCCTTTTTCGATTTCTTAACATACGGTTCAAACATATTGCTACCTACCTGTTGGGATATATGTACAACTTCCCTTGTAAGTATCTGTAGTTCTATCGGTACTTATTTTGTAAAATTAGATTTTAACTCCTGTTATTTTAGAAATAAATCTTGTAAATTCATGAAGATTTATGTTTTGCTTCGTCGTCTGTAAAGTAATTCAAAAGTTTAGGTATTCAAGTTCAAATAGAGCAAGTGCAGAGAGGTAAAAGTTTTGAGTTGAATAGTGAATTATTACCTCAGAAAACTACATTTTTGGTCACATTTAAATAATCACATTTAGAGGCCGAATTTTGTCGTAATCAGAATGACAGAATTTCTTAAGGATTCAATTAGTGCAAAAAAAAAAAAAACTCAACTCTGAGAATAATTCTTTTCAGGTTATTTGTCAATCATTAAAGCGTTTTGAGAGCTCGTTTCAGCATAAGCGTGAGAAAGGGCATTTTTGGGCTCAATTTTTTTTTTTAATTCCCAAAATACGTACATAAGTAGGTATTAAAAGAAGCAAATTATTGTTTCTAAAAAATACTGCAGTTTTGATCGCTCACATCAGAATGAAATGTGACCATGAAATGAGGTTGGCCATTTAATTTTTTCGCCAATCTATGGTGTTATCACTTATCAAGTTATCAGATTATTTTGGAAAATGTTGGTATTGTGAAGCCTTTTAGAGTCCTCCGTTTTCTGTTTTGGGCAGCTGATTTTTTTTGGGAGCTACATACTTTATCGATCTCCATGAAAGGGTTTGAAAAATGAGCAAAATCTGTGACTGAATGACTGAAAAATTGTGTAGTCAGTTTTGATTTTTTTTACGTTACCATAAGTAGTACTATTTTGATAGATCTGAAGCATCTTTTAAATTCCGAATACGTCTAGAAACGATGCCTGTGTGTGAAATAAATACTACAAATTTTACTAAAGTTAACGCTAAGTATTTCATATGCTTGAAATTTCGATTAAATTTTCCATTCATATAAGAATGTGCTTGCGATGCCTATACTTATGATGAAATGAAGCGAAATCCAAAACGTAATGAAATATTGCAGGCGAAAAATCACTTACTGTCAAAAGAAACACGATACTTTTTTTGTGTAAATTTCAAACTCGCCGAACTTTACTTTCCATTTTTATATTTTGACTCGAGAGAGGAAAAAAATACTCGTAGCTAGTTGAAGAAAGTTTATTGTCATCGATGCTCGCGGTGTAGGTTGGCAATGAAGCAAATGACCCAAGCCAAACGGGTAAATTTGGCAGAGAAATATTGTGTTTATTTCATCTCGTTTATTTTTAATTATCACTGCGAGTAGGTACTTATTTACGCAGGTGATGATATAATTCGATGATATAGCGCGAATCGATAAGTGTTATGTATGTGTATTGTGTATATGTGGGATGAAAAGCGGGAAAAAAAGTTTAATAGGTTTTGTATGATTAGTGTTGTACGTTTGATTTGAAATAGCGAAGGGCGTATTTTGAAAATTTTCGATACAGCTGAGATGAATGAAACACGCGCGTGGATGTGGAATTGAGATATTTGTTTGAATTCCCTTGCGATCGTATGTGGTGGATAAATTGCGTCTATTGCGAAACATATTTTTCCCCTAAATTGTTCAACCAAACTGAATGAAATTTTTGTGGTGCAGTGTCCAAGCATATACGGTATCTACGAGTAGATACGGTTTGTGTTTTCGAAATTGGTTCGTAAAATTGTGAAGAAATATTATGTACCTACTCGTATATTGAGAATAAAATCTGATGAAGGATAGGTACCTATATGTGTCGGATTATATTCGATACCATACTTCGAAACATTTTAATGAAAAAATTGCGTATTGCGAATGAAGTTTGTAGGCGAGTAGTTTTGTGTTTTGGGCGAACGAAATAAGATTTTATAATTTGACGCTCCTCACATTTCTATCGACTAGAGCTCGAACCTGGGTCGATATTTTCTTATAATGTTTGCAATGATATAGTACATTAATGATGCCATGCCACAGTACCTAATATTGCATAAGATGAGATTCCACTAAATTTTTGAATTAATTTATTCTATAATAAAACAACGACACACGAGTAGATATGAGAAGAGAATTGAAGCAATTAGATATCATAATTTTTATCCTCTCTAGTAAATAAATAACGTACCCTATGATAACAAGAACCCATCAACCCACTTCTTTTCACAAATTCGATAAAAATACATCTATTAAACGGTCACTTGAGCGATAAACGTGCTTCTGTTTTTGAAGAGGAAATTCATCACGATAGAAACGAATGTAATGTGCCTAACCTACGTACAAAGACATAAGCACAGCTATCATATTGAGAATGTTGTTAACAGGGAAACATTTTTTTCAAATCTAAAAATGAACTTTAACGAAGATGTCGTTCCGTTTACGCGCACTGTAGGTAAGTACTTACGTATGTTGGTCTCACTATATGTAGTTGAAGTTTGATCTCAGTTTGTAGCCTACCACCATATCCACAGTAGTTTTAGTTTTATCTCAATTTCTGTTCAGATTACTATCGAATCATATTCCTTTTTCAAGTTCAACTCAAATTTCATCCTGTTACGTACAATGCTGAATGCTGAGACAAGTTACAATGCTTTGAAACACAATGTTCTTGTTTGAACTTGAGTCATTTTGCAATTTTTAATCGAATTTTCTATGTGAGCGAAGTCGGTTTGTATGTATATGTATATGTATAATGTAAGCAATAGTTGCAAACTACTCGTAGATATAAACTTGAAGTTTGTTAGCGAGATATCTGAGGTTGAAGTAAACGTATTTGTTGAACGCGGATTTTCTCTTGCTCTTCGGGGTGAAATTTAGTTTTCACAGAGATGGAAATGGATGCGGTGAGTTGGAAAAAGACGGACAAAGATTTCGCCCTTTCATTCGACTTTCCAAGATGTAAAATAATTATGAAAATGAAATGCTTATATTACCAAATAAACTGCTAAATTAATCTGTACCTACCTAATTCTTTTGTAAGTAGATAGGTATTTTTCTCCATTGCAGCTTCGATTTCGAAAAAAAATCAAAAAATGTTTACCTACCTAAGTATTCTGAACAGTGAACACAAAAATAGTGAGAAAGTGCATACCTACTAAGGTCTTTTCACTCCAAAGTAAAAAAAAAAAGTGATGTAGAAGCTCAAAATGCACTTCTCACAATTTTTCTTCGAAACTTTCTTCTTTTCAAAATCAAGAGAGAATGTTCAAATTACGCGTGAGACATTTTCAATTCAAAGTATAGGTATGCTTTCTCAGAGAATTCAGTCGAAATCCGATTTCTATGTTTTTTTTTCACTTTAGTATAACATTCGTATTAAAAGTTGCCATACAAATTTTAAACCTTTCGTTATAACTCACCCTTTCTCATGCTATTCGTACAATTTGCCATTATTTTGTTTGAAAGTTTTAAAATTCTGAAAACTTTAGTGCAAGATACCTTTGTCGATTATGGACATAAAACAAAAGAAAATGTTTATTGCCTTTTTTCCGTTTTTCAGGAGTTCCCATTTTGCGATTTCGAGTTATTTCAGTATTTTTTCCGAAAGGGTACAAAAACTGACGGATTTAGCTTCTTTCTTTTTACCTACTTATTCACCAAGTAGGTTTATGCATCCTTTTCATAGCGGTACATTAATTTAAAAAGTCAAAAGAAGTGACTCAAACCTTCGGAGGTAAAATGAAAAAATAAAGTTTCAAAGTTGAATCTATAACGTAAGATCCATTTTTGTTATACTGGAGAAAGTGCTACTTTTGCCTACTATTGCTCCGGCTTACTGATTGTTTGGAAGTAAATACTGGCATTTTCTTTCTCATAACGAAAAATATTTTATCCAACATGAGATTAAAAGTGATTTTCGACGATTTTGAATTACCTAGGTATTTCTATCACTTCGTTCAGGCAATATATGTATATGTACATACCTCGAAATTCGTCAAAAATCATTTTTTCTCCCCAATCGAATAAAGCAATATTAGGTAATATCTTCGACTTCTTCGAGAATTGGATACCTACTTCACATTTCACAAAAAAAAGAGCCAATAATAAAGATAGAGAAAGATTTGAAATACGAATAAAAGATTTTTTAGCTGAACAGATCAATTATTCGGGAAGGTATTCGATTAAAATCATTGATTGTTGATAAAGACATGAGAATAAAAGTTGCAAAAATTTAGTTGTTTCAATTCCATTTATTCTCTATAGTCAGATCCAGCTGGATCCAGTTAATGCATGTATCTCATCAGGTCTCTCATATATTGGATCTGATGAAGTCCGAACAGATCAAGTCAAGTAAGGGTAGAGGCACCAAAAATATGGACCACTTTTTTTTGGAGGATTGCCACTTGAAAACTATAGGGGGTAGAAACCTCCACAAAGGCTTAAAATTAAGTTTCATCCTTCCACAAACACTGTACAAAACTTCAGGGGTGAAGGTCAACTTTAAGTATGTTTTTTTTTTATTGTTGAGTGATGAGTGTCAAAATGACAGTTCGAAATTTTGGACGCCTAATATGGACCACTTATAAAATTTCAAAATAAACATACTTTCACATTTTTCAAAAGGTCATATTTATTTGTAGAAATGAACAAAAAAACTTATTCTAAGCAGTTCAGGTTAATTTTGAATATTTTTTTTAAATTGTTGAATGACGAGTGTCAAAATGACAATTCAAAATTTTGGACGCCTAATATGGACCACCTAAAGGATAGTTTCAAAATAAACATATTTTTACATTTCAAAACATCATATTTATTAAGAAATGAACAAAAAAAAGTATTTCAAGCATTCCCCTTTTCAGCGACTGTAAAAAATGAGTAAAAAATTCAATATCACAAGTGGTCCATATTAGCGTACCCCATAAAAAAAAACTTTGCACCAAAAATGTCTGTACATACCCTCATTTTTAGCAAAAACAGATCACTCCAGCAGAAACTATATCCTTTTTTGATATTACAAAACATCAATGACATTTAAAAAATTACACCACATATATATTATTATTAATAAAAGTTGAAAAACACACTTAAAAAATTTTTCAGTGTCTCAAAACAGTTTTTTGTAAATTTCTCAGCGAGTTTTGACTTTACAGTTGTAACTTGTAATTTTTGTCTCATTCGTTTTTTTGGTGAAAAATACATCAGAATACATTTTTTCTTGACAGATTGCGCTAATTACCAACGAGAACGGGCACTGGTCCATATTGCGGACTGGTCCATAATTGGTGCCCTTACCCTTACACTCAAAACTTTATAATCTGATCAGCTTTTATTACATCCTGGTCAGATCAAATTTGATCTGGGAAATACCTAAATCTGTTCAGATCTTGATAACATCCTAATGAGATCAAATTGGATCCGAGGAACATCCGGATCGATCTCCGATCACATCCGATCATTACACTCAACCGAATGATCGCACTGCTTTGCATTTTGTTAGTAATTTAGGAAAAAAATTACTTGAAAAGTTGTCAATTGATGTTGAATATAATTATTTCTCAACTTTCATAGCTCCTTTTTCACGTAAATGTAGGTGTTGTTAAAATTTAAGGTCCAAAACGTGTAGTTGACGTTGGAAAAGGAAATAAAATTGATGAAAAAGTCAACTATTCTTTCAAAAAAAAAATTTGAACCATCGTGGTTCAACCTCATAAATAATCTGTTTAGCCTCCTGGCGCAGAGGTCACCCACTGATTATTCTCTCCTTACTCGCTTAAAATTAATGTTTCTTCTTGATGAATCTTTTTTAATGGTTCCATTATGTTTTACCTACTTGAGTTTCTGTTACGTAACGTTACCTTATCGTTATTCCCTATAGCCAAAACGTTTGTTATTGTCATTGTGAATTCGTTGTGCGACGGTTTTTTTTTAAATTTGACTTTTAAACCTATAGGTACCTAATTAAAATATTCGACAGCTTCAAGAATAAATTTTAAAAATGGATGAATCTAAAATATGTAGGTACCTATATCTAAGTACTGCTTCTAAGCCCTTTTGATCAGCAGTCAGCACATATTTTTTTTAAATATTCGAATTATAAATTTGCGAGTAAAAATATTATCACGATGGTATAGGTTTACACCAAATGTTACAATTAATTCTACTCAGTCTCAACATCGTCAACGAGTTGGTAATTGGAAGTGAAGGCGGTTCGTGGTAGTTTTGCCAAAACGTGTGGGTTCAATTGCAAGGATTTAGCGGCGAAGCTATATTACCAAGCTGAGGCGTTTTGTATAGTATAAGGTGCGTATTGAAATAATAAGCAATTTCATTCATAAGCCGTCATAAAATGTTAATCAACATTAACAGCGCGATATTTAACACGGCGAATAATTATCGTCGAGTAGAAAAACAGCGAGTCGAGCGCGAGTAAAGTCGAGTTTTAGTAAAATATGTAAATACACCTAAAGATTTGATGTTCATCTTGGTAATTATTCTTCATTTCCCGTACTTCCGTACAGAATATTCTGGCACTGTAGCGAAATTTTTCAACCCTTTATGGGTTGCCGTCGGTATATATGTATATTTTATTCGTTTTTTTGGTATCTTTTCGAAATGAAAAACATTTCCGTTTTTTGTCGAGTTATTTTTTTCCCCTTCTGACAGAGCTAATCCGCTTACAATTTCGTTCATTTTTTTTTTACATCGAGTAAAATATTTTTTCCTGCTGTAAAAACTTCCGAATTTTTGTGCATATATTTTTTAAGAAGTGGAGTAGAATGGATTTTTTCCTCGCTATTCTTCTGTACATTCTGTACTACTACGAGTGGAAAGATCAGCACTTCGGCAAAGTTGTTTTGATTATGGTTAATTTTAATCTTTAAATACCCACACAGGGTGTCACTATCAGAGATATGTGATTGAATTTTGAATTTTGGTAGCAAACTTGAGAATTTAAAATCACTCAGTTACCCAACACATGGGGCAGTTTGAGTGTTTTTGAGTGAAAAATTCATCAGATTTGTATTCACCAAACAGAAAATGGTTATATCTGATCATATCTGGAAATTCCACGGTTCAAACTTAACCTGACCAGATCAAAGTTTTGATCGGATTATATCTGCTTAGACTTGATCAAATCTAATAGAAAGAGACCTGATTGCTTCGATCTTAGAATGTTGAATAGACCTTCGTCAGACTCAGACCGGATAGATCAAACCAGATCGGACCTGATCAGAATTCAGATCAATGCATTCCCCGTATACAAACAGATCTGATCAGTTCTAATCAATAATTTTCCTCTGTGCATTAAGATCTCGTTGATATCGGATCTGATCCAATTCTATTAGCATTTTTCTTAGAACCAGGGTGAAATGGATCCAAAGCTTTAGTATCGGGTCAAAATCTAAAAATTCAAAAATTTTGGAATACTTTTCACAAAAATAGACCCTGTTTATTTCAAATTGAAACAAAAGTAAAAATTTTGAGATGATCAAGTTGAAACCACGATTTTTAAAAAATGCTCTTCTTTAAAAAAATCAAACACATAAAAAATATGTAGATACCTAATTTAAAAAAAAAAAAAAAAAAAATTCAAGTTGCAAAATGTAACTAAGAGGTGAGTGAATATAATAATGATTAAATCTGGAATGTCTGGACTTGATGTGAATGCTCTACTCGAATTAAACCTAATCCATATTCAAAGGGCTGGTGGTATTTTTTCAAAAATCCCAAAAAACGTAACCAAAGTTTTGAGACCAAAATTTGTTAAAAGTGCTAAAAAAATATTTTTATAGAAAATTCTAAATTTTGGCTGAAATTTTATGATAGGTCACATGATGTCTTTTTTTTAGACACATTGAAAAATTGCTTCAAGGTCGCGAATTTTTTTTTCAAAAATACCAAAAATCCTGTATCAATTCAAGATTAAAGATTTTCAAAAATGCTCAGATTCATTTCCAGATTTTCTGCTGGTATTTCAAGCGTTTTTGATTGGTCATGACTGTGTTCCCTTTTTGAAAAATCAAAAATCATGACCCACTTTTCAGCTTCAAATTCTTCGAAAATGCACAGAAAATATTTTAATACATATTTTAAGCCAGAAAGCGTTCACAAATCCTTTTAAAAAGTTTACGTTAAATATTAGAATTTCTCGCGAAGGTTTTCCCCATTTTGATTTGTTGTATGGCACGTCATCAGAAATTCCAAAAATCGTGAGTTCGTGACCCTGTGTGGGCTCAAAATTTTTCAAAAATGCTATTCGGAATAATGAGAGACGGGTATTTCTATTTTCCGAGGTTTCCGCCTCTAATTTAAATGAGATCGCAATCTAGTAGGAGCATTGTCTAAAACCACTGTAACCCAAATTTTTGCTGCCCAAATATTGATTTTTCGATTTTTGGCAAATTTTTGGAAATTCAAAATTAATTATTTTTAGCGAAATGACGGAATTTTTTTTTTTCTAAAACTAATATCAACTTACTCGAACCGAATTTCATCATTTCCGGTCATTCTGTTGCTTCCAACGCGATTTTTCGATTTTAACAGAATTCTAAAATTTGTTTAGAAGATCTGGAAATTAATTTGTGGAGCTAAAAGGCGACCTCCAGCTTGTTCCCAACTTATATTTAACGAGTTTAACTGCATTTTTGGCTCGATTTCCAAGCAGACGTCTCTAATGCAGGGGTTGAAACTGATTGAAAATTGATTTTTGGTTTTTGGTTTGGTTTCAATTTTCACCTTTTGATAATTGGTTTTTTGGTTTTTGGTTTCAGTTGTTTGCTACCTTTATTTGGTTTTTTGGTTTTTGGTTACAGTTTTTTGCTACTTTTATTTGGTATTGGGTTTTTGGTTTCAGTTTTCAGGTTTTTTTTCCTGCCAATTATTGCATTATGCCGCCTAATTCTAGGTAGTATTAGTATTATTAATTATTGTATTCATTTCTACTAGTCAATTAATGCATAAAATGTCAAAACATTACACATATTTTGACATTTCTGATGATTTAAATTTCAAATTTTTTATATTTGGTTTTTGGTTAAGTGGTTTTGATCAAATATTTTTATTTTTGGTTTTTGGTCAAGTAGTTTTGATCAAATATTTTTTATTTTTGGTTTTGAGTTTTGCACAAAACAGATTTATATTTGGTTTTTCCTTCATTTTTGGTTTTGGGGTTTTTAACAGTTTCAACCCCTGCTCTAATGTGTTTTTTTAAATCAGAATATTTTCTCATACGTAAAGAAAAAATGCATAGCATCCACATAAGGCTCGCGAGCTGCCCGAATTGATTTCCTCGTGAGTATTTTTTAGAGACATTTTCAAATTCCGGAGAAATCTAAATCCTTGCTAGGGCCTCCAGCATGATCGGAAATGGAGAAATTCAATATTCGAAGAAATTGATATTGGTTTCGGGACAAATTTACAGTATTTTTACGGAATAGATAATTTTTTTTAAATTAGCAAAATTTTTAGGCACCAGCTGTTTGAAAAGTTTAGGATTTTTAAACTCTGCCCATCCCATTCCCCACTATTGTGCAGCTGCGACGATCCAAAATACATATTATCTGACATTTTGGACTCGTTTGTAGATACAAAAATTCAACTGAATTTTTTGCCCATCAAAAATATACTTAAACCAAATTTCTATTTCTAGAGCACAGTTTGTCGGTTACCGGTTAGACTGAAGACTATGATAGAATAAAATGGAAAATGCTGTTCGATCTAGTCTAGTTGTCAAATGTCAAATTATTATTATCAAAATTTAAAAAAAAATAAAAATATGAAATATGTAATATGCATAGAGGAGAACGGAGAAGGTACAATGGATTTATGGACCCAACACCTCCTATACAAGAAGGCCAGAGCACTGGTTTTCTGACGTCACAGCTGGAGGCGATTGCGGCTTCATTGTCTTATAGGAGATTGCCCAATTTCTCAGTTTTTCTTGAATAATTTTTGAATGGTTAATGCTACAGATTTGAATTAAAAACCAGCTTGTAGAGGAGAAAGAGTAGATCATTTTTCATCTCTCAAACACCTAAGTGCTCGATCAAATTTTCGATTTATCAAAGTTCAAAGTTTCGAGGTTGCAATTTTTTTACATTTAATTTAAAATATATCAAAATTTTGATCGAGCACATAGGTGTTTGAAGAATGAAAAATGATCTACTTTTTTTCCTCTACAAGCTGGTTTTTAATTCAAATCTGTAGCATTAACCGTTCAAAAATTATTCAAGAAAAACTGAGAAATTGGGCAATATCCCATAAGACAATGCAACCGTAATCGCCTCCAATGCCTACGTCACGTAGACTTCTTGGAGGTAGTGCTCAGGCCTTCTTGTGTAGGAGGTATTGATGGACCCCGGTAGCCGGTACAAATATGATGGAATGGACCCCTCTTCGTTTAGAGAAAACTACTAGCGCTGTGGTCACGCTCGATCGGTACTAAAAATTGTTCTTGTAGTGTAATATCGACGATCCAGTTACTTATTTCGGATCCATGCAAACTTCCATGTGTCTCTTCTCAGGTTCTCACTTCTCAGCAAGTCAGCATCACAGCAGTTGTTGTTTTATTTGTGATTAATTGATTATCTCTTCCCCTCGAAGAATTTTACAAGTTTTTTGTTTTTCATTCAGTAATCCATCAACTTGGAAAAAAAATTATTATCGAAGTAAGTAGCTTAAAATGCGTACTTTCATAATACTTTCATATGTACTTGTCGTTGTCTTTACTTCAACTTCAACTGATTTTCATAATTTTTTTCATTTTTCATAAACTGAGCCGATTTTTTACATAGGTATAAAATGGGGTCCCTTAAATTTTCTTACCTAATTTTGATTCATTATTTCGATCTTCAAATTTTCAGGTTCAACAACACCAAGACCTAGAAATGACTGAAGCAGCTCCGAATAAAGTACACGATATTCTTCATCCTACTCCAGTATCGCTGCAAAAACTGTCAGCAATGGTCGTTAGCCTCGAAATATGGCGTCGTGAAGTGGATAAATATCGCAGGAGTCGACAATTGAAAGAACTTGAAGTGTTCAGTTTAGGAATAGAAAATACCCTGGTAACACTTCCTGATTTACCTTCCGTGATTCATAAGACGATCAAAAAAATGTTTAATAAATTTGCGAATTCAGTTTCCTCTTGGCTACGTGAACATTACAAACGAGTATTCGATTGTTACAAACGTTACAGTCACGAGAACTTTATTTTACAATATTTCGACAATTTCATATGCGATTATGACGGCTCCATTCATTACACTAGGACAGCCGAACGCATGATGCGATGTGTAGCATTCAATGCAGAGATGAAGTTTAAAATTGCCTGCTTGTATTTCTTCGAAGACGATATCAAGCGAATTTGGCCCTCTGTATCGAGACAGATGAGCGTGGATTCAATTAATTTTCAAAAGTTCCCGCAGTTGTATTACTGGATCTGCCGTCTCACGAATAAGTTGGGTAAAATACGAAATCCAGAACCAATATCATTCAGCACCTGGTTAAGTGATACTCGCACTGTTGATGAACGAATGTTTGATGCGCACATGTCTCGTAACAGACCTACGTTGGAGTATTTTTGGAATCGTATATCCCTTGGAAAACAAATGAAAAGATTTGAATACGTTGATGGGTACGATTTTGTTAGATTCATTCTACCTAAACTGAATGATCGGCAGCTCGATGAACTCTTGAATAATTATAGCGGCGCATTTTATACTCTGTTCCGCTATCTTCATTGCAATAAAAAAACCGTTTTAAGAATTTGGTTTTATATTAGGTCAAAGAACATCATGAGCAAGAGTACTTTTACCGATCTAGTCGTTAATTTGATAGATGATGAAGATTACGGTGACGATGAGAATGAGTTCGATCACGAAAATTGGGAATATTTATGCCGTGAAATATGGAACAATACTCCACTTGATTTCAAACAATCGACGATTAGTTTTATTTCATCCGATAGTGGATGGTTAGAGGGTATGAATATTGTAGATGATTACCATTCCAATCAGATACACGTCGAGTTCCTATTGCTTATCCTGGAAGATGCATCTCTCAAAGAAAGAAATTCATTATGGCGCAACTGCTGGAAAACTTTGATTGAAGCAATTCGAACCAAAGATTTGCAACGAATGATGCGATTGTGTCTTAGAAATGAAGATGAGATTACTCAGTTCAAACAAAACTACTTGATTCACAGCCCAAAGGTCCTTCAAAATTGCCTTTCATTATTTACAAAAGCGTATTTTGACGAATTGAGTGCCTTTGTGAGTTTTTGTTATCCTGAATTGCAAGCAGCGAGAAACTTTAAAGAACGAATCCTGCAGTCAGTTTTTCTCGGCGAAGATTGTCAACTCAGTCGTCAGATAGTCTGTGGAATAAAGGAATTCAATGACTTTGTTAATGATGTTTCCGCCAATTTTAAAAATCGTCTGATGTCGTCGTCTTCATTTTTGGAGCGTTTATCGAGTATTATCTGCGGCGACGAAGACGACGAAGAAGAAGAAGAAGAAATTTCTTTGAAAAAGTTGACCAAATTTATTCGGATCTTTGTATCAACGAAAAAAGTTCCAAGGCAGATCAAGATGAGTTTGATTAATTCGTTGAAAGAGTACTTGATTACTAATGCGATTTACCTTGGTAATCTATTTCGTAAACCTGAGTTCGACTCGATTTTATTGTGGTGTTTGGGAAGTGATAAAGCCGTTGGAGAATTCAAATTAACCTGTATTGAATTTGAATATTAACCCTAAAACTCGTGTCATAGAATTTGTGACTTCTTAAAATAAATTCAAGTTAACGTTATACCTATTAGGTTTGTTTCATTGTTGTTTTCTATCGATTCTTTATTCTTCAATAAGGCACCTAATGCTATTGAATACTTTCATTGTATTACATAGGAACACAGATAGATTAGTAGGTATTAATTAAGATTTATTGTTCTGTAGGATGTATTTTTATAATCCTAAACTAAGAATGTACCTACTTACTTACTCGTAGTACTAGATAAAGGAGAGAAACATAAAAATTTCAAATTACGTAGGTATGTTTTTTACCTGCGAATAACATCGATTAGATATTATGAAAATAGTGAAAAAAATCGATATAATTTGCTAAATTGACATAAAAAATTTGAGATTGTTGCCCAAGTTATCATAGTTTTTGAAAAAGAAAAAAAACGACTCAGAAATGAGTTAGGTGAGTTTGCTAACTTTTCCTTTATTGATGCAATTTAAAAAAAATTCTACTCGCCGTTCAATTCGTTTCTATGATTGTGATTTTTAAATCGACTTTCGCATTTTTGGTGGTTCCCATGATGATTTTTCATTTTCAAGGAAGTATTAACTCTCGAGATATTCGATTAAGATTTTAATTAGAGTTGAATTTTCGAATTAACATGGCTCTGATCGTAAAAAACTAATTGGGCAATTGAAAATTTGGTTCTCACTTCTCCAAGAGCTCAACTCAAAATTCACAGTTTCAGAAAATTCTCGCGGGACATCTCGCGTATAAGTCTTTATTTAAACCAGGTCAAAATATTTATTTAATAGATAAATGCGTGGTCCATGAGTTTTGAAGTTAGAATCCTCGAAAGCAGTTGCCATACAAAACAAATTTCCAGCTGACTAAATCAAATTACCTTCCCCAAGGTGGAATTTAATAAAGTTTATGAAGAAAGAAAATTTTTTAGACTAGCTGTAGATCGACTAGAAATTTAGAAAGTTTAGATTTTAAAAGTCGATTTCAGTGAGCGAACCAAATTTCATTAAGTTACTTAGCTTTACTATTCCCTCACCGAACCATTTTTTTTCCAATTTCTGTAAATTGGGTCAGAATAAACAAAATTAATTAGAGCTAGTGGCTGAAATTTTAATGGTAAATATTTGGAAGTGTTATGCTCTGCTTCGATTCAATTTTGCCAAAGTTGCCCTCGCTCCAGTTGAGTTACAACGAAAATTTATTTTTAGAGAAATCATGAAAAATGCACCTGTTCCAAAAATTTTGTTTTTACCCAAAGTCTCCCCAAATTTTCAAAATTATGCAATTTCATCGTCAGAGCTAAATATTATAGAAATTAGATATTACTCCTTCAAACATCAAGATAGGCACTTTTTGCATTTTTTGTTGATAATACACTCACTATACTCAAATCTGAACCATGCAAGACAGATATTTAAACGGACACCCTGTATCTAAGTATAGGTAAGTATTATTACGATTCTCGCGACTTCGTTCTACTTCCGTATCAAATTATAAATAATTTATCAACATTTGTTGTTGATAAAAACGAAAAATTGAAAAATTATACCATCGGAGAAATGCTCAGAGTGAAGATTTTGGCAAAATGAAAATATACGAGTGAAAAAACGCGTAAGAAAAATGAGCACTCTCGGCGTTAGAATTTCGTAGACGCGAGGAAAACTAACCAAGATCAATATCATCAACAACATGGCAATTCTTTCAGCTCTTTTCTCATTCTCAAATGTATCGAACTAAGACACGTTATTTTCCGCATTGCGTATTCCACTTGCGGCTGGTTTTTATCGCCGGAGAATCGTTTTAATTGTGAAAATCTTAAGCCTCAGCTGAGCATTAAAATCGAATTAACAAACTTTAATTGATTCGCTAGGTATTTGATGTACGTTTTCCAAAAAGGGTCGTCAGTGTAAAGGTAAGTACGATCCTTAAATTTACGTCGACAAAAATTTACTTCTGACTCGTGCCTATTTGCTTAGATAGATTGAAAGTAATGTAAGGAATACACTACCGTCGTATATAGTCGTTGTGAGTCATATCGTTGGCAGTAAAAATAAATAGAGAATCAAAGTGAAGCCGCAAAATACGTTAATTACTTACATCAAAATACTCAGCTTGTCAGCCAAATGCCAACTACGACACAATACACAAAATTCCAACTTGTACAAGTTTATAATTCGAACTAGAATATCGTATGGTTAATGATGGACTATAGGTAGGTACTAGTTCGCGAAATCATTTTGTAAATGTGACTTGGCAACTTTTAAGTCTAGCTAGAAATCCTTTTTAGCTGGCGGAATTCATTTTAATAGCTCGTATGAGCAAATAACTCGAATAAAATTCAATCAATCAAAGTCCCGTGTGTAGTTTCAAGAATATTATGTAGAATCAATATCGGAACATATATAGCTATCTGCAAAGTGCAGTCTGTTTGTGTCGAATATCAAAGAAAGTACGTTCAACGTCTAAATTGACTCTTTGGTGGGTAAAATTACATAGATACTCGTACCACGTGTCGAGTGTAGAATCGTTTAGCGTTGAAAATTGAACAACGCAGCGATCATATCACTTACAGAATTTGCCATAAAATTCAAACCAGCCCCCGGCAGGTGTACCTACCTGTCCATAATTTGTTAAAACACCTCCAAATATGCATTTTAAAAATTCGTCATTTTACCTGATACTTAGGTATAAGTACTTGTCTACTTGTAGAATTTCTACATCGGCTAAATTCAATATGAAATAGGTAGGTAAACAAAAAATTGATATAAAAACATTTCCAACCTTCTGAACGGTTATCTGCATCGATCAACGGGGTATTGTATCCGATCAAGTGTTCGTGAAAATGCAATGCGGTGCTGTTGGACAACGCTCGTTCTGCCCAAGTCCATGTGCACGGAGACTCAAAATTACACGTCACATTGGGGAATCCGTTGAGCAATCGAACGTACGAATTGAGATCATTATTGGCTCGAGCCGATGGTAAACAGGAGGCGATCAACAAAACCAAATAACCGTACACTTTGACATCAGACTTACGCATGATAATAAGGGGGGGGGGGGGTGTTAAGAAAAAGAAGAAACTCGCGAACAAATAGAATCGGATATTGAATAAAATGGGGGGTGAAAATAAAAAATAAAAATGCACGAAAATGAAAAAAAAAATCTCGAACTCAGGTAACGGACCTCATTTTAAAAATTGACCCGTAAAGGGTTTTTTGCGTCACAAAAATTCTGAGATGAAGCCGATATTGATCGAACTCGAAGAGCATACTTGAGCGATACAAATTCTGCGACTGAAATGAACCCCGGACGGAGCCTTGATAAAATAACAGCCGCATCAGTGTAGTCGTCCTAGTGAAGATGAAAATTCTTCATCTCGTCTACGCAGCATCAACACGTACAAGTGTTACCGGAAATAATTTCACGAATTTCTCGCCTCTATACGTAGTAACAGCATAGACGATGATATTAAATTTAATAATTGTACGTACGTACTACGTACTACGTACGTCTACGTATTTAATCGCGTACTTCTCGTGTTTGATTTCGTTTCATTCAAGTTCACAACGTGTTGTAGACCGTATTGAAATTAATGCTATGTAAACATTGAAGAATATACCCCTACGTGTACGTACGTAATATTGTTGTTTTTTTTCCTCGATAAATTTAATACTTCCGCTCAATTAGATAGGCGTATCGAAATCACTAGGTTAGAAAATTTCTAAATTTATAGACCTTTATTTTTTTTCTGAAACCAGTGAACAGGCGTAAGGATACACGACTAAAGTTAGGTACCTAGACCTAAATTTAGGTAGAAGACTTACTTCAATTTTGACGTAATAAAATTCTAAATATTATGCACATAGAATTTTATTGAAGATGATTTCGTATAAAAAATATGAAGACTGAGTTTTTTTATTAGTCTATTTATTTTTAATGCATTGAATTTTTTCAATCTTAAAACCGTGAAATCAATTTTGAAAATCACAATTTTTAATTAGATAGAAAGTCCTTAAAATTACGAATATATTTCTGTAATTTCTATGAGAAAATTGAAATTTTAATGAAAAGTAGGTAATCAAATTAGGTAGGTATCGATTCTTGCTGAATTCATTTTCATTATTTTTAATGCATTTTCAGCTGCTACCCGGTGGCAGGAATATTTCATTTTTCCAAATTTCGAATGGATTTCTTCAATTAATCAATCAGTAAAATTGATTTACGATTTACAGATCTACCTACTTAACAAGTTTTATTTTTGAATTTTTCTATTTTATTAAAACATTACCTAATTTTCTACTTTCTTTTTACAAAATTATTAGGTAAGTACCTAAATAAGAAGCTGGATGATTTCAAAATATAAATACTGTACCAACTCAAACGGGTACGATTCGCTCACTCAGGCGCCAATTTTGTTCATTTCTTTTCCACGAAATCTTGGCAGCTCTCATAAAAAATGTAAGCTAGCAACTCAAACAAAAAATTGAGTATCCTAAGGGACTCAAACTTTTCAAAATTGTCCAAAAATAGCATGAATTAATCAAAAAATCAAGTAATATCAGTCATCATTCTGAAAAAAAACATAGGTAGGTAGAGGTACTTAGGTACCTTCTTTGAAAATATTATTTGATTTTTTCTCTGGCACACTCTCGGAATTTTACAATACCACCTAAAACGATGGAGAGACTGGAGACTGCCCAGTAAGCACCGACCAAAATTATAGGTGCTAAAGTTCTCTTTTTGCCCTTCCTGAGAACGATTTAAAATTTCTGAAGAAAATTCAAAATTCGCTGAAGGCTCAAGAATGGCTCTAAACTAAGTAGTTGTTGATGTATGGAACTTACCAAATGGTAGGATTATCCACATCGTTTCATTTGGCTCCAAAAAATTTAAGATTCACCAAAAAGTTCAAAATTTGCCCTTTGGACATTTTTTTAAATTACATGATTTTTTCAAAATTTGCAAAAAATCCACAAAGGATCTTTAGCTTTTGAAATTCTGGTTACGGAGGGTTTAGGACAAGTTCATTTAATCGAGCGTGAGTCTGAGTTCAAAAAGTTCCCTCGTAGATAAGTTACTTATATTTTCATTATTAGAGCTCGGATTTTTATGCGCTTAAAAAATCATTTTATGCGTAAAAAATATGCACTTATTTTGATCAAATTATGACAAAATATGCCCTTATCCATCAAAATATGCACTTTTATGCAACATCAATATGGGTATCTATAGAAAAGATTTTTCCTTTTAAAAGTGAAGAGAAGGCTAGAAAATTGAGAAATTCCAAAAAATAGATTCAAGTCTTCAATTTTACTTTGAATAATCAATTTTAGGTCAACATACAAATCGCCTCAACGTGGTAAAAAGAAATTAAAAAATCATTTTTTCAATTTTTTCCCCGAGTTTTTCGATTTTTAATGAAAAATATTACCAAAAAGCGATGTTTTGGCCAAAATTTCCAAAATATGACTGAAAAATGAAAAAAATGGCCAAAATATGACGAATATGCGCTAAAATTATCTAAAATATGCATTTAGTATATGCATTTATACCCAAAATATGCAAAATATGCACTAACAAGTTGAGCTCATTTTACTCAGAATTCTATGATTCACAAAAATCCATAGGATATGCGCGATCTTCTGCGATGAATGAAAATATGACAAATCATAAAAATCCGAGCTCTATTCATTATCATCGTGTTTTTTGAAGGTCGCTGAAATTTTCAAAAATTGATCTTACGTTAGTTGTGCCAATTTCGGATTCTGTTAATAACGTTTAGCGATTTCGAAATTAACTAGGTACCTATGTCAAATATCGACAAGTCATTGGTCGGTTTAAAAAGCACAAATCATTGTTTAACTGTCTGCCCAGTAATGAAAAACCGATTTCGAGATTTGGATGTGACTAACATGAGTTCCACACAAGAAGCACATCAGACAAAAGTGTTAACTATCTTCAAAATTGAAGGCGCAAACGCGACTTGAAAAAACAAACGTATAGGTACTATTAATTTTTTGATAATGATAATTGATAATAGATAATAGAATGACGATTACTTTTTGTTTTCTTCAAATCGTGTTTGTCTATCGCTTCAATTTTGAACATAGTCAACACTTTTATTTGGCGCTGTTCTTTCTGTAAACAAAATCAAAAATATTTTCGTTTCCATTTTAACTGAAGTCGAAACATACCTACACGTGTTTTTTTTCGCGAAAAAAGTAACCGGGTGAAAAAATCTCAATGCAGTATTTTTTCCAGTTTATGAGCATAACTATTTAATGAACTTTAGCGAAAGCTCTGCTGTTTCGTTGTGGAATTACGAGAACGCATTCTTTTCTCACGTATTTTTTACGCGGAAAACGTCTACGGAATTTCGAACTTTATGTGAGAGGAATTTTTCGCCGGTGGAAATCTCTAATCAAGGCGGACTAAGTAATTTAATATTCAATCTTCGAACTGACGTCTTATTTGAAATTGCTTTTCTAAAATTTAGCTTTCATTGGATTTTTTTACTTTATTTTTTTTTTCTACGTAGAAAAATCAATTTTTAGGCAGATACCCAAAATAACTATGCGTGTGATTTCATTTACGAGTAAGCTCGTGAAATATAGTTTGAGGCAGATGTACTGGTGAAAAGGTTAGAAGACAGGGCAAACTGAATGTGGGTAGAAGAGGCCCAGGGGTCACAAAACTTGAAGGAAAATGGGTTGCTTTAGCTTGTGTTTGACGAAATTTTGTAAAATCAAGCTGCAATAGCGGTTTTTATTTTAGGTACCTACTTACATGTTATTATTTTATTTTATTTTATATTGTTCATTTTTTAAAGGGGGAGTGGGCTAAAGATGGGATATTTCTAAAAAACTTTATGCAAATGATGAAATTAAATTTGTATGTGGGAAATCCTGCATTTTCAGTGGAATATGTTACTTTTTGACTAATTCAGTCATTTTTCCTCAGCTTTTTACTTTCAATTTTGTATAAATGAATATATTTGTCCATTCTTATTTTTTCTCCAATCCTATAGTTAATAAAAACCCTCTTATTTTAGCTCTTGCTCAAATAACTTATTACTTATTGACAAATTCTCCATCATCTTAAAAAAAACTATTGAACATTGCTCGCGATTCTCTCGCGATTGAGTAAGTATTTTTTTCCTCTTCTTACAATATTTTGGTGTTATTTTCATCTACGTTTAGAAATTGGATTTCGCTTGCTCCCTTCAAGTTGTAAAGGAGGCGCTATATTCACATAATATTTTTTTGCTTTTCGTATAACATTTCTTTGAATCATCTTACAAATCAGAAAGTGAGAGAGACTGATAAGCGAGAGAGAGAGAGAAAAAAAAATGAATGCAGAGGTTTTAAATCGATAGAGTATGTTACTACAAATGTAGAAATATTACTTTAATTTTTTTGCGATTCGTTATAAATGCTTTCAAACTAAGGAAGTGATAAGAATAACGGAAAAATACATAAAACGTTATACAATGTAGAAAAATTCGATTATACAAAGTGTTTTGGTCGCAGTTCTTTTCTTATCCTTTCACCTGATGATGTAGCAACCCAAGCTGTACGTATATAGAGGTACCTACAAGTGTAAATAGGTTTTTCGATTTCAAGATTGAAGTATAGAACCGCTTTACTGTATCGTGCATTATTTTCTTTCTGCATACTACGCGTAACTTCTTCCTTCTTCAGCAATATACATATGGATGAAAATTTACATACCGAAAGCGTATGTTGTGAAATTCAAACAGTTTGGCTGGATTAGTCAGATTTGCTTACGTTGTGTCTCGCTGAAAGTCAGAATTTCTTTAAAGCGTTGACTTAACATCTTTAATTTTCATGTTCAGAAAAATGTGTATACTTACTACTGATTCGTTTTGTTTTAAAACTTTTCAGCATATAGTCAGAATTAAAATTGCGCTCTAAAACCTTTTGGTTGCTTTTATTGTAACTGGGTCTCAACATGTCATAAAAAATAAAACGTGGTCAAAAAATTCCACAAAATTCCAGCTCACTAGCTGCCTAATCAAATTATTCTAATTCTGTCTGAAAAATTAGAATGGAAATATTTTGAGAAATTCAGAATTTGAAGGATCTTAACTCGAGTTTTGCTACTAACAAGCTCTGCTTTGAAAATTCATACATTCGAGATACCTACCTATAACGTAGATAATTAAACATTAAGTAAAAGATAACAGATACCTATAAGAAAAAGATAATACGCCAACAGTGGCGTTATAAATTTCTCGTGTGAGCATTTTATACTTAAGGTAGGTAGAATGGAATAAAAGGAAATAACCGTAGAAATAATTTCTTGAATGCGTCTCGTGTATCTATATAAAAACTACCATAGAGCTGGAATTTATTGAAAACTTTAAATAACACAGTTTGAGAAAGGAGATACCTACCTATAATTCTATCGCTAAAGTACCTTTCTTACTTTTATTAGATATTTTATCTTCGGATTGAATTGAAAGAAAAACGTATGAAATAAATTTTTGAATGTCAAAATTATAATTTTCAAGTTAGTAAAATTGAATGCTTACCTATACTTACTTGAAACAAAAAATTGAAATTGGCATGTGACACATGATTTGTCAGGTTTTTAAGACTAAGAGCATTGAGCTCAAATACCCACATTAAAAAAAAAAAGATACTGGTCTCCATTTTATTTAGGCTCTTCTCAGGAATTTTCCGAAAATTTGCTTCAAAATCCAAAAATCAGCTTACGATGGTTAAAATTCCGATTAGATAGGTACAGTACCTATGAAAAAATTGGAACGTACCTACCTAATCTTTGTATCTGCCTTGGCTTCGCGTTCATCAAATCAATGTGTCCATTCAAGAGGTTTCTTCGTAAGAAACGATACCGTAGGTAATTTTATCGGATTCTCAGCCAAATCTCTTGTTTGAATTTTTAAACATAAACAAAAATAGTGACAGTAGAGGGTACTCTGTACAGCCTTCTTATTTTCAACTGGAAAGCAAGTTAATGATAAATTTTATAGTCTTTAACTGGTTGAATATTGAAATATTGAAAGAAAAGCTTCAACAATTATCATTCCTCGTTCAAAAAGAACATTTTTCACATTCATATAAATTTTCATCAAGACACTTGGAAATTGAAAAGCACTTTTGTAGATTGCACAATCGGTTTCAACTTTGAAATAAGTAACAAATCAGATTTTTTGTGAGGGGGGCAGATGTGTTCAATATTTCTTAAATATTTCTTAAAACTTTAAAAATGTCTAAAAATTAGATATCTTAAATTGTTAAGTATACCTACCAACGAGTACCTATGTTGTATGAAAAATATCCAAAAACTTCAAACTAGGTACATTGTTTCAGAATTTCAGGATATTGTAAAAAGTTGATAGACTAAGAAAAATTTTTGAATTTTTAAAAATTCTTTCTCTCTTTTTTTCGTTTTTTCAAAGGTAATTTATTGTACGTAGGTTGCATTGAAGAATTCAACTCGAGGATAATTTCGATATGACCCACGTTCGAGTTCACAAAAATGACAAGGCGAGTAAAGTCATTGTTATCACATTAAACCGTTTAAAATAGAGCCTTCTTTTCAAGAAGAGTTGAAAATGGAATGCTCGCATTATAAAAGGCACCAATCAATAACCTTTGAAATGCGTCTCTCTAATGCTCGATGCTGTAAAATGTGGGAGGAGTGGGTGTACCTACACCTACGGTAACGTATTACGTACAGATATAAATGCTGTCCTAAATAAAATTTAAATTTGGATTTCATTGCGTAAAATTTGAATTGTGGTGCTTAGAAGTGGTTTTTGAAATTAGTTAGGTAATATAGATATCTCGATAATTGTGGTTTTTTGATGGATGCATATCTGTACCTATTATCTAACTACATTATTATAATGCAGTCAAATTAATAAATTGGCTGAGTTATTTCAATAGGTAAGTACCTCTATCCATACGTATTCATATTATAGTCAAGATACAAACATTAATAAATTTTATTGAAATTTTAATTTTAATTAGTAATACCTACTTAATGCCTTCATATTTTCAAAAATTCATAACATATAAGTTTAACCAAACTTGAAAGAAAAACCTAAAAAAATTATGAAACAAAAACTACTCGTGTAGCTTAGTGCATGACCTTTCACTTGATGATGGCACTTTAAATTGAAGTGTGTATTACGTTTTATGCGTTGAGATTCTCTTCTGAAGGCCAATTTTATTCATCCAATATTTCCGCCTCCGGTGCCCATGTAGATAGGTCAATCTCTTGATTTTTTCCCCTTTTTGGAAGGTGCAGTCAATTTTGATTCTTTCGGCGCAGGAGCCTCGATTTTTATTTCTTTCTTAGGCATACCAGCAACCTAATAACATAAACCAAAACCGTCATATATATATATGCATAAGCAGAGCTATTTTCGCGAGGACATGCGAGAGCGCGTAGCTCCAAAGAAAATTTCAAAAATATCAAGAAATTGTCATAAAAACTAAAAAATTGAAAGAATTTGAGCGTAAAACGAAACCTGACAAAAAAGAGAGATTTTTAGGCAATTTTGTAAAAAGCAGGACTTTTGTTCCTGTTCGGCACACCTTGAAACAAAAAGAGAACCTATTGGACAGGCAAAGGCAAATATCAACGTTTTCGGAGGTTTTGCAAAAAAAAAAAAAAAAGAGAGAATTTTTTAACAATTTTGACAAAATCAGGATTTTTTAGCAATCTTAGCAAAAACTAGATACAAATTCCAATTGCGGCATTATAGAATCAAAAGTCTACTTACTTCTCCAATTTTTTTCGAAAATGAGTTAAGCATGGTTTGGTACCATTACAAAATAAGCCTCGTCTGTTTTTTGCATTTTTACAAAAATTTTCAAAAATGGAGAAGTAGACTTTTGATTCTATTTGCTTCAATTCGTTTTTAAAATTTAGTTATTTGTAACATATACATATATTACCTACAAAAATTTGAGTTCCATATAAATGAGATCACGACGTTGACATCATCGCTCATAGCCCATAGGGAATATAGATAGGTAGTCACTAGTCAGGTACCACTCTTTGTTTCCTCTATTCTCACACTGAATTAAGTTTGCATACAATACAACCAAGTACCACGTAGGTAATTAGGTATACATTGATGATTAATTAAAAGTTGTTTTAAAAGCGACATAATTCAATACCTATAATTTGAGTTTAGTCATACACGAAAGCGTTCAAATCGCAAGCTCAGAAATGAATAGATCAATCAAATCTGCTAAAAAGCATTTTGATTGAACACTGTAAACTGAATATTTAGTGTATTTTGGTAAATATTCGTCTAAAGTACACGTAAGCTCATTTTGTAGAGCAATACCATTTAATAAACCTACCTATTAGATTAACAAAAGCCGGATAAAGCCTAAGCTGCTTCTTGAAATCTCATTATTAAGTACAGCAGTGCAAATTTAATTGGTACCTGGCATTTCTATTCTGTCGCTATACCAATTATGGGATCAAGAGCGTTGTGTTTCAAATTTGTTAAATTATGCTTCAAACCCATATTGATTTTTATCTGGTAAATAAATTCAAGGAGAAAAAAAACGTCGATGTAATCTAAAAGGCCTATGAAGGCTTGAGATCTTTAATTTTTTCACGTTCGACTCAATAAAAATTTACGAAAAATAATAAGATACCTTCTCGTCTGGTGGGTTTGCTGAACTGAACGTAGCGAGCGTAGGTAATGGTTTTGTCAATGGAAGTTTTTTTCTCTCGATGTGGGTATCAAAATAATCTTGATAAACGCTTTCATTGAGAAAAAATAATCACCTTTCTTTTGAAAATAAATTCGGTTTTTTTTCATTGAAAACAAGATTTTTTACGACAAAGTGAAAAAATGTTGAAACATTAGGATTCATCTCGTTAGAATAATTTTTTCAAAAAATTTTCCGTTCCTTTAAAATCTTACTTTTCCTATTTTGAAAATTAAAAATATTGATCTTATTATTTTTAGGTTAGTAGGTAGGTAAATAAAATAATATGTCTATGTACAGCTGTTTAGGTAGGTAATCGTTCAGTAAAAAAAAAAAAAAATGACAATGAAAGAGCAGATTTCAACATTATTCATGGGAAGAAATATTGAGTAATTTGATTCACTTCTTCGAATTAGGCCTACAGAAAATATGTTTATTCAACAAAATAGAAAATTTTCCGATATTCTAATTGAAATCAGGAAACTAAGCGTTTAAAGTTTTGAAAAAAAAGCAAAAGAGCAGACTGAATGAAGTGAAATTTTTCTATCTATGTGAGGAGTTTATTTTTAGATTTAAACATTTTTTGGGCTCGAATAATGGATTTTTAAAAAGTTTGTTTTTGAAAAAGAATAACTCGGTAACAGGTCTGAACGAAGCAAAAGTTGAAGTTTTCGACAATTTATATTTCAAGTAAGTAAGTATATTATGTATGTATAGTAAATTATCAAGTTTTTTTTTTACATGGATTTTCGCAGATTTAAAATCCAGTAGAATCTATGTATGTACTAGAATAGCAGCTTTTGAAAATGGATTTTGTATTTTTCTGATATTACTTTAGAGAGAGAAAAAACTTTTAAGATTTTGAAAACTTGTGGTTAGAATCTAAAAAGTGTTTAAAAAAGAGATTCAAAAAACTTCCAAAAACCAGATTTTCGAGAATACCTATTTTCTTTAAAAAAGTCAATTTTTTTTACATTTAACATTTTTAAAAGATAAGTTGGTACCTAATACCTAGAACAGATATTTTCCAGATGCAGCGAGCGAAGCAAGTGCAAAAGATTTCAAAAATGTGCGATTCAAGTCGACAAATAAATCTCTTTATTAAGACTAAAAATTTTCAAAAATTGACTTCGTTGAGTCTCGGCAAAGTCGGTAGTTTGTCGGTTTCTTCAAAATTTGACAACTCGGGGGGAGAAGTGTTGTCCACCCTCCCTCAGTTTCGTCGCTGGTTGGAATACAAAAATTCGAAACTTTTAAATCACAGGGATGAAACTGTAATACACAAAGCGATGATTCGAGGGTGTAAATTAAACCATTTACAAATGAGTTGTTTTTTTCTCTCGTGTCTCACCCTCGATATCGTGACATCATAATTAAATATCTACCTACAGGTTTCTCAGAATGGCGCGCCGAAATTCAAGAAGAAAGTAGGTATGGTATTTGATATATACCCGGTAGTTTTGTATTAATTTGATTCCATCAATCTTGATGATTTATTGAAAACGTTGCCTTCGTGGTAAAAAATCTTTAATCGGCAACACTGGGCGAAAAACTTTTTTCATCAATGTTTAAATAGAAGGGATGCTGAATGAACTTGTTGCTAGGTAACCATATTGGAGAAAATTTTACGGGATACGTTTGTACGAGAATTTATTTATTGGTGATAATGTTTTAATTGAAAGATGTACAAATTCCCTTGTAGCTGTAGGTCTAAGCATATGTTAAAATAACAAACGTTACACGAGAGCGCTTATTTGTTATGTTTTCATTTCTCTATATAAGCGCCTATGATTGGTTTTACTTAGGTATTTTCTTAAATTGACTATTCAAGTGGAAGTTTTTTTTTTATGAAAGGAATAAGTAGGTGAAATTTTAAAATGAAAATTATCCTTATAAGAAAACGTTATGAAATTTGTCCTATTGAAATGTAGGCCTACATGAACAAGCTACCTACCTTTACTTGGTTTTATTTAAAACAACTGACAAGGAAAATTCTAATTTCCAGCCAATCAGAATCCAACCCACTTGCTCTAAATGAAAAGCTACAGGTTTGTGTAGGCTTATTTGTCAAACAATGGACCTTGTAGCCTTTACTTTAATACCTGATTAATTGATTAGGTAAAATGTCGGTTGTAATACGTAGGTACCTGTAGATTATGTATTTTGCGTTGGCACAAATACCTGCTTAATTTTTTTTACAGTTTTGCTTCGTTATTTAATCGCATAATAAATTTACAATTGAAGAGATTTCATTAATCAGTGAACTTTTTTTTGATGGAATTTACTTTTGGAATAATTTGATAACGAATCCCATTTGACTATTATTTGATGGTATCTAGGTATTGATGAGTTGTTGTCTGTTTAGGTACATAGGTACACCTGGTTGTCTAGTTGTCTGAAAGTTTGAAAGACCATGTTGATATTCATGAGAGAACAATATAAATAAAACACTGCATGATTAAAACCACATAATATGTACCTATAGTAAAATATAATTGTATGTAAATTAATGATGAACAATTAAAATGTACATTAAGGTGCATAAAATACATATTTTAAAAAAAGAAAAAAAAGCATAAAATGTTCTACAAATAACTTAAAAATTTATTTTTATTAATACTTATATTTTTTTGTGCAGTGTGATATTTGCCAATATTTTGTTGGTGCACTCTCCCCCATGCCCATGGATCAGATATAAATGTGTAGGTAGTAGGTACCTATTAAAGTTGACATAGACATTTAAAAAATAAAAATAAAACTTACTTAGCATGGTGAAGTGCAGCATAATACATTCGTTATACATATGATACTAAACCCATATTAATCACGTGCAAAGATTCTATCCTAACATGGACATTTTCGTTGTGTGAGAAAGAAACAGGTCAAAACATAAGCGGGTTGAAAATTAAAATCACTTTGATTTAATATTTTTCAACTTCAATCCTTCAATCAATATAACCAGTTAAATATTTGCTATTATTAGTCCATTAGTCCATAGCTCCATACCTACCTAAAAGGATTGTTTTTGTGGGTTTTTAATAAGCGTGCCTCTAAGCTCCATTTCTCAATAAGAAGCAACCGCAATACTTGCACATAGCTGTATATGTGATTCAAAATTCTAGGAACAATTTCCGAGGTCAAAGGGAATGTACCAAGAACACGTAATTTCTGGGCGCGTTGAGATAAAGTCAAAAAGTTGAGAATAACTTTCTGTTCTTTGGCTGGCAAATGATACCACGGTGTTGAGTAAACAGCTTCCGATATCATTTCACTCTGTAAAATGCAGAAAAGTATTGAGCAGATTTTATGGGATAAAAATTGTCCAATTTTATACAGTTGAGCTTACTATTTTATTCAATACGTCACCCAATTTACAACGAATGATTATCATGAACGTAGTGAGAATGGCGTACCAAGAGTATAAAAACACTTCGTCTCCGGAATTTGCGATTACCTAAAGTTATTCATTGTTTTATATGTAGAATCTAATATGTATATACTTACGAGTAGGGTACAAACAGTTTGTACACAAAAAAAGCTTTAGGTAAGTAGTAGGTATATAGGTACTTGAACTTACAGTTAAACAGTAGTTGACCGAAAAAGTGGTGATAATAAATGAAGAGGCCATTTGTAACTCCATGAGGTTTTGTACACTGTTTCGGTATTGGTTTATGCATCTGTGAAATGATACGAATAAGTAGGTAAGTAAAAGTAATAAGTAGAAATATTCATTTATAGTTGTGTATGAAGTACATAGTACAATACAAAATACCGTCTTTACAATGAATTTTATCTTCACCGGTAGACAAATTTTTGCACTAGACATAGAAAAATTGAAAGTCATGCAAAAATACATCACCGGACCAAATTTCAGATGCTGAATTTCATTTTTGAATGTTTGGTGGATTTTTAAAAAATTCAAATTTGATCAAAATTTGGAAAACAACTAATTTAAATTTTTTTAAATTCGTCAAAAAAAAATTAAAAATGAAATTCAGCGTCTGAAATTTGGCCTGATAGTGTATTTTTAACTGCACTGTCGACTTTTTTGAACTACCACTTATCCAAAAAAGATTCAGAACTCAAAAACTCGAATTGATTATTTTTACGAGTTCAGCAGCATCACATAAAATGTCCTGTTATAAAAATCAAAACTTCAACGTGATGAAGTTATCTATCAAATTATCAGCACCTCATGAAAATTTGTCCCTTAAGTTTCCAAGATCGGCAAACCAATTTACATATGTGTAGTTTAAGTTTGCTGCTTTAGTAAAACCTGGTAGCAACGCTGGATACCCAATGGGTAGGTATGCCTATGTTTCAAATCTATGCATTGCATTCATGATTCAATTGATTTAGACCGTTCAGCGAGTGATATGAGTGTACATTTTACGATGTCATTCAATAAATATGAACTTACTCTACCAAACGTTGATGAATTTTAATCCAGTGATGTACTTTGACCATGTATTCTTGGACCTGTTTTTCTCGCTGTCGAGTAAGTTCGCGTAATGTGAAATCATTTACCCGTTTCTTTTTCAATTCCTCCTCCTCAGCTCTATCATTGCTTTCGAATTTATCGAAAGCCAACTTAGAGTGATATCTGATGTCATTTTGTAGAACGATCGCTCGATTTTCCAAATAGATCGAAAGTATCGGAATCAGACTCAATACCATGTAAAAAAATATGATGAAAAGTACCGATAAAATAAACGATGCGTGGTAAGCAAGAAAGTAATATAGTGGTGTGTTGCAAACGCTGCAGAGAAAGGGTATGAGATAATCCAATCGTTCATTTATCTGAAATGATTCATTGAAATGAGTTTCCAGCATTTTAGGAAACCCATTCAAGTAAAATATCAGGGTCATGACGATCAAGCATTGATACGTTCTGAAGCAAGCTTTGAGAACATTGGTATCTTTTATTAAATCTTCATCTTCGCAAGTCAGATCTGGAATAGGTGTAGGTTCATTTTCGTGGTCGTTGATTAGATTGAACAAACGATGAAATTCCTTCCTTTTCTGGTATAGGATGTAAATGCTCCAAGCCGAAAATTGAATTTGAGTGAAAAATCCCAAAGCAAACAGCAAGTTTAGAAGTGCGGACTCGGAGCCTCGAAACAACACCACAAGTTGAGGAATCACGCAACAAAGGTAGGCCACACACAAGAAAACAATTAAAAACCGTCTGAATTTGAAACGTACGTAGTGTTCATAGCTAATCGCACCGCATAACGAATACAATATGTAGTAAATGTTTCACTAAAATTGAGCACTTATTTTGATGAAAATCTACATCGATGAAATTATCCATAGTGTCTGTAATACACCTAGCAATCCTACATGAGCAACTTTTCAGACTGTCGAATTTTTTTCATTATTTGGCTACATGGTACCTTGGTAGATAGGAACTTGAATATTCGCCATTATTTGTTAGTAAAATCCCTAAATTATTGAATAACGAGATTTGGATGTTTTGTCAACAGAAAGCTAGTTAACTCGAAAACCCATTGGTACTTGTTCTGAAATATGTATTGTGTTTCTTACACAATTATTCCTAAATTCGATTCTAAATTGAAACAGAAATTTCGACTGGCAATTTTCAAATTTCAAACACTGATAATTGGAAGGAAATGAAACTGTACTTTTTGGATAAGCATTGGAGAGCTATCTGACTACACCTACTTATTACGCACGAAAGATCCAATTTAAGGTATAAATTAATCTGTCTATTCCACGCTAAAAACTCATTCAGGACACAATTTGGAAAAATGTTCATCACTCATCAAGACCGTTTTTTGATAATTCATCTGAAATTTTTCTTTACATAATCACTCGTATTTTTGTTTGTAGGTAAAGGTATATTATAAATGTATCTAATCAAATGAATATGTCACAGAAATAGAAAACAAGGTAAAAATTTGTAAAACGTAGATAGATATTAAAATTTTTTAAAAAATCGATTGAAATAAAGATAAAGAACATAGGTAAACAAAAATTTATTTAACGATAGAAAAAAGAACGAGATTCACGATAAATTTAAACTTTTGCAAAAAGAAAAAAAATTAAAATATAAAATATGTAATAAAAATATAAATAAAAAAACATGGTCGTAAGCAGTTAAAAAAAAGACACACATACAAAAGCACGCAGAAAAAACTTTTAAAAGTGAAAATTATGAATATAAAGTTGTTTCAATCCATTCTTCAAGCTTGAATGATGCTATATCTTTACCAGCAGCACGTTCTTGGAATATTTCTGTTGAACAAAAAAAATACGTACAATTGAAGTTTAATTATATAGTAGTAGTGGAGGCAAATAAGAAAAAATAAAAACATTTTTGGCTACCAAAGATTTTATGATGAAAAATTGTCAAGGGTAGTCCCCTGAATAATTCCTGAGAATTACCACCCCACAGACCCCTTGCTAATTTTTTTATGGGGGGTTGAAGCCCCCCAAAATGGGTTTTTTGCAGTTTTATCCTCAGGGGTTGATTTTACGTCAAAAATAGCTTTATATTTGAGTTCTACGTCAAATTTCCGATCTAGTGACATATCAACTGTCCTTCTACCTCCAAGAGGGGTGGGGCTAGAACCATTCAAATTGGAGGGGTTTTCTAAAAAACACAAAAAAGCTATTGGCACGTACGAGGGGTGAAATGGGCCCCGAGAGTGTTTGGGTTGATACTAGCATGGAAGGTGGGTACCATCGAGAAACTACCGCGTGGAAAATTTCAGATCCGCACCACCTCCCCTTTTTGGGGAACCCCCCTTTTCTGAAATTTTAATAACACTTTTCGCAGCCCCATTTTAACCGATTTTGAAAATTTTTCAGGATGTTATGTATACCCTTAGTAGGTATCCCCACAAAAATTTTCAACCCCCTCACCTCATATTTACCCCTCAAAATACCGTTTTTCAACTAACTTGATGCTTTTTAACAATAGTAAAAATTGAGGGGGCTAAGTGCGCTGGAGAGAGCTAGGTGAGTGTAGCAAAAATTCTGACGTCATATTCGTACTCAGCGGTATCGAATCATAAGAAAACGACACCCTACTCATTAATACTCGGTTATTTTTCCCAAAATTCCCATTTCACCCCCCAACTCTCCCTAAGACACATTTTTACACCATTTTGAGGGGTAAATATGAGGGGAGGAGGTTGAAAATTTTTGTGGGGATACCTACTAAAGATATACATAACATCCTGAAAAATTTTCAAAATCGGTTAAAATGGGGCTGCGAAAAGTGTTATTAAAATTTCAGAAAAGGGGGGTTCCCCAAAAAGGGGAGGTGGTGCGGATCTGAAATTTTCCACGCGGTAGTTTCTCGATGGTACCCACCTTCCATGCTAGTATCAACCCAAACACTCTCGGGGCCCATTTCACCCCTCGTACGTGCCAATAGCTTTTTTGTGTTTTTTAGAAAACCCCTCCAATTTGAATGGTTCTAGCCCCACCCCTCTTGGAGGTAGAAGGACAGTTGATATGTCACTAGATCGGAAATTTGACGTAGAACTCAAATATAAAGCTATTTTTGACGTAAAATCAATCCCTGAGGATAAAACTGCAAAAAACCCATTTTGGGGGGCTTCAACCCCCCATAAAAAAAATTAGCAAGGGGTCTGTGGGGTGGTAATTCTCAGGAATTATTCAGGGGACTACCCTTGACAATTTTTCATCATAAAATCTTTGGTAGCCAAAAATGTTTTTATTTTCGAAATATGATGCTAATTTGCCTCCACTATAGGTACCTGAATGAAATTTATGTGAAACGACATCTTACCCATCATAGATTTTAGACGTACAGCGCACATCATGAAATCGTCAAATGCTATTTTTCCATCTTTACCAGCATATCTGTGACCGAGCACGTTGAGGATATGGGTGTTCAAGTGGTACCCTGCTGAAGCGAGCGCTTCTCTAAGCTCGAATGGGCTCAAAAATCCGGTATTCTCTTTATCGTACAATTTGAATACTCGCTGCAGAAAAACACAGGTATTATTTCCAATAATTTTTAAATTTGATAAACATTATTAATTTTTATTATTTATATTGGAACCGAATTAGTTGTAATTTACCTGCCAAGATCGAATATCAATCCATAGTTTTTTGAATTCCTCGAACCCTAATTTTCCAGATCGATCAACATCCATCATAGCGATCATACTACGACACACATCTTTGGAAAATCCTCCTTGTAGTGCATTTCCTGTAAGGTTCATTTAATAATACGAAGATTTAATTAATATGCGTTTTAAATCAGACCTTAAGAATAAACTTTGTGGCACTAATTTTATTTTAACGTTTAATGCTCTAGTTAAGTAGGTAGGCTACCTATATTTTTAAAACTTATTTGGATGAAAAATTAATCATACCTGAGTAGGAAATACTCATTAGAGATAATATGGGTAGGTAAATTAAACAAGAATTTGTAAATAAAATTATTATTATAACATACGATGTGCCCTAGGGTGATGCTATACAATTTTTTTGGAAAAATGACATGAAAATACAACTCCAATAAATGATTGACAAGATCTCTTTTTAATACCGTAAGTTTTCTCCAATTGAAATTTTTTCACAAAATCTGAAGCAAATTTTCAAACAATTTTTCCCTCCGCATTGACTATTTGAAAAAATAGTGCTTTTCATATCCCTCCCCTACAAGAAATAATACAAGAAAAATAATGGAATAATTTTTTCTTTTTTTAAATCCTATAAGTAAACAGCCAAGAAGATGGAAAATCGTAGAAAATGCTTTTCTTGGGTTGAAAATTAGTTTTATTCTGCATCTGTTTTAATGGAATTTTCAAAATTTCCAATAAAAAATTTCCAAAATGCAATCTAGATGGCACACACGATAGATACTTAAATAAATAATAAATAAATAAATAAACTTAATCGAAGAATTACATTATTAAAAATTAAAATGCACTCATTACAGTCAGTTATGACAAAGAACTTCCTTCACTTAATATTCATCTCTGCTCAATCCCCTTCAAATGAAAAAAAAACAACCAAGTTTATTCTTCATCGTTGTATTGATGAATGAAATTTGCTCTCAATTTCATGTTCTTCAACATTTCTTTTAAAAAAAAAATTTTAAAAAGTACCTGATAGAAAACTTTTTATCAAGTTTTTCCTGTTAAATTACCATCAAAAGTAAAAATTTTTCATAGTTTTTGAAAGTCTATAAAATTTAAAAGCAGTGCTCGGATGAAATATTGATTCAAAAGAGTTCGATGTTTTTCATAGCATAAAGTTTCAAAATAAGATAGGAAGAAGTGTTATATGTATTAACAGTGACTTCTTGATGAAGTTTCTCCCTGTAAACTACATATCTCAGAACCTAATAAATAAAATATACTTACATATCTAAGTAAAGTAGGTATTTTATTTCTAGCTACATTACAGTTCCCAATAACGCCTACAACCCTACAGCCATCGAGAAATTGAGTTGAATATTTCACGAATGATAATATGAGAAAACACAAAGAAATAGGTAAGTGATAGAGATAGGAGAAAAATTTGTAGAATGTTTTGAAGAACACAGAACTGAAGACAGATGACAGAAATCAGCTAGACCAATACAAAAAAGGACCCGATGAAAATTATTAAAAAGAATCAAAATGGAGACTAGTATCATTATTTGAATAGGTAAGAGATAGTATACTATAGACCTTAATTTACTCCTTAAAATAATTAACATTTAAAATCTTGCCACTTGAACAGCATCGACTGATTATTATGTTTATTTAGGTAGGTAACATTATTTTCATTTCAGACATTTTCAACGTAGGTATTCACGTGTCTATCGTTGATTTTGTTCAAAGAAAACAATACGAACAAAACAAATCAATCCAATAACCACACTGACGATAACAAAAAAACACACACACACACACACACACACACACACATTCCTTGACAATAATAGACACATACCCTACCTACACTTGAGTAACATTTTTGGGGTAGGTAAGTTAAAACGCCACCATTCGCAGAACAACCTGGCACACGAACAAAAGTGAAAGTGAACTTTTAAAAGTTTTGTCACATAAGCTACACTGACGCACGAATATGCATTTTTCTTTTAATACCTATTTCTCAAACTTAGTTTAGTTATAATTGCGCAAAATGTATTGTAGGCAGTATATAAAGCTGCCGTTGAATGTAGAAATGAAGCATATACACGTGACTTAAACTTACGATTAATATAAAACAAAAATGATGTGTAGTTGAGCGCTTGGGTAGGTATTTCAACAATAAAAGCACATAAAGTTAAAAGCTTTCACGAACATTATCTAAGTACGTACCTAGGTTCTACAAATAGGTATTTAGCCTAAATGAGTAAGGTAGTAGGTAATAATAATATATCTTACCAAAAGCAGAAGCTAACGGTGTATCACGGCAAACCGTACCACAGACGTAAGATAGTAACGTTGAAATCAGGTTATCGTTGTTACGGGGTATATCTACAAATATGGCCACAATTTCGCTTCAGTGTCATGAATGAAGAGAACATTTTTATCAACAATGAATCTAAAGCTAGGTATGTAATTGATTAATCGATTGAGGAAAGAAAAATCAGCGCCATGCGTAACTACAAGTACATTCAAGTATGTTAAACGCATAGCGAAATTTTTAGTAGGTATAGCTTTAATTGTGATGGATTTAATCTTATGCAAGCGAATTTACGAAGGGTTTTAAATACACGTATTAAGGGAATAGCTTGCTAAAGGGTCTCAATAAGAAGCGGATTAAATTTTTTCTGTAGAGGGGTATTTTGAGCTTATGAGTATCTACAGACGTTAGATTAAAATGTAACACCCCATGTATAGGTACCTGTTAAGGTATTATGTACTTGGTGTTTTCGAATCCACAATTACATTAACGAAACGAATCTTCCCATTTCGGTTCTAATGATGAAAAAATTATTTACAAACAAGATGGACTCGAAGATCTGATTTTTTTGAATTTATGTAACCATTACTTTACCTCTTACACAGTGGTGTAGCCAAAGATGAGTAAGTACGATTACTCCCCTCACAAATTAAAATTTGAAGTACGTTTTTACCTAACTTAAAATATAAAAATGTACAAATGTTATTTCTGTTTTTTTTTTTTGCCTTTTGCGACAACTTTTTCTTTTTCAACATATTTTATCAATAATTTTATCTTTATTTTGATCAAATAATTGCGTATCTCTAATTCCGATTTTTCAAATCTTGATTTTAAAAAAAGTACCTACTCATAGGCAACAAGTATTTGAATTTCTTATACCCAAACAAATTTTCATTTTTTGATAAGGTATTTTCATTTTTTTTTGTTATTTGAAATTTTCAAAGCAAATCTCCAAGAATAATTAAAATTATTAAAAACAACTTTCTATTGCAATGCTAAAATTTTTTTAATGAGCAACAAACCATTACTTAATGATGAAGAATTTTCGAAGTCCTCATGTATTGTCTATTCTCATAATCTAAAATGTATTTAAAATTAGTTTTTTTCCTTCAATTAACAGATTTACTACGTGTTCATCCAATTTTTTTACATCAACAATAATGAGTTGAGCCCAAATTTTAAGTAATACATATGAAGATGAAGACTTATAAATACGGTGAAAATTTTCAAAAGTTTCCAAACCGTGTGAATAAGTTGATATTATTTTTGGAAGTATCTGTCTTTCCGGATATTAATTCCAATAATTATAGAGCTTATTATGATCAGCCATATTAATCAAAATCTACAAAAAATTATTGCATTGATCCAAACATTCTTCGATTCATGGTCGTCGTTTTTCTCACACATAGCATACAAATGTATAGTAATGGAGAATAAAATAATAAATTTTTACCAAAAAAAACAGGGATTTTAAACCCCAAAAAGTTAATTAAATTCACCAACTGTACATTTCCCAATAAAATATTCCATAAAAAAAATTCGAACCTTGAAAAAAATTATAATGCCAACTAAGAACCACATTTCAACGGAGGATGCTAGGCAAACATTCTAACAATCGCTTTCCAAAATTGGTGCGTAAAAAACGAGCTCCAAATCACCACATGAATAATTCACTGAAAGCCTGAAAGATTTTCTATAATTTTTGGGTACTCCTCTACCAAAACTGAAAATAAAGCTTTAAAAATATTTCCCTTCGACTGATAAAAAGAGAACCAATCACCAGCACAAGTCGAAGCGGGTCCCATCATAAAACGAAAAGCCCTTTCACAACTACACACGTACATGTAGAAGTAGGTATAGCAAATAGAAAGATACTGCAACTATATTATAAGTGAAAATTCATACAAATACGTATGATCGATTATAGTTGTTTCATTATCAGAAGAAAAAATTGAGAAATTTCATATGATAGGTATTTGGACCTGATAATCCTAGAGTAAAAAATTAACAAGAAATCATAAAAATGAATACCGTTTTTCATGGCATAATCTAAGATTTGTTTAAGTTCAATCCAATCAACTTCTAAATCTTCGCCGGCGATTTTTCGGAAAAATTCTTTCAATCTTTCGTAACGTTTTTCTTCTTCCGCATCAGGTTGTTGTTGTTTAACTCTATCGTCTATTTCGCCGATTTCAACTGGTTGGTCGTTTTCTCTGTTAAAATTGAATTGATTTCATTAAAAAATCGTATTAAAATAGAACTACTTTTCTACAGGAAAAATTTTTGACATAGCAATTTTTTTAAATGATTATAATTATCTGTTAAAATATCAAAATATACCCCATTTTTTTCACTAAGCAAATTTTTGAATTTTCTAGAATCCTCCTTCCTTTTCTTCTTTTCTCGTTCAAAATATTTATGCTTGCCTACCTACTTACTCGTGAAAAAAAATGAAAAAATGAAACCTAAAAAAGTATTGCCAACAACGAAGCACAACTTACTCCATATGATTCTTCTTTTCAGAGAATATCCTTAAAATAAATTCTCCTTCTTGGTTCGGTTCAAAAGTGGATGGCACGATGCAATATACACCCGGTGGTAGCTTAAATCTACAAGTAACTTCTCTCAAATTTACGAATGATGGACATCGAGCAGCGGAAGTGTTGGTGCGGAAGAATTCCATATTCAAAGGTTTTGGAAGAGAATCCGGATTATTCAGCTATTAGGAGAAAAAAATTGAAAAGATAAAATCCCGCCACATTATAGCCACGATTTATTCATCATAATTCTTTCATCTGATGGTAACTTACACGATAGACCGCAAATCCAATGGTCAAACATTCCGCACCTATTTTTCGCAACGCTCTTCTATTTTTCTGCATCAAAGCTATAATAACTGTACATTTATTTTCTTCGTCTTCTTCGTCGATATCATCCAACGTAATACGATACTGCGGATTATAATGAAAAGTTTCTGCAAACGAAGCGTAAATTATCAGACGACGGGTGCTTTCATCTTTTACACGCTGAATCATGAAAAAAGCTAAAAATATAATTACCTAAGTAATTTCTACATCCTCCGGCTGAAACACCACGAGTCCATTCGCCTTCGAATACACTCATTTCCCAACGTTTATTACATTCGCCTTTCAATTCATCGGGTAATGTATCCGGATTAATAAGACACACTTCCAATCTATCGAATCTTTTAACGAAATCTTGAAAAGCCATCCAAAATTCGCCATCTTGTTCAAAAGTTAATCCTAACATTTGTTTCTCTTCGTTAGGTATGAAATTCCACTCCGGAGACCTGAGAAAAATAAACTAAAATGAGCATTTGAATAATACATAGACGGATCGTTTTTAAATGAGGTATAAATATAGGTAGGTACTTGTCACTCCATGCTCCTTTCCATTCGGTTTCATTTCCCCACGGATTTCGTAACCGAATCAGTGGTATTTTTCCTTTTTTAGTCGGTGTAGCTATATCAACGTATTTAATTTTAGTAATACTGTATGCGTGGCCTTTTACCAATCCTTCGGCTGTTTGAGCTTCGAATGTGTTGGCATCTGCCTGTAAAACGATATGAATAAATACCCGAACATTTATCATCGCTGCAGTACGTCTTTTCTAAATTTGGAAATGTAAACGAGACGTACTTCGATAGCGCAAGCCATTAAAGACATTCTTTCATAGGCTTTCAACATGATTGTGAAGAGATTCTGAGGAGCTTCCTTGAGCTCGAACATTTCAGCTACTCCACCGGTAAAATCTTCCATAGCTTCGGAAGTACCACCTCCTTTCAAAGCTTCGTAAGATCCATGTAATCTGTTGAGTGAATAATTTACGTACAAATAAATTAGCGTGCCTCTCGAAATGATATTTATATTTTACACGATGAGATTTCACTTTTATGATTCGGGTCGTTAAAGAAATGAGATTCTCAATAGCAAAGGTCAACGTTTTAGTAACCTTGAAACTTACGAGTAGTCACATTTACTACTAAGAATTAAAAGTGAGTTAACGTACTTTGCGAACGCTTTTTCGAGGAGTGCACTCCAAAATTCGTTAGGCTGGGAAGAATGCATAAATACGAGTTTTCCGCCTACGGTTGGTAATCTGTCGTCGATTACAACGTCTACCCACCGACCATATTGCCAAAACCTGTGGGAACATTTGCATTAATTGTACCTAAATTATTTTTTGTAGCAATACAGAACAACGTTATACGGGTATTCCTGTAAATCAATCTGATTAATACCTATTTTTATTTTTATTCGTCATAGACATAGTTAGTTAGATACTCGTTTAAACGAAATAAATTTTTCACGTACCTGAAATGGAAGATTCCAGCGTATTTATCTTTAAAACCTTGATCATAAGGAACTACTTGACTGAATAATTGTTCATTCAGAGTCAAATTAGCAACTGCAGCCAGAAGCCAGCAATCACCTGTTTAAGGAGAAAATAATGTACTTAGTAGGCATAAGGTAAGTTAATGTAAGTAAGTAGGTATTTTATTTTTTGAAGATGAGAAAATACAAAAACAAAAATAATTTAGCTAACTAAGCATGGAATAATAAAGCTGTATCCAGAAGACCATGTGAAATACCTATTCATAAATTGATGTAGAAAAAATATACTCAAATAGGTAAGTATATTAACAGCATCATTTATAATTTTGAAATTTTTTTTATGTCATCATCCTATTAGCTCAATTGTTTTTTTTTTTGTTTTTTTTTGCTGTTAGATCTTACATTCAAAAAATTAAAAATCAAATATTTATTCAATCTACAAGTAAAATTTTCAAAAATCTAAAACTGAAACCACTTTATTCCAAACTAATTCCAGTTTCATAAACGCACTGACAGGTAATTAGGTCCCATCTCTACTGAAAGCACAGCATATGACTCATGTTACTTTTTTTTTCTCAATCTCAACGTTGGTCTAGCTCTGTACACGTAACTTGTCAAGTTGTCAAACACGTCGCTCGTCAATATAATAAATGCCTAACAATTCTCGATCGTGCTGTACTTGTGACATGATGAATTGTCTTCTTTCGTTTCCGTCAAAATGATTAAAATTTTATGCTTACCAAGTTCGCCTTGCATAATATCGAATCTGGATGCTCCTTCGACGATAAATTCGGGATCGTCGTTGATTTCCTAGAATACAAAATCAACTCAATAGAAAATGATCTACCAATAAAATAAAAAAGTTGATTTTTTTAGACGACAAATCACGCATTTGCCATCAATCTTTTTCTTTTCTATACAGAGGACTCGAGAATAAATTGTGGGATTTTGATTTCAAAAATGACATTAACAAAAAAATTTGCTCGATGGTTTTTTTTTTGTTATAGGTATTTTTCTGCTACAGGTACACGCAATTTTTTACTATCAAGTTCTTGAAAAATAAAAAATCAAGACATTTAAGTAGGTGACAATAATTTCTAAATCAAAATGCAGGTCATTTAGAAAAACTTTTTCAAAATTGGAAAATTTTGCTTTTTTCCTTTCTCACACTTTATCTTCTTATTGACGTATTTGACTATTGAGAGCCTAGTTTTGATTTTAGGATATCAAATGATTGTCAGAATCAGAATGGGCGAGAACCAATAATTCATTAGGTCACTCAAACCATGGCTCACAACATGAGAAAAATCTTCTGAAAACCTAAAGAGCCCCTAAATAAATCATCAAATCCTACAATCCGAAATTTTAGTCCCCAAAATCCAAGTTTAGAATACGTATGAAAAAATCAAAAAATGTCCATTATTTTCAATATTATAGGGTAGGTATTTTTGAGTTGTTGGTAAAAATTACCCATAAATTTTTAGAATTCATTGAAAATTTCGATTTTAAAAAAAAAAAATAAAATTGCTGAAAATGTTACATTTTTGGTAAGTAATCATTTTTTTCACGAGTTAAAGCTCGTTTTGACTCACGCCACGTGATTCTATATCTACAGATAGGGGTATCTATACTAATAGATAAGATAAGGATAAATAGTTAAACAACCCACCATAGGACGAAGCCATTCGAACGATCTCGGGGATTGTTGACTGTAATACAATGATGCGCTAACAGCTTTAAAATCCGGATCTTCAAATAATTCTTGACGTTCAACCAATTCATCTCTCAATTTGTAAAAATCCTGCGCCTCTCCGGCTCTTTGTCTGAATCCGGATCCTTTTTCTCCAAGCTGCAACAAAAATGTAAACAATATGTTACAATCCACAATATTTATAATTTCGGTGTTAAAAATAAGAAAAAAATGTATCACATTTTAAAAACACGATTAAGTATAGCCGGTAAACGTCTCAATCTGGCATTATTTAACTACGCTCGATCGATAACATTTGGCCTATAACACGAAATTACAGAAGTTCGCAATCCTCTTGTCGGTATTTTTGATGCAGATTACCGCAATTATTAAAGGTGATCTCGTCGAGCAAAATTAACTTTTTTGATAACGTAGTTGTACAACATTTTATAAAATGAGTTAAATCTCATTCAACATATTAAAATTGCAATATTTTTCTTCGTCGATTAAATAAATAATTCGATGTTATTTTTTTCGTAATTTATTTGATATTATATATCTTGTATATACGAGTAGGTAGGTATATTTTGCCTCTCGTTTTGTTTACTATAATATGTTAAGTTGGGTAGTGTTCAAGATGAAGCATTTTTGAAGGGAACACGGTAATTCTCCCAGTCATTAATTTTATTAAAATTATAGCTTTTAAATGTGGTATTTGTCAACTGTATTATTATAAAGCTGGCATTGTGCCTTTTAGCACCAGACTGGTCGACATTTCTCTCTAAAGCGTGTACATATTTTGTATTCCATGCGTAACGAAGCGTTTGCAAAAATCACGGTTATTAACGTGGGTGAGAGTGGATTTTGGAGTACGAAAACGTACCTACATCTACATATACGATACGTCCTATTTCAAAGGAGTGAAAGTATTCGATGATTTTTTTTGTCGAGCACGTAGAATTCATTTAATTTTCTTGTACCTACTTCAAAAGTTATCATTTGCGGTGTTAAGAAAAAGGAAATAGCCTACGTGAGTGTTCAGAATATGAGATGATGAACGCTGTTCTATTTTTTTAAAAAATATCTGTAATTACCTGGTTGTTTTGTTAATTACCTATCTACCTACCAACCAACAATTTCAAACAGATTTTACCTAAGATAAAATAATCACGTGATAAATATTACGTTTAGTAGTCTTTTAAATTGAATTAAGTATATCTTAACATCAGATCAGAAATGTCTACTGTAATAAAAACACCCACAAATAATAATTATTCACACTGAATTTCCGTCTAATGAACCATAAAACTATATGTCTCGGTAGCAATAATTTTGGACTTTGTTCAAAACAAAATGTTCTTTCGAAAGAAGCTTTATAATACGTTAAAGAGTTACATTTTAGGCTTAATTGATAGGTCTAACGATATTTTTTGAAAAAAGCCTACCAGAACAGATACGTTTTAAAGGTGGAATTAGCTGAGCATGAAACAGGTGTTGAAAACGAAAGTGCAGTCGGTATTTTGAATTTTTTCCTTCGAAAATTACTCGTTATTGTAACGTTATTATAACTTTCATTATGAATTATTATGTTGGTCATTATAGTGACATGGTATGCATTTTGATGAGCAAATTCCACGAATTCCTGGGTGTTTCCTGTTTTCTCGCATAGCTATATACGAATAATATGAGCTATCATATCCACAATTTATATTTAAATTCGATCGACGAATCCATCGTATTCGTATATGAAGATGAAAAGTCGCATAGTATAGTGAAAAGTGGCCAGTTCATTGAAAAGAGCTATAAAATCGTAGACTTGAAAATGTCGGTATATTGTTTAAAACATAAAATCGAATGCCAAAAATATTAAAACCGCATGTTTCATCTGACTTCGCGCTTATTCCATTTACCAGAACGATGAAAGAAATACAAAACAGTATTTCAAAGATGTGCGAGTGTAAGTTTACCAACGGACAATTACGAGCTGGCCAATGATCAATTTTAATTCAAACGAGTTTTATTTGTTTTTTGCATTTAATGGAAACAGAGGAAGATTTCTGAACTGCTTCGAAGAGCATCTTTTTGTTCAGGGTCAGATTTAGGATTCTATTTCTGAGTAGCTAACTCGTTTTAGAATTTGATTGAAATTTCGAAGTGAAAACTGACGGTAGAATTGTTGAAGAAGTTGAAAATTGTCTTTAAGAATGAAAAATTGCAAAAAAAAATTGAGAAAAAATGGCAATCAAATATTGGTAGCAATTTGACTTGAATAGACGAAGGCTTGAGGCATGTAAACTTGAAAAAAAAATGGAAATGGAAAGTATGCAGAAAAAAAGGTAACCTACCTAGCAATTTTTTGGGGTGTTTTTACAATTGATACAAAATCAAATTTTATTTCACTTTTTTGACAATGTTTATAATTTTTTTTAATTAAAAAAAAAATAAATCTGAGTAGTATTATTCAAGTATTCTTGAGCATTTCAAAAAATTCAGGTAAATAAGTAAGTAGGTACATATAATGTATTTCAACTGATTTTTCAGTCACTTTTCGTGATTTAAAAAAAACAGCACCAATTAAATACATACCTTATGTTTTTTTTAATAATTTTTCGTGAGGAAAATTTCGAAGACTGTAATCTAAATGCGTATCGTTTTTGAACACGCAACTTTACTAACATGACATGAGACTTTTCCTGACTTAATAACAAACCATAAAAAATACATAACTATTCCTGAAAATGCTAACACCTCTCGTCGATTTATTTTGTCAACAAAGAATCCAAACATTAATTACCTACCTATATTAGTCGGGCGCAAGTCTAACTTCATTTAAAAGTGCATCTTACATAATCATCAACTTATCTATAAAAATGAATTTAATTCGGATTTTTTTTTAAATGGCCAAAAATTTGATTCAAATAAAAAATTGCCTCTGACAGTGTGCAAAATTTCATTGATAATTTCAAAATTCACGCTCTGGAATTTGCTCTTAAATTTTTCTTCCTATCCAGGTGTTCGAAATATTTTGAAATTCGTATCAGGCAACACCGTTTGAATAGGTATTATCATTGACAAAACATCAGCCATCAGCATGAAGCATGACAATTTCATTACCTGACAAAAAGGTAACCAGGTCTAATAGGTACCTGTAACCGGAGAATCTGTGCGAAAAATTACTGCGTGAATTTCGCACATCGTTAAAATCTCCAAGCTACAAACTACACAGCTATGATATATCGATTCGTAGTAGGTACATATTATTCCACGAAAATGTACGTTTGAATTCCAACTTATTTTTAAAAATGAATCCGCAACTACGTGAAATTTAAAATTAGACGCAATCGATTCTACGAGTAAGTAATTCTAGTGCGAGTCAGTTTGAATTCTCAAATTATAACGAAGAATCTACAAAATGAAATCTAAATGGCAGTACTCGTGCGATGAGAAATTCGGCGCAATACAATTATAAGAGAATTGAGTAATTCGTAGGCCTCTCTTTTTGTGTATTATCAAAAGCATCAGCAGCAGCGTAGAAATTACGAACATTATATCCTTCAAAAGTGACTCACCTTGTAATAGTCTATGTTCCGAAAACGATACGGCATTTTTTACTCTTTATTAATATAAAATAAACACTCGACTTGAGAGTAAGGACATCAGTCGCTTACATAGGGGTCTACAGTTTTATTTTAGGAATTTCATTTATGTGCCGAATTATGCCGACTTTTGGGCGCCATTTCTTCGCAGATGGTAAATATCGATCGGACCTACGGCTGGTAATCCAATTTTTAACGCAATCTAGCGTCGTTTCGGCTAAAAACCACATGCTGAATGTTTTACGACAGCGACGACGGTTGTAACAGTGACCTTTATAATGAGTAAAATCCACAAGTGGCTGCGAAATGAAATTATTCGATAGAAAATGCTGCTGGGACTGGAACGTGGAACGTAAATCGAATTACGTACACGAGTAAAGGTTTACCAGGAACACTTTTTCTTTCGTTGCTCAATAAATGTGACGAAAGTAAAGACGAACTTGTACGTATAGGGATGAAACTGGAAAAGGGTGCGGCTTTCGTAAGCTTTTGAATGAGCATTAACATCTGGAGAGTGAGTTCGAGGTGTGTTGTGATAAGTTAATTTGACTGTTGATGCTTTTTTAAAAATTATTTAGTTTTGTAAATTAATTATTATTTTCTTCATTCTCCAGTGATCTTCCTCCTACTTTTCTCGTTTAGATGAGCTGAATATAGAAGTAGGTTTACGGTGGGTCTAGTTGATGAGAAGTAGGTAATCTTACTCAGGTGAAAATGATTTGATCGGATCAGGCCTGAACAGATTCAATACGATCAGAATTTGAATCCAACTGGATCTCAGGGAATTCAAAATCTAAATGGACTACACCCTCAGTGTAAATTTAATTCGACCCTGAACTCATTTCCGAAAATTTTCGGTTTTCCTGAATTTTCAAGAATGAGCTTATCGTGATCCCAGACACTAAAAACCTGAAGAAAAGTCACTCCTCGGCCCAACTTTCACTAGGTATCCTAACAAATACAGTACCTACTCGACTTTTCGTTAAATCACATCACAGTAATTCGGTCAAAAATTCGCGTCAAAACATCCTTTGTTTTCATGTAACAACAATGACATAATTTTTAATATAAGAACTTTAATTCGTCTTTGTTCATTCAAAAAAAAAAAAAAAAATACCTACTTCATCAAAACCAGGCTTTTCCGTTGTTTCGTTCAACCATGATTCAAGTTTACTGGTCTGCTGCTCCCTTCATTCCTCATTTTCCACCTCATTTTGTAAATAATACTAATTTACGACCTTGGAGTACCCAAATACTCATACATCAAAATATCTCATCATAACGGGCAATTTACTCGTTGACGGTTTTCTTTAAAATTTACGTGCTGCTGCTGCACACCTCGTAAAATATTTCCACTAGGTATTTTCTTGTTTATCAAAGTAATTCGGAAGTTTCTACGACTATCCTCTCAGACTTCAGAAGAGTTCTCGTGGTCTACCGATGCAGTTCACGTACATATATCTAAATACGAATGTGCATGTCCATCGCATACGAGCAACGTGGAATAAATTTTACTGTATCTTGTAAAAACATAGAACACAGAACGCTTCTAATCTACAGCAATATTCTTGCATGATAAACAGCGTCAAAAAGTAGTTATTTATATTAGTTTAGCTTTTACGTCGACACGTTTTTCGTACTTAAACTTATGCATTTGCCATTTACACTAATGAATCATTCATTTACACTACGATGCAACATCACACCACACGCATTCGAATACCCCGCGCCGAGCTGTCTCGTGTACGTGCACAGTCTCAAAATGTAATTCACTTCGCTTAATTACCAAGTGGTTTATTTAACAATTCGTTCCCGCGAGGACCATTTTTACTCACGCATATAGCGCATTAAACCATTTGTTTGGTAATATGTCTCGTTTAAGGTCGATTGTTAATTTAACTACAATGTATTTAATTAATTAACACGATAACTGATACGTACGCTTTAAGAATCGCCGCATTGTCGCCGATCATTTTCGTGTGGGTTTGTTAAAAATTGGATACTGTTTTTGGAGCATGTAATGCTAGGCCTACATATTTTTAAAAAATACGCGAAACCAAAGTTCTGGTGAGGTTGGGAATTGATTCCCACACTAGAAGCATTTAGGTACCTCTAATACTTACCTAATTCGATAGTTTCATGAATGACATTTTCATATAGCGCCTTCAATACGCGACATATGCAATCATTCAAATAGCTTAATGGGCTCCTTATGTTCTACAATCGTAAATTTTTACAATTTTACTTGTATCTTCTTCTTCCCCCTTCGCTCTAGAAATATTATACTTTTTCTTTACACCGTTTACACTTTTCAACCCTCCTTTTCTGCCATGCAGTTTTTTATGACTCCCTCTCCTCTTCGTAGCAGATAATAAAAAAAACTTCCGTTACCATTAACAATGACATTGAAGTTGTAAACTTTTTTTGTTCGTAAGTATAAATAGGTTCATATAAAATGTTCCATAATAAAGCTTGAAATACGAGTACAAACCAAATGATCCATATCTTCTCTACACTGAATTATCTCTCAACGAACATATTATGTGCAATACTTTCCATTTGGGCAAATCTACGTACCTACCTACCTAACTAACTAATGAGATTTTCCTGACGTAATAGTAAACGGTTTTTATTTCCATTTCATCATTTAGAATCACATTTGTACAAAATCCAACAATATTTTGCTGAAGTATGTATTTCTAATAATTTAAATTACATTTTTACACTTTTTATACGCTTTTTGATCATTTTTATTCCATAATTATTCAGTTTTCAGTTCCTTTCTAAGCCATATCAGTAAATTTTAGTGATATTTCTACAACATTTCTGGTTCCATTTCTAATTTTTTGCACAGATTTTTGCATTTTTTTAGAATATTTGCAAATCTCCATTTGAACAATTTGTTTTAATCATTTTAATCAATTTTTGCAATATTTTAATCGTGATGCCATTTTTGAAATTTTTACACAATTTAACAAATTTTTGCTCCGTTTTGAAAATTATTGTATTTTAAACCATCCTAAGCTTATTGTAAGTTATAACTGTTGAATACCTATCTATTGAAATTTTTGATCACATTTATTAATTGGAAATGTTTTCTACATTTAAGAGCATTATTTGTACTTATTGTTGTTTCAAATTCTAATTCAGTACCTCTACCTATATATGCTCATTTCATGTAATCCTGCATTGTTCAACAATTTTTGCATCGTAAATAATTTCTTAGTTATTTTCGACAATTTTCATAAAATTTTATGGACAATTTCAACGATTTTTGAATTTTAGCCAATTTTTGTGCTATTTTCTATGCTATTTTGACCCATTTTTTCCCGACGATTTTAACGACATTTTCAATAATTTTTATTTTTATTTTCAATAATTTTCCTGCTAGTTCGCGCAAACCAATAATCGTGAAGATAATTAAATTTGTTTCATTACGTTTTTCGTGAAATTCATTCCTAGTGGAAAACGATGAGATTTGATCTGATCTGAACAGATCTATCCGATCAAGATAATAGCTCTGATCTCTGATCTGATCAAACTGGTATGATCAGATCTGGACTGATTGAATTGGATCCAGGGATTGTCCAGATTTGATCTGATCACATCCAATCATTTTCTGCTGAGTTTATAGAATCTGGGATGAAAATTTTCAGAAATATGTTCAGGAGTAAATTTTTTTTTTTAAATAATAAAAAATTATAATTTTGCAACGGGGGGGGGGGAGAGGATGTGATTATGAAAGTTTTAAAAAAATGATCAAATATTTACCTACGAGTAGGTAGTTTACAGACGTACCTACAAATCATTTCGACTTCTTTTTTTTTTTTTTTTTGAATTCCATAAAATTACCTATACGTACCTGCGTGAAAATCACTAATCGACATAATTTTACGAACGTTCGGTAGCATTGAATTTCTTCCTATACCTAATTCCGCACTTAATAAAATAATTAATTTCAATTCTCGATGGTAAAGTAATTGTCATAAAACGTCCCAAGTTATCTTAAAACATTTTATCATTTCAAATTGTGGTTTAGCCTAAATTTTTAGGTACTTTCTTCATCGTAATTTAATTATATCTATCTTTGGTAGGTACTTTCTCTCTGTTTTAATGTATTTTTAGTTAGTTTTTTCAGATGATACGTCTTGTGGCTTATCGTAAAACGTCCAAGTGTACATGCAGTTCTGCGGAGGAATTTACTTTGCTTCCAAAGTGACCAATTATCAAGAAAGTGAATCGCGATGAGACGCAGCGCAGCATCTTCGCCTCTTCGGTTCTTAAAACCAGACAAACGTGAAAAAATACCCATCATCGAGGGGAATCTTGAACTTCTTCTCGATGGAATGAATGCGTTTATGAGAGATGTGATTTTCAGAGATTTTCATTTTTTTTTTACAGAATAATTCAAGGAGCAGTGGGTCTCATACTCGTATTTACATTTAATATAAATATCGATAATTTGATACCGCGTGACTGAGACTTAATCGATAGGCTAAAATGATAGTCACGCTTATGTAGCGGAATATTTTTCGAGGATAGCAACATATTGAATACCTCGTATGTCCCACTTATCATTGTGTCGTTCACCTCTCATACTCCATAGGAGTTCGTAACCACATCACGAAAAAGTGAAAAAAAAGGGTCACACATACATTGCAGTTTTACGTTAGTTTACACGGTGTGTGGAAATTTAGTAATTAAGCATAGACTACATAGACTACCTACACGAGCGTTAGCCTAGCTTCTATCTCAATTTTCGAGAGAATGAAACTAAAAGTTTGAAAGATAAAATTGGCAAAAGGAAATGAAAACTTGAAAAACTGAAAACGATAAAGTTAATTTCATTTTTGAGGAGATGAGTTGAACGTCGCGGTCTAATTATTTCCCAAGTTATTCTAATCTAAAGATGGCCCAGTGTTATGTACGAGTATTATATAGTGAATCATTCACGCTTGAAGGTCAACTTGTAACATTCGTGCATCGTGCTTACAACAATGAAAACGAATATCAAGCCTCAGGTCAGACCCAGACAAAACCAGTTTACAAAAATCTGCTTCATCGATACCACCGAAATTTTGGTTCGACAATTTATTGGAAGTTTTACGACGAGCACTGAGCAGTTCTTCTCATTATGTTACCTACCTACCCAAAAAGATGCATAAGTTTTTACACGTAAAATTAGCCAGCATTCTTGGGAATCTTTGATTTTAATTGAAGCGTTAAAAAATTTATATTATTATGATTATAAAAAAACACCAATGGCGATTATTGCATTAAGATGTTGGAAAATTTGCAACACCTGCTAACTGCTTGATTTCAATAATAAAATATTCCAGGCGAGATTATCCGAGTAGGTACTAGGTACCTACAAGAAATGTTTACTTATTCAGCGCAATTGCCAGCATTCGCATACTTTTTAGTCTACGTTTATAATAATAAATTCAAAGAGGAGATCATTGCACGTTAATGTATGTTTATTGAATTTCAATATTGAATGTGCATAGATTTTTCTCAGCATATTTTAATACCAGATAAAATAGCTATTGGATGTTTATGAATGGGATTTAATCTACGAAAAACCGAGAACTAATGTCTACTCATGCTAAATTTTTTGCATATGTTTTTTTGTTTTCACCAGTGAATTCAACATTTGCATTTCGATGCAACTTTATTGCATTTTTTGGCACAAAACCGAAGTAGGTACGTAGGTCAAATACCTATTTTTGATCGAAATCTGGCTTCCATTTCATTTTATGTTAGTTATTTTAAAACGAAAAAGTTTTTGTTACTTCGGGAAACAATTACCTAAATTCGAAGTTTTGTTTTCAAATGAATGATACCCTGACATGCAATCGACATTCGAGGTTTAATACACTAAACTGGAATTGGTAAATGAATAGGTTTTGGAATGTGTTGAACAACTAAGGAAATTTTTCTCACCAAATAAATTATTCATAGGCCCAATCTAATGCTAAAGTCAGGTCAAGGCTGGTAATTCCAAATACTAGGAAATACTTTTAACGAGATACAATAAAAAACGGATTTTTTTTCTAATCATTTGTAATTCAATACTTACGAAAATCATTTTCTCCTTAAGGTACTTTGAAAATATTTGCAGCTTATGTCAATACGTGATTTTAAACCAATTACTTAATCTTTAAAATTCTCAAGAAATCGTGTTATAAAGAAACTCTTTTAAATACGAATCATTTATAAACAGACACGTTTAAACTGCAGTTGAGATGAAAATTCATAGCAAACTTTTTAGTTTTTTGCCATATATTGAACGCCGATTTCATGTACATCCTACCTACGTTGAAAATCAATTCGAGCAATATTAAATTTTATGCGACATTAACGTTGCAATTAACATCAGTTACAGGTGGAACAAATTCAAGTTCCTAATTGATGTATAGGTGTGCATGTTTTGCTACCTGTCTACATCTAATTTCATACCCGCGAAATTATAATGAACTACCTATCAATAAAAAAGCACTATACATAATGACATCTATTTTTCACTTTTAAAGCACATAAATCTTCTATTCTTTTTGCAAGCATATACAAAGGATTCTCCACAGGACAAGATAATAATCGCGTAGAAAAACTTTCGAAATGCAGGTTAGGTTAGTACGTATTTTCATAATGACAATAATAAGCACAGGAAATGAGCAACGCGGTGCTAATTTGTGATGATAAATGCATTCTTAACCAATTAACCGAAAAAATGAGAATTCGTATTAGTGCGCTTACATGAAAAACAAATAGGTAGGTATCTGCGAATGAATGTTGAAAATAATGAGTCTTGTAAAATACACAGACTACAATAAAACCTACCTACTTACTTATACAAACATAAGGACTAGAATTTTAAGAAATAAGATGATGAATTATTTCTTGGAATTGAATGAAATATATGAGAACTGAAATCAAAATTTTCTGGATCAAAAATTTAGAAAAACGACAGAGAAAACCATGGAATAAAAATTGGTATGTTTTCAGACTTCATATACCCAATTGCTGAAATTCATTTTTTTTACGTATGTAAATAATCAAATCTCAGGGGGGGGGGGGTGCAATCCCGTGCATTTTTCGATTTTTGGAGAATTTTTGTAATAATCTAAAATTGGCCATAATGGGCAATTTTTGACTTTTTTCAAAAAAAAAAGGTCATCATTTATTCATTCTGAAGCATCCAGCGAGATTTTAGATTTCTCAAGAATTTTTGAATTTTTGCAAAAGAACGACAGAAATGAATTTGAGCAGCTAAAAGTAAAAATCAAATTGTGGCTTAATTCATTCCGGATTTTTTGCAGAAATTTAGAAATTCTGGAGAAATCAAAAATCTCTCTGGAGAATCTAAAATGGCTGAGAATTGGGAAGGGAAATTCTGATTCGAGGAGTTGATTTCAGAGAATATAAACTGCTGTTCGTGCAAATTTCGAGTTTTCCCACCAACAAAGAATTTATGATTTTTTGATTGTTTGGCGATTATGTCATAAAAACACACTCGAGTGTCTTCGTGGAAATCGACCCAAATACGAATAATTTCGTAAAAAGTTTCAAGAATAAGCCACAGCCCGATATTTAGCTGTCCAAATCAATTTTTGTTCCCTTTGTAGAGAAGAGAAATCGGAAATCGTGCTGGAAGCTTTTAAAAATGACTGGAAATTATGAAATTCGGTTCGATAGACTTAATTCAATATCAATTTCCATCATTTTTACTGAACAGAAATATGTATTTATGTGTTTAAAAAAAAATTAATCAGCGAAAATGGCCAATTTTAGATTTTTTTAAATTCATCACAAATCGAAAAATTAATTTACCTAGGTACCTGAAATTTTCGTAATAAGAGGTATAAAAAATATGAAATTTAAATTACCTCAGCATCATCGACGAGCTCTAGGAAGGAACTAACAGATCGAATAATACATTTTAACCATAACTTAGTCCTTTTTCATGGAAACCGTACCTATCTAATATCTATGCATTTAAATGCTCGTACTTCGAAAATGGCCTTTAAAAAATATAAAACAGGACATAAAAATAAACAGTCAAAAAATCAAATGAAGAGTGTATGTACCCAGTTCATTAAAAATTTGGTGATATTCACAATAATTTTTTGACTGTTTTGTAAAAATTGACAAACTTTTGAAGCAATTTTAAACATTTTTTGAATTTGTACATCGTTTCCGAGAACAAAGACAGGTTTTTTTCTTCCCTCCTCTTTTTTCCCCTACTGTTCCACCAAAACTGGTCCTTCACTAACCTTAGGCCATTTTAATCGGATAATCCAATAAATTAACAATTTTGTCCTATGTAAGTCGTCCGCAAAAAGTATAGGTACACAGAAAAACTCACTTTTTTGTGGCTTCCAGCATTTCGATTTGTTTTGGTATTTTTTGCAAAATAATTTTCTAGCAAGGTAACAGAATTTCATTCAAAAAATTACAAAATCATGAGTACCTACCTATCAATAATACACTCATTTATTTGAGGAAAAAAATGTAACTTATATTTTATTTACCTGAGACAAATTCAAATTTGGAAAAAATGAAAAATTTTCACATAAAAAATATGAATTAAAAAACCTTAGCAAGTAGCTATAGCTATACGTAATACCTCTATTCTCCATCAACGTCCAATATGCCAGTCATATATTAATTATCTCGCAGCAATTACATCGAAGTATCTTACTTTAATAATCACCCTATACCGGTAAATCGGCCAAATATAAACGTATACCTCATCGAATTCCACACCGGTAATCAAGTTACGTTAATACTTATACCTTTACCTTTGTGCAGAGCATAAAAACAAGCCCCTGCAAGGTACATATTAAAATTCCGTTACTGGTGGCAATGTTTATATTATACTGTGTACATGATACACGACGCTTCGAAGGATTAATTTTTTCAACCGGTTCGCAATATATAGCCATGTTGTCATCTAGATAGTATCTTGTTTAGGGACACGTTCGTGTGATAAACAATTACGTAATCGAGGAAACATGCTCCTCATCGTGATCGAAAATGAAAATTGATTCGATGATCGTCGAGTTGTCGAGCTTTTTTCGTACGGTATCTGTCTATATTTGGAGCAAAACTATGGTTACTGATCTTTCTCTAATAGGTATGTAGTAAGTACATACATAGCTGATTCATCGATCGACAATGAGACAAAATAGGTAGATCTATATTCTTTGAACCAATTCTGCGAGACTTAAGTGCCTCTACCTATACCTACGTAAGCGTTAATGGTACAGAGAGCTGTTGTAAAATCGAATTTTTATGTATTTCGAGAGGGCGTCACCGGATACAAAATTTTCAAATAAACCACACGCGATCGAATAAACGAGGAAAGTTTGGCTGAAAATTGTTAAATAGACGAGGAAATGCAGCGAGACCGATAGGTATATTACGCTCGAATAACTCTTTCCATACAGTGGAAAAAATCCACCACAATATTACGCACTCGTGCCCGTCAACGATATTCTATTCGATCAAGTTGCATACTTATTAAGCTAACGTAAATGTACATTTAAATCATCTATGACGATGACGAAACAATAAAAGTTGTCTGTATTAATTATAATGAACGAGATGTACAAAGATATTATCGAAAACAAAGTGACGACATAGCCTACATGGTATAGGATACTAAATAATTGACAGAAATCATCCAACTTTGCGACATTTAATCAACCAAGTGAACTTTACCAGCAATTTGTTCGCGATTTAAATAACAACGACCTATAATTTCGCAAGTTAACACTTTGTACAGGTATTTCCTATTTCCATCGTTAGGGTGCCCCTCTCTCTCTTTTTCTCTCATTCAAGCACAAAAAGTTCCGAGCTTCCGTAATACGAGTTTCTTATCTCTGCTGTCTTATCTCATTAACCTTTTCATGCAATGTAAAAGGTTGGTTAAGGCAAACTTGACCGTTTAATAGACCTACCGACCCACCTTTATACGTGAATAGTTGAACGACTCGAGCTCCGACTCGCACCATCTCACATGGAAGATACAGCACCTCTACCTATCGAAATTGGTCGTTCTTTTTCGTGCGGTGAAACACGCCCAAATAATTTCGTAGAACTAATTTTATTTATGGTAATTACAATGGTGATGCGATGAATTTGTACGTGAAAAAAATCTACTTGTATCTGCATGCATACATACTCGTATATGTCTATGGTACGTGTAGGTTAGATATTTTTGTTCGAATATCTGTTCAAGTATTTAGGCGATCAAGTGGTGTTGGATAAAAACGTGTGAATATTAGTCTTGGAACAAGGCTTTGATGCAGAAATTCTAATTGTTTTCAAAGTGTAGAAATAAATAAGTAACATGATACATCTATGAAATCATATCGAGCTTTTCCACAATTTGCTATTTAGGTACCTTACCTACCACTATAGCATAAAATAGTTCTGGGCAAAGGTGTGATATCACCTAGGTATAAGGTAGACGTACACGGTATAATCATACGAAACATTAAAAATAGATATCTACTAGGTGCGAAACCACATAAAATTCATTTTATAACGCATGAAATTTGAACGTACGAGTACCATGGTATAAGTGAACATACACATTTCACGAGGTAATAAAACTTTCATGACTACGAGTTTAGTTTTAGAAATATAATAAGGGGTTTCGTTTCTTAATTAAAGAAATTAATTAAGTAAAATAAAATAAAACTCCAGCAAACTTTTCAAAAGTGAAAGGAAAAATGAAAATGAAACTCATCAATCTGCTTGATTTCAAAAATTGCATCAAAATAAAAGAAGTAGGCACTTAGATGTAGGTACACTACAAAGTGGAAATTACTTTTCGTGTGACACTATGAAAGAAATCTCAATTCAACATTTCAATTAAAAATGCATTTCCGTCGAGCTTACTGAAAGAAGAAACACTGGCACTGTTTCATCTTCACTCTTCACTCACCTCCCCTCTAAACTAAAGAATTAAAATACTCGAATGAAACATTGACTAATGTCAAGTTCTCGAAAGACATACGTAATCTGCATCATGAATCAAAATGACAGGGTGTTTAGTAAATTCAGGAAAATAAAATTTGATGTTTATCCCATTAATGGACCCATGAAGAAGAGCATCGTTTTTCCCTCCTCCCCTCTCCTCACTGACCAACACTACCCTCCTTTCAAGATTTATGAGAAATCTAAAATTTCATTTTAAAATAATCTACAGATGCGCTGTTGAAGAACTTGCTATAAAGACATTTCCATCTCCTTACCATTTTTAATATAAATTTGCAAGTTTCTCAATGTTCCAGATTTCAAAAAAATGAAAACATTTTCAGTTTAAAAAAAAATAACATAAAATAAAAATTGAAAACTTTTTAATTTATGAGAAAATCTTGAAAATTTGTGCTTCTAAAACGAGAGACCAGGAAAGGTGATTACCCTTCTCCTCCTCCCCCTTCGTTGAAAAAATGTATCATTGTTTTCAAAGTTGAATTCTGTTCAGAAAATATTTTGAAAGTGACAACTTTGACGGAATTCTCATTGGATGCTGAATTTATTGATTTCTGAAACACAATTCCTACATAAAAAGTTCTTCGATATAGATTCAAAAGTACGAGTAAAATAAGATTTCCTAGCTTCCGTCGACTTTGGAAATTGGTAGATCCAACTCCAAACACAGGTTGCCCTATTTGAAAAATGCAAGTAAATAAATGAAGAGCTCAATAAAATTGAGGTTTTTGAATCTTGTTCGAAATATCTCAAATACGAATAAGCTTCCTAAAAAAATTAATTACACTCTACGTACCTACGATTTCAAAATCTTACGCTCAAGTTTTTTCATCTTTTTGAAATTTATTTATTCAATTTGTAGGACTCTGGGAGTTAACATCAATGAGTTGAAAAACTCGAGATACGAGTTCAATTTCTGCCTAATTTCCACCTTGCTGCAGCTCTCCTTTCAGAAAAAAATGACACTTATTGTCCTCATTTTTCGAATCATATGTTTAAATTTTAAAATGAAACGAGAGATGAATAACGAAGAAAAATTTAACTATGTAGATTAACGAATTATAAAAATTGCCTAAATCTCTCACTTACGAAATTAAAAAAGGAAAGTGCATAAACTTTGAAAAAATTTACAGCTTTCGGGGCAGACTTGGGTACTTTTTTCCTTTTATTTGATCATAAACGAAACATTCAAAGCCTCCACCACCTCCCCCTACGTCTACATTCTCGAAATCCTAAACTCAATTTCCACACATCTCCTGCTTCAATGGAAGGAGGAGGGGTAACGAAGGGTTATTCTCCAGACTCCCGCAAATCCTCCTCGTTGCAATTAATTATAGAAAAGAAAGACGAGAGCACATGGCATGAACTTGATATTGAAATTTATCGCATTTAACGTTTCAAAGCACATTTTTAAAAGACTTCTTTCATGGAGAAGATCTTATGTGATTACGATTTATACATTTCGTCCTTTCAGAACTATTTTTAAACTCTCATTAAAAACCAACTGCCACCCATGTTCAAAAGAAAAATTCATTCCCCTACAGCAACTGGAGGTTTTTGACATCGACACGATATAGTTACAAGCGAACCGTGCTATGCATATTCTCACTTGTGGTACATACATACAAAAAAAAACGTTTGTTTGCTACCTAACATATGTGTGTACGTAATTTGGTAGATTTCAGGCCTCTGGCAATGTTCCTTGTTGGGGTACTTTTTAATTTTAGATGAAAGTTGAACTTGGGTGGAACCTGGCAGAAGTGAATAGGAAGGATTACCTATACTAAAAGAACCGAAAAATATCGATTCATAGGCCTATACTTTCAAATAGGTAGGAAATAGAAATACATTTTTAGCAGAAAGATCATACATTGCTATAGTTAACACCTGTTGTGCTTTTAAATCGATACCTACATACATCTTCAAATATCCTCATACGCATATAGGTTAAAAAAAACACCTGTTTATCCTATTCGGTGGAAAATTGCAAAAAAATAAAATAATCACTCACGATTTTCAAATTGTAAATAGATGGCAATAAGGTCCTATCGTTGAGATTTTGTAAGAATGGATCTTGCTTCAGATCTCCCGCATCGGTGGCCTCTTTGATACACACTTCTTCCATTTTATCTCCCATATCGAACGATTTTCCAGGTAGGTACCAACTCGCGACAAAATATCACAGAATAGGTGCGTAAAATTGAGCTTATTTTTTTAAAAACACATCGAGTAATTATTGTACAACCACCGAACTACGACTAACCGGTAATGTTTTCAATACGAAATTACTTCTATAAAAACAAGCGGCTTCCAAAACTGGTATTATTATTACACTGAAGGAAAAACGTTAACGTTGTATCCTGTCTGTTTAATACATTTCTCTTTTCGGATGATATCTAAAACCAGGAGGGAGGATTGGTGCTTCCCATCTACAGTGCTGCCATTTAAGTAATACTTAAGTATCGTGCAGGTTATCGTGGTTAAAAAACAGCTGTACAAAAATGTAGTAATCGAAGTCGTAAATTTTACTTTGTTTCACTTTCAGACTTCAGTTCAGGTACCCAGTGTTTCAGGAAATGTGGGTTTGATGGGTATCGTTGTGACATTTTTTTCTCTTTCGCAAGGTGCTCTGTGTTTACGATTTTATGGCGAGGTATTTTTGGCCAGGTCAATGAACGAGATAAGGTCATATCGTAAGAAGGTAAAAAAATTGAATTTTTTTCTTTAGGCCTGTGTGATTTTATGATTTGAATTCTCCTATGTGGATGGAAAAATTAAAAACCGGAAAATTTTCTATAGATGAATGATTCTGTTACGAGATTCTGCGTAAAAAGACGAATTATTAGGTTACGTTTTCCTTGATGCTAGGTGTTGGTTTGTGTCATTGATTTTCACTTCGCTTGAATGAAAATTCACTTTTCTTCAATTTCTTCTATATAGGTGAACTAGAACTTTGGGAGGAAGATATTCTTTGATTACCCCCCCCCCCCCCAGGCGAATACGTAGGTAAGTAGGTATGTCTCTAGCAGTTTCTCTTAATCCGTTATGATTTTCAATTTATCAAGTTAAAGATGAATTCAAAAATTAACAAAAAAAAAATAGAGGTACCTACTCAGGTAGAGAAATTTATAAAAATTTCTACTCTTTTGTCAACTCAGCGTGTTGAAATTAGGGTATAGAGTAAATTTTAGTTTTGCAACTTTATTTAGTCAAATTTTGTAGAAATTTCAAATTTTAAAAATCTGCTGGAGGCTGTTAAACTGCCCAAAAAATGTTGAAACTGTTTCCAGTAAATTTGGCATGTCCAAAATAGGATACACATCAAATTTCAGCATTTTACGAAATTTTGGTAAAAATGTATGTCCTCATTCATGGTCCAAATTTGATTTTCAAAAATTCACCAAAAATCAGAAAATGCATTTCGGCATCAGTAACTTTGGCTGATGATATATTTTTACATGATCTTTTGGTCTAGCTTTGTACAGTTCAAAAATGTTTGTTCCAGTTGAAATACCATACCTCCCAGGTTCCCATGTAAGAGGGAATGAATTATTTTTAAAAATAAGGAATCTTAAAACAACGAAAAATGCCAATCCAGAAAAATCACAACATCTCAGTATTCAATAACGACTCGTAATAAATATTATTTTCTGATTTTTTTTTCTATATTCCCACGAACCTCAGGTATCTAAATCTGACTCTGATTTAAAAAGAAAATGAGCAAAGCTGGAGGCAGACTAAAAACTTGAAAGTTTTAGATTATGATTTTTTGTTTTTGTTATTGCTTTTTTTGGAAAGGGGTATCACTAATGCCCATGTAAGAAACGTCTAGTTTTTTCACCATTATTTTATTCAAAAATTTGTAGTTTTCTGAATTCTTTCAAAAAGCTGTAGGAACAGTCTAGCATCAAAAATCAAACCAAAAGTAAATCAAATAAGTACCTATCTTTTAAAAAAAAATTAGAGATAAGATGAAAATCAATATAGGTACCTACTATCAGTTTTTCCAAAATCCGAAACCTCGTGTGTTAATCTACAATGTTGACAAGCCCAGAAAACTATAAAAATTGGGAGTTTTTTGGCTCCTCATCGTGCAGTTTTTCTTTAAGTTACTCAGTTCAAATAAATAGTTTAGAGTGAATATTCAACATGTATAACTCATTCTTAGACTTACGTTAATACCTACTTATCTTGATTCATACTTATGTAGGTATGTATGTCTATAAATATACCTATACGAACTCTGTGATTTTATTTCATTCAAAATTTCCACTTATTCAAGTAGTAGCCAGGCACCTAATCTTATTTCTTTTCTACGCGAAGGCTTATCATCACCAACTTCCTCATTATGATCTAAATAAGCGTGCAATTTCATGGTCCACGTTTAGCATCACTTTTGAAGGATTTGTTGGTGGATAAGTAATCAAGGTTTTATAGCGAACAACGCTGCATGAAAACTTAAATAGTATGTGAAAAATAATAAACACGTGTGAGACTCACAAACCAAACACTTTTGTACCTAATTTAGATAAGCACGATTTCAATAATGAGAGAATAACATTGTACATACCTAGGTATTGAAATAGGTACCTACCTATGCACTTTGTATACTTGCTTCGTAAATTAGAGAAAAAAAATACGTGAATAAAAATAATCGACTTACCACATCGGATTTGACAATTTTAAAACGTGAATTTAAATTTTTGAGATTTATTTGAGAAACTGATTCACTCGCGGTACTTGATATGCCCATTTTTTCACATTAAAACATTGAATTGTAAATCAGCTCGATAAAATGTTCACTTTTTAGAGCAGTGTCTTTCATGTAAAACGATCGAAAAATTATCAAATGATAACACGAAGCTGTGACATAATCGATGTTACGAATCAACAAACAATATGAACCTATCTATCAATACACTAGACAATTCGATAAAATGGCATAAAAACTGGTTCGTTATTGTTTGACAGTTGAATAAGGAGTATAAGTCATAAGTACATACCTATTCGATGTACAGGTATGAAAAACATGAATCAAAACATCATTTTTCTTTCCCTCTCTTCAAGATCAATTTTATCAGTTCAAATAAAATGCGTTAGTAATAAAAAGAATTTAATAACCTTAAACGGTTAAAAATCAAAGCTTTATCAAGCTTAATTATCACGCGGAAAATTCTTCACCTACCATCTCTTTCTGAATATAAATAAATTTACGAGTAAATTTTTAATCTTGATTCATCATGATGAAAGTTTTTAGCTGAGTCGTTTATGATAGGTAGGTAAGTCTAGGTACCTACGATGACAGTAAATCGATATAAGTACCCAAATTCTGACACTTCATAACCCACAAACTCCAAATTTTTCAAGAAACGAAAAAAACTGATTAAAATAAAATGATAACATTTTTTTGCATGTAACGATTCTATTATAAATGTGACGGAAATAGAAACATTTTGACATAAAAATTTTATGGATTGTCTTATTAGGTTTTGAGAGAAGTGGCTTATGAGAGGTAAAATTTCGTTTTGCGATTCGAGATAAGAAAATTTAATAATAGGAAACACCTAACATAACCACGAATTATCTCATTATCTGCTATTTACCTTATCTCGAACAGTCAAACCCGAATTTTTCCTTCAGAAAAGATTTCATTTCACACAGGGGAAGGAAGACGTTCCAGTGAATATATGGTTCAAAATATTGTGTTGAAATGTTGAAGAATATACACTTGAACCAAATCATCGGATATCTTTTAATGATACCTATACCTCAAAATTGATTTTCATTTTAAAAAACTATAGCGTTAGGTAGGTAGGTAAAAGGTTCTTATGTAAGTTTTAAATTCAAACTAAATGCAGTATAGGTAAATTGAAATCGATACTTGAGATCTAATCAAATTGAAAAAACTGAGAAAAAAATTTTAAAAAAGAATTACTAATTTACTTACTCCATTTCACAAAACAATATTTGTGACGCGACCAGCGATACCATACCATAAGTCGGAAAACTTTTTTTTGAGATAATCGCGTTTTCATGGAAAAAGTCAGAAAATATCAAAAAAAAAATTTTTGTCGATTCATATACTATGAAGCCTATACTTTGGAATGGGTGTACCCACCGATCTCAAACACGTCGTTTTAGTGGTGAAAAACCGGTTTTACAAAAGTGCTTTTCAAAAAAAAAATGTCAAAAAAAAAAAAAATATTATGATGTAAAACCATTAAAAGATGAAGAAAATCAAAAAAAAAAAAAAATACTGTTCACTGGTTTTTAAAAATGTTACAAAAATAACCCAAACTTTCAAAAACGTTTTTCTCAGAATTTTGGTTTTTGAATTTCAAAAAATACGCAACTTTGAAATTTTGCAAATTTGTCAGATTTTAATATTTTGAAAATCTGTTTGCACCATTGAAAAGAGGAAGAAAAACACTACCAGAAACCACAATAGAACGAAAAAATTTTTGGCCGACATATGGTATGGTATCGCTGGTCGCGTCACATTTTTTACATTTTGTTAAAATTTAAAATGTCTAAAAATTTGAATAGAAAAAAAAATTAAAAGTGAAAGAAGTGAAAGAATTAGAAAAAACTGACAGTTTATTATTTCAAGTTAACTTTTTGAGGGACGCACGATATTCATAGAAAATATTTTTATAAATTTTTTGTAATACCTACATTTAAACAACTTTGAGTCAAAGTCAAAAAAATACAAAATCAAACATGGACAGGTGTGTTTTGGGATTTAAAAAAAGAAAGGATAGAACATCTGAGTTTCATTTTCAATAAATAAAAAAATTACAAATATCTACGTGGGTGAGATAAAACAATTCGATCTACAGCAATTTTACTGATGGATTGTGGGTACCTGTAGCACATTTCTTGATTTGTTAGGCTCAACTTTTCTTCTTTTTTTCGCACATAAAAATTGTGGTTAACCTTGACAAAGACCATGATGATGAAAAATATCCAGCATTATTTCTTTCGTTCATCTGTCGTAAAACTAATCTCGCATAATCTATTTAAACATTATTTCCTCGTGAATACGAACGAATCAGCCAAATTAAAATTTGAAAACAAGTTGTACGGTTATAACAACCGATGTATAAACGTTTAAAACTACGTATTTCGCTCATCGCTGTCAAAATCACGTAGTTCATCACTCAACGACGTGATGATGATCACTGATGACAACACGATAGAAAACATATAATAATACGTATTGTATCATTAATTGGAAGTTTTTTTTTCAAATTAAGTAAGAAAGGTATCAGAGAATCAACTCATGATTTTGACTTCTGAAGAAAAACCTTTAAAAAATTGGACTGCATTTTATTATCTTGCTAAAATGTTTGAATAATTTTTTTTATTTCAACTTCAAATAAAAGGTAAGGTAACTGACCTACTTACAGCACCTTCAAGTAGGTAGTTACTTTTTCTTTTTCGAAATGAGGGCGGGGTGTGTTATTATTTTTTGGAAAATTTGTTGGATTAAGTATTTCATCTTCGAAAACATTTTTCAATTAAAAACAATCCGTCGATAAAACTTTACAATTCACCGAACCATACGTATAGGTAATAAAAATGTCTTTCCAGGTAAACTAATACTTACTTTAAAAATAGAAAATCCTGGATGTATAGAACCCTGTGATACAAGATCATTTCGTTGAGGGAAAATTCGACTGATGAAGTGATAATTTCCGAAAGGATTGATGTTATCGCCGCTCGCAAAACTGTAATTTCTGGATGAGTAAAAACAATAAAAAGATGTAGGTATTGCACTCACGATGGAAAATAAATTACGAAGGATAGATAGGTATTATGAATGCTTACGAAGACTGAGAATTTTGAAATCGTTTTCTCAGTTCGGCAGCCCTATGGTGGAAGTTGAATGGCGGCGCGAACATTGTTGATGGTGGCCGATTATCGAAAGGATTTGGCGAATACGGTATAAACGGCATATCGTAAATGATCAACACTCGCGAATTTCCATCTTTTACCGGCTACTGAATACGAAGTACTGTGAAAATCGCGTTCGTCAATTATTTAAAACCGAGTTCAAGCTTAAAATAACATCCGAATGTTTAAATTTCCACTGACTCGAAAGCATTGTCTATGTCTACCGTTTCTGAAAATGAAACAGTTTGTTTCGTACATGTCGAGTGTGATGAGTCATATTTTTAATTGCCAATTTTTCTCCCGACTTATTCAAATTTTTAGAAATTAGGTTGCGGGAAAATTTACTGAGCAAATGCCATCTGAATGAGTTTTCAGAAATTTATAATTGCCTAGCAAACCCAGATTTCACAACATTTTTTGGGGTTCTGGAATTTTCAAAAAATCGCTGGATAGGTCTATGTACTCCAAAGCTGATTTAAACTACCGAAAATCGACTCGAATGAATGTGAAAAGCAAGGTGTAAACTGAATTTCAGAGTTTTTCATCAAACGGTAAGAGACAGCGAGGTTTCAAATTTTCATTGACGAAATTGCTACAGGACGAAAATATCGTCATACAGAGGAATTATGTTCACTTTCTCGTTTTTGGGGATTTGACATGATCTTGGTAGGAAACACCTTGTTCGTAGGTAGCGGTAAAAATCTCAAAAAATAACTTATGAAATCAATTTGAACAGATTTTAAGACGGTTTCGGAAAACTGGAATTTCCAAAAAGTCATGGTGGCTCCAGAACGGCTTGACATGCATCACCTCCAGTCGGCTCAGCATGTTGGAATTAGCTTAAGAAATAAATTTCAGCTCTTCACCTTCATTTGAGAAAAATTTTGTGGAAATTTCAACTTTTTTAAAATATGAATCGCCATTTAAAATTTCAGGTTGCTATCTGTATTATTTTTTTGATTTTTGATGATCTTGGAAAAATAAAACATGGTGACTAAAAAAGCTGGGTACATGGTCTATATCCTATCTACCAAATCAATTGAAAACAAATTCGAAGTGTTTTCAGCTGCTTCAATTCAACTTTGTCTGATTCAAAATGTTTTGTGATGCTTGAGATACTTCTCTTCTTAGTAGTTTTGGTTGTTTAGTACATAGGTAGGTACCTAGATGTACAGCAAAATTTTACAAATTTGAATTACACATTTCACTTTGAAAACTTTCAACCTTAGTTGCGTTCAACATTTAACACACGTAGACGGAACTCGTCAAAATAGCTGGCTGGTGAGGTACTTAGCATGCATTGAAAAGAAAAACTGATGCTGAAAAAAAAATTCCGTTTTAGTTTTCAGTCTCTACATTTTCAGCTTCGGTTTCACATTAGGTACTTTAGCTTTCACGTTTCAATTTTAGTCTCAGTTTTTGGGATTTAAGTTTCAGTTTTATCAGTTCTCAGTTACAATTTAGTTTAGTCATAGTTTCATGAAACCATGAAATGAAATTTTACAAGAGGCTGAATGCTGAAATAACGTGGTGAAATTGCATTTAGGAAGTTAAAATTAAAAATTAAAATTATTACATTATTTGGTTGATACATATTATATTTTCAAGTATTATTCGCCAAATTCGTTAAATTATTAAAAAATGCAAAAAAATCAATTTCTGAAAAATATAATTATTGTATTGGTATGTTCGTTGTTTGTCTTTAATTAAAAACGACTATGGATGTTGTTTAAACAAAAACTTTGAAATTTACAGTTATTAAATTACAAACGCAGCTATGAAGTCTAAATTTAATTTCACCTAAAATTGATGATTTCGTTGTTGCTCTCGTAAAATTTGCTTTTTAAAAACTGAATCAAATTTTTTGCTTAATTTTGGACTATTGTTTTTCCTTTTTCAATTTTCAGACATTCCCCTCATTATAGATATTTTAATATTTTTATTTTATTTTATACTGAAAGATGAAAGATGAAAACAGCGAGTGAACACAATTTTTTAATTGAAAAACTTCATTTTCTGTTTTTTGTCGGGCAGGTAGTCAAAATTGGAAATGGAAACCAATTATCAAAATTGTGAAACTACAAAAAAATTTTCAAAAGTTTTACTTGAATTGGAAAAAAATTAGAATGCCTCAAAAAAAAGAACGAAGCAGGATAGCAGGAATACAGAATACAGATTCCGTTCTTTTGAATTTTTCATTTGTTCAGTTTTTCGTTCTTTCACAATTTTCCCAACACTGATTCAAATGTTGATTGATTTCATGTCTTCTTTTTGGTTTCAATTTGTTATGCGAAGCTCCGTATTTTTTTCTCTAATCCTTTCGTTACATCGAGTCTTTTTGAGTAAAATAAAAAACGAAAATAAAAATTATAAAATAAATAAAAATAAAAAACTTTGGTTCGTTTCGTCAGAGAAGATTGATGATGTCACTCTATCCCAACCAATCACGGAATAGCATTATTTTGGAACGAAATAATCGATGTTGCATCGATTATCGATTATGATCAAATCTTTACGTTTGCACTTCTAGGGACTAGGTGCACTCACATCGATTTTATCGATACAATTTGATATTTTTCTGCATCACATTATTCACCTTCGCCACCAGCCCATCACTTATCTACTATGCGATGCCCTTCTAGCTTCTAGTCATTGAGAATAAGAATTTTGTCAACTCAAAAGTTTGCAATTTACAAAAAAATGTATTGTGGATGAATTCTAAACCACTTCCACCGTCGCATTTACTCCTGTAGTCAACAATTATGGCAGCAAATGTACCTGTGTCAAGATTATTCACATCCGGAAGATTTGGTAATTATCTCACCTTTTGTTTGCATTAATTTCTGACATCATTCAAAACTCTATCATTCAACTCTATTTCGGCATCTCTTTTCAAAATTCGCTCATTTCGAACACATTTTACTCGCATATTGATCGTCAAAATTCACCACGTCTGTCTTCATGTTACAAAAAAGATTAAAATAATCAACTCATTCCGGTTGAAAATTTATACTTTATAAATTTGTAGGTTTCCTGAGTCCATCCGTAACGAAATCGTTGCAGATTCGCGAAAACTCAACCGGAACTCCGCCTCCAACAAAGGTATGTGTTATTATGTGAATTGTAAGGTAAATTTTTGTTTTACAGGCTTACCGTGATCGGAAGATGCACTATTCAGACTAATATCAGTGTGCAATACCCGTAAATAACTGTGAAACCTCTCATCTTCGTGTTAAAAGGTTTAAATTAATTGTATAATATTTTAAAATGTCTATGGAGAAAAACTTATACGACAGTTCCTTGCTGTCCAAATCGTGGCAACGGGACGATCCTTCTCGAAAGCCAACGCTACCTTCAACGGGAAGTAAACCGGATCCGATGTATTTCTATAACCGAACCGTAAGAAATGACGCTTCTCTAGTTCCGCCTATTCGTCAAACTGCTTCTATTTTCAAACAACCTGTAACCGTACATAAGAATCAAGAAAGTGTCGTTAAATACGATTTGAAGTACGGTCCTCAAGAAAAACCTAAGCAGTTGTTTTGGGAAAAGAGACTCGAAGGGCTTAGGGCTTACGATACTGACGGATTCGAGTTACGAGCGATGGATCTCCCTTTAGGATTAAAAGCAGTTGGACCTCATGTATCTCAGGAAACGCTACTTCAGTCTGTAGCTACTGCTTTGCACGTATCTAATCATCCTGTTACGGGCCAAACTGGATCTAGATCGAATTTAGATAAGAATTCCGGTGTGTTTTTGAATCCTGATCAGCCTCTTATTCAAGCAGTTTCTATTTGCGAAGAGGATATTAAAAAACAAGAAGATAAGGTTAATTCGGTCAGGAAGAAGTTACAAGATGCTATTAAATGTATAAGTTGAATTTTTGTTTAGGTGCGTTTAGTTTACTTTGCTTTTAAAACTTGACGATTAATTTATGTAGTATTGGAATAGTTTATTACGATGTGTAATTCGTAAGCAGATTTAATTATTTTTTGAAAGTTTTTGTACAGAAATAAGATTATGAATTAGTATTCTGTATTGTTGACAGTTTTACCACCGATATGGTATTTTTTAAATGTATATGTATTGCTTAAATATGATTCAATCTAAAAAAACGAATTTTTCCCTATCTATATTAATGTACTTATAATTAAATTTATATTTTTTCAATTGTGTACAATTTAATAAATATTTAAAAATTCACTAAATTTTTTTTTAGTGTACCGAATCTCTCTGAAATTCCGTAATAATCAAGCTGAAGATGAAATATTTCTATTAGTTTTTTTAAATTAATGCTTTGTATTTTATTTCAGACCAAATTTGGTCCGTTGAAAGATCAAGATAGAATCTTCACCAATTTGTACGGAAGACATGACTGGAGATTGAAAGGTGCTTTAAAACGAGGCGATTGGTATAAAACCAAAGAAATTCTTCTCAAAGGACCAGAATACATTATAAGTAAGGATCAAATTCGTCATGTATTGCAATTAGGAACTAATTTGCAATCTCTAATTACTCTCATCATTTCAGATGAAGTCAAAACGTCTGGTTTGAGAGGACGTGGCGGTGCTGGGTTTCCCACCGGTATGAAATGGAGTTTCATGAACAAGCCATCAGATGGAAGGTTAGGTTCTCAATGTTTTCATTTGATATACTTCGTGCGGTTGCTTGAATTTTCTTTTTTTTTGACAGGCCCAAATATTTGGTTGTAAACGCCGATGAAGGAGAACCTGGAACATGTAAAGATAGAGAAATTATGAGACACGATCCGCATAAATTAGTAGAAGGATGTTTAGTAGCTGGCCGTGCAATGGGAGCTCGAGCAGCGTATATCTATATTCGCGGTGAATTCTATAACGAAGCATCCAATATGCAATTGGCTATCTGCGAGGTTTGTAGTAATTGAGAAGTAAAAGTGATTGATTTTTTTGTTCATTGCTCATCAAATTGAACAAAATTTCAGTTCTGGAACAGCATGAATTTCTCTCTCATCAGAAATTTTATTTCTATTTAATTATCAATATTATCGAACTTCGTTTAATTTCAGGCCTACCAAGCTGGTCTAATTGGTAAAAATGCCTGCGGTTCTGGATACGACTTCGATGTTTTCATGCATCGTGGAGCCGGTGCTTATATTTGCGGTGAGGAAACCGCCCTAATAGAATCAATCGAAGGTAAACAAGGAAAACCCAGACTCAAACCTCCTTTCCCCGCCGACGTGGGAGTTTTCGGTTGTCCAACTACCGTTTCGAATGTAGAAACTGTCGCTGTTGCGCCGGTAAACTAAAATTACTCATTTATGAGAATTTGAATATCTTTCCGAAGCATTCGGTTTCATTCTGTTATAATTTTACAGACAATTTGTCGTCGCGGTGGTGACTGGTTTGTTGGTTTCGGACGACCTAGAAATTCCGGTACAAAATTATTCAATATTTCTGGTCATGTGAATACACCCTGTACGGTAGAAGAAGAAATGTCGATACCTCTTAAAGAATTAATCGAACGTCATGCCGGAGGAGTTATCGGAGGTTGGGATAACTTACTCGCTGTCATACCTGGTGGCTCATCTACTCCATTAATTCCCAAAAAGTAAGTTATTTCAGGAAGAAAGCACGTTTCCAGTGTTGTCGTTTACTTACCTTCGGTATTATTACAGAGTTTGCGAAGAAGCTATTATGGATTTCGATGGTTTGGTAGCTGTTCAAACAAGTTTAGGAACAGCTGCTGTGATCGTAATGAATAAACAAACTGATATAATCAAGGCGATAGCTCGTTTAATAATGTTCTATAAACACGAATCGTGTGGCCAGTGTACACCATGTAGAGAAGGTATTAATTGGATGAATAAAATGATGTATAGATTCGTAGAAGGCAACGGTCAAACCGGCGAAATCGACATGCTGTGGGAATTAAGCAAACAAATCGAAGGACACACCATTTGCGCCTTAGGCGATGGTGCTGCTTGGCCTGTTCAGGTAAATTGCCCTCTGCTGTTTTCATTTTTCTACTACGATTTTCCTTTGAAATTGAATTTTTTAATAAAATTACGTTTGTTGTATTATAGGGCTTGATTAGACATTTCAGACCAGAAATAGAAAGAAGAATAAACGAATTTCAAAAGCAAAAAATCACAGCGTAGATAATCTACTAGAAAATGTTTTAAAAATAAATCATCAAATGCTGTTACGTATTTTATAATTTTGTAATTTTGTCATTGTTGTAAAAATTTAGTATTACAATGAGAATATTACACAGGCCTACCTATAGAATTTATCTAGAAAAAAATGAACGTAAAAAACTGATTATAAAATTCGCTTCGATAATAGTTATATTTTTGTTTTTTTTTTTTTTTCATATTACAATTCGTCTGTAAATAATTGTAATCATATTGTTTTTTGTTTTAGAATAAACAAACCTGATCAAAATCCCTTTAAAAAGAAGTTTTTATGGGGGAGGGGAGAGAAATAAAGTTAAGTACTTGATCATTTTTGGTGATTCGTTTCTTCAAAATTTTCTTGTTTTTCCGGATTTCTTACAGGAATAGAAAAATCATTATTGAAATGTTGTTACCAACCTAATTCCAATGATCAACTCGATTGAGCTGTCTCAATACAATTGAAATATATTATTTTGATTCATCAACAATCCACCTATGATAACTCGAAAGTCAAAACTTCATCTTACAGTTTCAGTTTGCACAGAACAGAACAGACTAATTCTGAGCTATTCATTGCAAATTTCAGCTCCATTTCCTTCATTACATTTCATTTCTAAATGAAGGATTCATTTTATAATTTTCACTAGCAGGTACATTGGTACATTAAGATCAATTGCGAGAAAAAAAATCAAGAATTTTAACAAAATTCAGTGGAAACTTTAATTTTGAGTAAAAAGTCACTCAGATAAATTTTTGGTTCCGGAAAGGTGCCCCAAAATAATGGTCCTCAAGAACCCTAAAAGCCTGGAAGTGGTTTTGAATTTTAATGGCAATAGCTTAGCTAAATTGGCATCTGCCTGTCAGACAAACTTGAATGAAAACAAATACAAACGACAATTTACTAGGAACGACTTTATTTTACAGCAACACATTTTCAATTCACCCATTTCGGTGGGCAATATATTTTTTACACAATAGAAACAAAGAAGGAAAAAAAATGTCAAATGAATGTATAATTTAAAAAAAAAAACAAACAAAAAAGTTTTAAAAATTAATAAAAACCTGAGATACAAAAAAATTATATGCTGAACTCGTCAAAGTAACCTCTTGCGAGTGATAATAATTTCAAAATTCAATTTTTTTCATATGCTTATCAGCAAAAAATATAAAACTTCTAAACAAAAAAAAGAGGCACGTGAATAGTATGTAAATCGAAAGAAACAAAAATCAATTTCAACTAGGAAAAAAAACAATAAAATTCAAAACTCAATTTTCAAAAGCATTTTTCCATCTTTTAATATCGCAATACTTGAATCTCCGTCAGTATAAGTATAACCAACACAGCCAAAAAAAATATGTGCCATTTGCCTATTTTTCACTAATACTGAACGGTAATGTAGTTTTTTTCTTTTTTCAAAAAAGTCTTTAACCGATAGCATCAAAAATTCGTAACGTTATTTTCACGATAAATCAGCGAAATCACGCTGATGTACATACCAAAATAACGTAGTTATAAAATATTATATAAGTTAGGTATTTATTTTTAAAAATCATTAAATACTGATCGATATACATGGCACTGAAGAAATACAACTAAATATGATTCAAGTACCGCGACTAATCGTATATTTAGTCAAATTTTCAGCGCAATTTTTCCTCGAAAAACAAAAAAAAATAATTAAATTTAATAGGAATTCGATTCGACGACAGATAAATTAAAAATATGACAACAGAAATTTAACCAAAAAAAATTGCTCTTCAGAGTGTCTACTAGATTTTTTAAAATATTTTTTTCAACATTAATTTCCTTTCCTCCTTCCCTCCGTTTTTCCCTTCTCTTCTATTTGAAAAAAAAAACACCAAAAATTTAAACAAGATTGAGATGAGTAATAAATAATTATTTTTTGAATTTTAATAAATTTCAATCGATCCAAAAACTGAATTTAAATGAGCCAAAAAATCAAAATTAAAATTTCAACGTAAATTCACATATACTTCAAATTTTTAATTTTTTTCTGAACCAGGTAGACACTCTGTTCATAAATTAAAACTCCCTTTACTTAAATAAGTACATTAAGCGCATGGCAATACATAATTTCACAGTATTTCGTATTCACGACGATGAAAACATGGCAAAAAAATTCTGATATGCAGCGAATTTAAAAAAGAAAAAAACAATAAGTTGCAGATAAAATTGGAACGAAAAAGAAAAAAAGTAAAGACAAAAACGACCGACCGAGGGAAATAGTAAAATGTAGGTACAATAGATAAGAAAAAAATATAAAAAGCTACTTGGTAAACTTTACATTAATAATAAACAAAATGAATGTAACATCCCGGCAAAAACTTTTTGGATTGGTTACAAGAAAATATTATAGTAGAAATACACGTACGCAGGTTCCGTACGTTATTAAAATTCCGGCATTGGATGCAAGGTACAATGTATACAAATTGACTATTATCTCAAAAAACAAAAGAAAAGAAATAGATATACATTATCATAGTAATAAAGTAATCCCGACAAAACAAACTAGGCACTAGGAAGACGTTATCCGGCAATAATTATAGGCCTGCAAATACGACGACATTTCAATTAGGGAACCGATCAAAATTGGTAGGTAGTATTTCTTTCAAATAATAGGTAAAAATTGTTCCTAATTATTGAGTTAACATTTAAATTCTTACAAAATACGTACTTAAAAACAATGACTCTATCGTAAAAATTAACAAAGATAAGCTTCTTAAACGCACAATTCACACAAACACACACACAAAAAAAGAGACAACTTTTTACAAAACTATTCTAGAAAAAAAACGGAATTTTTTAAAATAAACGACCACGTTTTTTTAAAAAACATTAATTATTAAACATAATATTAGTAAATAAATATTATGTTAATACTTCAACTTGTAAAAGACCACGCGAACATCCAAGTTTATTTGTATCAAGATCATTGATATTTTTTCAAGACAGATTATCCGTTTAAATTGAGCAAATAAGCGATATATTTTTTTTCACTAATCTATTGGCAAATTTTTTCCCAACCCCCTCCCCCTGTCACGAAAAAAAAGCTCTAATACGTAACTGATTTCCTATATAAATTTAATTCATTTTTTTTCAAATATGCGTGATAATTTTGTGAAAGACATTTCGGATAAATGATCGTAAAAGGAAAGAAAAAAAAAGGAGGAAATAAAAGAGTAAAATCAATGACCTATAAATTTCAAACAACACAACATCGTCCTAATTAAAAAATATAAATCACAAATGTTTCAATTGATAATCAGTACAGCTTTCCGCACACCTAATGCTAATAAATAATTTTCAACGGTTCCTTTTCTATACCAGTGCTTTAATTATTAATTGCAGCACCTTGAAAGACCTCGATTTCTTAGAATCCATATATACCTACCTACATACGAACAGATCATTAAATCACTTTAGCACCTAAACAAACAAAAATAAAATAAAATTTTATCCTTCTTACATACCTACACACGTTTTGCAGCATGTAGGAAAAAATCACGATAGCATTTATCCGAATTTTCAACTTAATAAGTAATAAAAATAGTTAACAGCATCGTTACACTATTACACAGAGAACATAACATCTTATAAATTTAAACATCATCATCATCATCATCATCATCATCATCATCAGAACGTAATATGTACAATCATCGTAAGTATACATAAATAAATAATAAGAAATCAATAAATACATTCATAGTCGATCGATATCGGGAACAATTTGATCATTGTCGTGAGACGAAGAATAGTATTTTGAGCGATGAGTAAACCAAGGATGATCTAAAATATCGCCTGCTGGAAGCCGTTCGTTCGGATCTCGTCGCAGTAAACTTCTAATCAAACATTTAGCTTTAGGAGATAGATTTTCCGGTATTGTGAAATATCCGCGAGATATTTTTGCAAATAACGAAGAATGATGTAGATCGTTAAATGGATATCTGCAAAAAATAAATAAAAAAAGTTTATTAGTTAAAATTGGGATTGAATACAATGAGGAAACATTTTCAGAGGGGGTTACAAATTTAAGATGACTGAAGAATTTGAAACCTAATTTTCCAAAACATAAAATTCAAATATCTACCCAAAATAATGAAATGAAATTTCAAGTAAAAAAATAGGTAAAAATTTGGCTTTTGATTAGGAATTTTGAAAATCATCAAAAAAGCGAACTTACTCTGACAAAAAAAATTTTTAAAAAAGGGAAAAACAAATTTTACCCAAAAATATTACAATTGAAAAAAACGTTTAAAAAATAGGCCTTTCAAATAAACTTTATTTCGCCAAAAAATAAAATTTTAGCAAATGAAATTTTGAATTCTAAACAAATTTTTAAAAACAATTTGTAGAAAATTTGTTCTCAGAAAGTAAAATCTTGTAAAACGAGTAAAATCTTGGAAAATTCCAAACAGACTTGGAAAATGAACAAATTCAATTCAAAAATCACTAAAAATTTAAAAAAGAATTTAAATAACCAACAAAAATGAACTAAAACGAGCAAAAAAGTAAATAAAGTGCAAATTTCAACTTCAAAAAAAAAGGTAAATTTTTTAAAAATATGAATTTGGCTATAATTGGAAAAAATGAATCAATTCCACAACTGAGAACTGAACTTATCGAAAAAAATCATTAAATTAAAAATCAGTTTCTCAACTTGTCACTTCCCCACTACTTTTCCCTCACGTACGTTTAATCATCAAAATCATCCATCATCAAAATCATCCATCATCAAAACCAAGTTTCAACGAAACCAGAAAAACTTATAGTTACCTAAATTGACATCACTGTTTTTAAAAAAAACCATCCTAATGTTTAATTAACGAGAATTTCGTTATACACGTTTGTAAAAAGGTGAGAAAAAAACTAGGGCAAAGTTCGCGGTATTCAATCAAGCTTGTAAAAGAAAAATTTCAAAGTTCACTAACCTTCCTACTAACATAGTGTACAGAATAATGCCCAAACTCCATATATCGGCTGCTCTACCAGAATACTTGGCATGACTTCGTAATATTTCCGGACTGACGTAGGCCGGACAGCCTCTTTTATCTTGCAATTCATCCGAATGAATGTCTTCTAATAATATAGCATCTTCTAACGTTTCTAATCGTATGTGCGTTCTGCAATAAAAAAATAATAAAAATAAAAATCAAATAGGAAAATGGTCGATTAAAGAAAAAAAATTGGTAAACTAGACTCTGTCTCCTACTCCCCCTGCCCTTCACGTTTCTACAATACGGGCATCGTAAAATAGGTCCAGTCCATTACATGAGATAATATTATTTCATAATTATACTATCTTCGCGATGAAAACATTTATGTAAAAAAAAAAATGTTCGCAGTGATTCTTAAACATGTTAATGTACTCTACTACATACAATATGTCAATGTAAACGGGGCTAATCTCTTTAACCACGTGTGCAATGTATACTTATAATATTATTATTTTATCGATATGATTCATAATGCAACTCGATAATAGTGACGTTTATGACACAGTATGGCACGCTTCTTCAGATACGTTTACCCCGGTGGCCTTTCTTTAATGTGTAAAAACTATTCAATATGGTAAGGGAAAAAAAGCCAAGTAGGTAAGGTACTTGACGGATTTCCATACATACGTACAATGTCATATGGAAACGTTTTAATCGAGTTACAATGATAATTATACATCAGATTATGAAAATATCAAAGTCAGTTTCTGTTCTAGAGTCTTGTAGGATTGTCGAGGTTAAACAATGACCATTTTTATACTGCAGCATATCGGTCCTTGACCACATTCTTCTTGAAATAATCAATATCGATCAATTTAAAATTAATGGTTTACAAAAAAAAAAAAAAATCCCACTATACGGTCGCAAATATGAACACATGCAACTTGTACTCAGCCTATATATCCTTTGCAATACCCAATTACCCACACCGGCCACCACGCCACCAGGTGCCCATCTTATCCTAAATTATAGTACGACGAAACCTTAAAATCGAACCGAAGACGGATTCGAATCGAAATTCGCTTCGTAAACTGCATGTAATAGATTCCTAGTACAATAATTTAATAATCGAGCACGAGTATAGAGTAATGTTGCAATATTGGATATTCGGTAAGTATTGCAAGACGCTTAGCAACCTTTGGCTGTCACTTTTATGGCGCCCATTAGCACTTGTAACACTTGAGTAATGCTTACATTTACCGTTACTTAAGAAATGCAACTGGTGTTGCAACTTGGTGCCACTATACCAGATTATTCGTCGACGCGACTACAACAAAGAGAAACGTACGCTCTATGTTTGTTATTCAGGAAGATAGAAATATCTTCCTGTTAGCTACGTATTCGCAAATAGGTCCCTAGGTCTCAATTCTACAATAATAATAACCCAGAACGAATCAAATCCGGTTTAAAACTTTTGTTGGGGAACAAAATTATGTACATGCGTAAGAAATTAATGCGACACTATTCGAGTTTTACTCGTAACTAGATAATTTTTAAAAAGTCATTCTTACCATCTTTTTCGTTTATTCATTTTTATAATACTGTTTCAAAATTTTATCAAACTGAAAACTGACTAAATCGTGTTTTCACGTTGCAAAAGCATTCAAATCATTCAACTTCAACTTCTCGAACTTCTACACTTTTCTCTCTCTCAGAGCTACTCATAGCACAGACCATATCCATACAAATCGACTTTGTATGTATTTGTATAATTCTGAAAAAAGTCAAAAGGTGTCTCCAGCTTTCCATTTTGAAAAAATAATATGACAAACTGGGTGGCGAAGGAAGAGAAATTGAGGAGTATAATAACGTCAATGGTCAAACCACATTTTCAACTTTTTTCGAAATCGAATGCTTGCAGGGGACACTGAAGGGTCATATCCAAAAAATAAGCCACTGCATGAACTCAGTTTAGATTCGACCAGATCTAATCACATCAAAGTTTTGATTGGATCAGATCCAATCATTTTCTCCTGACTACTCTATGTTTGATTTATTTGAAATTGCCTAATCTGAAATGAAGGAGCAAAAATTCGAGCCTGCATAACCCTTCTCTTTCGCTTTCAATTTAGGCCATTTTATCAAACAACTTTTTTGTCTTCAAAAGCTCTATTAAATCAATGTCCTGAAGTTTCAAATTTTGAAACTCCCCCTTCAACTCTGTCAACAGGCATTTCAGAGAAATCAGACACATTGGGACAAAAGTCATCCCTTCTTGCTCAATTAATAAAAGGAGTTCTATTCCAATCAGTGATGATCGTTTTCTGACCATTTCTTCGCAAGACCAGACTACAAAAGCTGTATTTTTCGGAAATGAAAAGGAATAGTACAATATATTCTATCTACTAGACTGTGAAAAAAAACTGAATAATCTCGAGTATCAGTTCGCGAATAAATCTGGGTGGTCTTAAATCATCGCCAAATGAATTTCCAGTCAAACCCCTTTTCTGACAGAGAAACAACCCATCCAACAAACAAACTCGAATTACTCGAGTATTTGCGCTTCAACTTCAAGGTGCGCAACCAACTCATAGGTAAAAAAAAAATCTCAATGTATAAATTGATTTCACGACGCAGAGCCCGAGATGCTATAAAATCGAAGCGACCATGTCGTTGACCAATAATTAGTGTTGCGTCACGACATTCTTCTTATTCTTCTTTCCTCTATGGTATACGAGGTAGGTACACGGCGGATGAACAAAGTTGAGTATATTTATGAAGTTCTGCAGCAGGTTCAACAACCGCTAACGTAATTGCGTGCACGGTGCATCGTCGGCGCTCAACTAAATGCATTTTAACAACGCTTTTGTTATTCCTGGAAGTGTGACGACCAATTTCCTCGAAGGTATACCTCGATTCGCGAAACGTCGGCGTCGATGTAGTTTTCTTTCATTTAATTCAAGTAGTAGGTACCTAGGTACTAGGTAGTGCCTACATAATGGAAAAAAAACTACATTGTTTTCCTTTGGAATAAGGTACATAATATGTATGGTCTGATCTTCACGTTACATAAACTGGTTTTGAAAAAATATACCTTCCTACTCATCTTTTTATCAATTTTAAATCTCTTACAAATTCTACAAGTAGGTACGAATTATTGTATCAATTTACTAAAAATTATTCAGATTTTTATCGAACAACAATTTTTTTCCGAAACTTGGAGTCAAATTCGTCTCGTATTCGACGTAGGCTATACCGGAAGCATAAAGTTATTCTGGTATTGCTATACGTGAAGAAATATCGACAGCTGTGCACTCATTAATAAACAAGCTCATTTACCATTGTCTGCTCATGAATCCGCGTTTATTTAGAAAAAAAACTATTAGTTAATTAGTTTACGGAAATACACGCTATTTGACCTCAAAAGAATTTTTCTATAAGGTAAACATGAAACTTATGAAATATTGTTTTCATTTTTAAATTCTTTCCAACCAGTTCAATTTTGACAAAAGAAGTATGTATTCGTCACGAACTGGTGATTAGAACGTGTGACAGAACACGTTCTTTTGAGACGAGCAAATTGATTTACAGGATGTCCCAAGTTATGATATTTTTTTGGCGAACATCGAATTGATAAGGCTTAAAATTATTTTTCGAGGGGAGGTGAATATTCTTCTACAAAAAGATTGAGAGGATACGAATTTCAGAATCACATCCTTCAAAAAAGGAAAAGCTTAGGAGAGTCCATTACTTTTTTCATCAAGATTTGAGCCACTAGTGGCTGTCCTGATTTCAACTGACATCTCTCCATGTCCCTTAGTCTTCAGCTATGGCACTATGCTGCTGCTGCAACTCATCTCAATCTATCCGTGATCCATCCAGGAAGAGGGTGGAGATTTTCCTCTATGTACACCTGTAGCCTGAGACATTCCAAGCCGATGTATGCTTGAAATTTCGAAAAATTTGTCTATTCTCCCCACCTAATTATGTAATACCCAAGTTCAATCAGCATTTCACGAGGATTGCCTGAAATTGAGAACATTTAATGAAAAATCCAGCAACTGCCAGCTCTCTGTATCCCCTTAACTTATAATTATCACCTAGCGATGCATCACGTTACAGTTAAATTACAAAACAATCAAATCTCCCAATCCCAATGCAAGTGCAAGTCGCCAAAAAATCCACCGCTCGTTTCAATTCCAAACACATCTTCGATGGAGTGAAGATTACACGCTGTTAAAATTACTTTCAGGCGATCTGTTAAGTAATATAACTATAATACACGGGCGTTTATAAAACGCTATTATCTTGTCAAGATTGGCACATAGTCACACCCTCATCGAGCCGATTATAATTTGTTAAAGTTGTGCTGTGCTGTGCTGTAATATACACAACATACTGCAGAAAGGTCCGAGCTCGAGCCATATCGTATGTTTGTTACGTTATATTATCCGTCTGCTTTGCACTGATTCATAGACCAGCTCGTGACAACATTTTACTCACGCTCGCGTAAGTGATTGCAAACACACCACTCGCCAGTGATACGTACAACTGCGAGCCTTAAGCCCATCGCGGTCTACGACCGACGACTAATTTATCAAATGGCAATTACGCATATTTTATTAAAACCATCTGCAAATACAAATACACTGTACCTAGACCTACGTAGGTATCTGTAGTGTATACGCGGTATACCTGGAGTACGTCTATGTCTCTCTATGGTGTATTCATATACGTGAGCTATAACAGCCTAAATCCATTTGCGTAATGTTAAGGTACCTTACCTGCTCTGCTGTTACCTATCGTTTGTTTCTTCATCTGTCTGACAACAGTTGCAATCCAGTCTGGTTTAGTTTAGGTGCTGCGGTGTAGGCGAATCGGTTCTCTATTGCAGTATTTGCACTTAAATTGCGTTTATTGTTCTTATTTTTTACGTCGTCGGGTCATTTTGTCATAATGCAGTGAAAATTGCAGAAAAAGTTGAGAAAGTTTCTTGAAAGGGTTCGAGGAGGAAGAGAGGGAGAGGAGGTCGTGGCTCATTAGAAGTATTTCCTTTTTTTATTCGTTGGTTTTATGCAACTCCTGTGCTATTTTCATTTTTTTTTTTTGAAAGGGGGAGAAAAAAGGATAGGACTAGGTGATTGACCCCCCCCCCCGTTCCCTTTGAAAGATCCTTTCATGATCGCAAGGAAAATAAAGGATACCAAACTGACTTGACTTTTTTTCATATTGTCGCCCCCCCCCCCTCCAAGTTGTTGGGTTTTTGAGAAACAAATTCCTCAGGTCATCATTTGATGTTTCCCAAGCCGAAAGAAAACTGTATTTGGAAGCAGACTTCTCTCATTCGTCTCAGCACAACTTCGAGATGTATTTGTATTCAAGACTGGAAGGTGCCCCAACGGGTAGAAAATTTTTTGAACCAGACACAGCTAAATTAAAAAAGCTTGCAAAATATATACAATTGTACATCATCACTCAAAATTTCAGGCGCTGAAAAGCATTTTTCGATTTTTGGTCAATTTTCAAAAATCAAATTTGGGTCAAAATCTCAAAAAATTAAAATGTCATCAAGTTGAACTAGAGTGCTGAAATTTGGTACGAATACCCTATTCTGAACCCACTGAATCTATTGGAAACAAATTCGAATCGTTCTAAGCGGTTCTGCAGCCTCCAGAGTACTTTAAAAATTCCAGAGTTTCAAAAAACGTCGCTTTTCCAAAATCGGTTTCTGCTACTTAATGAATTTTTCAAATTTTCAATTATGAAATGTAATATAGGGTTTTGAATGGTCAGAAATTGATTTTGAATTTTCGAAATACGACCGGACACTTCGGAATGGCTTGAAACTACCTCCAGTCGACTCAACATTTTTCAACTCTATTTGAGAGGCGTTTCGCGATATGGGTCCTTGTGGTGATTCGATGTTTTTTTTTTTATTGGCGATTCCGACTTACTTTTTCACGAGAAATCGAATGGTGCAATCAGATTTCGCCTATCTCATCAACTTCTCGTTTTAAAAATTACTTGAACATGAATACTCAAAAACTCACATTTTTGGGAAATCAAAAAACAAAGTTTTTGTTTGTTTTTGATTTTTTTTTTTTTTAAAAAAAAGGTCGATGGAAAAATTATTTTATTGTTGTTACCTATGTAAAATTTCATGGCGAATCCGAATTTCTCGGTATTTTTTTGCGGGGCAGTCTGTAACGTTGTGTAAATTCGGCTGTTCACCACAAGGTCCCTTTTCTAAATCACGGATATCAGGCGATGATGAACGAATTTCGTCAAAATTTCTCATCCAACCTATGCGCAAGACAACACTGCACCCGAAAATCAAAAAAAAAAATCGAAAAAATCGAAGCAATTCGATGTTTTCTCTCTCCTGAAAAAATCGAAATATCACCACAAGGGCCCTTATCGCAAAACCCCTCTCATTTGTTGAAATTTTATAAAAAATATTCAATTTTCAAAATGGTGAATTTCTGAATTTTTCGCATTTTTGGCCCAAATTTGGTTGTTGAAAATTCATTAAAAATCAAAAAAGTATTAAAGCACCTGAAATTTTTGGTTAATGATGTTTGTATTTCACTCAGGTCAGGTACCTATAAGTGAAGAAAATTTTTCAAAAAAATTATCCAAATGTAATTTCTGGAACGCGGAGGTTTCTTGAAACGCATAAAAAATGTTTCATGATTCGATTCTCTACGATATAAATACCCATAGCTTCTTCAATTTCAAACATATAATATTTAACACAATGATATATTTTTCATTTGTCCTTGAAAATTAAATAAACTACAGGTGGAATTTGTTTAAAAATTTATAAAAATTCAGTTTTTGCAATAATTGGCAATTTTTCTTCATCAATTTTAGAAGAATAGTAACATCTTCAATTAGCATTGTTAGACAACATTTGAAATTATTCTACAAATCCTTTCCGATACAAAGTGTAAAAAACGAGACACTGAACATTATGAAAAAGTAAGACAAAAACAGTATCTTTAGCAGAACACTTATTTAAATTTTTCAATTGGGATGGAAGGAAAAATCAAAATTTTGCAAGTCCAAAAATTTTTCTGATTTTTTTCCAAAATAAAAACCAAACTATTAAACCAGCTAAATAATGTACAGGGTGTCTAGAAAATAAGTCACCAAATTGAATGTAGAAGTATGTATAAATTTGATTTATGCATGATACATGTTAAACTTCATGAATCGATTGGTAGCCGCTTCGAGTCGCTATTTTTAAATTTCTCAGTCAGCAAAATAACCACAAAGAGGACTCAAATGAACCATTAATTTGATCTAGTTACTCGAATTTCAACAGTAGTTTCCAAAATCCATTTCTGCTAGTTCAAATCCAAACTGCAGGACATCTTTTTAAGAAGTGGAAAAACTAAAAAATAACCGGAGGCTTCAGAACCGTTTGAAATAATCTCGACTATCCCATCTGAATAGAACTTCATCAATTTTTAATTTTTCCAAAAGAAATAGACAAAAGTTGAATTTTTTAAAAAATATTCAAAAATCAAAAAATGAACTTCAATACTTCAAATTTTTCATTTTAGGATACCCTTTCAATTTCTCACTTAAAATTTTCAATCGTTTTAGTTTTAAGACATCTCCTGACTTGAAACTCAAAAAGAAAATTCGAACGTTCGAGCATATTAAAATCACGTTGAAAATTTCATCAAAACTTGACGAGCACTGTTTTTTTGTAATTTCTATTCCCAGATCACCTGAAGTACATATTTTCGAATTCATTTCGGCACAGTGCGCTTTGCCGCATCGCAAACGCCACTTAGATGGCACTCGGCCAACAATTTCATTCATGAAGAAGTGCACCACATAAGCCATAGAGTTTCATAACTTGGCGATTTTCTAATACGTACCGAGTACATAGTTGAATTGAATTACACAGGTAAGGTAGTGTTAAGCTCGTCTGAAACAATACGTGCGTAACTTTCGGATGACGGTGAAGGTAAAACCGTAGCATCATCATTCGGCCGATACTTCTTCCGGCTCTTCCTTCATCATCATAGATCGCGATTTGCAATTGATATTTATACGAGAGAGATGCAGTCTGTCGCAACATCCCCACCGAACGTTGAACCGGGAAATACTTGTTTTCGTATCAAAACTATTACGAGACATTTCCACTATACCCCGGACCCGTCCCGTCCTCAATCTAAGACTTGTAGGATGTAACTAACTAGTAGCTCTCTAGCTATGCGACTGACTTTACGCATACGTTACCGTGCAACTTTTCTGGCGTTGAATCATTAATACAGATACATACGAAGTATTCGCGTGACATAAGTCATATTATGTGCACTGTGTGTGCGTGTTTTTCTTTCCTTATTTGAAAATTGCCAATATAATAAAATATACAACCGACCATTGTAGGTACATGTAGTAGTAGTCGTAGGTACGTATAAAATTTCGAAATTGGGCGCGATTTCAATATCTTACGTGCAGCTTGTAGATTTTTTTTATTATGTGGAATTCTACTCGGTATAAGAACACGATGACGACGGTGCATTCTGATTGTAAAATGATTGGACGGTGGTTCGGTTTCAAAAGATTGGAATTTTAGTGTACTTCGTTGTCCAATAACTTACTACATATAAGTTAATTCATAAAGTGTTACTCAATTTTATTTTATAATGCTTCACCTATAATTGATTAAATTTAACAAGATGTCATTTTTCATAACGAGCTCTTTTTATTGGTTGCTAAACAACTATGTACATCGATTGTTTACATAGATTATATGATAAACAAATATGAGTCTTTAATTCAGATAATGATGATGGATCTTAATCATTGCAAACTAATGGGGAAACGCAATTTCAAATTATCCATATTTTCTATTTTCTTTTCCTCGTACCTCATGCTACAAAAAAATGGAATAAAGAATGAAATTTTCGAAAATCAAGAAAAAAATACCTATTTCTTCCAAAGTTTTTCAATTTTTTTTTTTTTTTTTTTTTAAATTTGAACCTTTAGAAAACATTACTTTCATAAATGTTGTCAAAATTGGACCTCAAAACACGATTTCAGCTAAAATGTGACCACAGACGACTTTTTTCAACAAATAACTAACCACTAGACTGGGATATTTTAGAAAAATCCAAAAACTCTACAGCACCCTCAACTCCACTTTTTGATTAGATTTTCAAAATGAAGCATTCTCAATTTCAAAGATCATTTTCAAACAAAATTCACACAATTTCCTCCAAACGTCTCAAAAATCTGAGGTAGAAAAAAAAAATGAAACATCCAATTCAAAACGTTAAATATCGATACGCTCTCATTATTCGCGAAATATCGTACCTATTTTATTATCACGCAGATAGAGAAAGACTGTATTGAAAATTACGGAAATGCATCAGATGAATCGATGCGTTAACCAAATTACAATTGAGCGTTAAGAAGCATACGATAATTTATTGCAAATACCGAATAGGTACAGTACCGCAAAACAGACATTACAACGCCACCATCAAATAACCTAACGATGAAACTGGTTCCGCGTGTAAGTGTATTACACATTGTTACCTATTTTAACTCGAGTCGCGTTCGCAACTAGGAAACGATCGATGTAACTAAGTAATTCGCAATATGGTTATAAAATGTACCAATTTGTGGAATTAATTTCGTAGGTATATCTGTCGTATATGTAGGTAGAAATTCTAGAGACTTCGAGTACCTAAATTTTTGCGGTATTGTACATCCAACTATAGAGATACAAAGATAGCTTGGTAGGGTACATCGGATAGATAACGATAATTAATATATCGTCGAAATTCGTTATTAATTTATCAGGTAGGTAGAGAGGTACTACTTGGTTTATGTAATACGGTCATAAATACTCGTAAATAACCGAGAACTAATATTTCAAACTTTTCCTTTGTCGTATAGCTCAACTCAAATCAAATATAACGTCATGTTTGTTGCATGCGTTCGTTCTTCGGTCGTGTGTTGTATTTTGTTAAAATGTTGCACAACTTAATTCGCTAGTTTGACTGTTTCGCCAATACTAATCGATGATAAATTATGAAAGAATTTTTCAAAACAAACGAGTAACTACACACCTAATATCTAATCGGTTTGCTCGAAAGTTGACTCGGTTGACAGTTTTGGAAAGTTTAGATTGCATTTGGTTGCATTTATCTTTATGTAATAATTCATTGCATAGCTTTTTCTCTTCGTTGAATGTGCTTTATTCAATATTTTTTTCCTATGGAATTGTTTTTTTTTTCAATTTGTTTCACACTTACTTACCTATCATAGAAATTATTTTTTAAAAAACAGGGTTGTACAAAAATATATTTTTTTGAAAATAAAAACAAAAAAAACTTTTTTTTTGTTTTAAAACAGTTTTTTTCTTGTTTAAAACTATGTGTTTGAAACGTGTTTTAAACACAAATTCATTTGTTTTGGGTTCACCTGTCATCAATTTTTAAGATGTGACCTCATAAAATAGCTGTAAGGCTCAAGAAATATTGAAAAATTGAAATGTAAAGAGAAAGACAAAATTTTTCTCTAAAAATACAGTTTATTCAATTCCACTACTTTTTCAACAAGAAACTAAAAAAAAATGTATTTTTTTTAGGAAATTGGAGTTGAAAAAAAAACACGTTTAATACATAAAAAAACAGTTTTAAACGGCTTTTTTTGTTTAAAACACCGTTTTGTTTTTTTTTATTTGTTTTAAACATGTACAACCCTAAAAAAAACACACACACAAATTTCTAAAAAAATAAATATTATAAAATTTTAACTGACACAAAAATTGTTGGACAATTATGGGAGTAAGTAAACATTCTCAAATCATCTTTAAACAGGAATAAAAAATTCAAAAAATGAGGATTTTTTGATTTTTTAAGATCTTTAAAGAAATTTGAAAAGCTATGTTTTTAAGAATTTCTTGTGAGTTCAATTTTTCGGTTTTTCTCTTTTTTTTTTTTTGCAAACTCCTTAGATCAGGAAAGAAGGATTTTGAAGCTTTTTGAAATGAAAAATTTTGATCACCTTTTTTTGCTCTTCAAGTAATAAAGTTCCATAATTCAAAAATTTCAATGTGGCAACCTTGATAGATTTTATATTTAAATAATTTTGACCTAAGAAAAAAATTCAATTTCTTTATATTTTTTCAGTTTTTATGGCAATTTTTTGATATTTTTGAACTTTTCTTTGAGGGAATTGCGTCCCCCACATCCCCATACAAAAAGAGCCCTATCTATATCTAGCTCCGATTTGGCAAGCTTTTGAAAATTAAGCTTTTTCAAACAAAGCTCATTTTTGAACTTTCAAAATTTTTGAAACTTCATAAATTATCAATTTACGTTTGAAACGCCGTAAACAAGTTTTTCTTCAAGTTTCAGCGGCCTCGAGCAATCAGAGTCCAAAGTTAGTTGGACATTACGATGAGCAATGTAATTGCTGAAAAAAGCAAACCTCGTCTCACCTGCCCCATGAAGGCCAGAGGGTAATTGGAGAACCAATGAAATTGGAGAACTTACACATAAAACCAGGCTGAAAAATATTCATTATTTTGAACAATTTCACAATCAAATAATTAAGAACTTATGCGTAAAAAAAATTCGCGAACGCTAAATTTTGAGGAAAATGCCTAACTATGCGATTTTCAGATGATTTGAATTGCTGAAGAAGAGGAAAAAATTAAAACTCATCCCAGCTAATTCGATGGATTGAAAGAGATCGTAATGATAGAATTTACGTAAAATTTCATTTCATACAATACGAAAACTAAAAGATTTTTCATACCCCCCCCCCCAAAGATAAAGTCAAAAATTGCTTCGGATGGTCTTTTAAAATTTAAATTGCACTTCAAAAATTCAAAAAAATTTCAAACATTGATTAATTGGGGGGAGAGGGGAAGGGGTACTCCGGAAATGAAGCTCTTACATTCCTACTTTCACATATCCTACGTACCTATATCAATTCTTTGCACTTTCAAGAGGCTCCCTTGAAAACTCCTGTCTTTTCTCACATTTCAGGAAGAATATACATACAACCTCTCTCAAGCCAGCTGAACGAATCTCCCCAAAATCAACCTTCCAATACCCTTCGCCCACGTAACAATTATAGCATCAAAGTCGATCGCCGAATTCGCACCTTTATCAAGGAAGAAACAAAGTAATCGATACGAATGATTAAAAAAAATATATAGAAAAATCAAACCGGCGAAATTTCTCCACACTATTACATCAACCAGTTAACTGCATCTAATAGATAGATATGATGCTGCCGCATGAAGCCAACAAGTACTCGTATATTGTTTGCGAATTGAGAGAGAAAAAAAGGCGTATAATGAACTCGATAACTGTTCTGTCTTACAGTTGCACGAATCAACAACGTAACCGGAGAAAGTACCAAGGAGGTGAATAAACCGAAGAGAAAGCACGTCACTTTGTCGCCAAATAAGCGTCATATACAGCTTCACCACCATACCTCTATCTATAATACCATACCTATACCTCGCATTTAAAATTATAACGAGAAATTTTATACAAGCTTTGATAAAATCTTTTGACTTTTTTTTCTCTTTTTCAATGCTTCTATTTTTAATAAGCTATTATATTATACGTGTATAAACATTTTTACATCATAACGTGTACATTATGAAGTTTCGCAAAAGCGCTTTACAAATTCAAAGTTGTGTGAAATGAACCTTGGAGCTAATTATTCCTTACATGGGGGGAATTGCTATACAGTCAATCTGTATTCTGATAAAGTTTTCATTTCGATGTACTCGTTTTATCATCGTTTTATTTAACACCTTTTATAAAACACGAACAAAGAATTACCTACGTACCTATGATAAATCAATGGCGTAATTTTTTTTGCGCCTTTGAATATTTTATACGGTCAAATACATTCGATCATTTCTTTTTTGGTCAATAACCATACAAGATGATGTAAGAAAAAGTTCACTTTCAAACAAAATTCTCATTAAATTGAACGTTAAACGAGACGGAACAGTCAGAAGTGTTTAACCTTATGTACGTAGTCGATCTAAACAAATCGCTGTTTTCACAATATTATACCCTACACTTGTTTGAGTGAGAAACAAATTATGTAGACCAATTAATTGTTTGGATTCAACCCTTACTAATAGACTCCCAGAATCACAAGATTTTTTTCAAAATGGGGGGGGGCTGGAGAGACCTTGACGAACAGAATCCAAAATATTATATTTTTTTCGAATTTTGGTCAAAATTGGACACCCTATAATAACCCCCCCCCCCCCCGAAAGGTTGAGATCCAATTTTGAATCAGTTTGTTAAACAGAGAGTAATAGGGGGTTTCCACTTTGATTTTTTTCAAATCTTTGAATAGAAGCTTTCAACTGTTGCATGAAAGTTGAATTTCAAGCTTTTCAGATTTTAATTATATTGATTCCGAATCCTCTTTCTATCCTCTTTAAACACTCGTAAATATATTTTCTCCAAGTTCAATCAATCTCGAGATATTCTGGGGAGTTTAAAAAGTGAAAATTATGGGCCTTTTTTCCCAGGAGAGTCAGAACGGAAATTATGGCTACGTCATCGGACCACCGAAAATAACTTGGAAAAAATCGAAGCAAAATCGGAGGACTTGATTTCATCTTTTGTTTAATTTGATGAAGAATAAATCCTTCAAGTGTAATTTTTTTCAAGATAGGCAACAATATGCTCATCTGATCTTTTAAATTGAATCTTCGGACACCCTGTATGCATCTGACCATCTTGGTCGCAATCGCCATCATCGTCCACTACATATAATACGAACGAATTCACGATCCAGATATGTTTATCGATCAAACATGACGCGACCATGTCGAAACTTAACAAAATTAGATCTACTCGACGACGACGGTCGACAACGGCGGCCGGCGTTGTCAATTAAAATTCAATTTATGACGAAACAAAGACTATTTGCAATCGCGCTGCCAAACGAATCCACTTATACTATATTTCAAGTATAATTTGCAAACAAAGTTGACGATAGCTATATGTATAGTCGTACATGTATTTCTTCATTACGCGATAACGTATTCGCGACATGTACGACGAACATTGTTCGTCAAAAATTGAGCCATCCCGCCGCAATCGCTATATTTAAATTCGTCCCAACGTGTATACTGTATACGTAGACGTACAACTCGAGGGGAAAAAATCGTTTTTAATTCATTCACCAACGCCTACGACTCTTGCGTCTTTTCACGAATCTATTTCGTAAAACGAATTGTCATTTTTGAACAAATCGGCGAACCCGATCTTACGTAATATCGCAACGGAAGCTTCTACGTCAACGCAACGGTTAAACAATTTAAGAAAAAAAAAAGAAGCTCGCACTGTCATGATTTAGCATCATCGTCTTAAAAGATACCAAACAGTTCACAGGAAACGGGGTCATACCAAAAATAATTCGAACTGAGGTCGAATTTGGCATTTCCTGGTTTATGTTCATTACGCAACCGAATAAAATAAAGTATTTCCCGTACGCTCGCTCGCCACCAAATAAGTAACGGAAATGTGCCCGCTTCTTGAAAAATAAAATACAAAAAAACTCCAGCATATAACTCCCTAATTGTTTTTCATATACAGGTACGATTTTTTTCCTTCATTTTAAATACCCGTGAATCGATTGTTGAATACATTAAAGTATATCCACTTTGGTTATTAGGCTTTAATATACGTCACAGGAGTCTATTTGAAATACAAGGATTTTTTTTCAAAACGAAACGTGTATAATTCAAAGATAATTGTTTAATCGAAGATAAAATCAGGACATCCGTTGGATCTCTGGGCCAATACATAATTGCGAAACAAATATAATTTTTTTTTCGCAGAAAAAAAGAAGGAAAAAACGACAAATATTTTCCTGAAACGACATCCTTTTTACACTCGTCTAAACGAGCGAGGAAAAATGAGAAAAAAATCTTTCAAATTTATCAACAAATCCTTTTATTTTTTCAATCGTCTTATAGAGAAAAAAACGTTCCTGAATTTGGCATTTTCCCCCCAAGATAACGTGAAAAGAAAAAGCTCGATTAAGTACTCGTACTTACATTGTCAAAATTGGAAATACGAGTGGTTCTGCAATTGGCATTTCAAGAATTTCGAACCATTACTTTATATTTAATGGATAGAATAGTAAAATTTAGACAAAGAACAGATGTTTGCAGCATATTCAAATCCAAAAAAGCGCATATCCTCGCTTGGAAAATTTTTAAATTGATAACCTATTTTAAGAAAAAAAAATCACTAAAAAAAAGACCAGAATATTGTTCTAAGTTCACTCAAATCAATTTTTATGAAAAGGCTAAAGGTAGGTAGAGGTTGAATTTGCTCTCGAGATCATCGAGATACCATTAAGAAGACGGTTTCAGAGCCCCTCTCGATTTTGAGTTATCCCCTTTTCCAGTTTTTCTTTCTCAATTCTTCGAGGACCCTGGACCCATTCTCTCGATTTTTCACCATGTTGTATGTAGATATACTCTTCGAACCCTCTCCTGAGCTTTAGTTCTCTTCTCAATCTCAACAACAATTTCAACTTATTTATAAGGTAGAGCCAAACTGACAATATTGGTGTAGCACCCATATTTTATGAACCACTGCGAAACTAAAGTAATCTCGTGATAATATAAAAATATATTACGTACTTACATATGTATAAAATCAAGAAGAATTACTCAACTCAAGGACATGATATGCTTACCTGTAACAAAAGGAAGAAAAAACAATAAGTACAATTCATGAATTTTATATTCAAAAAATAAATTAATAATAAAACCAATATTTTCGAGGGCGCAGCATCCATAACGACTTGTGCTTGGCATAAGTCTATGAATTATGATGCGCGTAAAGATAGAAAATTGAGAACAATAATTTCCCAGTTTAAGAAACCGGTTCAACTGATTCAAGAAATTTTTTTGGGCTATAGCAAAGTGAGGAAGTACTGGGCTTTCTGAAAAAAATCAACTTCAACCTGCAGTTGGAAAATTAGATATTCAACAATTTTTATTACTACTCCTAGAAGTAAGTACTTTTTTCTTCATAGAAAACCTCTGGATTTTCCAAACATTCGTTGTTGACGTAGAAAAGTTGAGAATACACGTATAGATATGATTTTTCTAAATCGACATCAAATCAGTAACTCCACCAAAAAAAAAACCTGGGCATCTAATTAACAAGTTAAGTATACATTTATCGATTGACCATATTTTGGCATATTGACATTATAAAAAAGCGGATGGATGGCACGTGTGCGTTTCAAAAAAAAGTTAATTCATTTTCGGGTCTTTCACAGGCATGGAAAAACGTCACGAGCATGTCTGTGTGACTTCACACGACCAAAAAACATCAGATTCCAATAATTTTAAAATATTCAAAACTGCGAATTTCCAGTCAAACGTGACAACTCCACGTACTCGAATATACTTCCACATCTCCAAAACCTCAAAGTCGACAGTTCCCATCCTACATAATGAAATTCTCATTCTACTACTTGCGATCACACGCGAATAACGGAAGATTAAATTCTAGGTGCGGGTAATACCGTCATAAAAATCAATGTCGCGGTAGCTGCAGAAAAGAAGAAGGAACGGAACGGAAACTCGAGGTGCTGCGGAATTCAGTCCACTCGTCTCTTTCCCATCGTGAAATTTCATTCATAAACGAGTAGGTACCCTACATATTCACTTGAGATCTGATCCACATACGAAATTTAAAGAGACCGTCGTCAAAATGAATTCATTCCTCGCTGTCATCAAAGGTGAGTCAGAAAAAAATGAGAACCACAAAGCACCGAAGAGAAAAAAGATGCAAGTGGCTCTTTCCATCGTCATCCATCCGGTATAATTATTTTTCGACTGGAAATCTGACGAGGTATCCTCGTTTTCTCACCTTTTCTCTAGGTAGAGTTGTTATTTTACCTTTACCTTATTTAAAAATGATCGCGTGCGATCGATAAAAGTAGAAATTATATCGTTATCGAACCGGGAGCGCATGTAATCAAGGTTACGAACTGATGTCGAGTCGAGGCGTACAATATAATAAAAATAGCTCGTAAACGAATCCCGAAGTGTCGGTGCAATACTTATCCCATAGAGGACGAAAATTACACAAGAAGTTGCTCGACCTCGCCGCATGTTAATGGCAGAAAATGATTTCTCAATAGTTTTCCGTTAACGAACTCTCGTCCAGAGGCCGGCTACAGTTTTTTTCTTCACTTTTCCATTTAAAGATTCTTCGACGATAATTTGAAACGCGTAATTATACGAAGAAAGAATACGATTATGATTTTTTGACACATTAATCATTAATGTAAATTCTATAACATTACCTAAGTAGTATATATACCTATGAGGATATAGTCATATTAGGGATACATATTTTATACTGTATAAGCAGCAGTATATAGGCAGTAGGCACCTCTGAAAAAAAAAAACACGACGTGAAAAAATAATTTCCGATACCTATATCTACGTATATTCTTCTGCATGAGAATAACATACACATTGATCTTGAACATGGCGCAAGAAAGGTCGTTGACTTGTATTCGCGTCCATTAACGTCAACCGAGAAATGCGCCAATATTTCAATTTTAATTACGAAAATAACGCTGCAGTTTATGGCTGCATTTTATTGCCTATACTCGTGTAGTACACCGCTATAGGCAAATCTTTGTGTAAAGGAAAAAAAAATTATTCTTATAGAAATCTCGTACGTCTACGTACGTATTCACGTATATTATATTCGACCACCTCAACCGACGTTAATATGGAAGGCGTTGCAAATTAATCGGTCCAATCGGACGATGGTTGTTTAGCTCGAAGGCATCGAATCTATTACGAGACTTCGTTTCAATTATAGGCAGTATCTCGACAATATGCGACATATAGTCCAACTTGTTTCCATTATAGTAGTAGGTAGAACTTAAACTACATACATCAGTGCAGTTGCAGCAGATTCATCGTATCTTTCCAATCAAATAAACCTGTCGTTGCTAACGATTAAAATTACTCCACAAGGTTTAAGGCGGCACGCCGACGTCGTGCTCTTTCGTCAATCAATCGTGATGACTTGTTAGATCTATCAGAATTTCCGCATTTAAATGCGCATGGGGAAAATTCGAAATGCCCACTACATCTTTAAAATACTATTTCGAAATCTGAACAGTGAGCACGTAGGTTCTAAAGTAAGCTCATATTAAAACAAACAACATAACATCATCGAAACGAACTGTGGGTTACATTGCTTTCAGAGTCAAATTTTCATTCATCTTAAAATACATACTTAAGTGATTTCTCAATTTTTCAAATTTATTATTTCATTGAGGGAAAGACTCAATCTGTGAGGTTTTCACTTCTCTTACCCTCCCATTCAGAAATTGACCCACTGAATTTGAATTTTAATCGAATATAAACACCTCTGCACCTATAAGTTATCATCAAGCTTCATTTTCTCAATTAAAAGGCATGTGGGGGGGGGGGGGGGCTCAAACATTGAAACATGGATCCCTCGATTCGATGTCAATTTGACCGATGGAAAAGTCAGATTCAATACATAGGTGAATACTTGAATTTTTTAACTAATTCCGATTGAGCTGTTTGGCTTATTAGAAGATCTTGTCATCCAAACTTCAGGACCAAATTTCGAGCTGCAGAAGTTAATTTTTCGATTTTTGGTGGATTTTTGAAAATAGCAGAAATAGCGTTTTGGTACATTAATTTTAGTTTAAGACATATACTGAAATATCAAAAGTCACCCCCCCCCCCGCCCCTCGAGTATTTTTGAACCGTTCTGTAGTTGCCAGCAAACGTCGACTTCTCTCCAGCAATTTCATATTCCTCCGTAATTTGTATGTAGTAAACATTGATTTTGGAATTTCTTCAAAATTTGAGAGGTTCAACTTGTGAAAAAATAGGTAATTCTTTCATTCCATCATTCCGAATTCGTGGTTCATTTGCTCTAATCGATTCAAAATGTGGAACTTATGACAAGATTAAATTGTCAGCACCTTTTCTGCAAAAATTTGGCATTGCTGGGGAAAAGACAACCTTGCTGAAGGCTCCAGATCCGCTCAAAAATGGTAGCAATGGAATCGGAGAGTCGACTTTAATAAAGAAACCGATTTTAAGATTTTTATCTCTATATTTACTCCTTTTGTGAAAAATTAATATTATCGAGATGCTACTTCCACCATTTTCAAAAATTCACTAAAAATCGAAAAATCGACTTCGGTAGCTCAAATTTGATTTTGAAGTCTTGGTGACATTCTCTTCCAGGGAGATAACTTCAGCTTAATCTGAGTCGACAAATTGTAAATGTTTTCTTGCGAGTAGAAAATTGCTGTGAATAATAACTTCAAAAAGATGCAGTAAAAATTTTAGCCTCTCAAATCAATACTTGATCTTCCCAGAGAAAGCTCAAAACTTCAAAATTGAAAAAAATGATTTTAAAAAAAAATGAATATTTTCACCCAAAAAATTGATCATTTCATCGTCGAATTTCCTTGTGTTGGGAGGGAAGGGGAAGGAGGATGAAACACGAGAAATAACCAATTCTAGCCCTTTTTCAGTGAATTTGTCCAAAAACTTTATTACACCAAAAATCACGTACTTGCGATGATATTTTTTACTGGATTTATTCTTCAAATAGCAAGCAAAACGAATTCTGAAATTACTTTAACCTTGTGCCATTCTCATTGCATTAATTATACGACGATTTAAACACGGTAATTCGTAATAGTACCCAGGTACATACCTAATCACATCATCAAAAATTATTATAATTCCGTTGGCCATCAATTTAATGAAATTTAATAATCCAGTAAATCCATTCGGTGTACATCGAATTGGTTCCGATCAGAGATAGAGAGAGAGAGGAAAAAAACAAAGTAACGAGTGCACGGTGCAGCATAACGTAATAAGGTAACTTGTATTGGTAAGTTTTGTTAAGACATCTTTGACTACACGGTGCTCGCTTGCACAGCCACCGCATGAGCAAGGTATAGGTAAGATATTTTCAATGACACAGGACTCGCTATTAGCTTTAGCGATGAAGAACGCTTCGGCATCGGCACAAGGTTGAAGACCGGTTGAGACGAATGTCAAGGACCGGGGACTCCGCCAAGCGGGACGCCGACGTCGGTCGTCGAATCCACTTGGACATACAAGTATTCGATCCCTTTTACCATAAGTTGCGATGCACACGTTTGCAATTGCAATTAAACTGTACATAAAGTACTCGTACTTACACATAAATTAAGAATCAATTTCGTTTTCAAGTAGAGTTGATGAGAAAACACCATTATCGATGCGGTACACGCGACGAATGGAAATTTTCATTCGTTAATGAGTTTTTATTAAAGAAAGAAATTAAATGGTGAATTTTTTTCACTGTTATAAACCTTTCCAAGGTTACTTACTGGTTCATTGTAACTTCCGCTTTTGAAAATTTCTCGCATTTCCTCGTAAAAATTACCTCATTGAATTGGTAAGTATTTTTTTTCCTCGCATACAATTAATGAATGTATAACGAGAAAATTTCGTGATATTGAAACATATCGACTAATTGTAAATTTTCCCAAGTGTGGAAAAGATGATGCAAAATTTACTTCGTCGATCGTAATACAGTTTTTTTTGACATAAGTCGTCGTAATAGATTAAATTATGATCCAGGTATCCGAACGATAAAGTAATCAGTTTTCAAATATTTGAAGAAAATAGTTTGACTAATCCTTCTCACCATTACACACTCATATGTACATAGAACCACTTGAAGGGTTACAAAAAAACATTCATTGATAGTGAGAGACATTTTCCACCCGATTATATCGACTTAACTATGGCTGCGAAGTCAAAGTTACATACATTTTTATTTTGGTAGGTATCGATGATAAAAAGGATGTATTTTTTTCAACTATTACAACTGCCAACGACACGTTAATATTATGACACATACCGATAAAATTTACGCTATTGATCTTCGCAAAACTTGAAAGTTGAAGAATTATTGTTTCTTTTAAGCTTAAAAGTTGAGGCAAGTTACCATGGATACCATCACGAAGAAAAATCACAATCGCAATGTAATATCCGACCAGAAGAGAAAAAATTACCTTTCGTTGAACGAATTTGAAAAAATATCAGATAAGAAAATCAACCGTGTTTTCCATGTCGTTTTTTTAAATTAATAAAAAAAACTAAAATAGCGCACGTCACTTGCGATGGAAATTACTCGTAGATTTATTGAAAAAAAAATATCGACGTACTTAAATATTAAATTATTGTTTTTTGAGACTCTTCCGCAATATTAGAATTTCACAATAAAAACGTTATTTATGAAAACAAATATTGGATTTCTGTGAAGTAGGTATTCTCAACGTGCGATTTGTAATAAGCACATACAAACGTAACAAGTAAAAAAAAATTTTGTTTTTGTTTTTGTTTTGCTTAAGATACATGTGTTTTCTTTGTATAATTTTATTTTGATTATACTTTTTTTGACGTCATTTAAGTTTCTAATTCTTTGTTTCTTGATTCTTATTTTTATTTTCTAATGCAAGATGTTTTCGAAGTGCAGACCAATGATCAAGAATGTTGTTTGAGGGTGGGTGGGGGGGTGGGGGAAGAGAGGAAAAAGGAGCCGTGGTTCTAGTTTATTTTCACGTAAGAAGAAACATTGTAATTTTAACATTGTGATGAGAATAAGTATAATCAAAAAAGCTACGATGAAAATGTTTCAAAAAATCAAAAGAGGGAAGAACAATCCTTTCATAAAAAAAATTGCCATAAAATAAGCTGAGAAATTCAACTATCTCAAATTTGTAAAATTATTTCACTAATCAACTTGAAAACAATTACGATAATTCTTGTTAAAATTCACAAATTTTACATCATTGCTTTTACTGCTTCTTTCAACACTTGCAAACATTTTTTATTGTTATCTCGGAAAAATTTAAAATCCTTCAAAAATAAACATGCAAGAAAATCAAGTTTTTTTTCTAATTAGTTCATTAAATTTATTAGTAAGATTCTGTAAATTAGTAGGAATTCATCTATTTTGGAAATTCATTCATTTTTTCGAAATAATATTAATCACTTCTAGATAGTAATATGGTATTTTTTTTTCAAGAAACGTGATTTGTCTTTAAATACCTACTATAGAAATAATTTTTTATGACTGAGTTTGAATTATTTTTCATTTTCTTCAAATAGATTTGAATCTTTGGCGTTCCCTATCTTACAGTCTACCTTTCATTTTGGAAAAATTAGGATCAGATTAATTACATTATACTGAGGGATCGAATCCAAAAATTAAGTGGATTCAAACTATCTTACTTCTACTTTACAAATACTTACACAAAAAAAATTAGCACTAGAGAAATATTGAGACTACATTCCAACTCAGCATCTTCGAAAGGCTAACGAACGAAAAAGCTGAATTTTCGTTTTGAAAGTTCAAATTTGAATTTTCGAAACTTCAATTACCTACTAATAATTTTGAATCTCATGTTAGTCCTCTTTCAAACGTTACAAACAAATCTGCTCAAAGCTCAACCACTTTCTGACTTTCGAGTTATGAGTGTTCAAAAGACAAGTTCACAAGAAATTGCAAATGCAAGAAAATTACGAGCTTCTCTTTCCCTCCAACCCAGGGTTTGGGAAGAAAATTATGATATGTAGTTATTTTACCAGATAATTAGAAGGGAACTTGTGAAAAAAACTGAACGAGATCAGAAGATTTATTAATTTTTTAGTAAAGAATCAGTGACGATCCACGATCATACGAGTAATTCAATCAATTCTTACTCCTTACAGCAGGTATCAATCAGCAAATTTCAAGGAAAATGCACTTCACATAGTGAATTTCACTCGTTCAATTGAAAGTTCAAGCTGTTACACGAATACAAATTCATAAAAAATGGTAAGTATAATCAATTGAAACACGTTTTAGGAATGTGAATCATGCAATTTTTCAACAACTGATCACGTTTTCGGAATCAAATTTGACTCATGTATGATGAAAGTTTTGAACTTTCATAGCTTTTCGAAAAATTCGGAAGTAACGCGATTATCTTGAGTTGAAATGAAGTGTATCGCTGTATGACCTTTCTGAAGTTGATTACTTTTAGGTACCTAAGTATATAAATTTGATTGGTGTGACGAAAGTTCTAAATACCTATGTACACTTTATCCTCTTTCACTCTTTACTCAATATTCTTATCTGATACCTCTGTATCGTTAATTCCACTCTCAAGGTACTCAGTGTCAGTAGCCTAACTACACCCATCTATAGAATAAAACACAATTTTGTATAACCAGACGTTTTCGTATAGAAAACATGAAATTCTTTATAAAACCAACTACACAGACGTTATACCAAAAAGGTAGATAGGTAACCCATCTTTCAAAACATCCACTACAAGTATGGATTCGGTTTATCTAATTTTACCCATAAATCAAGAAATACAAATAACCAGGTACCTATGTTAAATTTACCACCAACTACTCTGTCGGTGGTGCATTCGTTCTCGCGCCAGACATCTCCGGATATAAAGAAAACTACGCCCAAGATCATACTTAGGCATAGGGAGAAAAAAAAGCCAACAGGTAGGCCTCCTCTGCCACCGAATCCACCTTACGTAAACCATAAAACGCAAGGTGTGTGTACTTCATTTAGACTAAGAAACTAGTTTTCAGTACCAATGTGAATACAACCAGATTTACAGACATGCGTTTATTTCATTTGTGCTTATTGTTTCAACTGGTTTAATCGTCTGGTCGGCCGAACGCATATTGAAGAGAGTAAAAAAAAAAAGCATTCCAAGGTTACATCGTTAATGACATACAAAATAACATTGCGATCGGCATGCGGCTTTTTAAAATCTTTTTATTTTCGATGGCAAAATGGCAAAAATATTACATCACGTCTGCCATCGCTTTCAAATTCTCGTTTACCTTGCACTAATCATCGATGCACGTAGGACCTGTGGCTGTGGCACTAGAAAGACAATTTTTTTTTCGGTTGTACTGTATTTTTCTCTTTCTCTCTCCGCGCTCCTCGTATGCCAAATATGATATACAATATCGAAAGCAGTTCTCTTATCTTCCAATTTAGGTAATGTGTAATTTAATCGCGACGTTTTTCACGTTGCACAACATTTCGTCGTATTCCCTTAATTTTTGTCATCTAATATTATGCAACAATGCATAATATACCTACCTTAAGTAGGTACTTATTACCGAGTACTTGTAAAAAAATAATCTCCGAATACCCACCACTATGATTGTATATTTACACGTAAACAATGAAATTTTTTCAATAGCTTAACATTTTCGTAATCGATAAAAAAAGAAAAAAAGCTACTATCGGGTAATATTTGAACCGGAACCATACATGAGCCAGATAGGGAATCCTCGAGTATCGTGCTCGAGGTCGAGAAGTTCCAAAGTCATTAATTTTTATGAATTCGATGCGACGTGTTAAATTTTTCATCCAAATGAAAACTTCACCGCTTGGTGGTGTTTAATTTTCATAATATGGCAATGAAATCTTCTCGTAGGTAGGTAAAGGTACACCAAATACCACATAGATGATAATCTTTCGCTATCTCTGTCTCTATAAGTAGGTACTCGAAATATTCTAGCCAAATCTAATATAGTAAATAATCACGAAAACATTTTTTAAAAAACTCGATACCACCACCAAGATTGCAACATTTATGATAAGACTTTCAACACGTTGCGCATTCATTGATTACCTTTTCTAATAAATTACTAACGTTTGAAGAAAAAAAAACCACATGCAGAAAGAAAGAACTAAATAAATAATGCAAATGCTCGTAGACATTCGATGCATCTTCATGTCGCACCGACAAACGCAATACCTGTTTACTTGCAGACATAACCGTAATACCAAAAGGACTTACTGAACATTACAAAACCACTATTGACGCGCCATTGCAGCAATACAAAGTGAAGGACGAGGTAATATGTAGTAAATCGATGCCACATACGTGTGTCTTTTTTTTCTATATCTATTTTCCAGAATGATACTAAATTTTTACTCAGATCTGTAACCAGACCATATAGATTCAGGTCAGGGGAAATGATGAGGGTAAGCTGATTTTGGGAAAGATGAATGTGCACCAATGAATTAAAGGAAGTGGACAGATTTTAAGAAGAGTGAATTTAGTACAAGGTATTGGAGGAGAAACAAATTTTGAGAATGCCAAATGTGTACCAAGAAATAGTGAAAAACTGATTTTCAGAAAGATAAATGTGCGCCTATGACTTATGAGAGGATAAACATATTTTAGGAAGGGCATAACAAATTTGGGAAAGGCAAATGTGCACCAAAGAAATGTTGAAAAATTTTAGCACATTTTAATAGAAAATATTTGAATTTTTCGCGAAATTATAACCCATTTCTTTAGGTTGCATCACACCTTTTTCAAACATCCCAAAAATCATGACTTAATTTTGGGCTCAAAATCCTTCAAAAATGCCCAAACAACATACATATTTGTCAGAATATTTCAATTTCTTACGAAATTTCAATTCTACGCCAGTTTATTTTTTTTAGAGGGGGGGGGCGACTGTTGAAGAATTTGAAAGTAACCATCTCCATATTCAAATTAGAAATTGAAATCAAAAGTTAAGCGTCAACCCTAAAACCTACATACTGTCAAAATTTTAAAAAAGTTTACAACGTTGCCCTTATCTTTCAGGCTCGCAAGCCTGTCCACCAATTGCAGTTCAAAACACAGGTATACAAAAATAAGAAATAATTACAAAATATTGATTACTTATCGAAACCTCCGAACAAATATTTTCCTCAATTTTAAAACACCTTTTTTTTCAAAAAAAACAACACGTAGGTAATAAAAATATCCAAGACAATTAACTTTCATTAAGAACTTTTTTCTTTCATTTTGGATTTCGGCCAAAATGAAATATTGTGCCATATGCCGCAACCTACTTCACATACGGTAGCTCTCTATTGCTATGTACATTACATATACGTTGTTATATCTCAAATACAAATCCGAGCATATGGTTTTAAAAAGTAGCAACATTTGGGTTTAAAATAACTTTTTTTTTCATTTCATTCAACAAGCTATGCTATAACAGGAAGGTCGAACATGTTACGAAAATTTGCTCACATCCGCAAATATATATTTATCGCAAATGACGCCTTTCAGACAGATATTTTTTCTCATGAAACCCACATCCATATCCAAGTATACGAGCGGTTATCGAACTAATTTTAATACTGGTCAAATATATCAAAATAATGCACAAAAAATAAATATGTATAAATACGAATACGAATCAATAGTTGGCGTGATAATTTTTCCTCGTACGATAATGGAAATTAACGAACGAATGTTGAGAAATAAAAAATAAATAGAATAATGATTAATACGCGAAAAATAATTGCAACTTTTTTTTTTCGTGAAAAATGAAACTTTTTGTACAAATGGAACGTCATCATTTTCCAAGATATTACAGGTGTGGATTTTACGCAGATTCGTTTTTTTTGGAGAGTTTTTTAAGATGATATTTCAGCAGAAAGTCTTTGTAATCATGAGAAAACCCATATTATTTTTTCGAAACAACTGGTCAAACTCACCCTTCTGACTAAGCGTTTCTCACTCTCGACAAATTTGATGGCTAATTAATTGTTTGACTTTAAAAATTTCCCTCTTGCTTATCATCACTTCATCAGATCTTACAATCAAAAATCGATTGATGGAATTTCAAACATCAATTTATTTGCGATTTTGGCGATCTCGCGATCAATCATGTTCGAAAAGTAAAATGGAATTTTACCATCAGAACTTGGTGTCTCGATCAAAAAACAGTCATGATTGAAAATTGATTGATTGAACGCTAAAAATCGATTCATTTGATCAATCATTGTCAAAATTATCGTCAATATTGCATTATTTCGTCTTATACCTTTCTTATTTTTGCTAGGCAAAAATTTGACAAAAATTACGTTGTTCTTCTTAAAAAGGAATTTTGAAAATCGAGTTTATGATTTTCGATTTCCATTATGAGAAATGATCGATCTTTTCAAATTCATCTTTGTTTTTGTTTGGAAAAAATTGACCAAAAATTGTCACCATAGGTCTTTGGGAGAAAGTAGCGAAGGCAAAAAATTAGACACAACGACTAAATGAACTTGAAGAAAATCTGTGTAAGAGAGAAAATTCACAATAGCAGCTAACACTTTAAAAAGCTCAAAACTGAACTTTTTCGGTGAAGGCTCAACTTTTTACAATGACCACAAAAATTAAAACTTGTCATTTGAAAATTTAAAAAATTATAGCAATAAAGAACCCTTTTCCCTCTCTTTCAATAAACCAATTTTCAAAATGAGGAAGGTACTGAGTTCAAATATCTAGTTATGTACAGGGTGTTCCAGAATAACCTTTCACTTTTGTTTTATTAGTAGCTCTGAGAGAAAAATGGTTACGGAAATTTTTTTATAACCAAAATGAAGTAGAAATGTGCCGTTTTTAGACCATATATTTGAGTTTTCATTATAAATTAAGTTTTAAAAATTATTCCACCAAGATGTTTTCCATCATTTTTGACACAATCGACCAAACGTTTTTTAAAATTATTGAACACTTTGTTGAGCATTTCTCTTCTAATCAGTCTTGATTCACGAATAATATTATCTAGGAGCTGTTTCAGAGTCCTAGGATCATCTTGATATACTTTTGACTTGAGGTAACCCCATAAAAAAAAATCACATGCTGAAAAATCAGGGGATCGAGGTGGCCATGAAATTTCTGTGTTCAGCGAAATTATTCGATGACCAAAATGCTCACGCAATAAAGAAATCGTGTCCGTTGCGGAATGACAGGTAGCGCCATCCTGTTGGAACCAAGTAACTCTATACTTGTGTCTGCGTTTCAATTCAGGAATGAGAAACTCGTTTAACATTTTGCGATACCTCTCACCGTTCACCGTTTCATCAAACACATACGGTCCCACTATACCGAATTTAGCCACGCCCATCCAAACAGTCAACTTAGCGGAGTGTAGAGGTTTCTCGTGTATTATCATCGGATTCTCTGTCGACCAGTAGCGCATATTTTGTTTATTCACATCACCGTTTAGATAAAAATGAGCTTCATCAGTAAAGAGTAACGAGTTCAATGGAATCTCACCAGTATCAATTCTTGTAAGCATATCCTCGGCAAATGATTTTCTTCTCACAAAATCAGTTTTTTGTAACTTTTGAATGATTAAAATCTTATATGGATGGAAACTGAGGTCTTCAGATAAAATTCGTTGCAGAGAAGTTGGTTTGATTTTTAAATTTAACGCTCGTTTACGTATTGAAGTGGTAGGGGTAGTCTGTACTGAATGCCTTACTCGGTCCGTTGTTTCTGGCGTTCTTACTGATCTTTTCCGACCTGTAGGCTTATTTTTACAAGCATGAGCGGTTTTCTCGAAGTTTTTTACCCATAATTTCACTGTTGGCCTCGATGGCACTTCACTTTTACCGGTAAGTTTAAAATGTTTGCGGAAGGCACGAATTGCACTAATGTAAGAGTCATTATTTTTGAAAAAGGCCTTTACAATAAAAGCGCGCTGCACAGCCGTCCACTTCTCCATGGTAAAAAATTAATACTGAAACATAATTCGGCATGTGTTGGCTACCTGGAACCGCTTTTACCATTCCCCTAACACCATTTGAACGCAGATCAGTGCTCACCAAAATGTGAAAGGTTATTCTGGAACACCCTGTATTTCCTTTGGAGAATGTTTTCCAAACCATGATTTCAACCCAACGAATTCTTAAATAAAAGTTAAAACCACTCAATTAGCCATGATCGGTTTTAATTTACCAAAATCTCTTTATACTTAATTGTAGGTACACTATGAAACAGTAAACATTTTTGCAGCTTCGAAGAAATGTGTTTAATCTTATTACCCAGCAAACGTGTTAAAAAGCACGATCTTATAAATCATAACAATAACGATATTACGTACAATAAAATAATATTACTGAACAAGAACCAGTAGTAGTTGCAAGTTCGCTTTTATTCATTCTCTATTCGAAACACGCAAAAAAAAAACTACACCCATTCGATGTAAAATAATAGCTCTTTTTTCGTAAATAATTCAATTGACCGCATCATTGTAGAATATCCGCTAGACAAATCGTCGTAGGCATTCTTGCAAAATACCCACAATACGTAGACGTACGTAGCGAACATTTCGTACATCGTACTATATCAATAACATTAACATAGTTAATAGGATTTCTCAATCAAAAAAAACGAAATCATTTGAAAATCCTAACAATTTAATGATAAAGTTAGATAAAACGTTTTCACGACTGGTCAATTACCATTTAAAAAAATTTCTAAACTTTGCACTAATATTGCGCCGAGTTTGAATTCGGCTGGTTGAATTTTTTTACGTCACGCGTCATTGTAACTGTATCGAAAGTACATTAAACGTCACAAAATAATTACTATCATTATGGTAATCTATTCCCCTCGAATTGAGTTACCCGTATTTTGTTTTATTCGCTACAGATAGGTTAGGTACCTCATTTTGTGAGCTGATTGAAACTTTATAGAATATATGCGAAGGTATCAGTTCTCAGTTCTCACATAGGGAATAAGAAAAGTGACAGTCGATGCGAATATCTTATCAAAATTTTGACGTAATGTACTCGTAATTTCCCTACCGAGTGTTATAAACTTTACTTAACAGCGCATTACGTTTTTTTTTTCACTTGACAGACGTGTAGGCGCTATGATAACAGGATGTGGAGCAAACACAACACAACCGTTGAAATTCTGTATAAATTTTTCAACTTACGCCGCCATAACACTATTAAGTATCACCGATGAGTAAATCCATTATGTGAAATTATTCATTTTCCAATTGCAAAAGTTACAAGGACAATGCAGCGTGAAGAAGAGCGAGTAATTGAAAAAAAAAAACACAGCGTAAGTTTTGATCAATGATACATTCACGGCAGACAAAAGGGCCTTGACTTTCTTCGTTCATTTTTTTTTCTTCTTATTTTAACAGATCTCTGGGTCGTTTTGCCATATATACTCCAACACGCTACGCAATCCATAAAACCTTGATGAAATTGCTCAACTTTATTTGGTCATTTTTGATTATTCTATGAGATTTCATTTCTTTTCTTTTCTTTTCGTTTTTTATTGTACATTATTTTTTTTAATACGATATTGTAGGCTACAAGTTTTACAATATTTTCAATTAATAGCTTTGTTTTATCCGCATTTACCTATATTTATTTGTTTGATTTTTTTTTTCAACATAAAAAATATGTAAAGGTAATTCATCAGGTTTATACGTGTAGAATATTTCCAATCTGAAGGTTAATAAAATGTATTAAATTGTTTCGATTAAGAATTACCCTACTTCGAATAAAAAAACTACGAATGACATATATCTTTGAAGGTCCCTCGTTGCGTTATTTCGCTAAAGTTGGCTGAGTTGAAAAAAATGAACGAATTTTCCTGAGAAAAACTTATACAGTTCCAGTTTAAATAAATTAATATCATTGTCATGGGAAACTCCGTGGGCTTTAGAGGAAGGGAGGATTGAAAAATCACAGAACCAATAAAATTCAAATTCGTGAACATTTTACTTTCTACTTTCTTATTTTTTGATAAATAGAGAAAAACCACGCTCTGCTACCATGTGTGAACTTCATCCAAGAAAATTTTCAAATCAAATTGTGCGATAAAAAATCCCTCTCCTTTTCTAAGCACTTCTGCAAATCTACTCAACCACCCACCACAACGCGATGACGATAAAAAGAGCTCTTGAAAGTAGTCAACAGACTCCAGAAGCTTGAGCAGAATTCCCTTTCTTCCACGTTCATCCCTCCCACGCGCCGGTTTTCTGCATATTTTTATATCTTTCAATGTAATCGGTGCAACGGTCACAAACTTGTCTTTTTTTCCATGAACTTCATCGTGATGATTTAAAATTCAACTCTAAAGCTTATCTCACACGATCTGATCATCATTAACGAACGAAATTTCATCACGAACGATTGCGTTTTACGCCGACCAACCGACCGACGCAACGCAATACGTAGACGTACACACGAAATACCGAAGGTTAGGAAATCCTTGACTCTGATAAGAAATCGCCTAAATCACTGTATGAGGTAGGTATATTTTTCGCGTAAGCAGATGCACAGATGCTGAATAATCGATTTACATTTTGCGAAACGCGAATAATATAAAAAATAATTTGCATGCAGATACGTATACGAGTACCTTCGAGAAGAATGGGAAAGCTGACATTTTAATCATAAGTACTTACTTACACTGTATGTGTATAGCCTAATACGAAACGACATAACGTACCTTCGGGTGAATCAAGGAGGACAAATATGGATAAAGCGATATATCGTAGGTACGAGGCAAGTATACGTACAAGTAGGTATTGTGGTAATGATGAAAAATATTCAAAGAATACGATACTTCTAATTTCAAAATACACGTGTTGTAATAAATACGTGAGTAATAATAAAATGACCGAGAGAAAATCGGGTCGTATAATGAAGACCAAATCGTCAACACATCCGATCTAAGAGTAATACCTCTCTCTACCTATATGAGTGACTAAAATGACTGAAACTAATCGAGCCATCGAACATCGTAAAAGAAAAAGAAAAAAAAAGAATCTACCAACAAACGAGTTCGAGTCTGATTACAGAATTGCAGCATCGTCAATGTCATTTACCATTTAGTAACTGAAGTATTGCGAGTGGTATATACACGCACCGCGCGTTGTCCGATATGAGATATGACAAAACCCTCGGTGTTTTCGACATAACTTCGACCTGTTCAACAAACTAATCAATATTCGACCTAGTCATAGCGTAAATGACCATTATTTATACATTTCCTCATTTTCTCGCATACAATATATGTACCTATTAAGTAGAAGGTACCTCTAACTATACGAGTACATAACCCTACCTACATACACATATTATGTAGGTATTGCAACAAATGAACCATTTTTCACCGCTACTTCACTTCCTAAAATATCGATTGGACGAAAGTAACAGCTTAAATAAGCTTATACGCGAGTATGAGTAAGTATTTGCAAAACATGGCGTAATACATAAATGATAGTTAGAAGATAGCCGTCGCTGAAATTTTATCATCGCCGAAGAACGGATGGTTAACAAGTATGGAAGAATTTTACCATTTTTGGATAAGTTACACTTGCAAGTCGCAATTCTGTACACTGTACCAAGCGAGAGAGATTCAGCTACCAGCATCGCATCTTCAACATTATCTAATAAGTCACTTTTTATACACCTAATGTCTTTGTCTACCTACCTTCATCATCATCGCTCATCATTTACCTAATCGAGTCGCTAATTAGTTCGATATCGGTGTCATTAAAGATAAATTATCTCCCATGTAGAGCATACAGCTCTGGCTACCGCTTTCATATTCTCAATGCTCAATTTCAATATTTCGCCCTATTCAAGTTCATGTTCAATTCCAACGTTCGTGACGCTTTCACCAAGTATACTACAGAATACCTACCAAACGCGATACACTCATCGTATAAACTCGACTGGGCACGTTAAATGAGCAATTAAAACGATGAAAAATATTCCTGCTAATGAATTACTCGACTCGTACTCTCGTGTCCCATCCATCAATAAAGGGCCACTGTTGTTCGTATATACTTATTTTTCAGTCGTCCAACGCTCGTTTTCAGAAAATAATGCGAGCGTCAGACACGACTGCTGCTAGGAATAAAATTGACCCAAGCGTCAAGTAAGCACACATTTGTCTGAAACTAAGATCCGGTTCTGACACAACAATGTTACGCAGGATGAAAATTATTTCAAAGAACTGAAAAAAAGCATAAAAAACTGACTGAAAAACGTGAAAATTTTTTTAAAAAATGTAATTTACATGAATTTAAAAAAAATTTTAAATCAGTTTCAAGTATGTATCAAAAAATTAAAAGGATCGCAAGTTGAGAAAAAAAAATTTTAAAAATACACAATTCAAAAAACTGAAAAAGATTAGGTAATACCTACATGAAAAAACTTGAAAAATTGAAAAACATTTTCAAAATATCAGAAAAAATGTTTAAATAAAGCATCAACGATTTTAAAGATTAAAAAACAAAAAATCTTGTAAAAAAAAACGTTTAAAAGATTGATATGGAAAAACCAAAGAAGTTTTGATTAAAAACATAATAAAAAATGGAAAAATTGAGAAAATCGAAAAAAAAAACTAATTCAAAACTTGAAAATGATTTTAAAGAATAAAGAAAATTGGGAATCTGTTTTTAAAAAACAAAAAACAAACTCAACCCGTTTTTTGAAAACCGGAAATAATCCCAAGAAGAACTAAAAATGACTAGATTTTTTTCAAGCAGCAAAAATAAAATTAATAAGAATCAACAAAATAAAAAAGTCGAAACAAAAATTTTTGAAAATCAAAAAATTTTCTGTAGATGATCAACCAACTTCAAACACAAATTTGCTTCAAAATTACTTCATTTTGGGAAGAAAGTAAAATGTGTACCTACTTGGAAGTCTCTCCCTTTTCTTCCAGCTCCCATTCTGTCACACCGTAGGAATCTGCATACTGAAAGGCAATGAAGACCTTCAAAAGAAAATCATAAAATAGTATAGCAAAAAATCACATTCTCTACCAAGATCAAAAAATGAGTAAAATTCAGGACAAACTCAAGATAACCGCAACTAATGGAAAACACGAGAAAAACAGCTTCAAATAACACCAATAAAATATTTTCGATACAAATCGTACAATGCATAATTGAACCAAAGATGAACGATGATCTGAAGAAGACACAATTTTCCCTCTGATTTCACTGAAAAGGCAAAACTAGGTATTTTCCATAATTTGCAACGCTGCATACGAGTAACCTTTAATCAATGAAGCATCACCAGCAGCACTCGGCTATTCACTGTAAGATCTTTTTGCGGATTTCATGACGATGAATATCCACTGGCTCGATACGGACTACATAATAAATCCAGTAAATACGCTAGTAAATATTCCAAAAGTAGTTGTCGAAGGAAATCGGCGATAAATTTGATATCCGAAAATCGCATCCTCTTGTCTAAATCACAAATACTACAATAGATTAACCATACAAAGAAAACAGGATATCCTGAACGTAAAGGTACGTCCGCCACAACGGCAGCAAGCAATAGGCTACAGCCATAGCAGCAAGACTGACGAAAAGAAAGTACACACGGCTACGGTAGATAGAATGGAAAAAAAGTTATATGATAATTTCTCCTACGAAAGAAAGTAGGTTGCTGCGATGAACAGCGTGGGCAGAATGTTTCTTTCATCATGCGAGCGACGAAGAAAGTATAAGTATCATTAATACCTATACGAGTAAGTCCTGCATCTAACGAAATATCATCCGTTTTTAAATTACTGCCTCTTTCGAAAAAATTCCTCACTCGTAAATCGTAATAAACTTTACGGGATGCCTCCGACACAGACACCGACACCGCCGACAAATCGCTCGACGCGACGTCGGTACAGTTCTACCTATACGTCTCGAGTTTAAAATAAACTTGACCTTTTTGTTAAATCTGCGGAAAAATGTATCAATACCGCAGAAATACGTTTATCTCGCGCAACAGCGAATTTTAATCGCGTTCGTTTTAAAGAGAGCGAGAAAGAGAGAAGAAAATACGCATTCGGTTCGTTGTACCATTTACATCGGACAGGAAATTAAATGACGTGCAAAGTTCAACGAAACTAGTTGAATAAAAGTTGAGCGCAAATCGTATACATACGAATAGAGAACCTCTATAGTATGTAATTCACAATAAGGTGAACGAACAAATGAATATGTCAATGTGCAACATGTATGTACATGCACAAGTACATAGATATTTTTATACCGACGTAACACGAGGAAATATAAGCAATAAATTAGAATTGAAAAATAATGGACATTTGAAACGAACGAGATCGCAAAATGATGAATTCTTCGTTTCTACAGAGCAATCGACCGACATCGTAGTCGTCGTCGTCGTCGTAGTCGCAAAATAGCGAAAGAAATTCAACAACCACGGCCATGAACTGCGTGATCATCTTCGAATATTCTGCATTCGTTTTGAAAGTCAGCACGCTAGTAAGCCATTGAGCTAAAACCGTAAGGGAACACGTGTACTATATTCTATCGTAATTAAATACTGTAGGTAGGTATAGTAGTCTCGATCGATCGATAACGTTGTATATACCAAGTTAATTATAATTACTCACAGAACGCTACTACATACAACTTGACAAACGAAAATCAACCGAGGATGATTTACGTACAATCTTTTTTTTTCTCAAGTAGATTTATCAGTTATCTTCCAGTGATAATTGATAACGTACGTTCAGAACGAAGACTCGGTTTCCTAAAGATGCCTCATTATAGCCTGCAGTTTCTTTGATTTTCTTATCCATCTCATTTTCCATTATCTTTTCCCAAGATAGTACAATCCTCATTATTTCATTTAATTAAGCAGAAGGATAATTGAATAGTACATATTTCAAAAAGTGATACTACACCCTGCCTTTTTCCTATGCAAGAAGTGAAAATAATTTCAAATGAAACAAATAAGCTGATACCTACTAAATAGAATAGATCATTTATTTTAAACAAAATTGGGATGGATTCTCAACCAAATAATCGATGAACTGCAAAAATATCCGGGTAGGTAGTATGGTATACTACCGCGTATCTTTACTCTACATTCATTCTTATTTGTACATATGTCCTCATAGTAGGTATGTAATGCAATTTGCTGGGTCATTAACATCTTAACTGTTTCAAATAAATATGTGCGCGCGATATATAATGTGTAACTAATAATAATACAACGTTCGGCTAAACATGGCGTAAAAACGTATTGCATCACTGCTCCGTGACCTCATACCCTCTGTCACGCTTTTTACATAATCGGAACTGAACATTTTGATCAAATATACTGAACTACGGCCAATAGTATAAGTTTACCATTATTATTAATAATTTTTAACAATTTTAATACATTCGACTTTAATTAATCGTCGCGTGAACGCCGCACTTCAAACACCAGAAAGGCGAAGGAGAAGGCAAGAGGAAGGGAAGAATATCATAGGAAGAGACATTCGTCGCAACGTAAATTTACAAAACATTGTTCATTTAATTAGGCCAAGAACATAATAATAGCACTGTGAAAGGAATAAAGAAATAGTTAATGGAGCATAATACTCTGTGCAGTATATATAAGTAAGGATAAACTAAACGCGATTTACCAATAACAAGTGGTAATTAGGAAACGGAAGTATTACGTTCAAGTTTTTGGCAATATAATATAGGGCGATTCGGTATGTTTTCAGAGTATTTCATCAGGATCTCACTGCCTCGTAGGCTCGTAGTATGTAGTAGAGCTGAAGAAGAAGAATAAAAAAGGTTTCTAACACACGGAAGCTGCTATGATGGGGAGAAACCGGAGATTCTCAATACCTCGTAGATGAGGTAATGACTCAACCAGGGAGTACAGTTCCACTGACATGATGATTTGCGAAATAGGTGGGTTAATCGTCTTCAAGTAATGTGAGGGGCCAAAGGATTACAAATTTGAGGAGCTCTTGAAAAAAAATGCAGATAGACAAAGTGATCAAATTCGGAAATTTCATGGATCCAATTTCACCTAATCAGGGATCAAAGTTTTGTTTGGATTAGATCTGTTTACATCACCAGATCAGATCCTATGGAGGGGGAGATGTGATTGGATTTGACCAGATTTGAAAATGAAAAATGAATCTGATCAGGTCAACTAAGATCAGAGTTTTGATCGAATTGGATCTGTTCCGACCTGATTAGATCACACATCATTTTTTCCTGGGGCCACATGATCAAATTTATGGCTTGACGAAAAGCCAAGCTCTGCTACCATATGCAGATACACTCAAAAAGCCTCCAATTTTATCAACATGACCAGATAGTCTCTTTGAGTTCAAATTCTCTGATAGTTTCAGTCCCTCTGGACCAATTAATATACCGACTATCTAATGAACTATTAGTACAAATCGAATTCCCTACTTGAAAAAACCATCCGTTTCAAAACGCTCTGCTTCTTTTCCTCGAAGCGATAGTCTTGGAACAGTTAGAACACATATCGCTTTTTTTGATCAGATTCAGACATTCCCAGATTAGGCGGATCAGAGTTTTGATCACATTACGTAGATCTGTCCAGACGGTCAGACCTCATCAAATAAGCCCGACCGCCCGACCCCATCTTCATCATTCCAAGGGGTCTCATGACCAAATTCATTACTTTGAGAGAACCCCAGCTCTGCTACCATCTGCACAGATATGTACATTTCAAAGTTTAAACCCCTATGACTTTTTTTCAAAAACATATAACCTATTCAAATCCGCAAGCGCAAACAGTTTTTGCCCCTCCTGCATCAGTCTTACCAACCAGTTGCGCGCCATGGTCAAATTCTCTAATTGAAAAAAACCACGCTCTGCTACCATATGCCCTCCGAAAATCCCTGTTTCTTTTCCATGAGCTGGCAGACTGCGTGGTTCGTAGTGTTCGTACGCATGGTACTTTTTCTGCTTTCCTGATTCAGTTCCACAATCTTTCATAATTATAATATCAGTGTCTAATCAGAGTGAAAAGTATATTACAAGATTAGAAAGCGTCAATAATGTGAACGCTCAACGATGAAAAATTATAACACTATAGGAGTAACTTTTTCAAACATAAACTATAAATTAGACGTCAAACGGCCAAAAAAGAAGTGCACGGGTAAAAACTATGGTCAAATGTTGAAACAACCTACAAGAATACTGCAAATGGCTGAAAGTGACAGTGACCCAAAACTGCCAATTATTGAGTAATCCTCTACCTATCGCTTAGTTTTTTTTGTAAAAGTAAAAGTTCACTGATAAGCGCGGTTCAACTATCGAACTTAAACGTTCTCAGCTGCGTGTAATTTTATGCAATACTTTTCCAAGCAAAATACATACAGTAGGTATCTTTCTAATACATAATTCATAGAAAACGCAACTTATACGACAAAATTTCAAAAACGCGTAAAAAACTGATGGTCGGGGCGGAGGTACTTTTACGTAGGTAGGTAAATCGTCGAGCATACGAGAAGAATTTCCAAAATGTTACAAAATCCGTCACACATGACTACCGCACGTAAGTCACATTGAAATAATCAAAACAAACGAAATCCAACACATTACCAAACCATTAGCATACCTATTGCGCAACTTGTTATCAACGAATGAAAGAATGAAAAAACCCCCTGAATCGAGCGAAAATTTTCAATGTTCTCAGCAATGCGAAACGTCCGCGAGTAGGTAAGGTACCTCCCGCCTTCTCGCACCCATCTTGCTAGCCCATAAGTACGTACAAATCAAATAAAAACCTAATCTTTACACAGGTCGCGTTAATTCGGTAAGGTGTAGAAATTCGAGGCGATTATTTTAGAAAAAAATTCACCATTTGATAATCAATGATGACGTCGATCCGCACAAACACCACACACGTTTGTAACCTTGGCATTCGACAATTATCAGTGTCCGCGGGTCCTGTTCTACCGAATATTTTTCCTTCTTTCCGCCTCTCATACATTGCAACATTCAACAACATAATACACCATCATTCGTTCGTATATTTTTACCTCGACACGTATTGCGTAATTTCTTATGTTGCAAGTTTTTTTTTCTTTATCTACATATGAATTCATTTTCACGGTAACTTCAACTTCGGTGCAGACGACCAAGCTAGGGAAAAAAGTGAAAAAATAAAGACGTCGTCGCGGCGTTAGTTCGTCTTTATCGTGGTCCAGTCATCGATACCTCTTTGTCAAAATTTTAGCCTATTATCTCTCTCGCTAGTCTCTTTCTCTACAAATAGCCATGAGTTGAAGTCACCTCCTGTCGAGAGTGGGCACAGTGATTTATATCGGATATTTTGTTTACCCAAGTGTGAAATATACTCTTGAGGTAGATAAATTTTACAATGTGTTTCCAGGCAGTACAGAAATGAAAGAAAAATCGGTTCAGCCGATGATTACAACATGATATCTCCTATACACGATTATAATCTGATTCAGTGTAAATATCTATTTGAATTTCAATATGGTGGAATTTCGTTAAATATTTATTAATAAAAATACAAACGGTCCGCTTCAGAGAAAGGGGGAGAGGATGTTGAACGATTTCGATCTTCCTAGCTCCATATTTCGGAAACAGTGAGTCACTGGAGGCACGATGGGTCAAATCAAAAAGCTGAAGCGATCGATCTCAAACAAACGAGGTATCTACCTACGAATATAACTGAATTGGATACTGAATAAGACAAAATAATTTTGATTTTAGAACGTAATTTTCGAAACACAACTGCAGGGATAACATCTGCATCATACGAATAGATAGGTCCTTCCAACCAATCTCACTTCAAAAATCATTACAAGAATTGATAAAAACCACCAAAAAAAAATCTTCAGTAGCGATAAACTTCTCTCTAAATCACCTCGTTGAAAATAAAAGTAAAAAAAATTTCATCGACGAAATGCTCGAATTGTTGATGGATGAAATACACGAAGAAAGAAATGATTTCAAACGTAAACTCTTATGTATCCTTATACGGAAAGATAGAACACCAGCGAGAAACTACGACAGGAAAAATTAATTGCGGAATAGAACACGTCTGGTGTGTGTAACGGTAACAAGATAAATTCACCCCTGAAACAGTTAACGAAGATTGAAAAAATAAAGAACCCAGAGAAAAGACATTCGAGCGAGATTTTGAAAGGTATTTATTATCGCAGTGAGTGCAAGAGAAACAACAACCAATCCAACACACTTATCAGCAATGTATTTCGATAATTTTTCGAAACGTTGAAAGAACTATGTACTCGTACCATAGTAGAAAGCTCGCCAGAGTCTGCGCTACGTAATTTCAGAGGTAAAAAGCAACGCAGGACCCAAGAAGGGAAAAAACCTATCCCATATAGAGCAATTAAAACCACACCTTTTATGGCAAACTGGAAGAACGTCGAGACTTGATAAATGAAAACCAACGTCTCGTAATGGCTTTTATGAAAAACCAGTTTAACTTGGGAGAAAATTACACGCGGAAAATATTCTCTCACCTTGGAATTGCGCAGTGTTATAGAATTTCGCTACGTTCGAAAATTTGTCTCGATCAACCTGCGAGAAAAAAAATTGCCAACGATCATATTTCCAAGTAAAAACTCACCCACTAGGTACCTCGAGTGGTCGTGCACAGAGAGGTAGGTGCCTCTATAGACGTACTTTTTTCGCAACTTATTAGTACTACGGTGGTTTTAATTACTTCTAAGTGTTAAATGACGGATCTCACCCATTCTGTGGGTAATAAGTATTTCGACATTGCCTAAAATGTTTTCCGTGAATCATTAATAACGTTTACGCGATACACCGCGAATTAGGCAATAACGATGACCCTGCGCAATAATTGTTTCATGCATGTTTGCGAACAGCAACGTCTCAATCGGAACCGGTTCTGTTGAAAATACTATTCAACGATGCAATTTTCTCTCTTTATATCGATTGTTTCTGCTCCTCAGCTCGGCCATTTAATATCAAACTGGCATTATTCTCGAGTTCAAAATTTAAGCCAAGGTTGAAACCGAATCGTGTACAAGGTTTACGGAAAGATTTTCACCTAAAAAGACGCGTTTGCAAAATGAAGGCTGAGAGGCAACCACGTACCCCACCAACCAACCGGATACACGTTTACCCGAGTCCCGAGTCGAGCCGAGCGTCTTCAAAGGATATTAACCAGACGTGACGGCTAGTTTAAATGAGGTGTGCTGCGGTGATACGGTTTAGCACAAATTTACATTAATTACTAAACCAAAAGTTCACCGTTTTTCTTCGTAGATAGGTAACATAACTTGACATATTAATGCATTCTTGTGAAATTCTTTTTTCGGTCAATTTCAATATCAAGCAACGCATAGGCTACAAGTATAAGCACCTAATGCCACGATTGATTAAAAATGTCGCAGGAGTTAACCTTTCCTCTTTCCCCTCATGTAGGTACTACGAACCTTCAACTATTCTAACACCGTCTAAACATTTTATGAGAAGTAAGAACATTTAAGCGTGAGCTCGACTAAACATAATTTGTACTTATATCTACTTCGACTAGCACATCACAAAATAAACCAGATGAACCCTGAGACTGAATTCCAACAAGTGAACTAATCCATATTTCATGTGACAATGTCATGACGTCACGGAATCATCAAAAGGGATGTCTAGTTCGACAGACGACATTTCTCAATAATTGTCAGTCGACGAGATGCGATGAGCTGTTGAGTGATTAATTAGCTCGTCATACAGATTACCTTAGCTTGGCGCTTGGTTGTTGCGTTCTAAAATTAGTTGGGCTATGCTATTGGGTCTGGTGCTATGTATATAGATCCATCCAGCCGAGTAAATACACCTTGATCTATAAATCGATAACATATTTTAGACAGAATACCTATGTGTGTAAGTTGGTGGAGTTCCGACGGCGAGATATTGTTTTCGAGATGACTCGCAATCATCTCGTAGAAGCAGCCTTCGGTAATGATACCTTCAACAACGGATGAACAACGTGGCGCAATCTTTCAATATAATGATTTCATGGACAGCCATGAATATTGAATACGACCGTATAGTTTCGCGATTCTTTTGTTGATTTTGTTTTTGTTTTTATTTTTCGTCGATGAATATAATTATGTATTAATAAATATGAAGCGACAAAAAAATAGCATAAACCGAATCATTCGATTGGAAATCATGGTCAACAACATAGAAAGCGTTTCTTATTTATACTTGGTAAAGTGATGTACAGAGCTGTAGAGAGATAAGGAGAGGAAGAGGGTAGTTTGCTTCTCCGAAGTCTAAAAAAGTGGCTTACATGGTAGCAGAGCGTGGTTTTTTGAAACATAGAATACAACAGAACGTGTTTTTTTTTTAAAATAAGGAAACGATTAAGGATGCTCGCTAAGGGTAGTCTGGTATCGGGGGTTGAGTAGTTGTAGGGGACCAGAGGGATAACTATGTAGTTTGCGTTCAAGTTCAACGCTATTGTAGAACATCCTATCAGTAATCAATATTTTTAGCCAAATTATTGGGGGGAAAAAATAAAAATAAAATAATGATGACTAGGTAGGTCTGACTTTGACAACCTCAGTCTTTATTGACATGAGAAATCGACATCAGTCTTAGAACACATTAGAATAGAAAATGATAAGCTCTGATCACATCTAGTGAGATCCAGACCTTCCATGCATCTCATTTGACCTGATCAGATCTGACTATGATTGAATCAGATCTCGTCAGAAAAAAATGTTGATCGGATTAAATCGGTTCACGCCTGATTAGATCCGCACATTATCCGGCTTCGATTAGATCCGACCTGCCAGATTCAATCAGGCCTACGTTTTGATCGGATTAGATCTGATCAGATGCAATATGACAAGCCTGATTGTATCTGATCAAATCTAATCAGATCCGGACGGACGGTCCCCAGATCCCATCACAGCTAACCAGATATCAGGTCACAATTTTGATCGGATTAGATCTCATCCAAATAGAACAGACCTGATTGGATCTGATCAGATCAGATCTAATCAGATCCAATCAATTCAACACCATGCTGAAAAGGGCAAATGTTAAATTGAACTGAACATAACAAACATACCTTTGAGAGTCGGCGAACACGAATTTTCTTAATTTGAGATCTCTGAGGACGATGCCTTGTTCATGACAGGCTCTGACCGTTTCCACGATCTGTTTGAATAATTTTTTAGCTTCTGTATCTTTTAATCTTTTTCTTTGACGTACGTATGAATGTAGGTCTCCGTGAGACGGAGGAAATATCAAATACAGGAACTTATCTCCTAATATCACTTCGTGTAATTTATTTATGTGCGGATGAGAATCTAGTAAATAATGCGCCGATAAAAGATTCGAGCTGTTTTCTTTCGGTACTATCTGCAAACAGAAAAACAAAAACGAGAACATGAAATAATGATCTTGACCAAAAAAAAGTCGAAAGTCGACTGTATTGTAACGACATTTTGGTAACATTTTAAATTATTCTACAAAAAAAAACAGCATTGCCTCGAGAATGGAGCTTTATTAAATAAAATCTCTCTTTCGTATGGCTCTTTCGAGCCACGCCATCGCACGTGGTTTCATTCAACAGAACGGAGGCTGTAGAAGTATGTATTTCGTTAGATCAGAATAAAAGTGACCATCTACCCCCATAAAATCGCCAGTTCCGATTTCACTCAACGGTATACTTCACGCCATAACGTATCGTGCATTCGATGCAATTTCATTCATAATAGAAATCCGATAAACAGGTGAGGAAAAATGTTGAATAACTAGTATCCTTTTGAAAACCAGTCCTTATATTAACTAGCAGCTGGTCAAAGGAAACGACCAACATGCATACCACACACACGCACATCTGTACAAAGGACGACGCTGCAACAGCATCCGACCCGTATCAAGTAGGGTGCAAAACCCTAGGTAATAGTAGGTATCCCGAAAAAATCTTAGCCTAGCCAGGTGAGTTGGTATAAGCATTAGGCAGGTGTGTCATCTCGAAGCATACTACACACGAAATCTCGTATTCACCTTACACATCGCTGTACCATTGCCATATACAATAGGTTCTCTATCAATTGTTCAACCAATATTGTAACTTCCCCTCACAAGCATGAGCACCGCATGCTCTAGGCGGTTTCGACACGACCTTCTCCGTGTCCGGCCATTCTAACAAAATTCTTCTCTCGACTTCCGAAATTATTTATCCACGAAAATTATTTTATCACATTTGGCAACGATTACTTTTCGAGTATCATTTGGTAATCAGTTGTGAATTTCGTTATCAGAAAATTATGACAGTCTTTCTAAACAAGTCGTATACATACACTGAGCGATAAATTACGTGGCGTGGAAAAGTTTCGAAAAATTTCGTAAAAATTTCAAACGCTTTTATAAGTACCGATTTCGTAGGCGCGTGGTAATAGACAAATAAAACCTACTCTCGTCTATACGTCTTATATGTAGAACGATTTACCAAACGTTCGGTTTACATTTCATCGGCCCAGTGGTATCGATCTGTTCAGTGAGCTCAAATACGAGTGTAAAAAATTGGCAAATTTTATCAAAGTAATTTGGAATCTCAACAATACTTAATCTTTCGCTTAAAATTTCGCTGATAACACAAGTACCTACCTACCTACTTTATGGGCTAGAAAATGAGATTGTTGAAAAAGCCCTTCATTCTCATCAGTAGGTCAACGACAAAGTCTACAAAAAATTCGCGAATGAGGCCCATCCGAAGTTTAAAGGTTGAAAATTTCATCATATTTTCGATAAAGACTTCGAATTAAAAAAATTTCCAGTAACCAAATGGAATCAGCTTAGGTAATTTGTTTAAAATTTTTTATCATTTTTAATACATAATATAATTCAAATTGGAAACGTCAGTTTTTTTTTGGAAAGGAAAGGAAGGGAAGCTTGTATGAATTTCCTCCGGAAGAAATTCATAAAAAACATCCCTCCGTGACTTTTTTTCCATTTCTCATTTAATATTGTGGATATTAGCATTTGAAAAATTCATTTTGAAAATGTTTCAATGATTTCAACGTTTGAATTATCTATTACTTACATCTTTCAGAGTCAGAAAACACTGGTTAAAATTCTGAAAAATTATAAATGGTATTAAATCGCTTGTTCTAGGGGGGGGGGGGTCGAGTGCAATGACCTTGAGAAAGCCCATCGAAACCTCCCCTCTTCACTTCTCATGAATTTCAAACATCAAAACGCCCCTCGAATGAAAGTCATCGTTTTCAACCTGTTTATCCATATTATAGTCTTGAGTGAACATAGTATAGCTTCCTCATAGCAACAACAATAAGGAAAAAAATACAAGTACTTTGACTTCTTAAACAATGACCGGAGTTTTTTTATCAACTTGAGCATGCATTTGGAAGAAATATCAAGAACCAACTTCCGATTTCCAAAAGTTATAGCTCCTCAAATCTTCTCAACATATTGCAGCTATTAATCATCAAGTTTTTCGTCAAAATCGAGAAATACCCACACGATCTGCTTATTATTTGTAGCTCGAAACCTACGTTATTACTGTCAAATTGTAGAACTCCCTGCATAAATGTAGGTATATTTATATGTTTCGTCATTTTCACGGTCAATCATACCAACAAAATTTCTTAATTTTTGAGAGCAAACAGTTTCATTATGATGTCATATTTAAGATATCACCTGCGCAATATAAGTGGTTATTGATAACTTTTGAATGGTACTGATAACAGTAGAATCTACTCGAAATCCTGAACGATAAAATGTATTCATTTCAACTTCACGTGCAATGCCCGTTCTAAAATACTCGTATGTACCCAAACTTACTCAACTCAACTCGATACCAATAGGCATTAGGTAGGTACACTGAAATTACCTAAATTTTAGGCGTGCCAGAGCTGATCCATCTATTGTGAACTTTTCCCCGCCACAAAATACTCCCGACTTCCAACTACATACGACATAGAGTTACAGGTATACTTGTACGTGGTACGTGTTACCCGCGAAACTCATTTTTTTACGTCAGAAATGAAAAATGCGAATTAGAAACACCTCAAAAATAATACGTAGGTGTGCCATACAGTACACAATATTACAAAAGCGGCGGCGTCCAGAACGCATCACATCTTGGGCACGAATTACGCGGTCATTCTCATTTTCAAATCGTATAGCCGTCGAATTAAATGGTGCGAACAAGCGGAATCTCATGAGCAATCTATTGCTGCATAATGAAGAAATCAAACGGCACGTTGCCAGATATTTTTCAAGAAACCAGACGGGCGATATGATTCTTTTCTCTGTGTTATTTTTTTCTTCTTCATCATCATCATCATCATCATCGTCATTCGTAATTAATTTATTTTGATAAATTCAAACCGTGATATTTATATAGTTTACGTGTATATTCAGCTGTCTCGAGTAAAAGTGAATATTTGTACGACCTTCGTACAGATTGCAAAAACTTCATTTTCATTTAACGTAATTTTTAAATCTGTTTATATCGTTTAACCATTTTATGTAGGTACATAAATTCTAATCAAGTTTAGCTCGATAATAACGTAAGAAAATGAAAGAAAAAGGCGAATTTAAATATTTAAATCATGCATCGGACATCAACATGATTATCCTTACACGAGGAAAATTTCACAAACATGGTCATTTCCATTCTTCGACGTCGATGTCATAAAAATTGGCAACGAGAAAAACGCACACCTAGTCTTCGCAAATTCAGCATTATGTTGAACAAAAGCTTAGTCCAGAATCAAGTTCATTGTAATGGATTTTATTCCTGGCCATATTATTGAACGTGATCACGGTTCTACAAATAGGTACATATCAACAATACAGGAATTACACTTTAAAACGAGAACAGCTTAACAAAGTACAATTATTACTGTTTTAAAAAAATATTACCAAGAATTTTGGTAAACACGCTTTCACAGCTATTAATGAAATGAGAAAAAAAACAACACGAGGTAAGATTTGTAAATATTTCGAAATAAAACGTATGAAAAAAAAAGAACCTCGCTTGAAAAAGCAGCAACCGTTTATCCGAAAGCGGATTACACACAATGAGCATTAAAACATCCTATAAGATCATCAAGTACAAGGAATCTGTTGGATGGAAATACTTCCAACAAAAGAAAACAGACGTTAAATTTTTCTGTCACTTTATTATTTGGATGCAGCCAACTCCCTCAAAAGAGACAACAAAATCTTCTAAGAGCCAAAAACCTAAAAATATGGTAGATTTATATTGTATCTAGATTTACTATTGTAGCGTTATAAAATTTAATTTCCTGTCAGATAATTTTTTTATGGTAAAGAATGAGAAACCAAAGGGAAGATCACAAGAAAAACAAAATAAAAATAATGAAATGCTAACTGATCGTAAACATTATGAATTGAGTGGGGTGGGGGATCCAGAAAAAGGGGATCTTTATTGTCCTTTTAAAAATGCTTTTCAAAGATTTTGAATCCTCATATATATTTCAAAACTTACAAAAAATATCACGAAAGTTGATCGTGAAAAAGGTGATAAAATGGTTCTGAAACTGTATTTTAGAAAACAGTATAAAGACGAGAGAAATTTCGCTCTAATATGTAGAGGACTTTTCACGATATATCTATAGACTTTCTGAATTTAAACGGAAAATTTTTAATTCAACTACAAGGTGTCTGGAATTTCAACCACACAAATTTAAAATTTCAGCACATCTCAAATATAAAAATGTATAGCTACATATGTATTTGGTTTGTGAGCTCTCAGGAAAGATATACTTACGGGAGATTCAAAATCATATAATTTTTTCAAGATTTGAAAATCTCAAACTTCAACTTTCAAATTAAGAGCTGGGAAATTCAATTTTTAGTCGATAAGAAAATTTTAAATTTTAAAAAATTAGGAAGAACCTTTTTTCACTCTATTTTCAACGAGTTAAATCTGAAAATACAACTTCTGAAAAAAGTCAGCAGCCGGAAATTCAAACACGATTTCTACTTTTGGCTGTATCGATGAATTTCCAACTGACCATTCATCCATTTCCCCGGATTGCTGGTCTAATTTAATTTCACCCACTCACACATTTCACACAGTCACTTATTAAATTAATGGATTTTTCATAAATTCGTTGAATAACTACGTTCTCAGTTAACCTATGAAAACGACGTCAAAATCAGACGATTCTTAAAATACCATTTATCGACCAAATGTAGATAAACTTACAGTGATAACTCAACACTACGTATCCAATATTCTTGAAACGCAGCGCTTCGATTGTATTTTTCCTACAAAGTCGCTGTAGTTCAGTAAAAGCATTTTCAAAGTCTCAAATGTGGCGTCTATTTCACGCTCAAATCCATCTAGGCTACTAAATCTCACCCATGACGTATTAAGAAAGTTACACGATTGGAAAGTTTTGCAATACATTATAGAGTCAAAAAACGGCCAGTTTTCACGATAAAACACAATTTTATCGTATACGAGTAAGTAGTTATACAAAACTTGGCTGGATCAAGGACGACTTTAAATTTTATCTAGATCGAATCAGCGAAAAAAAAATAATTCAAAGCATTGACATTCGAACGTGTAATTTTTGCTTGTAGAATTTCAAATCTGAAACACGTTAGAAATAAATTTCGTCAACGTGATGACGTTAGTGTGAGAAATTTACGTATATTTATCAAAAATAAAATACCAAATCGCTTTCGAGAAAAATCCTTCGATAATGAAAGAAATTAAGTAAGAGTTTGTCTACGTCTACAATAACAAAACGTATGTAGGTAGTAGGTACACTTCCCCAGCTCTAGCCGACATTTTATCACACATTTTATAACTAGAGCCGATAATAATAAATCAATGACCGCGATTACACAATGTGTAAACGTATACAACAATTTTATTTCTACCACGTTAGTACACGCGAGAACATGTAGGTACCTATAATCCTACATACTCGTAAGTAAATTTTTTTTATTTTCAAATGACGCGACTAGGACGATTCATTTCTACAGACACGAATCGTTCGCGATCGCCGCATACAATGCGCTTTTCCCAATTATTTGCTTAGTTTGACACTCGTTGTGTTTCTTCGTTTGAGCAATTTTTACTTAATAAAAACAACACCGCGGTATTCGCGCAATTCGCCATTAAATTACAAAATTGCAAACCGACCCGATAACGCATACGAGAAGCGATCTTACGAAAAAAAAATTTTGACGTTTTGGAAGTTGCGTTAATTTTAGACTGACGAGTGACGACTAATTTATCATCCGCATTATAATAAATTACGCGTTTTTTTTATTGTTAATTTTACATTTTTACACATTTCCTTGCGTCATTTATTTGTAAAATATCTAACGAAACAAGCTATTTTTTTCGTTCGACGCGCAGTAAACAATCGCGAAGATTTTTTTTGCTTATTAGTTACGTTAACGTGAATATCCGCCTTGTACGTATATTTTACCATATTAAAATGCGATTTTTGATTTCAAAATCAAATCGTGGTGCAGAATCCAAGTACGACGATTGGCAAAACAGAGAACACATTCTGAGTAATTTTTCAACATTTTATTAAATATAGGTAGGTAAGTCAAGAGGTGAACTTGTGGAAAATTTGTCCATTCGTAGGTACATTCGAGTCTGATGAGACCTAAAGTTTTCAATGCCTTTGAATACCGCCTCCCTCCCTACCATCATCGGTGCTTAGAAAACCCATGAAATAAAACCAGGCAGATTTGTAATAAATCGATCACCTACATACTTCGTAAACTCGTTGAAATTGAGAGGAGAATGAATAAAAAGGAAAACTACAGACCAACAATGACCAAGCCATTGAAGATACGTAGGCGTTTTGCCAATCCATAAATCCACAAAATACTCGTAGAAATACTTGGTTTGATTGCGCGTTTAAAAATAGAAGAGATGTAAAAGAAGAATACATTTTTTTTAGAAAAACACGGCAAAAATGTTTTAAAATTGAACAAACGTATCCGTATGTAGAGTAATGATGAATTGTTTGTTGGGTCAACCGGAAAAATGGGTATTGGACAGATTTTAAGGTATTTTTTGGAAACCTGGAATTTACAAAATGTCACTGGCGGCTTCAGAACGACATGAAAATACCTTCAATAGACCCAGCATGTTGAAATTAGGGAATAGAGCGAATTTTAAGTAAGTACAATTTTGTGTGGAAATTCAACTTTTAAAAAAATCTGCTGGAGACTCCAGAACAGCTCACAAAACTGTTCGAAACGTATTCCAATCGATTAGACAGGTCGAAAATATAAGGGTAGTAGGTACATACATAGCCTACAAAATTTCAGCTTTATAGGTCAATATGGTAAAATTTTAATTTTTCCCCATTCTTAGCTGTTTGATTTTCAAAAATTCACAAAAATCGAAACATGCATTTTAGCCTCTGAAATTTCCGCTAGAGTGATACATTTTTGCATGCTTTTTTGATCCAGCTTTGTCTAGTTTAAAAATGTTTATGCCAGTTCGGACACCTTCATTGTTAGACTAGGGATTTATAGCGTTCTAAAAAACCACAGCTAAAAAACAACGTAATGAAAAAACTATAACCGCTGCTTCTTTACAAAAACTCAAATTTTGAATATTTTATTCCCCCCCCCCCACCCATCACTCTTCTTCCCCTTGAAGTTCAACACAGATATCACAGCATAAAATGGCAAGTGAAAATTCTTCACAAAATAAGAACAGTCATCCGCATTATTTTGAAAATTAGAATTCGAGTGGACAAATTCTTGAGGGTTCAATGAACTTTACACCCAAAGCAACCAGCTCATGGAGGTATATGACATGTTTCACAAAATCAGGAAATTAGCCAATTTTGAAAACCAATGGCTTTCCACGAATTGCCTCAATGAAATTTGATGTACCCACACCATATGATATACTTCTCCCCTCCCCTCTCTACAAATCCCAGTTTTTTTGAATGAGAAATTCATTGACCTGGACCCTGTCCGAATTCGTAATTAAAAGGGAACCTTTTGAACTAGTACTGTCCGATTTGAACAAAGCCAAGCTAGATCGAAAGAGCATCTCCTTAAACCCCAGTCAACAAAATTAGAAGTCCAGTTCATTTTTGAATGTTCAAAAATTACTAAGTATAAAAATAAAAATAAAACTGTTTTGAGGGCAATTTTTAAATTTTTTTTATGGAACATACATTTTTTGAGCAAAGTCAACCAATGTAAATAATCCCTTCCATTTAACTCCACATATCAACAAACCAGTTTTGGGTCATTCTGGAGCCTTCAACGATTTTTCGATTATCCTCAAAAAAAGGAAAGGCCAAAAATGAACTTTGTTTTAGGTGGTTAGGTAAAAGTAAATTTAAATTTTTGACCAATTGATTTCCTGACGAATGTATGAAATTCTACGACCAAATCAACAAGAAACTCAGTAGCTAAATCAATCTGTCATTGTCATTTTCATTTTAGAGGATCAGATTTTTTTATAAGCATAAATTCGATTAATAATCATCATAAAACGATAAAATTGCTGATTCAATGAATGAAAGTGATCGATGGACTATATAATTTAGTAATACCAAGTTCGGCAATTGAATTACACCAATCGTTCACAGTACAACTTCAACTATTTCGTCAGTAAAATAAATAAGGTCCACTATAATTCCAGTCCAGAAAAAAGAGGATCTTCTTTAGCAGAGGAAAGGGAAGTTCATTCAACTTCGTTGCTCCTTTACATTCACTTATTTTAAAATTCAATTTCAATACCCACCTTATAGTATAAGCCTATTTTACACCTTTAAAATCGCACACTGACTCGATTAACCAACTGCATGCGATACCTTAATAAAAACAAACTGATTAACCTTGCACTTTCACACACAACCTCTTATCAAATATCCAACATGAACTGCATCGAAACAACGAGAGAAAAATACCGAAGCAAAACCTCGATCGTCTATCGACAAATATTAATTACAATCGATGTCTCCAACACCCACTTTAATGTCAACAAGAACAAAGACAAACGCCAACCGGTGATCTAAATTTGGAAAAACAAACCTATAGGTAGATGTTATACATTCATTCGAACAAACACCTTTGAGACAATACGATATAGAAATACGACATTATAAACTTGTAAGCAGCTAAGCACGCGTTCGTTACGTAATCCAAGAGCAGACAAAATAACTGTAGATTAATACGCAGATATTTCACAATGGATTTGACCGTTATTTTTATAATGTCGTTTACCTATGGTTAATAATAAGAACAGCCACTTAAAAAAAGGAACCCCTATAATCACATTTAACCGTTGTTAACTGCCAGCCAATTCTTTTCTCGTAATTATTCGTTTAGAAACTCCCTATTGAAAATTTTCCAACGTGATTCAACAATGAATGCATCTCGTAATAAACTGGAATAGAGATGCTAAGAATGCTGAAATTTAATCGCGTTCAATACAATTTGACAAAATTTTACAGAATAACTAGACGTCGACTTATGAATTTAATGTACTTAGGTAGATGTACGATGTAAACTTTTTCTTTTTATATACTTTTCTTTTCGTAAATAATGCACATAATTAAGACATGAATCTAATCACGTCGATGATATCTAATGTGGCTTTCGAACAAATTTAGATTTATTCCAGGAATTTCACGATGTCTTAAGGACGAATAATTATAACTCGTCGAGTCGGTTAAACTTCAGCAGGAGAGTGGGACTGAAATTTTTGGAAACAACTCAAGGTTTTTCGATACATTTTAAAATAAAAATGATTAAACGTAGTAAAACTGGAAAAGAAGAAATATTGGTGAATTTTTCCACAGAGCAAAGACATAATTATGAAGGGCGTGGAAATCAATTTGGAATTTCTTTTCCGCAACAGTTGGACGGAGGAAAATATAAAAAAATTGCAGATCTGGGAATTCGAAATTGGAATTTATACCTGGAATAATTTTCTTTCAGTTCACCCTGTATTTTTTCAGCGTTTACGAAAAAATTGATTTCAATGGTTAAAAGTAAAAAATTAATTTGATACGCATTATTTTTATGATTATTATTGCAGATCAAGTGATCAAATCATATTTTCACTATTCACTCGAAAAACCAATGTTTTGGTAAAATACGTAAGATTGATAAGAAAAGCCCCGTCTGAAGCCGGCACACGAGCGGTCGAGCGCCCTTTATACGTGAGCGCCCGGTCAGATTGGAAAACCCATCGCGTGTCATTCAAAACAATGATACTGAAAACACCGCCCACTGGTAAAATACTGCAAATTTCATGGCAGACTGAAGACGCGTCACCTCAACACATAGTAAATGCAAACAATTTACTTATTATTCGTTATTATTACGAGAAAAAAATCATCACTCTCGAAAGCATGAAGAAAATCTGCAATCGCGATAAGAGCCGCTAATTAACAGGTCGCTAACAATTGCAATTAATTCGACGAATAAATCGTCGCCGAGCGTTTACGACGTACGCGCGCCAATGGTGAGCTAAGAGCAGAAAAATACTCTTGAGGTCGATCGCTGCTGTTCCATCTCATTAAAATATACCTTGACACGGATTATCAGTGTACTCGACCCCGCGCCCACGCCTTCGCGAGGACGATGCTATCACCACCCGAACACCCTTGGTCATACCGCAATGCCATTCGCTACCGTGTCATATCCGATATTACATTAATTATGAAATTGCACATGTGTGTGCCGATGAAGAAAAAAAAAATCAACCAGTAAATGGAGAACAAGTTTACAGTAGATGTCGCGAGCTGATTCTTTGCTCTCTTACACATTCGTTGCTATCATTTTAACAAAATCAACCGTTAGCCAAACAATAAATCATCTTTGGAAGGTCGAATCTTCGCGGTAAACCCTTCGAATTAATTACAATCGCACGGTTGAGTTGATTAAGGACATCTTTGTCGTTGTATGTAAATTTTAATTACGCTCGAAAAATCGCACGTATTTATCAAGCGGTTTATCGAAATTTTTTGACAATGATTTCAAAATGAATTTTCCAACACTATTTAGGTATGCGAATTGTTTACAGAATTACGCAAGCTTTTGTGATTTTTAGGAAATGGTAAAATTTAATACATTTTAAGTGCTTTAGAGACCGTCCAAAAGTTCAAAGGTGATGATTTTCAGCTTGACCAGAAGAAGCAAAATTGAGTAATATGCCTAATGTCTAATTAGAAACGGAAAGGGACACTACACTTCGAAGTAATATGTACAAAAAAATGAAATCTTGATTTGACTTTTAAAAACAAACAAAACACATCTTCTACCAAAATAAAGGAGTTACAGGTAGTGAAAAGTATTTTCACAATTCAAAAAATTTCCAAATTAATGATTCGAAATCGATCATCCCAAGGGAAAATAACTGGATCTGATGAAGTTATGAACAGATCTATTCTGGTCAAAATTCTGATCTGATTGGACTTGGGACTTGGGGAATATCCAAATCTGATTACATCTGATCTCGTCCAATCAGGTCTAATTAGATCTATTTTAGATCTAGTCATATACAATTAGGTCTCACCGATTGGCCAATCAGGGATGGATAAATCTAATCCAATCAAAACTTTGATAATTTTTCAATATTCTACTAATTTCATGATTTTTCTCAAGATTTTAAAGAATTTTGTATCCAAATCAAATCTTCGAATTGTTTTTCAACAAATTTTATCATTACAACTCGAGTTGTGCCCCTAAAAATTTCAAATCTTCCTGATTTTCTTTTCAAGCAATATTTCACCCCCTTCCATCACAAAAAAATGTTTCAAGGTCATTAAAGTTGAAACAATGATTTTTCCGAAAAAGAATTTCATAAAGCAAGGTCAGATCATAATACAAATAGAGGGAGATGAAATAATCAGAGCTCTCTTTAGGTAAAAATTTTTATTTTTGTTGAGTGTTCCAACAAAAAATTTACAAAAATATAACTCTTCCAGAAGAATTGGAAAAAAATCGTTTTTGGCATTAAAATTTACAAATTATTAAAATCAATTAACCCAAAGTGCAAACTGCCAAAACAGAGGAAAAATGAAAATGAGAGGTAAATTATTTCTAAATTCCTAAAGAACGTCTAAAGATGAGATATCGATGAAGAAGTTGCAAATTCTTAATGAAATCCAAGTCGACGACCCTTCATCTCGGATTATAAAGTTGGTACCTATGCATATGCCAATTGAAATTTACAATCAACAGTTTCAACCTCCCTCCTCGATTTCTCACTACTTCTGAACCAAAATAATGAATTTATCCCACAAATTGTTCGGTTTTGAACAAGTCTTTCAATTTTTATACTGTGAAAACGACAGAAATCCTATGAGAATTGCAGCACAAGAAAAATCAATGAAATCTATCAAAAATCAGAAAATTTCACTGAAAGATAAATGAATTTTTCTCACTTTTTAGAGATCGTATTCCATCGAGTGATTTTCAACAATATTTTCCATTTCCTCTAATCACGCTACAAGCTTCACTTTTGGTGAATTTTTTTCAAAAATTGCTCTCCCAGCTGTAATATTCACTGATTCAAAATGGAAAAATAATTACTTGAAGGACTTTACCAAATTAATATTTCTGCTATTTTTTTCATTTCATAAATTGAGAAAATATTCATAGAAGATAATTGGAAAAACGAAAATTGAAAAATTTCAAGAAATGTATCGTTAAAAATAAATACATAGGACTCCGAAAGCAATTTCCAGTCAGGTAATTAATAATGTTTAACGTCACGAGCACGACATGAACTTCCAAACGAAACCTGGCAAAAAACCGTTGACAAAGTTAATTAACTGATAAAAAATGTATATAAAATGATAAAAACACGAAAATAAAATTTCGCCTTTATAATACATTAAAAACTCGTTCGAAAGCATTTTCATGCTTTTAATAACGTTGAAAGTTGACATAAACTTCAAAAAACTCATCGAAAGAGCTGAAATTTACTGATAGAATTTTTGAACACAGAGACTCGGGTATAGTTAAGAGTATAATTAAAACCGTCGAACGTCTATCTAAAAACTTATTCAACTCTGTAGGTATTATTAATTTATGGTTGAAGAGTAAAAAAAAATGAGTAAAAACCTTCAAAATAATCGTCTAATGATTGCTATCTTAATCAGAAAGATAATGTCAGCTACACAGCCAAGCCAAATAATGCCATAAACCAGTCAATGGTGTCCACTGGTAATTTTCGTTGTTTCAAAACAACATTGACCTTCTTTAACGCGAAGTTGGTGAAGTAAAACAGTAACGAGGTAACGCGTCAAATAAACTGAACAGCATCGAAGCGTTTTCCAAATATCACAAACCTACATTTTTTCCAAATTCCCCCATTTTTTTCTGGTAAAGGGAATAAAAATCGCTAGGTACTAAAGAAACTTAGAAATTATTAGCTCATCAGTATTTTTTCTGAATTCTGGGTTAAAGTGTCTGATCTCTGATGATGAAGTGTTGCATTTTTGTAACACTGATTCGATCACGAAGTTTATAGAAGATCAAATGACCTATTAAATTTATTCTTTCGAACGTATAGTAGTGGGTAATCAAAGTATGTGCTATTTGGTCGTGCGTCAATTCAATATAACTTATTTCACTATCCGCAAAATGAAAAATTTCCTACGGCCATCTCGACAACTTTGGTAAGATAAATATTACATTACTGGTACGCTGCAACGCCACCGTAACTACAGGAAACATTATACACGCAATACGGTTATTGATAGCAAGGGCAAATAACCTAATGGTGTCTGCTGCAATCTTAATGAAACACGCCGCGGGAAATTTTGTCAAGCACCGCTTCACATAGAAACGACTGAAGGTCTCGATCGCGTATTTCGATTGTCTCTTGCGAAAAGTTTCACAAACATTTTATTCCTATTTTCCTTAACAAATCGCTCGCCGATTTGTAAATTTTTTGGTCACGACAGATATGCCTACGTAATGCTGCAGAACAAATATTACGCCCAGATTGCTTACAGCTTGCTTGTGTTGTTAACACATGACTCAAAAATTGATGGATGCTTTAATTTTTTAATATCCAGGTGCGAGCGTTGAAGATCAAAATTTCGTAGGTGGGGCGAATTTGCATCATTTTTATAGTCAATGAACAACAGCATCGTTTTTCATTTATCAGGATGCCACCGGTTAAATTTGGATACAAGTGTTGGAAGAATTTATTTTTAGCAGATTCCCTTGAAAATATAGCTCTTGATGACCTAATTCTTGAGTTATACACACTTGGGTGAATGAAGCTAATCCATCAATTGACCATTCTGAAAACCAAAGTCTCGTACATCAATTCCCTGTACTTTTTTCCCAATGTCTCCACTCAAAAAGAGGCTGGTCAAGATAATCTTTCAACTGTTGCCACTGGAGACAAACTGATGGCGAAGGACGAATTTCAGAAAAAAATGAAATCGTCTAATCCAAATTTAATCAAACTATACGCTATTAAAAAAAAATTTCAAAAGAATCTTACCTTACAAACGAAATCTTCTTTCGTGTGTATATTCACACACATATTCAAAGAACTGCCTTCTAATTCATCTAATATCATATATTTATCGGCAACCAGAGATACCGGTGGGCATTTTCTAACTTGCGGCTCGTATTGAAGCACGCTAGTCGGCGAATTAGATCTTTGAGATCCGGCCGAAAAGGCGACCGGCGGAGAGGATACGCGGGGTTGGTAAGCAGCGACTTCGGATCCATTTTCAGCGACCGCATCATCGGCTGTCACGTTCACTGAAGACTGTTCCGCAGCATTTCTTTCCGCTTTGTTTTCCCAACTTAGAAAAGCAGCTAAAACTCGATCCACTTGCATCGAATCCGATGATTTTCCTCGTATCGAGGACGCAGATGATGAAAAGTAATCCAACGTCGTACGTTTACTCGTCTGCACCAACCCCTTATCCGTTGGCGAAATTTTTATATCCTTTGGTTTACGTGCATCGCTCGTCCCATTGGCACGATCGCTGAATGTGTTATAGTGATCTTACCGGCTCCATTGTGGCGTGTATTTGTTCTTGTAGTAGCTAACCTGTAACATATAAATCAATCGACAACGGTAACTAAGTGCAAATTTATAGAGAATAGAGGAGATCTTTACAAAACGGAAGCGTGTAGGCATTACGTTAAAATTAAACAGAATATCGTAAAATCTGTGAACTTGCACCATACATCGACGCAGACACGATAATCAATGACGCATGTGTTGGATTACAAGCTCAAAAAACATTACAATGATACAGTGAAATATGTTCGCGTCTGGATTGTATTTCTTTACACTCTATACAGCATACATCGTCGTCGGCTATTAGTTCTTTTCACATATGAAATACCATCATCAGGTAACACCACACCGGAAAGACATTCAACGTAAAACTGCCACCTAACGAATAATTTATGGCATAAGCTGACAGAAGAATTTTTAAACCATATTCTAAACATCGATCAAATTCAAGAGCTGACATTTTCATCAACGGTAAACATTTTTGAAATTTTCAAGCAGACCTCTACAAACAGGGACCGATAATAATTGCACATCGAAATGGACAAATAATGAAAATATTTTTCAACTATCCAAACAATTAATCGAATCAGCCGCTCGAAAATAAATTGAGACGTCATTAATTCGTGTTTAAATTTCGACGAGCATAAAACCTACGCAATGTAACGCGTGGCAAAACATTTCAAATATGACGAGCCAATACCTACTCACTCAAATTGAACAAAAATAAGGGTGAATTAGGTACTTGATGAAATATCGTTTTAAAAATAACTTCCCCGAAAAATTCAGCTATCCACAACCGACGTCAGTAGTTGCAACTTCTCATTAGATTCTGATCAATTTCATCAGTTTTCACTTGCAGGGAAACAGTTTCATCAATCAAAAGTCAAAGCCAGTTTGTCCATCCAACTTGAATCATTCAAGCTAAGGAAGGACGAGACGAGAGGGAGGAGCGGGCAGGGAAAAGAAAGAAATTTGAAAATTTCAACGAAGCAATACCAAACCTCACAACGTTAACAAAAACCAGAAATTTTTCATCATGAGCCATGACTTTAGGTGTTGAAGTGCATTTTTCGAATTTCGGAGAATTTTTGGGCTGAAAATTGGAGAAAAATCAAAATTTTAACAAATTCACGTAGAAAACTGAAATTTGGGACGTACCCTATTTTCGACCCACCGAATCGATTGGACACGGTTTCGAACCATTTCGAGTAGTTCTGGAGCCTCCAGCAAATTTTTGGAACTCGAAATTTCCACAAGATTTCACTAAATTAAATTGAAAAATCAAAATCTTCTCTGCACATCCCAATTATAACATGCTGAGACAAGTGGAGGTGGTTTCAAGCCATTTTGGAGCCTCCAGCAACTTTTTGGAAACTCCAGTCCCTCTCCCTCCAAAAAAAGCTATAAAATCTGTCCAACTCAACTTCAGGCACGTAGGTATGTTTGAAATTAGTGCTTTTATAGTGATCTACCGGTTTTTCGCCATTTTTCCAAAATCAGTGCTTTCCAGTTCGGAATTATATTTCATCCAGCGATCTCATCATTGAAAATTTGAAAAATTCCACCCCCCCCCCCGGTTGAACGTAAAAAGTGATAATCAAAATTCAAAGCCGGTTTTCAACATTATTCGAGTCTATTACAGGTAGTTTCAAGCCGTTTTCGAGCTTCCAGTCCGGTTTCTTATGAAACGTCATAAATGTCATTTTGATGATTTTTCATTTTTGGACCAAAGATTTTCAAAAATTCACCAAAAATCGAAAAATGCATTCTAGAACCTGAAATTTTGACTGATGATATATTTTTGCACGCGCTTTCCATTATCACTGCATCCGGTTCAAAAATTCTTGTGAACGTTGGGATACCTTCCACGCTTTAAAAAAAAACTTATTCGCTTTAGGTTCAACATCATAGTTCAACTGAAGGATAACTCAAAAGTCAAAAGCAGAATCTTCAGTTTTGGTACATGAATTTCAAATGAAGAGTTCAAACTGCAAGGCAAAGATATTAGTATGTGATCAGCACAAGTGTACGTGTTCCACACGAAATTTTTCTGCAAAAAATGATTAGTAAAGAATATTTTCAAATTCAGTTCCACGAGTAATTTACTTAAGGTACCAACTTGAAGAAGTCAACTAATTTTGAAAATATTAGAAAAAGTAAAACGATAAAATATGCACATTTAGATCAGATTTCAAGTTTTTTGCACCTAGCTCAACAACGTCATCATTGAATGCTGCCCAATTGAAACAATACTTCAATTTTCCACTTCTTATTAGCTAATTTCACTGACCTTTTTTCTTCAAAATTCAGTTCAGTGCCTCGCACATTTAAATTTTAAACACGCCATTTCAATGTTTGAACCACCCCAATGTCCTGAATCCACCCATTAAGTTATCCTAATTTATACAACATGTTCTTTGTTTCATGCAATATTCGTTCATTTGAATTTTAATTAATGATAATGAGGGTTGAATTGAAATTTAGCAAACTTTATTAGATCAGGAATAGGGTACCACAATGTGTGAGGTGGTAAGAAGTACATAGATGGCAGTTGCCGGGTTGGTGTTGTTGCACTGCATTCTGCAAGTTTGTGCAACAAGGGCTTGAACTAAACTAACACCATGCAATACAACAACACAAAATGCGGCAAACGTGAAACGTGAAACCAGCTTTATTGCAATTTGCAGTTGCAACTGACTCGACTCGATGATCTGAGTAAATGAATAACCAACCCCGGAATACCTACCTAACAATTGAAGAACATCAATTGTAAGATATTTGGATATTTCGTACGACAGTGATCAAAATCTGACATTGATCGCTAATAAGTCGAGGAACGATGATGATGAAATTGCATTATAAACAACCGCCACATTATCACTACAAAACGATATTTAGTATTATTTGACCAAAAATACGCTTATTTAGAAGCAAAAGCCATTAAGGGTATCAGTTTCATTAGGAATGACATCACTCTTCCGTTCAACGTTCGTTTAGTTGGCGGCTTTATCAAAATGTCAAACATCACGTCAAGTGAAGTGAAGTTGAAAGTTATCATACATTGTATCGAAGCTCGCTGGTTCTTCACAATCCAACTAAAAAATATACAGTTTTTTCACTCTCTACACTGGGTATAAAGTATGGCCAATTCCTCAACGAAATTTCTAGTAAAAAAGAAATCGAGCTTACTCAACACTGACACAAATTTCACGAAAAATTTCAAACGAACTGCATCAGAAGTTTAGGAAAAGTTGAGTTGTTATCACAGCTTATAAGTAACGAAATCAAACACAGTGACTTACGTACCTCAGTAGATTAATCCAAAGATGAACATCCCGTAGCAATAAGAACTTCAAAATAATTACAAAAAATTAAAACATTGCAAAAATGAAAGAAAATTAAACAAAAACAATAGCTAAACTGGCATAAAAATGGAAGCAAAAATGAACACTATAAATTGCGCATTGTACAGCTTATTATGAAAAAATGAATGAAACTTAAAACTTTAACATTAAGAACACTAAAATCCCGGCAAACAGGATATCACAGCTGGTTCAAATTAGCCCGATTTTTGGCATTTAAAAGCTCAAAACACTGCAATAGACACGCAGCGAGTTAGTTTAAACGCACGCACACACGACACTCACTCGGCATCTGGCTCCGGTAAACTAACGACGAAACAACCGTTGGAAAATCGTTATGATTCCCTACATTGTTGAAAGGTGGTGGCCGCAGTGAGGAGGGAGGACTCGTGTAAGTGTAGTCAGCGATTTTAGTAATGAGCAAATTTATCGGCGGAGGTAATTATTTTTATCGTTTACATCCTGTGAAAAATTGATTTCTTTGAATTTCTAAAAATCTGTTGCAAAAAATTGGGTTGGGTTCGTTTCTGATCGCATCGGATATAAGTAGGTATCAACTATGAATGATGACGAAAATCAAAGTTCGAAGAGGCTTTTGTGTTTTATTTTGTTATAAAAATTAATATTCCAATTCATGCTAAAACTAAAAGCAAAGTGAAAATAGTAAATTACGTGACAGGAGCGGAAAGTATGCGATTAACGAGTGCGAAGTTTAAGGAGCGAGGCGAAGCCGAGTGACTTAAATCGCACAAGTTGATCGCGTTACTGTCCAATCCTGTCGCGTATACTATTTTAATTTCATATGAGAGGAAAATAAATGCTGAAATTTTTAAAAATTGTTAATTTCCAATTTGTAAACATGTGCGGAAAACAGTTACTTTCCTCCAGGGAGGAAAGTAACTGTTTTCCGCACATGTTTAGATGGCTGCGTTAAAGACGTATTTTCCAACCGCAAAACTGGCTAGGAAACTACTCATTTTCCGATCATATGAAATTAAAATACGATTCTCTCTCTCTTTTCACTAAACCGAGTAGGTAGGTAATAATGGAAAATGTTGAAAACTTATTAGTTGAAATTTGGGAAAAGAAATTTCAAAATCTGAGGAGATCTGATCTGATATGACTGAATAAAATAAGGATCATTATATGTAATTTTATCTCAGGAATAAAATTGTTCATCTTTTTCCAAGAACTTTTTTGATGAGTAGGTACGCTGCGTTATCCTTATTATTTCGCAATCGTAGTACAATGTATGTAATGTACCTGGTACTTCCAAATAAGTAAACTAGGAATATTCTGCACGTCCGTCGTAGGTAATAAATTTGTAATGTATCTAAAAAAATTGGGCCTATTTATTTGATAACTTCATTACAACTGTAACCATTGTCAATAATGAAAATAAAAAACAAGCGAGACAAAACGCCGATGCAAAGTCCTGATGAATGGTAAATCGCGTTCAATCAAAGTGATTTTGATTTTTCTATCAACTTGAGTAGTTCGTGTTAACTCTCAAAATCAGAACAGAAAAACATGCATCCTTACCGTTACCATGCAGCAGAAAATACCACCTCCACATTTTTGTAAAACTGACAAAGGCTACTTTTGCAATGAAGTCGTCATTTCAATATGTTTAACCATCCAACATATTGCTGGGATGATTGAAAAACAAAAATTAAAAATTTTAATTTGTTTGAGATATAGGTACGGTTACGGTATCTTTATTACTTACTCAGGATATCCGATTTCTTTTTAAGGATAAAAAATTGTGAGAATAGGTTTCAACTATAGACACTTTACCTGTGCCCTCCGAATCAATTAGAAAAACTTATGTCTCACCTTTTGAGCTGTTGATAAGACCTTGTCCAGAAAACGTAGCCATTCAAAGACGAATACTGGTCGTTTTGGCTCCGGAATTTCTTTTAAGGCTTCTTCGTTTAATACTAAACTATGACTTAACTCCATGATTTTCATGTATTACTCAAACGAGCACGCAAATATGCAGGTACAGTGTCTATAGTTTCAACACTTTCAAATTTTCAAGAATTTGAACTGTACCTATTAATGTGAATATTTACCCACACATATTACGATCATGCTAGCTGCTTTAATTCTTTCTCTAAGTCTGCATCTGAATATCATCGACTCATTATAATGTAATAAATTTACGGACAAATTGACAGAGCTTCGTTTTTGAATTTCGCGTTTTTAAGGCCTCGTCGAGCATTGGGTCAGAAATTTACAACGACTCCTCCAGCAACACCTCAGCTACTGTTTACTGTAAAAAATGTCCTTTTTCAAGCTAGTAGTAATAATATTATTGTGGGATTGTGCAGAATGTCAATTGAAAAAAATCTGATGGTACCATGATAAAAGCTTTGATTACTGCCATTACTGGTCACAATAATCAAACTCACAGGATAGAACTTGAAAGTAGTAAAGTACATGCTAAAAAAAAAAAATAAAATATAAAATAATATATGTAAAATTAAATTAAAAACAGATTTGATTTTGAATTATTATGATTGATCTCTTTCTCTATATCCCGCGCACACTGTCATGCGAAGTTAACTAACTTATATCACAGACGTACTACGTTTGACGTGACAATTATAACTCACCTCGTGTAAGCCCGCCTTTTCTCAATCTTTGACTATATATACATGGACTACTATCTTCATTGTTGCCGATGAAGCCGAAGTAATAGAGGTACTAGATCGGGAGCATCGGGAATTTTCATGCGCGCGCAGGAATCCCACCCACCCTCGCACCATCCAATCACGGTGAACCACGGAGCGACGAACACCCTCCTACGTTCCAACAACCGCTACGCTCGTTGCAACGAAATCTCGCGCATGCTCAGAGCCCATGTCCCGATCTAGTACCTCTATTGCTTTGGCTTCACGATTCCCATTCAACAACAATAGGAGATAGCAGTCCATGTATATATAGTCAAAGTTCTCAATAACCGAAGCGTGGCACAGACAAAAATAATGAGAACAGAATCAAAAAATCCACTTTGAAAAAATGCATCGGGAGGAAGGCGATTCTGAAACTACGCAAAATTCTGAACAAAATGGCGTTTTGAAAATTTTTCCGCGACCCCCCACTTCCTCTCCCATTGCGACTTGAAAAATCAATTTTCTCCAATTTCTTGAAAAAATGAAAAAATTGAACCGGAGGAAGGGGATATTTAATGTACTTGATTAGACGAGCAAAATGGCGCATTCACAATTTTTCTACCCCCCACCCTTTTCTCTCCCACTACCTGATGTTTTTGTGGAGTGGGGGGAACATGAAGAAAATACAAAAAAATTGAACCGGAGGAAGGGGATATTTAATGTACTTGATTAGACGAGCAAAATGGCGCATTTGAAATTTTTCTACCCCCCACCCTTTTCTCTCCCACTATCCGATGTTTTTTCGATTTTTAAAAAAACATCGGATAGTGGGAGAGAAAAGGGTGGGGGGCAGAAAAATTTCAAATGCGCCATTTTGCTCGTCTAATCAAGTACATTAAATATCCCCTTCCTCCGGTTCAATTTTTTTGTATTTTCTTCATGTTCCCGCCAGTGTTGTGCGTAACGATATTTTTTTTCGTTCCGTTATTTCGTTACGTTACAAAATTAGCATTTTTTTCGTTACGTTTTTTCGTTACAGTACTTGTAACGAAAAAAATGCTGTAACGGTATTTTTCGTTACACCGGTACTTGAACTTTTTCGTTACGTTATTTTCGTTATTTCCGTTACGATTTTTTCGTTACAGAAACGTTTTTTCAACGTAGAATTGATGATATTTTCAAAGAAAAATGCATTTGTAACGAAAAATTGTAACAGAAATGGCTAAAATAACGGAACCAAAAGGTTTAAATACCAGTGTAACGAAAAAAATACCGTTACATTTTTTCGTTACAGATATAATCATGATACAATTACGTTTATTAAAAAGGGAATTTTTGAAAAAGTCAAGCTTGGAACTCTTGGAAGGTAAAAAATCTCATTTTTTGACTCAACTTGAAAATATTGTAACTAAAAAAATAACAAAAAAGGTAACAGAATTTTTTCGTTTTTCGTTACGTTACATCAAGAAAAATATTGTTACGTTACGTTTCAGTTACACAACATCACATGATCAAAATAACGTTTTCGTTACAGTTCCGTTACCTGTAACGAAAAAAATTTCGTTATTTTCGTTTTTCGTTACAGTTACTGTTACGGGACGCCAACACTGTGTTCCCTGTTCCCCCCACTCCACAAAAACATCAGGTAGTGGGAGAGAAAAGGGTGGGGGGTAGAAAAATTGTGAATGCGCCATTTTGCTCGTCTAATCAAGTACATTAAATATCCCCTTCCTCCGGTTCAATTTTTTCATTTTTTCAAGAAATTGGAGAAAATTGATTTTTCAAGTCGCAATGGGAGAGGAAGTGGGGGGTCGCGGAAAAATTTTCAAAACGCCATTTTGTTCAGAATTTTGCGTAGTTTCAGAATCGCCTTCCTCCCGATGCATTTTTTCAAAGTGGATTTTTTGATTCTGTTCTCATTATTTTTGTCTGTGCCACGCTTCGGTTATTGAGAAAAGGCGGGCTTACACGAGGTGAGTTATAATTGTCACGTCAAACGTAGTACGTCTGTGACTAATTACTAGAGACTAAGGATACTTTTCGGCATCGTGTGCTGTCGAGTGCTTTCGGCTACGCTCGTTTGACTTGTCTCCATGAAAATGAAATATTCTCCTTATCAAAGATGAAACTCCTGTTTCCTTTTTGTTCAAATCTTTCTTTTTCATAATCATATTATTTCATACGAATATTGTACGTATTTTAATGATAAAACTCGTGTTAGTCCTGTTTCTTTTGAATTTTAATCTGTTTCATAATTTCGTTGACACGTCGACAGTCTTGTACTCTAGTTAGACAACTTGGTTTCCGATCTGAACATTTCCAAATGGCAATAATATAAATAAAAAACAGCTGTGATGATACTAGTCTTTCGAATTCAATTTGAAGAAAATGTAAAACTTTAACAGAATGAGAAGTGACGTTGTTGTACAAACATTTGGAACTTGGAAGTTTTTCAAAAGAAGATTGATATCACATCAGTCAAAGTCAAAATCGAAAAAATCTTATCAGATTTCCAACTGCTCACATAAGGCATTTAACCCAAAGTATATTATTAAGCAACAAAAAATTGCATTCTACAAGAAATACAATGAAGAATACGTAAGAGACAATATAATATTCGAATATTATAATTAATTTTTAATTAAAATTAAAAAATCTCATCAACAGGAACAGGGAACTTGAATCATTACAATATTACAAAGAATAAAGTCAAACGAGCGTAGCCGAAAGCACTCGACAGCACACGATGCCGAAAAGTATCCTTAGTCTCTAGTAATTAGTTACGTCAGTGATATAAGTTAGTTAACTTCGCTTCGCATGACAGTGTGCGCGGGATATTGTGCAATTAAATTAAATTAAGTACCTAAAATTAAAATTTGGGAAATTTGCCAAGTAGGTATGTATATATGGTGAATTGGTGATTGGTGAAGAAGACGTGAAGATGAAGAATAAAGAATTGAAGAATGTGAAGATTGAACTTTGAAGAACACGAAATAACGAATAAAAATTAAAAAATTAAAAATAGGCAAAGCAAGGTTAATTAAAAAAATTTAGCACCACTTCACAGCTCAAAGGAATTTCAATGTTTGAGATTTAGACAGCACAGCTGATTCGTGAATTCGTGATTCAGCGACTCCACTAATATGCGTAATAGCATCACACTTATGACTTATCAAAACAAAAAATATACACAACGAAATCACTCAAAAGTTTTGGAAGCAGCAAAATTAATTATCGGTTTGTACAACTTTCAGCTTTCATTGTGTGCTTTCACTTAAATATATAGCAACTTTAACGTTTTACCAACGTTTCAACAGTATTACTCAAGCAGACGTAAGTGAATCTGTGTTGATTATATGCTTTGATATGTGTTCAATCTGCTTCACCAAATTTCCCCAGAATACAGCTGTAAATTTCTAATGTGTTACAGATGATGTTGACTTTACCTTACTCTGCTGAATAAATGCAAAATTCATATATTTGCGTGCTCGTTTGAGTAATACATGAAAATCATGGAGTTAAGTCATAGTTTAGTATTAAACGAAGAAGCCTTAAAAGAAATTCCGGAGCCAAAACGACCAGTATTCGTCTTTGAATGGCTACGTTTTCTGGACAAGGTCTTATCAACAGCTCAAAAGGTGAGACATAAGTTTTTCTAATTGATTCGCATTCTGATTATGTCCTCTTTTCTAAAAACACGAATTTTCTATTGTACAGGCCGACATCAAAGGATATCAAAAGAAACTAGTGGCACAATTATTGGATATAATTCAAGAGAGTCCGGGTCCTCCGACTCGAAGATTAGTTGCTCGATGTTTAGCCACACTGTTCAGTGTCGGCGATACATTCCTGTTATTTGACACAGTCAACAAATGTAACGATATCTTGAAGAATAAGGACGACTCACCCAGTTTTCCGCAAACAAAACTGTAAACGCCTACTCATATTTTCTTTGGTCATTTTCAACGTAATTTGACTGTGTTTTCTTTACAGAGCTGCAATTTGTTGTATTGGATTCATGTATCAGAAACTAGGTCGTATGATGGGTAGATCGTACGAAGAAACAGTCCAAATTTTGATCAAGTGTTTACGAAATGCGGAATCTTTAACTCGTATCGAAGTTATGCTGGCCTTTGAAAAAGTTAGTATTGCACTTCAGTCTATGTTTTCAGTTGTTTAGAATAAAACTTATTTCCAAATCGTAGGTTTGTTGCGGAATGGGCGCTGCCATATCGAATATCCACAAAGAAATTTATAAAGCAGCCCGTCATTGTTTAACCGACCGAGTGATGGCTGTGCGATGTGCTGCTTCTAAGGTACAAATTTTTAATAAAATGTTCCTCGTATTTCTCGTACTACCTAATGAATATTCATAACATTTTACCATTATTTGTAGTGTTTATTGGAAATGTCTAAACATGCACCTTTCATTTACACTACTGAATTAGAAAGTATGGCTGCTCTGTGTTTTCGAGCATTTGACGGTGCTAATTACGAAGCGCGTTACGCAATAGCTAAATTATTAGGCACCTTAGTGGCATCCACACAAACACAAGCAAATAACCAATTGCCTGTATCAGGTCATTAATTAATTTGATTTATAATACGTGATAGTCTTTTGAGGTGTAGTGTTAACTTATACAAAATCGTTTCCAGGTCCAAAAAAAGACACCAAAGAAGTCTCGTTAGATGACGCTTTTGGAATCCTCATGTCCGGATTTCTACGTGGAGGCACCGGATTTCTGAAAGGCACAGGAGAAATCATCAAAGGAAGCTCAACAGTGAATCGAGAAGTTCGTGTTGGAGTAACACATGTGAGTATTTTCATTACTTTTCCCATTTAATTTACTTTCCGGTACTAATTAACATTTTTTTGCAGGCATATGTGATATTTATTCAAATTTTGGGAGCTAATTGGCTCGAAAGAAATACCAACTTCATTTTAAACCATATACTTGATTTGGTAGCCAACCCTAAAGCTGCATCCTCGCATATAGATGCCGTATATTCGCGCAAATGTATAAATTTCATACTTAGAAGCATCTTGGGGCGTATGCTTAGTGAAAAAGCTCAAGCATCAACCTGTAAACAACTGGCGATTATTGTAGCCAAACAGATGGCCACTATAGGTACAATTTCTTTTTCTATTGTTCTTCTTGTGTAACAATTTTCTGATACTGATTGTTTGGATAGATTTTAGCCCAGAAAATGCCAAGGACAGCAATCAAGAAACTCTCTTTGGTCAGCATTTGTTAGTTTGCGCATTACAAGAAATGGGATTATTGATGCTGAGTTTAGGAACGACTGCAAATAACCTTATATCGGATCCCTCATGTGGTACATTGAATTTGTTTTCGTTTAGTTTCTCAATTTTTTTTCTCTTTTTTTGCTACCTTATTTACTAAATCATTTTTATGGAAAATATTAGGTTTGATTGAAGCCGTAATGGCAGTCTTGATTCATCCATGTTACGCTGCCAGATTAGCAGCAGCTTGGTGTCTTCGATGTATATGTATTGCTGTTCCAGGCCAATGTACTATTTTAATAAACAGGTAAATTCACTGTTACAAATTTTTTAAATGTATTAGAATAATGAATTTATGAGATGAAAATATTATGCAGATGTCTCGAAGGACTGGAGAACATGAAAACAACCTCGGAAGCGATTTCTGGATATAGTGGAGCATTAGCTGCAGTTTTAGGAGGAGTCAGACTTTCTCCTTTGGGTGTTCCTCACACTAAAGGAAAAGTAATGCAATTTATTGAATTTTTATGAGAAAAAAGGTTCCCTACCCTTAGTTTAATTGAGTTTATTTTCTAGATTATATTCAACACAGCTGAAGAGTTACTTCGCAGTGCGAATCAGAATAGTCGGCTTTCGTTACATCGGACGCAAGCTGGTTGGCTTCTGATCGGTTCTATTATGACTCTAGGTACAGATTATTATCACATTATTATTTAATTATTTTTCAAAATATTGTGTTCAGGTGATAATTATACATTTTTGTTGTAGGGAGTTCTGTTGTTCGTAGTTTATTACCGAGAATGGTATTATTGTGGAGAAATTCATTTCCTCGTTCGAATAAAGAATTAGATTCGGAAAAAGCTCGCGGAGATGCGTTTACTTGGCAGGTCAGTTGTGTAAACTAAGTGATTTACAATTCTGAAAATGTCAATTCAACGAATTTCTTCCATTGACTAGGTGACTCTTGAAGGAAGAGGTGGAGCGCTGTCTTCTATGCACAGCTTTTTACAAAATTGTCCCGAACTTGTGAATGAAGATATTATTCGAAGATTATTGACACCAATTGAGTCTGCGATATCAATGCTGATCAAGTACAATTTTAATTCATTTTACTTACGCTTTAAAAATATCATTTTTAAAAAATTCAACCATATTATTTTCTGAAATTCTAGTATGGGATCGGTAATAAAATCCTACGGACAACATATCAAAGCTCCTGCAGCTACAGTGAGACATCGACTTTACGAAACCCTCTCACTAATTCCACCTCATGCTTTCGAAGGTAATTTCTCAGTGAAATTCTTGTATTTGGATATTATTTTGTAGTTGATTAATTTTTCGGTATTGCATTAGGTTCCTATACCCACATATTGAGACTTTTAGTATCAGAATTCACATTGAGTGAAAATCCAGCGAATACAACGTGTTCATTGCTTCGAGCATCTTGTCACACTGATGAATCAGTTTTATTAGGCACTGCTCCTCTTCTGCATACTGATCATCGTATTGTTGAGGATCAAGTAATTCGATAATACACATTTCTCTTCTTGAAATATAATCTCAAACAAAACGATTAATATAATTTTATCATTTTTAGTTGATGGCTAGTAGCGCATCTGGTTCTGGAGCACTAGAACACGATCCATGTTGCTTGTATAGACCAATGACGGTAAATTGAATTTTTATTAAGATAATACATGTTGGATTTTTCAAGTATTTGGCGGTCTAATTTTGTATTTTTCTCACAGAATGAAGAACTCCCCGGACCATTACCTCTCGGTGTAGCTGTAATTGACTCTTCAGTGTCACTATTCGGCCTAATATTCCCACGTGTTGCAAACAAGCACCGGTTTCAAATTTTGGAGCATTTCGTCGAATGCATTAAACAAGCGAAATCATCTCGAGCTGACGCAGTCACAATTAATATTTTCGCTTCATTATTAGCAGCGTTGAAAGGTTTAACGGAAGCTAAAGGAAATATCGGCCAAGAAGACGTCAGAAAAGCTGCAACATCATTTATAGTGGTTTGTGAACATTTTCGTATTCGCTGTTCATTGATTTCGGTGTAAATAACCAAATGAAATCCTTTACAGGGGACTCTGACTAATAGCAGTCCAATTTTACGATGTGCTGCTGCCGAATCACTGGGTCGTTTAGCTCAGGTCGTGGCAGATCCGAGATTCACCGCTGAATTGGCTCAAACTAGTTTTGATCGTTTGAGGAATGCTCGCGATGTTGCGAGTCGTACAGGGCATTCTTTGGCATTGGGATGTATACATCGTTACGTCGGTGGCATGGGATCTAGTCAGCATTTAAACATGAGCGTCAGTATTCTGCTAGCTCTGGCACAAGATTGTACTTCTCCTGTGGTGCAGGTCGGTCTGCGTGGACTTGAATGTTGAAAATCTGGAATTTCATAGAAGCTAACTCGATTTTGATTTCGTTAGGTTTGGTCGTTGTATGCATTATCACTTATTGCTGAATCAGGTGGACCAATGTTCCGTGGATACGTAGAACCTTCGCTTTCATTGGCTTTAAAATTACTTTTAACAGTTCCTCAATCCCATGTTGACGTGCATCATTGCATTGGTAAAGTACTGTCTGCTTTGATAACCGTCATTGGACCAGAATTACAAGGTACTTATTACTTAATTCAACTTTAAACTTGACAGTAAACTGTAAAACTATTTCCCATGCCATGAAATTTTCACTGAACTTCCAAGTCGAAGCTTATTGGCACTAGGAAGAATTTTTGGGAAATACTGTTTCTCAAATTTATTCAATTATTTGTTGAAAAATTGCCAAATTTGCATTTTTCTGATTTACAGGAAATGCAACGGCAACATGCACAGCTAGATCATCGTTTTTGTGCGCTTGTGCCATCATGCAAGACCATCAAGATCCGTTAGTACAAACTGAAGCTACCGCTTGCTTACAACAGCTGCATTTATTTACTCCAAGACACGTCAATTTATCCTCTTTTGTTCCCACACTTTGTGTGAGTATTCGTCTAATGCAGTTTTTTCGGGGAAAATCACGAAATCTATAATTAAAGTTTGATTATTTTCCAGAAAACATTACCGAGTAATCATTTGTTGTTGAGAAAAGCTGCGGTATCTTGTTTACGTCAATTAGCTCAGCGAGAAGCGAGAGAAATCTGCGAACATGCGTTAACGTTAATCAATGAAAATAACGAAAATGCCACCGACGATTATTTGGCTATGACTGAAAGTGGCTTACCTGGATTACTTTTCAAACTATTAGACACAGAAACGGATAAACAACTTATTAAAGACGTACACGACACATTGACGAGTATGCTGCAAATGTTAGCTGCTGATAATTTAACGCAGTGGTTGTCCCTTTGTCGATCTGTTCTCACTATAACATCTGGTAAAGCACTCTAGAATCAAAAGACATAGCTTAGTCATCTTTGAATTCATTGTTTGTTTACAAATCAATTCATTTCAGAATCCAATACTGATAACGACACTGCCAGAAATGCTACACTCGTCGAGGAAACCGAGGAAGAAGGAGACGATTTGGCTGAATTTAAAACTGGCGAAAATAATCCAAAAAAGAATTCCATTCAGCCTCGCTGGCCTACCCGAGTATTCGCCGCCGAATGCGTGCGACGTATCATCACCACATGTCAAGCAGCTGGTCCTGCTCATTTCGATTTACAATTAGCCAAAGAATTAAATTTGTCTAAAAATAAGGGTAAAATTTCAATCATGCCTAGAAATTGAAATTGAATCGTGATCTAACTCACAAATATTGTTCTAGGCGATTATTTAGTATCCCATTTATCGGAATTGATTCGAATGGCATTTATCGCCGCCACCAGTGACTCGGATGAATTACGATTGGAAGGATTACGAACATTGCATATAATCATAGATAAATTTTCCAAAGTCCCCGAACCCGAGTTTCCGGGTCATTTGTTACTAGAACAGTTCCAAGCTCAAGTGCGTATATCCTTATACATAATGCACTTTTGATAAAAGCAAATATGAGAATTCACTGACCCGTGTTGAAAATGTTCAGGTTGGAGCTGCTTTGAGACCCGCATTTTCCAACGAAACAGCCAGTCATGTTACAGCTGCTGCTTGCGCCGTTTGTAGTGCTTGGATTGGTAGCGGAGTTGCTAAGGATTTGAACGATCTACGTCGAGTTCACCAGTTACTCGTGTCTTCGCTGACTAAATTACAAAATACATCGAATGCCACTACTCTATACAACGAAAGCGTCGCTACGTTGGAAAAGCTCTCCATTTTGAAAGCCTGGGCTGAGGTTTACATCGTAGCTATGGTGAACGAAGGTTACACCAGTGATATTAAAATAACCATGCCTACGATCGAAGATGAAGAAAGTGACGAAGATTTCGGTAAATTCGAAAGTAAAGGCGAAAGTTTATTGAGTTTGGTTCAGCCTGAATTATCTTCGTTGGCTGAACATTGGCTCGCTGCGTTACGCGATCATGCGTTATTAATGTTGCCACCAGGTTCGTCTGTTGTTCAACTGTAGCCTAGTCTAATCAATGACTAGTTGAAATATTAATAACGTACCTATGTATGTTTACAGAATATTCTAGTCAATTGCCAAGAGATGGAGGTGCATTTTATACGAATGATACGATGGATAGTTGCAGGCCTCATTATTGTGCTACGTGGCCTGCGCTTTTACACGCTGCTACGCTTTGGTTAACTTCAGATTTCTTTAAACAACCCCCTGCGGAGAAAAATGATAAAATTGCCAAGAAAGCTACCGAATATTTCGGATTGATCTTCGGTATGCATCAATTAATTACACCCTTATTTAGTTATATTTCGACGATTCATTAACGTGTTTTTTTATTTTTCCCACAGGTATATGTATGGAATCGTTGTGCAATTCACGTTCTGTTTGTCCAACTGACAGTGTTATTACGTGTTTACGTACGTTATATGCGTTGTTAAGTCTGCCATACCCGCGTCAGCTTCTGACAGCTAATTCCAAATTACCTATCGAAGTGTGCAATGTTCTTCATAGGTGAGTAAATAAAAACATTGAGTGTTTTGTAGAAATTATTCCATTCTGATTACGTTATGTTTTTCTCATGTTCTTTTAGATTAATTCTAACCAAAGATCATTCAGAAATTCATAGATTATGTATGGATGTATTAAAACAGACTATTTTAGCGGTTCAAGAATCATTGACTTCTGCCAAAAAAAGCAAATTCAAAGGTAAACTATTAGTGAATAAATTGAACTGTTCAATTTCAAGAATTTCCTCAATATTGATGCTATTTTTTTGTTACCAGAATTATATCCTGTCAACCAAGACGTTGCTATCAGTAGCGTCGAAGAACTAGACTTATTAGGAGAAGGTGGCGAAGATGGAAATATCAATCACACCCAAGGTTTTGTTTTTGCTGTGCTTGAAGTATGTCTATGTTTGATCGTTCGACAAATGCCAACGTTGAATTGGTTATCTCTCGTCTCATCTACTGTTCAAACGAGACAACAATTACCCAGCAACGAACTCAGCGATTTAGTTGCTAGTTCTATTACTGCGATGGAGTCGCTGCCTGATTTATGTTCTCCAGCTGGTAAAATATTCTACTTTGAATATTGTTTTCGTTTTTTCTGGAATTTATACCGATATTTTTTCGACAAAGGTGCTGTATCAATATTGCCAACGGTTCTATACCTCACTACCAGTGTTATGAAAGAGATAGCTTCGATGACAACTAATGGCAAAACAAACAATGTAGCGGTGACTACTGCTTTGCATGCGTTGCGTTCTTTTGTTACCCATAAATACTGCGCTGATCCCAGATCAAGTCAGCAGTGGAAATCTTTATTGCAAAGTACTATGGCTAAAATGATTGATTTGGCCAAAACAGGTACATATGTTAATTGACAACTACACTGGAATGTAAAAATTATACCCATCATGTCTTAACAAAATATGGCGCAAATAATTTTATTCAGGTTCGGATGAAAAGAAAATCGACGAAGTTTGCATTATGCTAGCGCTATCAGTTTTCGTTTTAAATGCTCCGGCTGATGTTATTGTTGTTCCTAATTTACAGTATCCTTGCATTAATTACTTTAGACATTGCTTCCAAAGCGAAAATATACAAGTATGGATGAGTTTTCTTTAAAGATGTTTAATTTATTAAACCATTGTTATAATATTTCGTATGATTCTAGGTCAGAATGAAATGCGTTCAGACATTGAAGCATTTATTTAATCATTCCGATAAAACTGTTTCAAATGGATATATTTTGGCATTAGCTCCCAGATTGGTGGAGTATTTGCATTTGGAACCCACCAAATGTCCAAATTCTGAACTAGAACTTCAATTATCCATTGAAGTTATTAATGCTGTGGAATCGCTTATACGACTGGCTGAGCCAGATAAAGGTATAATTACATTTGTTTTTCAATTTTTTTCTATTTGAAATGATTTTTTAGATTTTTTTATTCTATCATTACTGTTATTATTATTATTGTTTACAATCTTGCCACTATTAGGAAATATTCTCCAAGGTGAGATTTAGAGATTAGGCGATGTTTTAAATAAATATTAAAAAAAAATATCTCCACTAATCCTATTGGTTTTTCTGATCTATGATTCAGGTGTTAAAGTACTAGGCATGCTTGTACCTGCTCTAGTCGGATTTCTACTAGAAGAGTCGATGAAATTCCCCAACAAGTATCAGAAATCATTGCACGAGCATAGTTTACAATGGTTGACGAAAATTGGACCCCAGTATCCTCAAGTAAATATTTTCAATTGAAGGTTCAAATTCTGCTTTCATGTGGCTAATGTGTGTTTGATTTTTTTTAGGAATTCAAAACTGTCATATCTCAAAATGGAAACCTGCGTTCTAAATTAGAAGCTGCGGCTCGCGCTAAAGGTCAGAAAGGTAAACTAGATCAGAAAACCGTAATTTCCAAGAACGCGATGATTTCAACAGCCCCGACTATTAAATTAAAAACCGATTTTACTAATTTCCAAAGTTCCATTCCTAAAAACTAAATTTTTAGTATTTTATTAAGTATTTATACAGTGAAAGCAATATTCATATTATGTAGAAATGCTTGGTTTTAATTTTCTTTTTTATTTTCGACTCCAATCTTAGCTAAATTTTAATTTTTTTTTTATTTTATAAGACTGCGTAATATTACCGAATGTTCTTCCACTTTTTTTTTCGTTTTTTAATTGATTTTTATTGGTTTACCAATTACCATTAGATTTTAAATATTTATTTTTGTTTCAACATCGATTGTAGAAAATATGGCTTTTTAGTAACTAAAAATATTTAATGAATTTCTGTTGAAGTATTTTACGAACAGATTTACTAATGAATTTTATGTTATTTGCGTAGTTAATCAATGTAATATTAATTCAATTGTGTAACAGTAGTGATAGTTTTTTGAATTGAAAGTAAAACATGAATACAAAATAGTAATTTATTTGAAAAAAAGTGTATAAAATTTCTACTGCGTAATTTTTAAACAAGCATAATCCATTAGCTGATATAATTCTCCAATCAATTTGCAGCTGATGTGAATACGTCATGAAAAAAAAAACAATGTTTGTAGATGAAAAATTATTAACAAGTAACCAAGGAAAAAAATCACAATAAATTTTAAACAATTTAACTAGTAGGTACCTTCACAACAATATGATTTCACTGAATAAAAAAATCAAATACGTATGAGCCCAATCATAAGAAACACTTACAAAATAAAAATTCCCTTTCAACGTAACAATGATAATTGAATTACAAAGTAGATACAAATATGAATTAATAAGGAGAGCTGATCACCGACTGAATACATCAAATCAGCAAAACGATTCGTAAACGTTTGCCGCTAGAATCTGTAATTTATCAGAAAGAATTAAGTTTTTCAACCAAACCTTGTTTTCTTTCATCTTAATGGTATTATGAATAACAGGCAACATTTTAACTATCGGTAACGAAAAAAATTTCAGTGGTTCCTCTCGGTTCGGGTGCTTATCAGCTGCGCTTTCAGTGAACGCGTGTAAAAGTTGATCAATAGCGTACATGAATCCGGAATTAAGTAACGAATTAACGCAATGAGAGGTGAGTTCTTTAGTAGAAAGTACATCAGCTGTTTCGTCATAGATTTGCTTCAGGATAGGATCAGAGGTTTTCTCTATCTGATCATCGATGACTAAAAAATTAGGAATATTCCTGATGAATTCTTCGGTATTGATGGACGTTTGTATAGACCAAAAAATTTCTTGTAAATTTTGAACGGATAGTTTCTGCTTCAAGTCGATATTGGTTACGATATCTGCAACTTTGACTTTCACGTAATCGTGTAATTTAGGTAGGCCAGTCTTTAGAAAGTTGACGTATAAAGAGAGATATTGCTCGTTGGTACTTTCATTTATCTCTTTGTTATCTGCACGGTCTAGATTTTTGTACATGTAGCCTCCAATGATTGAAAATTGTACTTTTAAAACTAATACCAACAGTACTTGAGCGTAAACCATAAGGCAAATTTCGGTGAAGGTGTATAATTTCAAATCTTGCCATAACTTCAAACTGTCAGCTGGTTTAGATTTCAGCTGTGAAACAATCGCATCTATATCGAGCAGTTGTAGAATCTGTTTTTGCAAACGGTTTCCTAAATTGATGATGGTTTGGTGACAAGTGATTTCCAAAGATTCGAAATGTTTCTGACGACGAATAGTCTCGAAAAATTCGGTCGCTTCGAGCTTTTCTTGTTTTTGTAACTGGTAACGTACATAGTTGAATAATGCAACTCCTCCACCAACAGCTATGCCACTGATGAGGAATTTTCTTCTATGGTTGTACAGAAAGGTTTTCAAGCTACCGAAAAAATCCATTGCACGAGTTTTGAACGGATGAGGAATGTGATATGTAAGCTTTGTACACTGAAATCAAGTTTTTGATTGGAAATTATGCAAGCTACAATATTTCAAAAAAGTATATGAGTGAAAGTACTTACGTGTTGATTGCTGAAATTTCGAATGAAAAATTTTTCAATAAATCATCAGTATGTATAAAATTGAAGGATTTGAAATTCTGAATTGGTCCGAGTGAACAACTCTACATCAAAATTTTAAATTATTTACACAACAATTAGCTTTCAAATTTTCGTTTTCATAATTCTTATTTTCAACTCGAACTACGAAAGTTTTTCCAAAATTCAAGCTCAACTACGTGCTTATCAATAATTTTTTCAAAACTTCAAAACAAACGTAAAACAAACAAAATTTAAAAATCATTGAACGATTCTCAAAGTGAACGTTGTTTCGTATTGGTCTATTTTAATCTAGACATTTTGCTATTGGTTAATTGAAACAACAGAATCGTTTACAAAATATGCGCAAAAAGACGAAAAGACCGAAAATTTCAATTAGCGCAATTTCATAATCTTGCATAAAAAAGTGATAATTTTTCATGATGCAAAATTTCAATTTTGAAACGATTTTTCGTTGTCGGTGTTCGTGTTGGGCATTTTCAAATTTCATGAAAAAATTGAGTTGAAAAATACAGATGTGGCCCACGTTCACCGACTTGATCATCTTTAATTTCTTTTGCTGCCGAAAACTGTGATACTTATTCAAGTTAGCGATAAATCTCAAACATGGGAGACAATAAAGATTTAGAAAATCTTGATCTATACGGGCTCTTCGATATTTCCCCTAATGCTGAAAAAGCTGAAGTGAGTATCTGAAATTATTTTTCTAACGTACAAACGATTAGCTTTCTTGAATTTACAATAATTTTCATTCATATTTACAGATTAAAAAAGCCTACAGGAAAAAAGCATTGAGCTGTCATCCTGATAAAAATCCTGATAACCCAGACGCCGCCGCATTATTTCACCAACTTTCTAGAGCTCAAGATTTGTTACTGAATGATGTAGCTAGGGTAAGATTTTGTCTAATTGTCACAAACCTAACTTACCAATTTTAGTTTCCTATGTAATTTTTTTTTTATAGGGAATATATGATAGAAAACTAAAAGCTAAACACGCTGCTCAGCTGCGCAATAGAGAGTTAGATGATGAACGAAAAAGATTTAAACAGAAATTGGAGGAACAGGAATTATCTGCTGAACAAGAGAAGAAGGATGACTTATTACAGGTTTGATTATAGAATTCACTCGTCATTTCTATTTATGTACTGAAAACCGTGTGTAATTTCCATCATTTTATCGCAGAGAAAAATAAGAATTCTACGAGAACAAGCAAAACGAGAAGCTGAAGAAGAAGATGACAGGAATAAGCAAGAACGAACCCAACGCTTACAAGAACATTATTTATCATTTTGTAGAATTAGACTTTCATGGAAAGCCAGCAAAACAGATCCAACGAATGGCGGATATAACGAAAATAAGTTGAAAGAAATATTCTCTCCGGTGAGTATTTAAGAATACGCGTAAGACGAGATTGCATTTTACTCATTCTGTCTTTTACTGATCTGTTCCGAAATTTTTCAGTATGGGGAAATAGAAGCTATGGTTATTCCTTCTGGAAAGAAAGGTCGTGCTCTTATTGAATTCGCCGATCCCGAAGCAGCGGTAATTTCTATTCAACATTACTTACAAATGAGAATGATTTGAGTTTCAAAGTGTTTATTGCTGGTAATCTATTTTTCAGAAACGTGCTGTGCTCATGGCAACTGGTATATCATCAAATCCTTTAAAAATGAAAATATTAGGAGCTGCTGCCGCCGAAGACAGAAAGCAGAAAATACAGTCCATGATGTATAATTCAGCTTCAAAATGTGCATCATCTCAGAGTTCGACTACTGCTGAGGTAAGCATCGAAGATCGAGATTTTTATGATTTCCTTGCTAAGCTTAAAATTTAAAGTTGAATGATTCAGATGTCAACTACGCCTTTATTGTGACATGTGTTTTATGGATTTGCCGACAAAAACACTCATTAAAGATTAATCATAGAAGTAAATATGTAACTTCAATTGTGAAATTTTCGTAGGAAGATCAAGAGTGAGGAAAACAATAATTGCAGCTCAGCAAGAAAATTGTCTGCATTGAGCATCTTCTAATTTTGGATTGCACATTTGACGCCCATCATTTTGAGATTATTTTCCTATTACCTACTTATGTACATACTGTAATGTTATGCTTGTGAATAATTTTTGTAAATAAAAAATGTTGTTATGTTGACTGTTGACTACTAATTATCTGGTACCTGCTTTGTTTTTCCAATTTTTTTTTTTTTTTTTTTTTGAAAAAATGTAGGCAACTTATTAAAACTTTATTCTAGCGTAGACACTTGATTCAAAATCAAAATACAACCTTATAGGTAAATTTAAATTGAATAAACAAAAATATAAAAAGCAAATAAAAATATACATGTTGTGGAAATGAAATTTTCTTAAATTTTTCTCATTTTTAATGATGATAGCTTTGGACACAACCTTAGATAAATATGAAATAAAATATGAAATAATCTAAAAGAAAATGGAAGTACGTTGACTTTTTTTACAATTCATCTTTAGCAGGAGATGGGAATTTTTTCAAAACCGCAAAATACAAATTTCGAAAAGCGTAAAATGAAACAGCAATAATTCCGACAAAAGTAACCAGAAAAATTGTACTCAAAAAGTTACCATCAATTATAGTAGAGCAAGTTTTTCTCCTTTCCTCTTTTGATGTTTCTATTTCATGCAAGCTTTGAGCTAACAATAATTTCATTTTAGTTAGTTCCGACTTCATTTCATCGACATCGACCTCTTCAGCTGAAATTAAGAAAAAAAAATTATGAAGATTTTGAATTTTCGTCTCATAAAATTAAAAATTCACTAACCAGGATGTGGAAGTGGATTCATTTTGTCTATTTACTTAGTTCGTTTGTCGGTAATCGCATAAAAATTCCAAAAAGTCTTTGGTTTCAACTGGAAGAAGCAGAAACAACGACTATTATGCAAGATTTTATTGATTTTTTTGAATATTGATTTAGTTTGAATTTGAAATTTGAACACACAGATGCGGAAAGCGGATGCTGCGAAGCTGGAGCTGGAACAACCATGGAGCAACACAGAGATTTTCTCTTTGTAGTTGCCGACGATTCGTCGAAAAATGACACGTCAGCGTTATGTTGAGTTTTCGACAATTCGACTTGAAAAAACGTTTACAATTTTTGTTTTTTTTTTGTTTTTTTTAGATATGGCGTTGTAATTTTGTTATCTATATTCATCTACAACATCATACATCCCTCAATTTTTCAAAACTTCGATTCACATCCGCAAATGGGTCTTCAAATTTGAGAAATTGGATTGCAGATACGCGGATTTGATTTGATGACTACATGACACGTGACAATTTTTGTGAAACTTGTCTTTTGTCTAAACAACAAACTGAGCACAAAAATCTATTCAACAAACTCGACTAGTCAACGTAATTAAGAAAATTCAGTGATAAGGATATTTTTCTAGCAAAATTTGTGAATTGTAAGCAAGTTGAGAAGCAAAATGCTTTAAAAAGCTGCCTTGAAGCTACCTTTATTCAATCATGTTGTTTAGTTGAATCAATAACATATGTAGTGGTTTCATCATACTGCAGAAAAACTAAGATTGTGTTTTGTCTTTTCAATATTCTAATAAACCAATTCTAAAATGGTTTTAGCTGATTTAGGACGGAAGATTACTTCCGCATTAAAATCTCTGAGCAATGCTACAATAATCAACGAAGATGTAAGTAGATGTTCTCTTACTGTAATTCATAAATAACATCACTCGACTATAAACTTTGTATTTTACAGGTCTTGAATTCTATGCTGAAAGAAATATGTTTAGCCTTATTGGAAGCTGATGTAAACGTTGTACTTGTGAAACGATTGCGTGAAAATGTACGATCTGTCATCGATTTCGATGAAATGGCCGGCGGATTGAATAAAAGACGCATGATCCAAAGTGCCGTGTTCAAAGAACTGATAAAAGTACGAATTCTCGACATATTATATTCATCAGCTGCAGCCGAAAATATTGAATTATAATCGTCGTTTTCTTGCAGTTGGTAGATCCTGGCGTCAAAGCTTTTCAACCTGCCAAAAATAGATCGTCTGTGATAATGTTTGTTGGTTTACAAGGTTCTGGTAAAACCACTACTTGTACTAAATTAGCTTATTACTACCAGAAGAAAAACTGGAAAACATCATTAGTTTGTGCTGATACATTCCGTGCTGGTGCTTATGATCAATTGAAACAAAATGCTACAAAAGCCAGAATACCTTTTTACGGAAGGTACGTAGAGCTATGTTCTCGTTTGTAATGACCGTATTATGACGTTTTAAATAGTTTTTCCTCGATTTTTTACGGTAAAATGAGAAAAAATGAATTAATTCCGTAATTAATTATAAATGTATCCGCAACAACATGGAACGTCAACTTTTTCATGGTGAAATTCCCTAAAACGTTACGGTCATTATAAACGAGGGTTTATTTAATACACCGAAAAATTGATACTTATTTTATGTGTACTCACTGTACAGTTATACAGAAGTAGATCCAGTCGTTATAGCCCAAGATGGTGTCGAAATGTTTAAAAAAGAAGGTTTCGAAATCATCATTGTGGATACCAGCGGTAGACATAAGCAAGAAGCCTCATTATTCGAAGAGATGTTACAAGTTTCCAATGCAATTGTAAGAATCACTTTATGATTATTTCATTTTTTTTGTCATGTTCTGCCTTAATATAATAATTTGCGTTTAGAAACCCGATAATATCGTATTCGTTATGGATGCCACCATTGGTCAAGCTTGCGAAGCTCAAGCTCGAGCTTTCAAAGAAAAAGTCGATGTAGGATCTGTAATCATAACGAAATTAGATGGCCACGCTAAAGGTGGTGGTGCTTTGAGTGCGTAAGTATCGAAAAAGTTACTCCCAGCGTTCATAAAAATTAAGAAAACTGTCAACTAATCCATATCTTACTACAGCGTCGCAGCCACAAATAGTCCTATAATATTTATCGGTACCGGAGAACACATAGACGATTTTGAACCATTCAAAACCAAACCATTCGTGTCCAAATTGTTAGGAATGGGAGATATAGAAGGTCTAATTGATAAAGTTAACGAGCTTAAATTGGACGACAACGAAGAACTTATAGAGAAAATAAAACACGGACAATTCACTCTGAGAGATATGTACGAACAATTCCAAAACATCATGAAAATGGGACCCTTCTCTCAAATTATGGTATACTCGTAGTTCACTTGATATTTGAAGTTTCGTATTAGGCCATTGGAAAAATACTATTGATTGATTATTTTCAGAACATGATCCCCGGATTCAGTCAAGATTTCATGTCAAAAGGCAGCGAACAAGAATCTATGGCTAGACTGAAGAAACTGATGACCATTATGGACAGTATGAACGACGGAGGTACACAACAATTCGTTCAGCGACTATAAAAGTGTACACGTGTACTGTATTAATGGTTGAAATTTATCGATTTATAGAACTAGATCACAGAGACGGAGCTAAAATATTTTCTAAACAAACTGGCAGATACACGAGAGTAGCTCAAGGTGCAGGTGTTACCGAAAAAGAAGTTAAAGATTTGGTCGTTCAGTATACAAAATTCGCAGCAGTTGTTAAGAAGATGGGAGGTATTAAAGGATTATTCAAAGGAGGTGATATGAATAAAAATGTTAACCAAACACAGATGGCTAAATTGAATCAACAAATGGCTAGAATGATGGATCCGCGAGTACTTCATCAGATGGGTAAATTGGTTCTATTATTATACATCATTTTTGTCATTTGAGTGCAAAAATGCTGAGTTTTTTTCTTCTCATTTCAGGTGGAATGTCTGGTTTGCAAAATATGATGAGACAACTGCAGCAAGGAGCGACTGGTGGGCTTGGAAATTTAATGAGTGGTTTAGGAGGAAAATAATGCCGCATTGTAGGTGAGCGTTTGATTTGAAAATACAAATAAACTTTTATTTATTCCTTGCACCAAATATAGTTTCATTTTATCAATTTTTACAGTTCTATTCGCTAACCAAGAGCATCTCTGGTCCCTCGATACACCATGAAGTTCTACTTTTTTCTATGATCGATTTTATGCAAAAATTTCTATTATTTATTACGTATTTTCTTTCCTAAATTTTTAGGTGCGAGGATAAATTAATTTATTTATCGTTAAATTCAAACTGATTCGGTTCAACAAAAATTGGTCTGAAATCAACTTTACGGGTTTTCTTTGCTCTTCGAGATTACGCTTATTTTATTGTTTTTTTTCGTCGAATTATTTTTACAAAACTCAGTTTCATATTTATTTTTGTTGCATAGCTTACTTTGAAATTTCCCACAAACCAATGTCTTTATTTGTACAATATAATGTCTCTTATATTGAATTCACGTGTTTTTTTTTCTTTTCTTTGCGTAGGTATTTAAAAATGATAGTTTTTGTATACTGAATTTTTTAACCGTTTGTAACGATTGTTGAACATTTTTCTATCATCTTAACGTATGCAACGTTCGATGCAATTTTATTACTATCGAGCATCTTTTTTGCCAAGTGTAGTTATTGTATGTTAGAAAAATGATGTATATTAATAATAGTATTACTTCGTTTTGTAAATTTGTATAATTTTGTCCGCTGTTTGTTGATATTCTTTGAAAAATTATTGAAAATCTAAATATAATAATTTGTTTGTATTTTGAATTTTTGATTTGTTATTTAGTACGTTCATCGTTGATGATTACAGCTTTTAAATTACGTCACAAAAATATCATTACGACTAGGTAAAAAGAGTAAAAAAAAAATTACGTATGTAATTACAAAACACAACAAAATAATTGCAACTAAAGAATAAAAATAAAATAACATCACAGTTTCATGCCAAAATCGAGCGAAACGTGAAAGTTTCACATGGCACCAGCAGGTTTGGTCAACGGCGTGGTCTTATTTAAATAAGGAATATCGGTAAATCGTATCTGGCAATTTTCGGGTACACATTCAGTTTCAAAAACAACTATTTTGTTAATTTCTGGTGCAGGTTTCAAGTAACATGCGGGAACAAATAATGTCACTTGTGATCCTACTTTAGGCCAGTATCTTCCAAGATTAAAATCGTTAACGAAAATCACACCCTAAAAAATTATTTTCATGTACATTAGAGTATGCCTTTTACTGGCTAATTCAGAGCACATGCTTGTTTATATTTACCTTTCCCCAGCCGGTTAAATCAACGTAGGTATGAAACGGTTCAACCGTTCCACTGGGTAATACCAACTCTCCGTAATAGTACGCAGGAGGGGAAATAAAATTACTAGAAGGGGTTAGGTTTTCAACCCACGAAACGCTGCTAAATGGTAATCCTATCATAGTCCATGGAGTTAGAAATTGTCCATCGATCGACGGATCAGAAATAATTCCCTAAAAAATGTACAAAATCGAATTAGTTCATTTACGATTCAATGATTTTCAAGCAGTAAATCGTTTAAATTCCTACCTTGATATCTTTCAAATAAGGACCGTAATTCACACGACCCTGATTCTCCACCAATAAATGTAGTTTTGCGTTCGGTTTCGCCATTAATGAAATGCTTTTGATCAGTCTTGTACGCGAAAGTATACCGCTAGGTTTCTGGGGGGGGAAATGATTTTTATCGTGAAAATATCAGTGTCACAAAAAAAATGATCGTTTAATCTATGTACCTACTTGATCAACAAAAACGATAGCTCTATCCCTCAGATCGTACACATACAGAAGTGCTGGATCATCAATTATACTCGGTAGTGTAGTCTCATAAAGGATATATCCATAGTATACTTGCATTTGTTCGAAAGTCGAAGGTCTATCAGAATATTGTTGTACTTTATCTGGAATATGCGAATAGTTGAACAATGATACAACCGGTTTCATTGTAACTGTTCCATAATTTCCTTTCGGAGTAGGTTTAGGTATCGGAATATTTGGTATTTTGAAATACTGCGAAAATACATACGTTGTTTTCCAATAAGTAGATATTTTAAAATAATATTTCGTTTCGTTAAATTCGCATTTTGTATTTACCTACCTTCGATAATAAATCTCTTATGGCAAAATATTTATCAGTAGTATCTCCAGCTTCTGTTAATGGAGCATCGTAATCGTAAGAAGTCAACTGCGGATCGTACCGATTACCATTAATATTCGCTCCTGCAATTGGAATATTAAAATATGAAAATATGAAGATTTATGATACCTAATGAATGACCAAAATTTCTTTACCATTAGTAAAACCGAAATTTGTGCCACCAAAAAACATATAAAAATTAAAAGAAGCGTTCAGACACAACATCTCTTCCATTGAGCGTAAAATGGCGGGCGTTGATACAGTTTGTAAAGGTTGTTCCCAAACGGTAAGCCAGCCGGGATAAAATTCCGAATTTACAAGCGGTCCTTTAGGTGTGTAATCTCTCATATTGGTAAAAGATGTATTCACATTGGAGGCTGAAAGAAAATAAAATTAAAGTCGATGTGCAAAATACAAGTAAGTGTATCTAATGAGTCAAAATTAAAATTACTTGTGCCGAAATCGACAGTTGCATATACACCAGGAATAGCCCCGCATCTTAAATAACTAGCAGCCGCTCCATCGGTGGTGAACAAAACGGATTTGTTTTTTATATGCGACGACATTAGATCTCTCAGCCAGACTGTGTAATCTGAATTACAAGCGTTGTAACTTCCGTATTCGTTTTCAACCTGAATAATTAAAACTTTGTTGAGATAGGTAACGTTTTAAAGAGTCAATATTTTAGGACATTATTCATTCAATATTTTACCTGGACCATAATTATTGGACCTCCGTTGCCATATAAATATTTGTCCATTTTTGTTAGGAGCAGATCAAACCACATTTTCACTTCATTTTTGTAATCTGTAAACACAAATACGTTACTTAGATAAAATTTAAAGTGTAAACATAAAATATGTACTCCCGCAAAAAATTAAAATATGTACCTAAAGTTTTCTTCAACGGGGACAGTAAAAAATAAAAAAATCATACCTAATGCATAATTATTATTTTAAAACTTTACATTTACTTCAACAACTTTCGTGGGTACCTCTTTTTTAAAAAAATAATCAAGAAATACTTACTTACCAAATTTTTTGACATAATAAAAATAAATTTTCAAAAAAACAGTATTATTTTCGTTTTCTTTTTTTAAAAATTTTATCTGAATTTGTAACAAATGCAGCAATGTTTGATCATTTTCTGATAATTTAGTCAATATTTTAAAAAATTTTTCGATTTTTTGTTTATAAGCTAATGATCACATTTTATTCATTTTTTAAAACCATTTTCAGCAATTCCTTGTAAGTTGAGTTGAATTTTTGAAAATTTTCAACTACCCATCTAATTTTTACACTGCACTAGGCACTGCTTATACAATTTTCGCTATTTTACAAAAGTTTTCACCATTTTTTTTTTTTTTTTGCAAATTTTGTCAATTTTTTTTACATTTCACAAGTTTTTTCGACTTTTTGATGAATTTTGAAATTTTACACACTTTTTATGACCTTTTTTTGAACTGTTGTCTCAGTACACAGAGGTCGGCATAAATCAGTATTCATATTCGAAAACTGATGCGTTCTTTTCAACACCATGTTGTGTGTAATGACTGTAATGAGTAGATAGAAGGTCTTGTAGGTAGTGCGCTGTGTTCGTGGAAGTCCCACCAACACTTTGGTAATAATAGTTTCGTTCCCCACTACCTATGACACTACAGAAAAAAAAATCATGCAAATCGGAATACTGACTTATGCCGACCCCTGTATAATGAACCGGGTTTTAAATTAATTTCACTATTCAACTTTTTCATCATTTTAATGAGGTTCTTGTTATTATTATTTTTTTTTTAGTGTTTGTTTTTAGTGTAGACTCTTTCTTACTGTTTTTAAAAATCCGCAAAAAATGAATAAGTCTACCCATCTAACCATATTAAAAAGAACATAGCATAGATGATATAAATATAATATCTTACTTTCGTCATCAGTTCGAAGCTCTATCAAAGGGTATAAGTTCAACAACCAAGGAGGTAATCCACCCTACACAGGAAAAAATTAAAAAACTTGAGTACTACATTAAAATTCTCAAAAAAAGAAGCATTTGAAATAACATATAAAGGTACTTTCGTCAGTGACGTCGCGAAGCAGCCCTTCAGGATGAGAGGGGGAAAATAAATTGGACGTCTAAAATATTAAAATAAGTACAGCATTAAAATGTCAAAATTTGACGACTGAAATTTCAGAATTTTGGTCGACTTTTGAAGTCTTAATGTAATTGTATCATACATTACTTACATTAGCTGGCTTTACGGCAGACAGCTATTTAAAAAAACACCATCTTTTAGTGAAAACAAAATAAATCACATCAGCCTTGAATTTACTCACATTTTTTCAGTATGTCGGATGAAGATTAAAATTTTAAAAGTATTATTGTAAATTAAATTTAGTTGATAATAAAATACTGCGGTTTGGCTGAATAATCTAAAGCAGGAAAAATTTCAAGTTCTTATTGTCAAAACAATTTTCAATCGCATTTCGCCCACCACTAGCGACGTCACTGTACTTTTCCCTGTAAACAAAAACATACTAACAAAATCTCTTTCTGCACAAATATAAGGACCAGGACGTAAGATAACCAGCAAATCTTCTTCTGTGGCTAATTTCAAGAAATACTCTAAATCGTATTCACCGTCGAACCGATAATTACGAGGAGTTGGCTCGTGTAAGCTCCATTCGACGTATCTGGAAAAAATTTTCCAATATTAGCCTAATTTAGATTTCATACGAAAATAGGCAACTTCGAGGAGACGATCAAATACTCACGTAGAAATAGCATTTAATCCTGCAGCTCTGTACTTTCTTAACCGATCTCTCCAATACACTCTTGGAACTCGGAAATAATGCAAGGAACCGGATACGTATTGGAATGGTTTTCCATCTTTTAAGAATCTGTTATTGGCGTAGTCGATTTGAAATGAACGGTTTACACTGGGATAAATTACAGTTTCAGGATCTTGAGATAGTATTTTTTCCTGAAAAATGAAACATTTAGAAAATTATTTAGAATCGATGCTAATTCATGATATTACAAACGATGTTAAATACTGCCTATTATCTACGATGAATTTAGTCATCGAGTATGACTGATCAGGAAATTATTCCAAGAACTTGGTAGCGCATTCAAAATACCATTTCACATGACTATCTTGTATCATACTTATGATTTAACGAATAATAATTGCTCAAATTGCAAAAACATCGAGATCATTATTTCAATACATATTCAAATTCCAAATTAGGTAAAATGAAAAATTTCTGGAGAAGATAGGTAGGTAAAGTAACTTTCCCTGCTCTCAACTCGTGCCAAAATCGTTCTGCCACTCCAAGTGGACTCGCCAACTTAAGTTATTTTCAACACCCAAATCACAATCGTCCTCTTCAATTCGGAGATCTATTATTAAAGAGGTGAAAAATCGAAAAATATCTTAAAATGTTGTCAACATTCCTCAAATATATTATTTTAGACATTCTGCACTATTTTTCGAATGGAATTTTTCACCAACTTACATACATGAAAATGAAGAATTTACATCGAATAAATAGATAATGCACCTCAAGCAAAATAATTTTCCATTAGGAACACGTTAATGTAAATTTTTAGCTTACAAAGTGAAAAACCCATTAATTACTTCAGTTTAACCTACGTTTTAGTACTTTATCGTGCTTATAATTTTTTTAAATAAAAAATACTCACTTGCGAAAAACCAACCAGAACGATAAGAATGAAAAATATGTAACACATTTCTAAAATCTTTCGTTTCAAAAAAAAATACCATAAACGATCAGCTCGAAGCTGGAAAGACAAAATAGAACAGTGTCGCAGAATTTGATAGAATACTGGCTTGTATTTTGTATAGGAATCGTGTTCACGATGAGTGTTTATCTGAATGTTTTAGCGATATTTATAGAATAGTCTCTTTCCAAAACAGCCGTTTAAATGTTTGGAGTTTCAATAATTAATGGTAGGTAACGTGGTCGCGTCAGTTGTAATGAACACCGAACAGTACACAGTAGTCGAAGACATTCGATAGGTAGTGAATTTCCTTCCGTAGTATGTGGAATAAAATCAATGTGGATTACCATTTCGAATTCGGGGACGGGCAACAGACAACTGTAATCGACGAGCATGTGACACCGATAAAAAATTTATCAAGTAACGACGCTCATTGTCCTAATTGTACATGTAAATGACGTTGTTTACCGATTTTCTGACTTTGTGAACGAATAATACCGTGTACACGTTGTGTAGGTAGGTGTAGGTGTAGGTAGAGGTACTAGGTATCTTCTCAAAATCAGTGGTATGAAAAAATTAAAAAAGCAAACTTTTCAAGTCAGAAAATATGATTTTTTTAAAAATTACACGAGGAGAATTAATTACTAAATGAGCCTTCCCGCTTAATTAGCAAATACTTTACTGCTTCACAAAAGTTTTGCGTCAACTGTTTTCGTTTCGGTTTTTTTTTCAGAAAATTTCCATTTCAATTCAGTTTATTTTTAGGGAGTTGACTGCCAACGCCTAGAGTGATTTAAATATTTATGAATATTTCCTAGACTAGAAATAATGATTTTAAAACTCATTTCAAGTTCTACAATGCGTAAATTTTAAGAGAATTTTAAGAGAATTTTCTAAGATTCCACGGAGCTGTTGACATCGGATGCAATTTTTTTCTACCTCAACACTCTTCCCTCCTCCTTCCAGAATATATTACGTATTTTATATTTAAATGGGTAAAAGGGGAATCTGAATACCTACTTTCTACAGACTTAATTTACCATTTTGAAAACAGAATGTATCATTTTGACAGAAATTATACCAACATTGGAAAATGTTATTTAGATTACGTGTTCATTCAACTGCATTATTTTTTTTTTTTTTTTGAAATATGTCCTTAATCAAAATCTCAAACAGCCTTCAGAGTATATACACAGGTAGCGGAAATAGGTAGCCTGATGAGTACATGATAATTTAGATATAGGTAATAACATTTGCACTATAATTATTGAAAAAAATAGAATCCTGTGACTCCTACATCACATCGAAATGTATCAAAAATTCTCCCATTGAACTGTAATAACTTAATAGTTTCGATGCATGAAAATGTAATTGCTGGAGGGAACACTCGACAGCTAATCTTGGTTCAGAAATTTGAAATTTAATTAGGTATTAATTATAGCACCAGTAGGTAATATCTGAAAAATCAAATGCAATCCGCTTTCAACCTTTTTTCAACAGCTTGCTTGAAGAGTTTTTGAGATGCAAATAGCCTAAGCCTAATTTTCCCAACGAAAAACAAACGCAAGAGGAATTTGAGGAAGTGAGCTCAGTAATAATTGATAAAATTAATGATGTTTCATACTCTCAATTTTTCATCGAATTATTACTGAAATAAATAGCCTATCTTCATGATACGAGACCTCAAAACAGAATCACATTACACAAGTACACAATACATCTATTTATATGCTGATGTTACAACTACAACTAAAAATATGATAAAGATCATTTGATACTTTACCTCAATCACTTTTATTTTATTCTGATAATCGCTGGCAAAACTCCCGAGGAAATAGAAATAGACGAACGTCAGAAGAAAAAAATTGAACAGCAATAAGAATGCTAAACCGTAATACAGATAGGTTTTCCGGTAGAAAAGAGGAACAAAAACCATTTTTGTTTGACTTGAGAATAACAGATCGATTTAACGATGGAACATTTACAATCACTGGAAAAAGAAAGGGATTTCCATTTCGAAATTATTTTTCGAAGAAGACATACTAAGGTGTTAGATCTCACATGGTTGTTTAAATTTTTGATTTTTGATGAACGCGGCTCAGACGGTGTGATAAGATAAGGTGTGCAATCGAAAATTACACCATGCTCAGCAGATTCCTTGAATTAGCGCTGATTGAAAACATTAGACACGAGGATTTTATTGCTACTTTACGATTACGTTACTACTTCAAATTTGTTCTACCAAAATTATCCAAATAGTTTAATTAAACGAAAGAGACGAACGATTTTAAATTAATAATTTCCTCATTTTCGTCATCTCTACTGATAACATTTTATCACTGTTATCAGTTGTGGTCTAAACAATAACAAAGCATTTTTTATGAACATTTTTCCTGTTTTTCTTCCTAAACTACGAATTTTCATTCTTTCGTAAAAGTATTTTATTATTAAAAAAAACATCGACAACTTATTCTCATCCTTCAAACGCAATAAATGGAATCAGACGACCCAGCTTCGCTAAAAGAAGCATTGACCCAATATGAATCTCAAGTAAAAAAACACCTCTTTTCTATTTAAGTATGAATTCTCACATTCAGTTTAAATAAATTCATTAAAATCGCTTTGTTTTTCAGCTCACTCATGTGACAAATCTTATTCAAAACAGCGATCAAGAATCACTCGCTGGATTAAATTCTTTGAAAAGTAAGCTGGTTGAATTAATCGAATTGACAAAGGAGAGTTTGGCATCTCAAGAACCAACAGAAACAAATACAAACAGTAGTAACAATATCGACGATGAATATGCTTTATTCATGGTAAAATTGAAACGTTGTTTCATAATCATATTTCCATTAATTCATATTCGATTACTCGAACGTCACTCGTATATTTTATAGTCTGAAGTGGGAGATACTGATCAGTCTGAAAGCGTTGCAGAAACGAAAGTCACACCGAAAAAAAATACCGATACAGAAGGCCAGAAATATGATCCAGAAAAATTGGATATTTCCGAAGATGAAGATAATATAATGGTAATTTTTCGAACTACTCGTGGGAATTTTCTTTGTAATGACTAGTGTTTACTTTGCAGAATGAATTGAATAGTTTAATTGGAATAAAATGCCAAGCTCCTTATTCAGAGAATTGGACTGGTGCTGCTGTAACCTATCATAATGCTTTAATTATGAGTATAGATTCTATAGAAGATTCAGAAACGTTAAAAGTAACAATTTTCTACTTCAGTAAATCAACTTTTTGTCGCCTCTATTAATCTGAATTTTTCTTTGTACGATTTCCACCAGATAAGAGTTATATTTATAAATCCAACATCTCAGAAAATGATTCCTTGTAATTACTTCCTAGACGGAGATTGTAAATTTTCAGACGAGCGGTGTCGTTTTAGCCACGGATACGTAGTTAGTTTTTCTGATTTAAAGGAATACAAGTATGAATATTCTTATTTGAAAAATCAATATTTTACGTAGGTGGCCTAATGTTCACTCGTGAATTTTTTTCTTTCAGAGAACCAGATTTTAGCCTAATTAAAGAGAATATTCAAGTATTAGCAAAAGATACGGATAATTTGTGGAAACGTGCAATTGTGAAAGAGCTGATATCGGAGGAAAATCAGTGCACTGTTCAGTTTGAATCTGGCAGTAAAAAGATAGTAGTTATTGATTTGCATGATACATTGCCTCTGCTTGAATCAGAAGAAAATGACATGGAATCCGAATCTTGTACTCATCCAAACAGCGGTAACGCTGCTCCTAAGCAATCGATATCGAATGAAGAACACGAAGCCATTGTAGAGAAAAGTTTAACTCAGCAGCCTCTTGCAGAGAAACTGGGAGGATGGGAACAGCATACTAAAGTATATTTGCTAATGTTTTCAATCGATTTCTTGTTAAAGGACGATATATTAAGTGTATGTTATCGATCTATTACAGAGTATTGGATCAAGATTGATGGCAAAAATGGGTTATGTAGTCGGAACAGGATTAGGTAAACGTGGAGAAGGTCGAGTCGAACCTGTAGCTGCAGTTGTCCTACCACCGGGAAAATCACTCGGTAATTTTATTGCACAATATCGTAACCTTCTCATGTGATTTATTCTTAGTTACTAATTGAATTCGGGTTTTTAGATCATTGCATGAAACTTCGAGAGGCTGCTGGTGGTGATCCTAACTTATTTAAAGCCGAGAAATACCAACAAAAATTACAAAATAAAATCATAGCTCGAAATGCCAGAAAACAAAATCTACTTAAGAAACCTCGAAATGTCTTCAACTTCATAAACGATTCACTTTCAAGTAAAGGCGACTGATTTTTTTCAAATACCTACTCAATCTAATCTTTGCCAAAAATTAATTTCAATTTTTTTCAATTCAAGGTTCGTCTTCAAAACAATCTCATTCCTTTCATCAAGACGAACCAGGTTTGAAAACTTCATCAGCGCAACAGTTGAACGTCGAAGAATTGAAAGTCAGCGAACGTATTGATAAGAAAAAATATGAATTATATGTTCTTCAAGATACCTTGACAAGGCAAAAGAAAAACACCGTAGGATTCAATTCAGTCGCAAAGAAACTAAAACAAGCCCAAATGGAACTTGATTCGTTGCAAAATAAATTAAAAGACGTGAACAAAGAACAATCGTACCGAAAAACTATGAAAGAATTGACTAAGTTTTAAAACTTGTTTATTTTGTAAAAACAAAATTAAATTTTTTTCAGCTCACAATTTTTTCTTTTTTAAAAAAAATTTAAATTACAATCGATTTAAATCTCATTCCGCGTGAACTCTAGTTTCTAGCTTACATTAATAGAAAATTTTACACAATATAAAAATCACAGTCTAATAAGACGATATAAAACACATTTATGATAACACGATTGTTAGAAAAAAAAATTACACGACATTCAAGATGCATGTTACAATATTCTATCACAATGAAAACCATTATTTAAAATAATAAAAAAGTACACAAAAAATATCAACGCTTAAGTACGAGTATATCGAAATACGACGAAAAAAACTATACTAACCATAATTTCAAATTACTCAAAAGTAAAGGAAAAATATGAATTTTTAAAATCTAAATGGAACGAGATTTTCTTTATTTTTGACGCACGATTTTACTCCAGTGGCCTTAAACAGAAAAATAACGAATACAATTATTTTTCAGTCAAAAAAATAGATTAATAACAAGCGTGACATGCACTATGCGTTATGATGTATATCGACAACAGGATTATCACGTCAACAAAATTACATTAAATTAAGAAAATTTACTTTAACATAGGACTCTTATTACTAATCGTTACCATGGATCTATTAGAAGATAAATTCAACGAAGAGTGTTTTACATCTCTGGATGTTTTCTTGCTGCTTGACAAATAGTTAAAACTAGTGCTGGTACTGCTGCTGACAACATTTAATGCTAGTCTTCGCGAACAAATCTGAAGAAAACCCATCAAAATTAATTTGGTGAAAAATTTAAATATTTAAATTTTCTAAAAAGCACCAACTTTTACTTTTGAACTAGTTGACTTAAAAACAGGACGTGCAGTTGTGGAGTCCGGAGATGGAGGACAAGATCTCGAAGCTTTAGTGGTTGGTGTTGATGATTTAGAATGCCTAAAAAGCAGGTAGGTAGATATAAAATAGTTACTTCGTAGGAGAAAAATCTCAATTAAATACATCAACTTACGTAGCAATTTTTGATTTATTTATCGTTTGAGGACTCTGCATACCCACCGGAGTGGATGTTGCTACTGGGACTGATCTTCGTTTTGTTTTCTGTAAAAATCAGAATTAAACTACTAACTAACTAGCAGCAAAACGATCAATACTACGAATCAAGTTATGCCTACCAATGCGGTAGAGTCAGCTTTTAATTTACGAGACAAACGATTAAGCTTCGGTGTTTCGACTGCAAAATTAATTTTCATTAGGTATTAAACAAAGCAATACAATAAATTACACTTGAAATATATTTGAAAAATAGGTAGGTACCTAATTTTTGAGTCAGGTTTTTAGCCATACTTTCAATTGGAATAACTGCTTTCAACGGTCCCGATTCTTTGACTACTTTCGTCATTCTTTTTGTACGAATATTCGGATCTGAATTATAGAAATGATGGTATATAATTTACTTAGTTTAAAATTGATAAATGTGAACGAAAATCTCACCTTTCGAACCGAGGGGTAACCTAGGACAAGACCTCTTAATGACTACTTTTTCTCCATTGGTTTTATTGCTTAACATACTGGAATTCTGAAAGAAAAAAAACGAACCCGTAAAATATGAATATCTACGAAGATGGAACTGAAATACTTTTACAAAAAAACCACTACCTTAGAAGGGATCCTTTTCACAGGTAACTTTTCTGATTCCTCATCAGAACTAGAAGAGATCAAAGCTAATTCATCCCACGCCGGACTGACGACACAGCTCAGATCTTCATATAACTGATTAGAATTCAACATTAACGAATCGAAAGTCGTATCGTTCATACCACTCTGACCGATAAATGCTTTATTTATTGTACCAGATGCATTGATAATTTCATTAACGTCGTTTTCTATCGAATACCATTTAGTAGAAAAGAGTGAATTTCCGGAACTTGACTGCGTAGATGGCTCTTTCGAATTATTTTCTTCCGCCGGTTTCGAAAAATTATCCAGAATAGTAGATAAACGTTTGCGCAATAATTGCACCTCAGAACCTTCGCTTTCGATAGGTGACACATCCAACATATTAGAAACATCGCCGGAATACCGAAATTCTGATTCAGGCGCGGATTCGTAGACGGATTCGTTCAAATGTAAATTTAGTCGATTCAAGCTATCGATTACACTCGTTACTGAATTCATTTCGTTACTTTTAGTCACATTATGAGATGGTTTTCCGTCATTTGTTTCCATAACTTGGTCGGCGTCTATTTGTTCAGAAGATGAGTTCAACGATTGGTTCAGTATCATGTCGAATGGTTCATTTTGATCTATCTGCTTTTCCAAAGCGTCGAAGGGGTTATCTCCATCGATTACAGGCTGGCCGTCGAAATTTGGCGGAGGAATCAACGGTTTACAGTGAAATTCCACCGTCGGACTATTCCAGTCGATAAGAGACGATATATCTGAAATTCGACATATTGTTTCAAATAAATGGTAATAAATTCGATCATCAGGAGCGAAATTTGTATTCGTCTACACATTTTCTTACCTTGAGTAGTCATTTTGCAGTTGATTGATTCAAAGTTACAAATAAACGTCCAAAAAACAGCACACTTTCGTACAATTCAAGCAACAAATTACCTGATTTCATTTAAATCAGGATAAAACCAGCACTCCATAAATTTAACGTAACAACAGATTCAAATATACCGGAATATTGAACTGTTGTGTGTTATCTTATTTTTGCAAACCGGTTCACGAACTGAAATGTATGATGAGGAGGATGGGATGAATAAGACGTACATATAGCGCCATCTATAATTTCGTCAGCAAATTATTAAATCGCAGTAAAGCGGAGAGCTTCCTTTTTTCTTCGCACATAGCGCTGCACGTTAATGATCACTGACACTGATCATGTTCGTGATCACCAGGGCTGGTGACCGAAACGATCGTTTTGTTCCGTTCCGTTCATGAACAAATCACTTTGCATTTTTACTGTTCTGTTCCGTTTTGTTCATCATTTTTTCGTTCCGTTCTGTTTTGTTCTGTTCTGTTCCGTTCCGTTTTGTTCTGTTCTGTTCTGTTCCGTTCCGTTCCGTTTTTCTAAGGGAGGGGGGGGGGGTATCCCACCTGACAGAAAAATTTTTGAACTGGGCAAAGCTAGATCGAATCATCAAATTAACATTATTTTTTTGATGAATTTTTTAAACTCAAATTTAGTCCCATGTCCCAAAATGACTATGAGAAAAAAGATCAAAATTTTACTGAATTCATCTAGAATGTGCTATAATCAATTAATCATGTCCCACCACCCACCACTCCCGCCGAATCAACTGAAAATGATTTTCAGCCATTTTGAGCAATTTTCATTTCTGCAACCTTCCAGCAGATTTTTGAGAATCGAAATTTCCACTAAATTTTACCAAATGAAGATGGAATTGGAAAGCTAAAATTCACACTTGACCATCCGCCCCCCCCCCCCATTGTAACCTGCTGAGTTGGCAGTTGGCTGATTTTTCATTTTGTTCTGTTCTGTTCTGTTCCGTTCCGTTCCAATTTTTCTTTCTGTTTTGTTCTGTTCTGTTCTGTTCTGTTCAAGAGCACTTCCTTATCTTATTTGTTCTGTTCTGGTTTTGTTCATTTTGTTCTGTTCCGTTCCGTTCTGTTCTGTTCTGTTCTCAATAAGATTTTTTCCTGATTTGTTTATTGTTCCGTTTATTCGTTCCGTTCTGTTCCGTTCCACCAGCCCTGGTGATCACATTATTCTTCAAATTATTCAAATTCAAAATTTATGATGTATGTTAATCAATCAGCGCATCAGCTTCATAAGATAAACAACACAATTTTCTCCAATTTGAATTTATTTACATATATCAACCGATTCAAAATCGCAAATCGCTGACTAAGCATTTGATGTTGACTTCATCTGGCAATGGCAATACCGCATAAAATTTGAGATAGAAAATTGAATTGAAATTCATCAATAATAACAACAATCAATATGTCACTCGTATATTGTATTCATCGTTGATATTCGGGGCTTTTTAAAAGCATAATCACGTAGTCATAGACCAGTTACAAAAAAAAACTAAGTAATTAAAAAAAATTAACAAATAAAAAAAGTTTGATTACGCATCTATAAATCGATTACCAAACAAAAAAAATCAAAAAGGAAGTATTTAAAGTCTAATTAAGCAATCTGTTTCGTTTTTGAAAACAATTAAAAAATTGGCATTTATGTACAAAAATATACTTTAACAGAAAAATCGTAATATTTAAAAAAGAAAAAAAAAATGATACTTAAATTAGTAACTTTAGAAAAAAAAAAACAAAAAAAAACTTGAAATATAGTACAAAATTAAACCGTGAAAAAAAGTATAAATAACTAAAAATAATAGTTATATCAAGCTAAAAATACCTACACGTAAAAAATTAAGTGATCGTTAGCGATTAATTGAAAAGAGGAAAAAAAGATAATGATAAGGCACAACTTAAATAAAAATGTTAAGCGTAATTAGGTTTTTTAAATCGTATTTAGAAAAAAAAGGCAAAAACTATTGCAGGAAGGCTTAGCAATAATTCAATCATGATTTAAAAAATTGTATGGCCAAAATCGATATCGATAATCTTGACGCTTTACAATTCGATAATTAAAATGAACGAAAAATTTTCGCATAACACAGCCTTTTGATTGTTTACGCAAAATTTTAAAAAAATGAATGAATAAATTTTTAAAAAACAGTTCATATCAAGTACCTACCTAGGTAATATTAAACAACAAATAAAAACGTAAGTAAAGTAAATCTCTACTTTGTTAATCAATTTTGAAGTATTAAAAAAAATGCAAAGAAAGTTGAATTGTTTTAGGCGAGAAGATGAGAGAAAAACACTATCAAAGGTAACTAATTATAAATTTTCTATTAGCAAAGTAGAAGTAGAGGAACTTCATCGCAGAAGATCAAAATATCTCTATACTATGATCGTATTAATAAAAAAAAAACAAAAGCTAAAATTGATTTTCAACATATTAATAAAAATAATGAGAAGAAGAAAACAATGAAAATTATGAGACGGTTCGAACCAGCGATGTATGTGGATTTTTAAACAACTAAACAAAAAATAAAACAATAAAAAGCCATGATCTCAAATATATCACAGCATCAACAGAAAAAAATTATGAACATTTCAATGTTGGAAGAGATTTGGTTTTGTTTACTTTATCGATCTTAGATCCAAGAACTTTACAATTAAAATCAATAAAAATGTCCGACATTTAATAATAGTTTAAAATGCAAATTGCGCCATGGCGTAGAAAAATTACCCATCGATCGGACAATTTTTTAAATTTACACATAAAAGTTGCGCGATAAATTTACAATTACATAATACAAAAATATGTATTCCACGCGCTGACAAATATCGATTTCCACGCAAATGCGTACTTTTTTCGTATTATTATTTGATTTCAATAATAGGACTAGAGTGTAGAAAAATTAAGTTAATAAGCTCGTCAAAAAGCTCGTTCAAGTTTCATACTAAAACAAAAAAATAAACAAAAACCACATTAAAATTAGAAATTAAACTTGACAATACTTAGATAGAAAAACAATCCAGAATTCAACTCACCTTTGTCTTCAAGATCAATTTCAATGATCACCTCTCAGCAATTCCATTAATAAATTAAAACTAGGACCTTCGCCTTCTTTATGCTTTATAGAAAGCATTTCTTTGCCAACCTGAAAATAATCGAGAAATAAGTTATTAATTCATTCACAAAGAAGGAAAAAGATAACTCAGCATCTAGATATGAGCATATTGGTCATCTACATGCTCAGAAACACGATGCAATCGGTCGAATAATCAGAATAAATTTGCTGATATCTAAATAACTTCCACACAGTTGACACTTCTCAATTTCGTTCATTATTTTTCAATTGATTTTATTCAAATTATCAATATTATATTACAACTTACTGTAACTGTGTGGTTCCAATAAAGCTGCATGCGTTTAAAATAAAATTCTATTACTTCACATTGAAGTTTTAATAGGTAACCAGTGAAATTTAAGGTAAAAACAGGAACTAGGTTGTAATAATTCATTTTGTTTCCCTATTTCCCTCCATAGAAGTAAACTATTCGAGACAAAAAATATAACTAACGCACCTGACAAGTTCGTTGTAAATCAGGAATCCTCAACAATAATTCACCAAACTTGGATGGCATATCTGGATAATGAGCAATCGTATACTGCTGTAAAGCTTGCAATGCTTTTTCTTGAGATGCTCTGGCCTTTTCTGGTTCTCTCAAATCGCTCGAATCTTTAAAAAGTAAAAAAACGATAATCAAATTCAATACGCAATGTTAATTTCCATGAACAAAAAAACGAAAACCAAGTAAAAATATAACAAACCAGAAGAAAGAAGTACGATAACTTTCATGGCAACGTATTCATAACGATCGACTCGAAGTCTACGCAGATGCTCGGTGAAATTCAACATTCTTTCTATGCACGGCGCTAAACCAAGCTCTTTAGCCTGATTCAAATTGATCGATTTACCTAAACTAACCCGAATCTCACCGGGACTTCCGACAGAACGATAGCAACAACTAAATAGTAATAATTCGCACCACGCGTTTATCAACAAAGAAATTTGATCGTCGATCTGCAAAATAAAATGGTCAATATGTATATTTCCACGTTCGCAAATTGCTGACAACGCTGAACTCGATTACTTACAGAAATATTCTTAAATAACGGCAGTGATTTGCACCATTTGACAATTTTATATAATCTATGATCGGCTATATTACATAAATTGGACAGAAAATCTGGATTATTTGTATTTGTTCGAACGTTTGGAATTTCACCTTCGTTATACTGCCACAGATGCTCAACTTCCATAATCTCCTGCCAAACGATAATGAAACAAAATCGGTCAGTTACGTAAAGAAAAAATCTGGCAAATGAACCGAAATCTACGTACTTGTAACAGAGGCGGTATCAATCTATTGGACATTTGAGGAGAAGGAGGAGACGCATCTGAAGAAGTTTCTTGTTTAACCATATTCATCGATGCATCATTTGAGTTCTGCATTTGAGTAATGCTGGCTGGCAACGTGTACGAAAATGGGTATGTACTTCTACCACCTCGAGTCCTATCCACTCTGATGGCTAAAAATGAAGATTTCATCGTTAAAATCGAAATCTCGAAATAAATCGAACTAAACGATATTCTTACGACGATATTTACCTTCTAATTTCATTCCCATGTTCAAGCATTTATCGAATCTACAAGCTGGACATTTTTTGCGAGTTGCGATTGTGACTAAACATGACGATCCTCGCAAGCAAACGTAATTCTTGTGATTTTGCACAGTTCTTTTGAAAAACCCTTTACAACTTTCGCAAGAAAAAATACCGTAATGAAAGCCGGAGATTTTATCACCACAAATAGGACATGGACTGCAACAAAATTAAAACAAATATATGTATAAATTATATAGTATATTCAACTGCATACACGTCGTTGAATAAATTAGACGATTCGTGGAGTCAGATTTTTACCTATTGATTAATTGTTGTCTTGATATACCAGAGGACGTGCTCAAGTTAGGAGAATGATGGCCCATTTCAGTGGTAAATGGTGGTACTCGATCTTCGTACATATTACTATCGTCTAAAAAAATTAACACCCAGATTATTCAAAAATATCGGAAATACTTCATGCATAAGGAATTCTATGAATGCATCGAGATATGCATTTTCAATTGAAATACTCGAGCATCGAACATTGACTTTCAAAAATAATTTGTTTGCATTGTCAGGGAAAAAATAATTTTCGAACAAATATAATGATTCAGCGAAAAATTGCTCCACATTACGTGACTTCATCGACACGCGTTCACAACAACGTGGAAATGAAAAACTATTCGCATACCGATGCATTAATTCAACAAATAATTTGCTGAATCAGTCATTTTTAATCGACTAATACGCTATCGTTTTGTTATTATTTTGAAACCTCGATAAAATAGAAAATATTCGTTACCATTATTTCTACAGCGATAAGCATTTTTACGCAACTCAACGTACCATTGTGATGTTCCGTTGAAATAGAATCCAAATGTGCACCATCTTCTAAAACATTATGCCTATTTATATTATAAATGCTGTTTCCATTAATACCTATAAAAATAAAACACAAAAAAGATTAGTTTGTGATACAAACGTATACGTAAGTGTTTCAAATTTAATGAAATTCGGCAAAACTTACTATGAGGTGGAAAATCAGAAGCGTTTTTATAGCCGTGTCTTCCTTGTATCGGCGAATGAGTAGGTGAGAATTGCGTAGGAGAAACAGATACCGAAGAGTAACTTTGACTATAGCACGAACTATGTTGCGATCCTCCGTATTGAGAAGCGTCGCTGTTGTTACGAGACAGCGACGGTGTAAAAGGCGATGAGAATCCGGAAGACGGTAGATGTCTCGATGTGACTGGAGATTGAGTCGGAGAATAGCAACTATGTATGGCAGAATCTGGGCTAGGAGTCGGTGGTATTTGCGTTTTTCCAGACCTATGTTGAAGTATTGGACTATAACTACTTCCTGCAAAATCGAACAATCGTCAAACATGCTAGATGTAGGTAACTTTAGTCAGACAGGAGTAAAATTGTAACTCGTTCAACTCTTACGAACCTAATAACTTATCCACTAGAAGAGGAATTTCAGACTGTGATGTAGCTTTGCTCACTTTAACGTTCTCGGCCATTTGATCGACCTGTAATCAAAAGAGGTAAATTAATACGCATGAAAAATGTACATATTCGATTAGAAAAATCAACCACAGTACGAACTCGAATATACCAAACTCACCATAACTTCAGTTGTAAACTTAAGAAGAGCTGGTTTCCCGTCATCGGAATTCTCTGCATTATCAGTCCTCGAATTGGCAGAATCACGTCCGTTGTTACTGATTAACGTATCGCCGTCTTCGTTTTCCTGCGAGTTATAAATAAAATAATTCGTTCGATTAATGCCGTAAAATAGGCAAACAATCGATTTACGAATGAACAAAAGAATGCGAATTTCTATCGCGAATGTCGCGCTGCTTACTTGTTTCATTTCTAAATCCGAGAGCTCGCCTTCCCAAGACATTGGTCTTTCGATTCTATCGTTAGGAACTTCGTCCGATTTGGATTTTTTATTTCTCATGCTTACTCCTGTAATCAGACAAATGTCGATTCGTTAATATGATAAAGTAAGACCGAATTCATTTCCGGAAAAAATTTATGAATTAGTTCAACCAACGACCCATTTTCTTTTTGGGGCACGTACTTGATTAATCTTCAAAAAGTTGATAAGTTTGGATGAAAAATTTCATAAACGTTGGTAGAATGAGTGAAAATTTTTTCTCTACCTTCAAGCCATGAAGAATTAATTTGATACACGTAGTTTTTAAAAATTCACCAAGGATTATTCCCAGGTGAAATGGCTCTGTACCCAGATTTGGTAAACCAGGTTCCCAAAACGATTTTTTCCTGATTACCTACTGAATTCTTGAATTCGATTTCCCGAAGTAATAATATTCCTCGAACGACCATTTTCCTTCGAATGAATTTTTCACAAAAACTTGATTTTCAAAAACAAGAATTTCTTGTAATTCTAGCAACAAAACAAAACTTTTAGTTGGGCAATTTTGGCTTGGCAAAAAAAAGCCTTTTTTACAATTCTGATGAAGAAGAAGAAGTAGAATTTTTTATGCAATTTAGCAAACAAAAAGTAAAGCGCTTAGGCAGATATAGATTTTCTGGCAATTTTGACAAAACACCAGTCTTTTTTACAGTTTTTACAAAAAAGTATAACTTTTTACACTTTTGGTAATTTTTACAGAAAACTGATTTTTTGTGCAATTTTGACCAAAAAAAAACAAACAAAAAATGCTCTTTAGTAATTTGGGCAAAAAACACACTTTCTGGAAATTTTAATGAAAAACCAAGTTTTTTCCCCAAAAATCATGAAGATATGAGTCTTATTTTACAATTTTGGTAAAAAAATGTCCAATTTTTGGTAATTTCAAAATAAAAACTGATTTTTTGTGCAATTTTGACAGAAAAAGCAGATTTTTTGAAAAAAAAACCAGCTAAGCTCAGAAAATTTTGACCAAAAAAAAAAAAAGATTTCCTGTAACTCTGCCAAAAACAGACTTTCTGGAAATTTCCATAAAAACATTTTTTTTGGCAATTTTTATAAAAAATAAGTCTTTCTACATTTTTTGTTTAAAAAAAATGATTTTTCACAAGTTTGGCAAAGTGAAATTTTTTTGTAATTTGATGAAAAAAAACTGATTTTTTCAATTTGTAATTTTGATCAAAAAAAGGGGATTTTCTGCAATTTTGGCAAAAAAAAACAACTTCTGCCTATCTTTTGTGTATTTGGGATACTGTGGCTCAGGAAAAGTGGATTCGGAAAAACGACAACTCAAGATTTTCCATTATTTTTTTTCTAGGGCAAATGTTCATAAACCATAAGAAATTCCAAAAAAAAAAAACACCATCCAAAAGACCTTATATTTTCCCAATTCCTCTTTCAATACTCACAAATATAAATTTTATCCCATGAAAAATACATTTTTTCAGTACACTATTTCAGGAGAGAGGGATGAAAGAACCATTGACTAAATTTTCTTCGGAAATATCCAAAAATATAGCATCACAGTTTGCCAAATCTGGGGACTGGGATATTTCACTTATTTTACCAGGGAATACCCTTTAAAAAAATTGTAACATGAAAATATTATTGAAAGTTCAATTTTTCAGTTCAAATTTGAGCTCGAAAGTACAATTTCAAATCCTGAATAAATTTTACAGCTGTAATTTTTCACGTTATTTCGTAATATTGTATTTTTAAATGGAAACTTTTAGCAGTAGAGGCAGCAAGGGCTTGGTGCAACCCTCCTTCAATTTGGGTCAATACTGAAAAAAAAATATCAATATCATGTGACACATCGAATGGCATGATTTTCGATGGTGCTGAACATGCACACATGACCTTATTTTCACGAGATGATCCGTCTCGCATGTTATCAGTGTCTCTTTCACTCAGGGCAATGCCTGAAAATTTGACAAAATTGTAGGCGACTATGCCCTCGCGCCAAAATCGGAAGTTACCGAAGTACCTGCACAACAGCAGACATTTGACGGGACACCCTATGTACATACATTGACAAATTTAAACTCACCGGCGAAATCAATTTTACTCAATTCTTCAGCATCCGAATCGTCGTCAATATTTTCTTCTTTCTTTATACTGAAATCTTCGGCTGAAAAAAAGAAAACGTTAGATGAAACTACATCTTTACAGATTCTCATCATAAAAGTCACCTGACTCTCGAAAATTGACAATGACACCTACCTTTAACCATAGTGTTAACATTGGCATCATTTGCGGACGGAATATCCTGCATATTGATCGAAGTGACCGTCACAGGTCCCGATGAGACGACACTGTGAACCCCTCGAGTCCAAATCGAAGACATTTCGCTAGATGAATTCCTCAGCTTAAGTGTAAACTTGGTGCTCTATACTATCTCAGGTCGAATTCGGCGACGATGTTTCCGGTCATCTTGCTAACTCTGGTCAACACCCGCGAACATATTGGGAGACCAAATTTGTACATGAGTATCTGTAACATAAACAAACCATGCGTTAAAATCATCAGTCAAACGTAGGTACAAATTAAAAATTTTAATCTATGTCTATGATAATCAAAGCAGTAAGTACTAAGTAAGGTATATTTCCATCAACATTTGAAGAGTGAAAAAAAAAGTCCACCCGAGGTAAAATAACACAATTTCAAGTACCTATTCGATATGAATAAGTACAGATACACAACAATCACAGACACGGCGTATCTCTGACGCAATTTCAAAACATACAGATACAGAGGGCACCCTACCCGCCGCACAAAACTAATACGTAAAAAGCCATAATGGTATAGAGATGCAGAAACGAAATGCAAAAGTACGAGTAAGCAATACACGTAAAATGTCGTAACTCGTAACACACACGTTCGCTACAACAACGTGACCAGTTAAACCTGTTCAACGGCTGAACTGTGGTTACTGTGACCTGACTACTGAACGCGAATTGAGGTCTTCTCGCACATCCCTAAGGCCAATATCGACTTCTCGATACCTTCTCTCGCATCACCACCATCGCTAATGTATCATTAAAATATAATCGTAAAACTTTTAAACAGTTATAAAGAAGAACGTTTGCATTTGCAAATATACATAATTCTCCGACATTTACACGTAAACTGTTCGACATCGATTTAATTAGGCTGCTGAGAGTAGTGAGTACCTATACGATATACGCGTAACTGCACCGCGGGATATCAATATCATCTTCCGACGACCAAATCTCGATGGTTTTTTTTTCCAAAATATATATCTATCCCATATATTCCATCCGGTGGTACCGGTAAATCACATAACTAATCCACGCCCTCCGTTCTTTTTTATTTTTTGGATACTGTTACGACATGTTCAAGTACATGAATTAAATTATGTAGCTACATGCATCATCAGCTCTTGTGGCATGAATCATACTTTATTCACTAATGTATGTGATGTGGTAATCTATGTACGATAAAATCTATGCATGAAATTATGCTCGTATGTACAGCCATACAGGGTAGCCTAACAAGATTTCAATAATGATGAAAAAAAAATGTTCAATAAAGCTGAGCTTTGTAATTTCCGCTAAAAGCAAAGTTAACCCAGAGGCAAATCAATCACATCGTAGTACAGGTGGAAAATTTCATGTTTTACAATTCTGTTCCGATTCACATTCCCTCAAAGAACCCATAAGTTTTCTCAAAAATCGTTTTTCAAAAGCTCCCTACCTTTTTTAAAAAGAAAAAATTTAAGGAAAACTCTCACCTCTCCTTTAGGAATAGTTTTAAAGAATAAGAAGTTTTTAATCATCAGGAAGAAGGGTCATTTCTTGGCATATAACTGATGTAACCCAAAAAGTCGTCTGCCTGAGCAAATTCTCGTCAACCTGCAACCCTGATTACCTGATTTCATCCTAGCTCGAGCGTCGAGCTTTTTCATCATTATAATCGGACACCATACACATACATCGCACAGTGCGTCACTGAGGGGAAAAATACACGTACGAAAGTCGAAAGATCATACTCATACATGGCGTTACATTTGAAGGTCTCGCCTTCTTACATTATGTTATGTCGGTCGACATAAAAACGCAGTTGAAAAGCGTAAGTTTTACCTATACGACTACGAGTAGTTGGTATCTAATGATGTGTGCTTAATGGTATGCGGTTCGACTTCCGACCAGTACACCCTTTTTAACGTATCATTACCAATATGAGAATATTAATAAAATGGCCTGATAACATCTTGATACAATTCAAGGTCGTTGCGGTTTTAACAACATACACAGTTACACATGCGATCGAAGTACATACATAAGTACATGATATGAGGTTCTCCTGTTCCTGCTGTTCGCTTCAGCACACCTCGAGAAAGGGATGTAAAGGGAGACACCTTTTCAAAAATTCTGATGACGAGAAATTTTCGAGTGTCAACAAAGCGACAGGTAACTCATTTGAACAGACTATCAGAGTGGCTCGCATCAGGAACTTTTGAAACAGCATGAAAAAATTCTTCGTAATCGAAATTTCAACAAACTCCCTAAAGCTGAATATTCGATTCCGCATAACTTTTTGAGAGAGTTTTTTCGAAAAAAAATTTAGGCACCCAACTACATAAAATTGACTCGGTGAACTAGGATTTCACCACGAAGTCCACTCTGTGATACGAGATTCTTTCAGATCAGGTCAAATCAGAGTTTTGATCGGATTAGACCAGATCAAATACATACGAACATTCCCTGAATCCAATAAATTTGTTCCTCTGGGATCTTGAGTGAGGTAGAAGGTCCTCAATATGAAATTCAACTCTCGTGTTTTGAAATTTTTTGAAAATTGTTCGGTGTTTCACAATTAAGCTCATTGGCTTCACATTTCAAGAAAAACAAAAAAATCTTTCATTGTGTTTCGTATCGAATTTTTGAAAATTTAACAGATTTAAATGGCGAAATCTCGAGAAAAAACGATAACTTATTCTTCCAAGTAGGACTGCTGAAAACTTGTTCCCCCCCCCCAAATTTCAACCCTTCAATTTTCGAGGATAATTTTCACATTTCCAAGTCTTCAAGTTGAGGTTCAACATTTCGGACAAATTGTCAAATTTTTCCAAGGGTTGTGGTGAAGGGGGTAGAGATGAGGTAGCTAGAATAGATTTTGGTGGCTGAAAATACGGTTTCAGTATTTATTTGACAATCTCTGTCCTTCTGTCGAAATTTTGTTGACATCCAAAGAGATAAGGTTGAGTTCGAAGGGTTCTATCTCATCAGTAAGAAACCTTTGCTCACCCCCCCCCCCACCCAACACCTCATTCATTTACCATTTATATCAACAATATTAACACCTTCTCTTCAATCGACAAACTTCCTGGAGATTGCTTTCCTTCAAGTACGAGGTATATTATATCACCTAATCACAGAGTTAGGTTCACTCCCTCGCATAGACATTCACATATGTGCATTTATAACTGGCAAATCCAACGTCACGATTCATCATTAATACAATTTTAATTGCCCGTATAAAAGTTTATACCGCTAAGGATGGTTAATTGGTCAAGGTGTACCGGTGTTTACTTTTTCGCCGCCGCGACGGACGATGTTAGACCACTTTAACGTTAGGCTATTATTCTGAGAACAGTTACATCCGAATGTAACCTTGATGAGCGGTTGAATAATGCGCTCGACGAGCATTCCGGTATGGATCTTTGTACGTAGATCTCTTTCACCGTGCATTCGACATTAGTTTCATGTGATACGAATGATCTTATTAAAAAAAAAAATTAAAAAAAAACTTTCCTAGGCATAAAAAGTAATCCAGTAGACTAATGGTCGAGAGGAGAAAAAAAATTGCACAAAAAATGACGATAATATACGAACAGAGTACAATACACGTATAATGTGATCTAAATCCGTCATCATCATACTTGACTGCTTCATTTTGTTTCATACTATAACGTATAGTGAGATCTTCCGCATAATGGACTAATTTACAACCATTGGCTATGTTATATTATACATCGACATAATTAGCCAAACCGTTGTACAGCCGGTTGAATAATTGAAAAAGAAGAAAAAAAGGGTCTTTTGGCTTCAAAAATAATTGTATCACGTCGTCGAAAGGGAAAATTTCACTTGTATGCCAAAATAGTAACACATCACAACCGCGGGTGTTTTCTTATTATTAAAGATCAGACCATTGAATCGATATCCTTTGTTTTCGAGAGTTATTTTCGTATCAGTGAAAACGAATAACTCTAATCGATTAGATTAGAAGTAAGTAGGCATGTTTTGTTTACAAAGATGATAATTTTCACAATGATTTTCAATGATTTTTCATTATTTCCTTATCAGTGCAGCGTATAGTGAATCAAATATGAGACGAAAGAAGGTCATTTGATCGTCATCGTATATTCGAGTAAATGATATGGATTTTTTTTCGACATAAGGTAAAATAAACTTTATAAATCAAGAAAAACAGTCAAAAATAAGAGTTGAGATGCTTCAAAAATCATCAAAATTTCGGAGGAAAAATTTCATCCGAAGAGTGAAATATTTCTTTCAGAATTTTTGGTGAAGGTCATTAGAATTCTCTGAGAGATAATCCCAACATTCATTTTCAGAACACAATGGAAAATTTGCTATCACTCAAATTGCTGCTGAGGAAAATCGAAACCACCAATCATGATTTGAAATTTTATGAACAATTACAGAAACGTCCTCTCTTTCTAACGAACTGAAGTTATTTTAGTTTCGTTGGAAGCCGATTTAGGGGCTTATTTTCAGATCCAAACTTCGTACCAACCTAATTCAGATTCAAGAATAGGAAAAAATGACCATTGCATTTGATATTTTCTCAAGAGAGTTCTCAATTTTCATACTCCAAGACGAAATTTTTTTACTTTTTTTTTTCAAACTTCAAGAGCTAGTTGCCCTTGTCTTCTCTTCCTTTGTTTCCCTTCAGTTCAGTAACCAATCCAGTTTAGCCACCAACCCGGAAGTTCGAATACAAATTAACTAAGATCAGGCACTCACACATTAGTACATATTTTCACCATTGTACAATACTCAGACTCACCCCCGTCAATGACCTCTTCCCTCAAAGAGCCCACTCGCGGCAAAAAATATGCACTATGAAAACAGGTCAAATTCATCGATACGTCTTCGACACAGTTGGCAACATCGCCAAGTCATCCGTAAGAGCCATCAGCCATGCACCGTTTTAATGACTGCACATGTATACGCGAGTAAGTGCAAAAAAAGTCATTTAATTATTTTTTTTTCTTTAATGCAGCGAGCATAAAGGTAGAAAGAAAATTACACATCAAGGTTAACGAACTAATGTGTAAATTCCCTAAATCCCATGATAATGCAATAATACTTTGTGATTTTTCACTCGGTCATGTTCGTCGAAGAGCCAATGAACCATCTTGTGTGATTTTTCAATCATCTTATACGCAGTCGATTTCGCATCCTATGTCGAACGTTTTTTTCTCTCTCTTTTCGTCGTTACAGGTAGCTAGAGCTATAGTCTAAGTAGTAGGTACATTCTACTTACATACAATCGAAGAAAGCGAAATAAAAAAACACAGATTCCCGAAATACCGCAATCATACTGTCAACCCCTCCAAAAAATGATAAACACATGATTCATCCTAACGGTATACACCATAGTTGAAGATGTAAGAAGAGGAAGAAAGAAAAATCATTTCAAGTGCACTCTGTGCCTAGGTACTCTTACGTGTATGTGAAGTGAAGATGAAGAATACACCTTGGTCTTCGTGGTAGGTAACCTCTCCACCAATAGACTTGTAACAGTGAACTTTACAACGTCGAAACATTTTGACAGAGTAGTTCTTTCTCTTTAAAACCGTAAACGACGGTGGCTTGCGGCCCTTAGGCCAAACAAGAGTTTTGCCCTTTTCCCCTTCAACTCCGGAGAGGTCAACGTTTAGTCGTTTACCATTATTATGAAAGAAGCCGTTAGTTCAGCGACGTTGCCAACTCGATATCGCGCGGCGGCGGCGAACCGTCCCGCCGTCACCTCGTCCGTCGCGACTCGCGAGAAACTTATTGTAACATCACTTATAACAAAAATAATATCAACAATCGATACTTAGTACTAAATATTATGAGGCAAGTGTGAATGTAGTATTATAGAGCTGAATCCTTAATTAGGGTACTTCATTTTTCATCATTTGAGGTACCTTACCTTACCTAGCTACCTACACTACAGTTTGATAATCGATTACTGCAGCTGATTTGAGATAAGATACTTGGAAAATTACACCAGGAAATATAATTTTCGCTCAAAATGCCCAAAAATTAATTTGTGATGAAAAAATTGAGAAAAAAATTAAAATGAACAAAATCGTATCCACAAAATGAATCATATTGTTATGAATGATTGAATTTCAATTTTGATAATCTCTCGTCTCCACAATTCACGAAGACATTATCAATTAATATTTCAGTCGAGCTCCTTTTCTGATCTAAGAGTAAGTAGGTATTTCGACCATAGCCTTTTTACTCGTTTGATAATTTTTCTCGCCAAAATTTAGCCCACATACAATTTCAACAGAGCTACGAACTCTGAATACGAATTCATCAGACGCATTGGCCCCTATCCGGTAAAATTAGCGAATAAATCGATAACCGTGGATATGTAGAAAGTTTTAGTGTAATTTAAAACCAATTATAGAGTTCACTATACGAAGTACATCTACATACAACGTACCTACGCATAATAATCGCTATTAATACACTGTAGGTAAATTAGGTAGTTGACTATACTACAGGTAGGTACATGTTTCTCATTTACTCATTTACTATAATGAACGCGGAATTCGGTTACGTCGACGGACGACGACCGACAAACACCACAGCTGATTTGAATGTAAAATCCTTAGTTTGCACAATTCTCCAGTCTTCGTATATGTAAATAGAAATCACTCTAGGTAGCCTACTGATTACAGCTGTCCATCATTTTCAGAATGGCCACAGGTGAAATGTGAGTGTTGCTGAACTTTCGTTCGGCCAGATTAGGTTTAGCCTTAGGTGAATGGCGAGACGAGGGTGAGGGCGGTTCAAGGTAGTTAAGAAATTTCACACCATTATAAAGTCATTGTTATTTTACTTCTAATTTTCCGTAAAATTATTCTCGGCCAATTGGTCGAATTATTGAATTAGATTAAATTATCGTGTTATAGCACACGCATTGACTTTTTTTTCTGTTTTACTGACATACATACGTTTTAAGTATACTATCTATATAATGATTTGCGATTAGGAGGATTATCCTCATTATGAGAGTTCAAACTACACGTAGAGGCTACACACACGTATACTGCCTAAGTACCTAAGCTATGGTACACGTCAAGAGTATGCACAATTGCACATCCTATATTCGTCAAAAATACTCGTAGAAAAAATTTTCCTACTTAGTCACGCAATAATTCTGCAAAATCCACAACTTCTCCATCAGGATTGATTCAGCAGGAAATTTCAAACATCAGAGTGTTTTTTTTCTCCCCATTCTAAAATTTTCTGCGTCTAATAAAATTAGATTGAAATTTCAAAAAATGGCTCGATTTTTTGACTATTTAAAAAACTAAATGTTGAATTTTTCTCAGAAATAATTTTCCTCGACTTCCCTCGGTTTTCAAGATCAAATTTTCCTATTTCTATACTTCCCAGATATCAATCATTAACGAAACCGTAGTGAGTGGGGAGAGGGGGTTCGGTTCGAAAATTATCAACGGCGAATTTCATCAATGTGATCGATGAACTTTTGCAGGGTGTTCGTTGTAAGGGTCCAGGGAGGGGGGTTAGAGCGTTATTTAGAAATTTCGAATTATTTTCTTACTGTCACACTATCTACTTCATCTCATTTCAAAATGATTTTCGATTGAACAGTTGAACTTTTTATTCCAATCATATTTCGGGTATCAGGATCATTAAAAGAACTAGGGGCGAGTGGGGGGGGGGCGGCTCAAAATGCCTTGAGAATTTTGAAAATTAATATTTCAGTAATTTTAGAACATTTTGACACAGCATAAATTTATTCGACCCTACAACCAACATAACAAGTCGATACATCAAAAATGAACCAAAAAAATTATTTTGACCTCTTTTACACACGCATCAAAATTTTTGTTGATAACTGAGAAAATTTGCTTCTCAGCTTGCGACTTTTGAAAAGTTGGACTTGAAACAATGGTCGTCAAAATTCGGATTTTGGAAGTTCAGAAACCCCCGCATATCCCTTCAATTTCCAGATTATGCACTTACAATGCCTCAAATCATTATTGCAAATTTAGAAAATGAGCAAACAAAATACGAGTAAATCGGTTGATAAGTTATGGGTTATTTTTCTCGATTTTTTAAAAATTGACAATAATGACTAAAAACTTGGCACCACCACTGCGTTTCAAAATATTTCAGGAAAGAAAATTTTCAAATTTTCAATCTCTCATTGTCAGTAGAACCATAAAAGTGATCTGGATTTCGATGGTAATGGTCGAAAGTTGACGCAGAATTTCAAATGCTATCTTTTGCAACTGGACCATTTTTAAAAAGAAAATTACATACTCGTATGTATTCGAGTGGAAGCTGGAGCGAAAAAATCACGTATTTAATTTTTTATAAATTCCCCTTCTTCGAGGTCCCCCTATCTTCTCTCTGGAAGCACCTTTACTGCTGAAATTTTTTCTGGCTGATTTTCAACTCAAAATGGTCTGCATAGAAATTGTTAAAAATCTCTGACATTTTTTTTTTTCGCGATTTAACCTACTGCAGCAATGTAAGATATTGATTTGAGTTGACACCTTTCAAATCAGAAAACACTCAAAAACACCACTTGATGTTTGGGATTTATTTAGCAGTTTCATCTCGAGATGCTAATTTTCAAATTTTCCCAATACATTAGGTACATCTTCGCGAACTGAAGAGTAGAACAAAATATAGGGACCTCTTTCTTTACCCTTTTCAACCAAACCCAATAGGAAATGCAAATTAAACCAACATCTAAGAAAGTAACAATCGAAACATCGAATAAAATCAACCTCGCTCCACGGACTGGGTACCACCAAAACAAAGGGTATTCGATGCCACTGACTGAGAAAAAAGAAAGGAAAAAAGGGGAAGATTCAATGGGAATAACCTTGAAAGACCTTGTTGAACGTTATATATATACACACAAGTACACGTTCGTCTCTCGTCTCTCGTATATCAATACACTGAAAATAACCCGAACCGTCTACAGCTACATGTAGAAGTGTGCGTTCGCGTCGTATGTTGAGACGCCATGCTTGCGACAATTACATACGGGAAGTGAGGGTGCCGATTCAAGGACAGGGGATTGACCTTTACGAAACAGACGAGCACTCCACACACAACATTACCGGTCTCAGTCTGACATTCTGGCAGAGAGTGGTGAATGCGACATCGTTCGCCGGTATCAATAGGGAGGTATTATTCCTGGTTTTATTACCCGCTGCCGCAGAAGGCAGAACGCCCGAGCTCGACGTTGCCATAATGAAGTTACACTTAAAAATACACTCAATCGTGGCAAAGGTTTTGCTCTAATCTCTTGTATGGCCCGTCTGTTGTACTACTCGTATTATTACAATTACGACGAATAAAATTACCAAAAAATGGTCGTTCGCGATACCGAATGCTTGCGGTTATTTCGTGCAGCTACATACACATAAATCTAGTGTAATCATAATCAGCTACATACCCGTGAAGATTGCCAAAATTTCACAATATCCAGTATCGCGAACCTTGTCGCGAAATATTTCAACGCTTAAATTCTTTAGAATCATTTCCTATTTCGCTGTTTGCGTCAAATTTCACAATATTATCCTATCAAAATAAGATAAAGGAAACCTTTTTTCCTAAAAAAAAATTTCGGTTTTTGGTTCAATAGAGCAGTGAGCACATTCAATCATCCTATGCTCATCAAAACAACCTTTTAAAAAGTATCAGTTAAATTGTTCAAATAGTTGAGACAATTTTTGAACATTTTTGTTTTTCTTTCTACCCTAATTAAGTACTCATCAGAGTTCTCACGTTTTCATATCGCATTATGAAGGTTATGATAACAGACATTCAACGTATGACGCGCCATGTGCCTACTTGAAGTTACGATAATGACCTTACGCAATCTGTATCAGATAGTTCATTAGTACCATTCAAATTATACATTCGGATTCATGAAACATGTGTTCGAATGGTATTTGTTTTATCAAAAGACGCGAACCATACGCCAGTTGAATATAACACTGCATAATCAATTTAGGGGTCACTATACCTACTTCGATGAAATTGGATAAGTATCATAATTTTTCAACGCGTAAAAATTAATGAGACCGTTTGAAAAAAATATATTTTCAATTCCAATATTTTATCAACTTTATGTTCGAGTAAAATTCTATTTCGATCGAAAATGTTGAGGAAAAAGGCATTCTAAGAAAACGAGATGAGCCATTACGAGTATTTTACTTTCAAGAACAAAACCCCACTTTTGATATTTATTCACACATTAGCTCGATGATACTGCATAAACACATTTATAACATCATTTTAAATGCTAAACCTATCTACGACGACCTTCTAAAAAGAAACTAATTTTACATCATTTAAATCTCGAATGTCAATCTCGACTTTCGGTGATTTTCTCTTATAGGATCCGGTTTCTTCTCGATAATATCGAGAAAAAATATACATACATATACATGTACAGTGTACACTCATCACACACATGTACATCTACATACATATAGTAAGTACTTATAATTTTCAACAAATCTTTATTCAACATCTCGCCAAAATTTCATATTTTTTCATCCTGAAATACGATTTGCCATTTTAATAAAATACCCTTTTAGTAAATTATTGCCCCAGGTTATAGAAAAGGAAAAAAAAATGGAAAAACTAGTTCTAAACTAACCAGTTCATCGCATTACCGAATTAATATGTCTCTTGGGCAAAAAAATCATCGTAATATTATGTCGTTCTAATTCGCACCATGATTCATATCACCTGAAACGTGACTCATTGCCAAACTCAGCAGGTATAAAGAGAGACGTATCCATTCGTAGTTCGTACCCAACGTAATTTATCGATTTGTTAACATGCAGAAAAAAAAGTCTAAAAAAAACCTCTTTCTCCATAGCAGTACAGTTAACAATTTCAGTAAAATTTTAATCTCGCAGATACTCGAGTCCGATCGAATCTATACTCTGATGAAAATTTGGCTACGATTCGAATCGTATAGAAGAATTTCCATTCGAAAGAGTTATGTCGTTTCTATCATTTGAATACCGTCTGAACGGCGGCGTATTCGACATATTCCATTCTGAAAGGGGCAAAAGGCGTGGAATTTATTAAGACGTTTGCGAGCGGGGTAACGCGGCGTGCTGGCCGGCGTCAGCGTTGAAAAAAGATGACGCAAGGCTATGGAAGGGACCTTGGTTATTTTTAAGGATTTGGCATCCGCGTCAGACTGTGTATAGTCTCTCCTCGGCGAGCTCGAAGCGTTGATATTTACTGTATATTTCACTTTCAACGTGCACACGTCATCGAAACGAAGAATGAAAATCTCCCCAATTCTTTATCTTTGTACGCTTCCATCTTACAAACGCTAAGAGAGTATTTTGTTACTTCCTAACCGTCTGTCTACGTCCTCCCGAAAGACCAAAACCCAAAGCCAGCCAGCCATTTCGGTAGCCAATTATCGAACAAATGTGCCCCGAAAAATGATAACGTCTGGTGAATGACTGTGTACACAAAAACGGTACCTCTTCGGTAGGACGCGTGCCACACGTGCTACCAGACGAACAAACGCGTGCTCAGGCTCACTTATCACCTGCCCAATCCTTACAAAGGATGCCAGGTGTTCCAGACATGGTCTTCTCATTCTGAAATGTTTTCACCGCCACGAAGAGCATCCATATCTAGTGCATCGGTTTCCAAAAACACGACCTCAAAGACGAAGAACAGATTATTTATGTAGGTAAACACGTAACATAGGTAGGTACATGAATTGGATGGAGAGTAGAGAGATCAAGTTTATAGGTAAAGACAAACATTTTCAATTTGTAGTTGAGGAATACTATGCCCCGAAGTTGACTGAAGAAAAGAATTTTACGCGTATAATTTGATGACTCGCAAGCGCTGTAAGGTGCATGGAAAATGAACGTCCAATCGTGACAAAATTCAAGTACCACGACATACCATTGAGTAAAAAGAAATATAGATGAAAAGATCGCTAATCAATTCAATTTAGACAAAGTAAAAATTGAAAAAAATTAAAACAAATTTTCGGAAAGGAAAATGTAATTCTACTTCTTTTGGTCATGGTTCAAGTTTTGGGTTTGCAAGTAAAATTTACAGAAACGTCGATGAACCACTGATTTTTTTTAAAGACTTGAGCGTCATCGATTTTTCACAAATAATAAGCTTTTGGATTGATTTTGCTTCTCAATGTGTTGATATTCAGATCAGAAATTTCAGAAAGAGATTTTTTCAATTAATGTTAGAAATTTTCGGAGAAGGGATGGTCAAAATTTATTAATTTTTTTAAATGAACTAGAAAAATGAAAAAAAATAACAAATTCTAAACCAAGGAGAATAAATAGAAAATTTCGAAATTTGATGAGAAAAATGGAAGAAAGCAGGATTCTTCGCAGTTTTGGCAAAAAAGAAGGACAGGATTTTTTCAAGTGTGATTCACTAGGGGGGAAGGAGAGATCTGATCAAAATTTATTAAAGTGATTTTTTTCTTTGCCTTGAATGAGAATTAGAAAACAATTTTAAATTGTGAGAGAAAAACAACATGGTTGAAAAATTTGAAAGTTTGATTTAAAAACATGAAGAAAGAATTTTCTGGTAATATTGGCCAAAAATAAGGCTTTTTTGCAATTTTCGTAAAGAGGTAGGTAGGACTTTTCGTAATTTCTGCAAAAAAACACGACTTTCATGAAATTTTTTGTAAAAAACAGGGCAAAAATTATAGGATAGCAGGATACGTAAGCAAAAAGAAGGATAAGTAAGATTGTTACATGCCCAGAAATTTTCAACCAACTCAAGAATTAGAAAACAATGCGCGATGATCTTCAAAAACTTGTATCCTTAACATTAATTTTGGAAGGGCTACAGACAGTTGTATCTGACCGTAAATCTATATAAAGCAGCTGGACATTTACTAAACAAACACCCTGTACACATTATTTGTTCCCAATCAAGGCAGGTGCATGATTCGCGGAAACGGGAAAATGCTACTAAACGTTTTACCCCTCACATCAGCACAAGGTACCTAATTCAACATCCAAAATTGGAATTCAAGAATACGTTACAGAAACTTAATTTCAAACAATTCGTAGCAGATTTTTTCACCAGATAACCACGTTGAAAAATTTATCGCATTTGTATTCAAGGACAATACAAACAAAAGTGATGTAAACTACATGAATGCATAGTGTACATTATACATATACAAGGTGAAGGTGAAGCAATGTTAAAAATGTGTATAGTGAGTAGATCAGTTGAACGCATCTAATCGAATATTTGGCCACAAAATCTGACTAAGCATTTGAAAATTTTGTGAATTAAAATCTCGATGTTTTTACTCATCTTTGAAGATGTGTGATCGGACAAAATTCATTGAAGGAGGTAAAGGCGAGAAGGTAAAAGATGGGATTGAAAAATTAACCTGAAGAAGCAATGCTTTGCGCTTAATATCAAGTTTCAATCAATTTTCATGAACTTTCGACCAAATTTATATCCATCTAAATGTTGAGAAATTTTAGAATTCGGTAAAAATTTCGTTGAAATGACTGAAAATGTATCGAAATTCGTAAAATTATCTAAAATGACGATAAACTTGTTTAAAATGTTGGAAAATTGTTGAATGGCGGAATGAGAAATCGACAAATAATTTCAACTTTCAAAAGCAAGTACTTGACCGGAAAAATGATCAAAAAAGTTTCAGATATCTTTCGAGTAGTTTTCGCAAAGCATTCGTACATCAAACATGTATTTCCAGGAACTAATTTTGAGACGTTCTTCCATTCTTTCCAACACGAGTACACAATGAAATTGAATTTATCCCAATTTCTTTAGAAAATATGACCCTATTGATGGACTTTCCTCATAAAAATTCTCAAAAATCACTAGATATCTCTCACAGGCGTTAAAGGATTAAATCTCACACACATACAATTCTTTCACTCTTCCTAGTTCAAACTCCTGTAGTACAATGGAAGGCGAATCTCAAGCTCAAAGTACCCCCTGGAAAGCTACTTTTCGTATCAACATACGGCCATACGAGTACACTAATTGTATCAAATTGTAATTGGCAACATCGCCAAATGAGATCTAAAAATCTCTACCAATTCAGCGCGATCTGCACCATGTAAAAAAATATATAAAGGTACATTTACATGCACTCGAGCGAGCGATTTATATTCAATAATGGCGCGATGCCGCGATCTTTAACTTAACACTTCCCAACCTAATCTATCCCCATTCTTTGCCCAGGCCCAGATGATCGCACAGCACACATACACACGAACGAATATTCCCATGCCCGATGCCGATTCCCATTTACTTTTCAACATCATTCAGAATATTCCGTTCGCAGATCGTGAATCGAGAATCGTTTCGGTACACGAACGTGTCAACGTGAAGAGAAGAGCAGCGTCAGAGACGAAGACGAACGTAGTCATTGAACTACTAAAAAGTCTCTAAACCAACGGCAACGGCTTGGTTGGCCAATGTCAATGCCCGACCATCTTCGCAACGGCCAAGGTCATTCGAACAACTGCTGAAAAAACGCGTATTCCGCCGAATGCGACGACAAAGCACGAACATATAGCGAGTCGAGCGTCGAGCCTCGTTTCATCGTGTAAAATAATACCGAAAACGACGTCGAACAATGAAAAGTTGCAAAGATTTAGTAAATTAATCGAGCTTCTTTTTTCCTTTTTTTTTTTTTAATGGGAAGCGGCGATTAATAGCAGTAATTAATCTTCTCGGATGTTGGCGAGTAATTTTTTCATCCTTGATGAATTTTTTTTTATGTCGTGTGTAGATGAATTTTCATGAGGAGAATCGCCGCGGGGCACTTAAAGTGGTGCGAAAATAGTGGCAAATTATTTCGAAAAATATTGAGAGACCCGGAGGAAAAAATACACCTATATTTTTCATTTTGCGAAATGGAGAAAAACAGAAACCGAAAAGAACGACTTTGTCAGAAACGCAAGTCTTGATAAAAACAGCATCTTTATTTTTTAACCGTTCGATATCGTCGTACATTTGCGACTTCGCTTGAACAGGCCAACTTCACCAATGATGACAGTCGCCGCCGATGACCCTCTGTACCGTTATTTCCTACAAACGAAGCGAACCGAAACAAGTCAAATCGACAATGAACAACAGCGCAATAGAGTTACATTACTGCGAACTACCAAACGATACCGTGCTCTTTTCTATTCAAGCACTACGTCGAAGAATCGATTTTCTTCAATCGTCGCGTATCCTACAAAATCCTCAAAAGGGCAATGAGCTGAACTTGAGGGATCAGAAATTATGTGAGAACATTGATCGCAAAATACTTAATAAAGATCATCTGCTCGATCAACTACGAGAAAGCTGGGTTTACCTACAGGAGCAATGATCTATTATCGTTGGTAGCGTTCGTTGAACTCTGTAGTGAAGATTTTTTCAGACATTCGAACCGATTCATCGACTCTCTTGTTATCTTAAAAACTGAATCGACGATTCAGCGAAAAATGGGTGCTTCTGCAGCTGAACGATGCACATCAATCGATTGCTAATTTCAAATTTGATTCACGATGATTAAAGTACGAGGTACACGATTGAGAACGATCGAGCAAATTTGCGAGGAAATCCATCTACTCGTACCTACTTAGATATGACATCTTCATGTTAGGAGATGGTTATCCGCACATATTGGTCAACAATGTGAAATTCAGCTCCGTACGATTTTTCTGAATACAGTTCCTTCAATTATCACGTTAAATGAACCGTTGAATTTATAATAAAATTGGCTTGCATCGCGTCTTCTTCGGTCGAATATAACGAGAATTTTATAGCGAGTTAAAATTTCATAACACGTGCACAAATTTCAATTTTTTTTCGTTGGCAGCATTCCAAAGTTATATTTTCGAGGCGTTCGTGTTCTGTATAGTCTACACAAATTTTATCATAACGTGGCTAAGTAAATTGACAATAATAATAAAAACACATGGCAACAATGCGAAGAAGAAAACGCCATTCTAGTCGTCCTTCAAGGATGCCATCAAGCCCTGAACCGCGAACACGACGTAATAATATACAAGTAAAACGCGGCACGATTGCACGATACACGATGTAATTTTTTCGATCCAATGTGCTAGACGTTAAATATTGTGCTTATACACGTAGACTCTTGGTTTGAGATAATGGCCAATGGTCAATCATTTCGACCATGTCTGAACTGATACAATTCCGGCATGTGCAAAGAGACAATAAGGTCAGTTCAGCCGGAATATCAACAGGTAGGTAGATAAAATGTTTTAAAAAAATCATCGATTTCGAATTGAAAACCACATGCTCTAAGGATAGGTACATATTTCTGAATTGTTGCACATTGAAATACAAAAGAACCGGCCATAATGATCAAATTTATGGTACGTCAAACGAGAGTACTGCACAAAAAGGCACTGGGCAGCACAATGCACAAATGACCCAAATGATGCATAAGGAACAGCAACGGACCAAAATGCAGAACAGCCGCGCCGGAGCCCTATCTTCACTCACCACTCAAAAACAAACACACTATAAGAAATTAACACGGAAATTCGACTACGACAGGAAAGTATCTCAAATTCAATCAAATTTAAACAAAATTTTGAAAATCAAGCCACTCAATACTCTGCAAACCGCACCAAAAGAATTTCAAAATTAGGTAAATTTACCTTTACCTACCTATCTTTTATCTCCAAAGTGTTTCGGAGTCATAAAAATTCCTTTACTGATACGAAAAATTAATTATCAATTACGTATTTACACTTCATTAGTAATACAGACATCGCTTCAATATTCTTATCAATTCGGAAATTCATAAAAAAGAAAAAGGGATTTTTCCAAACTCACCTACTACACATTTTCAACAAAATTTACATCATCAAAAATCACCACAAGTGTATAAATAATTGAAAAAATTTCGCCGAACACTGAACTTTTGTAAACAATCATAAAAAAAACGTGATACAAAATCGAATCGAACCACCTTTTCCAGCAGAACCGAATAGCAATTGAAAATGACTCGTTTTGTTCTCTTCGAGTTGCACCGTCTTTGTTGGCCATACAAGCGAAGGAGGTGGGAGTAAATTACATGAGGGAGATAAATGGTTCACCTGGAGGACGTTAGCTCAGCGTATGGCTGAAGTAACTGCATAATCTAAGTAATATACTGGAATTACAATTTTTACAAAGTTTTCTGTTAATATTTCAGGAAATATTAATGCAAAGAATGCAGCATAGACGTAATCTGCTATAAAAATCATTGACGTCTGTTGGACTCTTCAAAAGTCATTTAGACCTAACCTACCTACTTGGAAAATATGGTAATTCTCGAAAAGATCTACGTACAAAAAAAATGTAAGTACTCGAACTTTTATCAAAAACAAAAGGAAAGAATTTACAAGTTGTTATAAGATAGCAACTCATAAAACACATAAAACATAATCTTATGACCTTCAGAAAAGAATCAGTTTCCCCTTGTGTAATCAGAATCATACCTATATCGTCAGAATAATATACTCAATTTGAAAATTAACGACATTAAATTAAAAATTGGGATTTTAATTAAACAAAAATTAAAATTTGAAACAATTTTTTTAGAATAGTTGAATTTTATCTTTCGAGACAGTTTCATTGAAAACCGCGAAATTAACACGGCGACGTATTATTGGAACTTTTGGAGGAGCATTAGAACGGCTAAAAGGTGTTGATAAAGAATAAATTTTGGGAATTTACTCAATTTCCAATAATATAATGAAAGAAACTTGACAATTCGCAAAGGAACAAATTTTTTATTGGTAGCTCTAGCTTTGAGGCAAGGCAATTCGAGTATTTGAGTAACCAGTTGATAAAGACTACCGGGAGAATGGCAAGGGAAGTGGATTAATTTCATAAATGAATGAGTAAATTAATGAATAATAATAACCAAAAATTATCAATAACAATGCCAACCATTAAAATTTACTTACTCATGCGATGGATTTTCAAATTTTTGCTGTTTAGATGATCTCCTGCATCACCTCTGATTCAAATAAATAAACAAAAGATTTTTCACTAACACAAGAACACACCAAAAACTCATGTGTTTGTCGACACGAAGAACTCGCAAGAAGCACTTAGATTTTTCTTCATTCTGTAATGTAGCGCACTGATGAGTAATTATCCGCAAAAGTTCGAACTTTTAAATCGAAAATAAGTTAACAAGACAACGATTGTAGCGACTGAATAGAGAAGAGAACACTAAACGGCGAAGCGAGCGTTTTTACGAAATACAACGTCGATGTGGCAGAAGGCAGAAAGCGACGACCGATGATGAATCATATCACAATGAGACTGCGCAGTGCGAACATGCGAACAAGGCATGAAGGCAATCTCGTTTGCTTGCGTTTGGTCTTCCTCCTCCTCCTCACCCTCCTCCTTTCCTTTGGTCCTTTTCTTTTCTATAGACACGGGACTACACTGGACCTCCAGCCCCCAGTGTCTATGGTCCTTTCTTATTCTTATCCTTTTCTTTAAAAAAAAAAATGGTCTGATATTGCGAGTTTTTCTTTTTATTTTACTTTTTAGTTACTTTTTTCCTAGAAATATGTTGTAGTTCCTCGCTACGTGAGAAGTGAGACTGAGAATCCATGTCTGAGTTATGACTTATGACTTATTACTCATTTATCACCCCCCCCCCCCCGGATACGTGTCTGTGTTTCTGCTGGTGGTTCCACCGATCAAAAGAACGGTTTCAAATGGTTCCAGCAGTTTAGCTTTAGCTTCAGCATTTAGCATAAAATTGAAAATTTTTAAAAATTTTCCTTTTATTTCACTCATTTTGCCTAAAAAACTCGAAATTCTTATTTCAGTATCGCAAAAAAAAAAAAAAAAAATAAAGATGAAATTTTAATGATGAGATGAGGGACCCAAAAGTTTTGATAGTTCATTATTATTGGAATAATGGAATCTTGTTCTGATTCTTGATTCTTGTGTGGGTTGTTCTTTTCCTCAAAAACGCAATCGGTAAATCTAAGTACCTACTAAACTAAATGGTTCTATATTTTTTCAAAAACGTTTTTATTTGGCGGTTCTTTTCTTCTTTTGAGATTTTTGATTTTTCTTATTGAAATTTTCAAATGATTCTATTGGTAGCCTGGTAGGTACTGGTTACCGTTTCAGCTGACCAAAAAAAGGGTAATGGTGATTCCAAACAGTCAGGGGAGTCGGTACGGAGGAATGCAAGGAGGGGTGTTGTAACGTCCCTTCATCCAAATTTTCATTCGGAAATTCGGCAAATTGGGTAAAATTCGGCGAAATTTCGGATAAGTCCCTGTGATGAAAAAAAACCATTATTTTTTACTTCTTCTAAAAAATCAAGTTTTAAAGCCAAAAACTAAAAAGTGAACTATTCACAAATCAAGTTCCTTAAAAAAAACCTTCAGATTCTGAAATTTTTGAAAGCCAAAAAATAAACTCCCCGTTCTCACATTAAAAAAAAAAAACATTATTTTTATGCCTCTCGAAATACAAATTTTCAGAAGCTTTCACTCTCGTTTCGCTCGAACCTATTCTCTTTTCTTTTTCAAAATTAATCTCGAAATAAAATGTTTCGAAAGCTCCCGCCCGAGCGGAGTGAGGGCCAATTTGTTTCTCATTTTAAAATAAACCAATTTCACATTTGGAGCGCAACGCCACTGCAAACGGCAACAGTTCCAATCCAAACGATTTGTCATTCAAATGTCTCAGTGAATAACAAAACATAGGATAGGTATTACGTATTAGGTACTGATGAAAAACTGTTTTTAATAAAAATCAGACCATCTTCATAATTTTAATAGAAATTTGAAATGAATACGTCTATTAACTAGGTACCTAATCATTTCATAGGTACTTTGCATTTATTTTTGTTTTGACAAAGTAAAGTTCAAAAGTTCTGTTCATCTGTTCTGTTCTGTATCATTCTGTTCACTGTTGGTCTGTTGGTATCAAAATTTTGTGCGTTTATTTTATTTCTCTCAGATTCATTAATTTCCATTATTCAAAAACCACTCACTTTGAAGAACTTTTACCAATGACCCCAAATGAACTGAAAATATTAAAAAAAAACTAAGAGAATTAATGAAAAATACTATGATTTAAACTTAGTAGGTAGGGGGAAAAGCATACGAAAATTACGAAAAGTATAGGAAAAGTAAAATAATTATCAATTATTACTAAATTAGTCATGTCATCATGCGATTAGACGAGACAATTGTGTTCTTTTTACATGGATTTTGGCTTTGGCATATTTTTGAGAACCAAACCAGTACCAAGTGAGTAGTTGAGCACGACCTCAGCATTAGCAAATTCTCGACAATGGAAATGGATGTCATAATCTAGAATCCAGATTCTCGAAAATCTTCCAAAAATTTGTGTAAAAAGAATTAAAAGAAGTAAAGAACACATATCTATCCAATATCAATATATGACAGACAGTTGAAACTTGAAAGAACTGATGTACTGATGAGTGATGACTGATGAAGTGATGAGTCACACGTCACACAGTGACATCCCGCCCGTACCGTCCCTGTCAGCGTCCCTGGAGGCCTGGAAAGAGAAAGAGTTGAAATGTTGAATTTAGTTTACTGATTCAGCAGTCAACTGTCGCATAGACGATACATTTCGTAAATCTGTGTATTTTGCTTTGCTCCTACCCTGCTTACCCTTGCCCTTCAACATCATAGGAAGAAACGACTCAATTTTGTTTTTCTTTTGTTTTCACCTTTTCACTCACTTTTCCAGATTGTAAAGTTCGAACTTTTACAGTTAATCACTCGGTGAGTGTACGAAAAACGTAGTTTATTTATTGCGGAAAGCAGAATAATTTGAATTAGATTTTGTGTTCGTGAAGAATCTTTTGTTTATGCATTGAATGTGGAGGTGATGCGAAAGTCTAGCTGAGCAACTACAATTCGAGAATTATTATACCGCGTATGTAAGTAAATTTAATAGATTCGATTGTTTTTAGATTTATACCGAAACTATTTACGAACTACCGTATTTTTTATATTGATTCACCAATGGTGAACTTTTTGCATTCTTCGCAACGAAGTTTTTAGCTGCGAAAGTTATGACTCATGATTTACGTCTAGTCATCTAACACAATCACAAATTGCTTTTCGTTGCCCGTCAAAGTTTTTTGAAGCAAATGTCGAAAAGATTTGTTCCTTTGTACATTGTAAAGATTGTTTCGTGAAATTATTAGAAGTTGAATAGATTTTTAAGTTACATTACTTCAATGATTTTCTTCAAAACAAAAAAGAGACGAGTAAAAAGCTCGAGCGAAGTTATTTGTTGTCATGTTCAAGCACAAAACACAGTTTATTGAACTGATTGTTTGTGTTTTGAGAGTGCTCGTCGAAGTTTATCACAAAATTTTGTTTCTCGTACAATATAGAATTGTGCATAAAAATATCGTGAGTTTCGTCCAATGCTCATTTCATTACCATTACGTCAAGTGATAACCGATGAATAAGTAATTCATTATGCTTGATAATGATAATGGTCAAATCCTGTTCTGTTTACATTATACATCCTGACTAGAATCGATTGTTATCATTTTGAAAGGTGCACTTTTAGTATAATTATTTAGTTGTTTCAAAAATAATCCTCTTATCTCTCAAAAATGATGTAATAAACGTCGCATAATTTGTGAAGTTGAAATTTGTGGTTTCATTGTTTTCTGGTAAGTTGTCAGGTGATTGGCAAATTATAAATTACAAATACATCGGTATTAAACTTGTTGCTTTGTTATGCCCGGGTCTAACTATAACACAATTTGTACAGTTAGTTATAATTATTGTGACGCACTATTAATAACTATGTGCGTTGTATTTCATTTCAGATTACAATGGATATTGCCGACGATCAGGTGGACACCAGAAGCCACTTTTTTGGTATTTTCCCAAAATCCAAAAAAGAAGTTGCTGTACCGACGTACAAGAAAGATTTATTCTACAACACGAACCATAAACGGCGCGGAGTAGCGATTATTTTCAACCACGAAAATTTCACTTTACCGTCCCTTAAACAACGTAATGGCACAGAAGAAGATTGCTTCAACCTAGAAACCACTTTCAAAAGTCTTGGATTCGAAACGACGAAGTATAAAGATCTTACTTTGAAAGAAGTAGACGCCGTAATTGAAGATCTGGGAAATAGAGATTTCAGCGATTGCGATTGCCTGTTCATTGCCGTGTTGAGTCACGGAGAGCAAGGAGTAATTTACGCTAAAAACTCCGCTTACTCTCACAATATGTTATTTGATCGTTTCACCCCTGACAAGTGTCCTACTCTGGCAGGGAAACCTAAAATTTTCGTTATACAAGCCTGCCAAGGCGACAAGTTAGATGGTGGTGTAGATGTAAGGACTGTGGAAGTTGATTCTGGCGCTAGTTGTGCTACTTATCGTATTCCTTTATATGCTGATTACCTTATCGCCTTCTCCACGATTCCTGGATACTATTCGTGGAGAAATACCCAAAAAGGATCTTGGTATATTCAAGCCTTCTGTGAAGAATTAAGAAATCATTGGCAAGATTTTGATTTCGTGACAATTCTAACTTTCGTAAACCAGAGAGTTGCTTTTGATTTCGAATCCAATGTTCCTAATAATCCTACGATGCATCGGCAAAAGCAAATACCGTGTGTTATGACTCAGTTAACTAGATTATTGAAATTTTCTCCGAAACCAGTTGAACATAATGCTATCAGTAACAACGGTGTTTGAACGCGTTCATTATTTCGAAATCAAAAAGTTGGTAATGCTTTTCTAAATTTTTACCTAGGTTACCTTTGTTTAAACTTTTATATCCGTATCGAATTGTATCGGTATCGGCCATACTGCGTACAATTATAATGTTTTAGTGTTTTTTTCTTTTATAAACGAATTTATAATTCTTATATGTGACCTGTGCTACGAAAAGGGATCTCTTGGCCGGAAAATGATTTTCGTTTTTTTAGTGATTCTTATACCGCCCTTTTGAATCACTCAAACCTCAAGTGCCTGATTTTCTTCTTCAGTTTTCTGATTGCTTGTAAACTTGGAAATTCTAAACATTTAGTGTTTTAATAACAATTCAAAAGTGCGAGAAATCGTATCAAATGGAACCTTATTGCCATTTTTTTTTTTTTTTTTATATGTATATTCTGGTCGTCGAAGACGGCTTCTTTCACTCGGAGTGGTCAAAAATCGTTTGAAGTCGCTTTTTAACACCTGAATTTCTAATTTCTATTTAAAGTTGACAATACGGATCCTTCTAAAAAAAATATTCTCGCATTTTTCGTCACATTAGGTAACGTCAGGAAACTATTATGCATTCTAGGAAAAATTTAGGCGAAGGAAAATGGTAATTTCCTCTCTGCTGAAAGCTATAATTTTTTCTGCCCAGAGGTTCTTTTTCGTAGCTCAGGTCACATATGTGTAATGAATAATTTTATGACTTGACTATATAATACATACTGGGTATCTTTTGGGAACAATTCTTCAATTTAATGTATCGGTTTTATTGTTACAGTTTGCGTACTACTTAAGATATACTTTTCTTTTACTTGTATTACAAAGTACCCTTATATCATTCTTAAACATTCCTGACATTTTTTTTCAATTCCTATTTTTGCTAACATAGTGATCCTGTGATGAACCGGTACTTTAATTATCTTTTTGGAATCTCGTTTGCATTTCGATATTAATAGATAATATTATTATCTGTAAGGACATTATTTTTAGTTATATTTATGAAATATTCTGGATATATTAATTTTATTTATTTAATTTTATATTATGTATATTTTTACGTAAATGATTTCATGATGAAAACAAAAAGTGAGTCTGTTCTTTCAGTTTTTTTTTATTTGCTCAAGATTTTGATAATGACGTATGTTTTGGTAATATGTATATTAGTCCTAATTTTGGATACTTAACTGAATGCATAATATGTGTTTTCGTATTTCATATATTTATGCCTACTTTGTGTTTGTTCTTAGTAAAGCATTATTAATATAAAATTGTGTCCGTTTATTTCTGTTGGTAGTAGGTCTAGGTACTAGGCACTGTAGGTACCTATAAGGTAATCGATGATTAAATGATTGAATCGTCATAACTTGGATGAAAACCCCTGTCAAACCCAGTTTCTTTTAAAGACATTGTCTGTTATGTTATGTGCGTCGGTTTTGTTTTCAGTGGTAGGAAGAGGTACACATTGTAAATATCAAAGTTCTGAGCTTCTGATAGAAGGTGAAGCAGTATGATTTGAAATCACAGTACTGAGAACTTCGGGTTTTCAAAAAAAAATGGAATAAATGTAACTTATGAGTTTGATGTTCGTGTCACTGACACTGATTAATTTATTTCTACGTACAGTACAGAAGCAAGCAAACCAAAAAAAAACATTGGTCAACGCCAAGCAAAGTCAACGTTGACTAATATGGTCCATGATTGGTTTAAACTTGAATTTCCGGACCTTCAAGTCAATAAAAAAATGTTAATTGATGACCGATGACCGATGTTGATTAGTCATTCGCAGATCATGTTGAGATTGTTCAAACTTCAATGCGGCAATTGTGAATGAACGGAGCAGTCGGTGTCTTCATAATTTTCAGTCTTTTTTGAAAAGAATAATACCTAATTTAAAAAGTTACTCTCGAAATGAACATATTGCAGTTTTTGTGAAGAATTGTTAGGTTCCAGTGATTACGAAACTTCGAATACGTTGGTAGGTAAGTGCCACTTTGTGATGATGATGATGATGATGATGTTGATGGTAATGTTAATGTAGAATAAACAAAAACTATAAAACTATAGGACTATTTTGTATTTTATTTCTAGTTACGATGGATGGTGCTAATGATCAAGTGGATTCGAATGGCCTATTTTTTGGCGGAATCTTTTCTAATTCTAAATCAAAAAAAGAAGTTCAAGTGCCGACGTACAAAAAAGATGTATTTTACAATACAAATCATAAACGACGTGGATTAGCAGTAATTTTCAATCATGAAAATTTCACCATAAAAAAGCTGCGAAAACGCATCGGCACCGAAGATGATTGTGTCAAGCTGGAAGCTACTTTGAAAAGTATGGGTTTCGTCGATGTAAAAAAGTATAAAGATCTAACGAAGAAAGAATTGGATGCAGTGATTGGGAAGTTGAGCAAAGAAGATTTCAGCGATTGCGATTGCCTTTTTATAGCCGTGTTGAGTCACGGAGATCAAGGAGTGATTTACGCCAAAGACGACGCTTATACTCAAAACATGCTGATTGATCGTTTTGCCCCCGATAAATGTCCAACTTTGGCTGGTAAACCGAAAATATACGTTATTCAAGCTTGTCAAGGCGATAAGTGTGATCCTGGTATAGAAGTGAGAACTGTTCAAGTTGATTCGGACGCTGATAATAATAATAATAATAATGATTCTATTTATCGTTTGCCTTTGTATGCTGATTTCCTTATCGCTTACTCCACGATACCTGGATATTTTTCGTGGAGAAACCCCAGCAAAGGATCTTGGTATATTCAAGCGTTGTGTGAGGAATTAGACTGTCATTGGCAGGATGTTGATTTTTTGACAATTTTAACCTTGGTAAATAGGAGGGTAGCTGTTGACTTTGAATCATATGTGCCTCATGATCATTCAATGGATCGTAAAAAGCAAATACCTTCTTTTTTATCTATGTTAACTAGAATATTGAAATTCACACCAAAAACGAATTGAGCATGACGTACCTTTTTTGAAATGAAAAGTCGTATAATGATTTCCCAATTTTAACCTATGTTACCTTTCTCCAAATTTTTTAGTGTAGGTAAGTGGTTATTCGTATTTTGAGATCTTTGGTAATAATAAATATATCATTATTGCGTGTAGATATAAATAGCTATTTCACTCATTAGCTAATTTTTCTTCTTTTACGAACAAATTTATTGTTTTCAGAATAATTTTACTGGAACTCGTTTTGAAAGCAATTTTTCATTTTATATACCTATTACCTACCTATTTAAGTTATCAACATACATAAATGTATCCAAGTTTTAATTATGGCGACTTTTTTTTCAATACCTATTATTTTTCTAGATGTATATTCTTGCATAAGCGATTTTATAATGAAAACGAAAAGTGAGTTTTGTTCTTTCAGTGTTTTTAAATACACGTACTTAGTTTAAATTTTTGATAATAACCGTACCTACCTCCTTACGAATTTTGTATTACTGAATGCATAATGTAGGTATTATTTCTCATTTCATACCTCGTTTTCATTTTTAATAAAATATTTTTCCTATTAAATTTTGTGGTTCATTTCTGTTAATACCTAATGATCCATCTATGTTCCATATATTATATGGCATGGACGAATATGCAAAAAGATTTATTAAATACCTTACTCATGGAAGAATGGAAGAAAGTCCCGTGAAATATCCCTAAAACTTAAGCCATGGTTCGTGATCGGTTTCGGTGCCTGCACTGAACATTAGAAACATAAAATGTGAAGAACGTGTTTGTTTTCTTTCTTTATTTGGAAAAATTGAAATATCTCATAATATTGATGTGCTCGAACTAGGTACAAAACATTCTATTTTATACCACTCTTGAGTCTTGTGACGACGAGGTGTCATAAATTTAATAAGCCCGAAACTACTGTATTTACCTTGAAGATATCAAAAATCAAATGAATTGTTCATCTCAATCTCAGATGTGTGATCAATTTTTCATTTAGTAAACATAATTTTAGATATTGTGAGTTTTTTTCCAAAAATTTTCAAATCAAAAATACATATGCATGTACCCGGTAGGCTTTTAGTTGAATTTTTTGTATTTTATTTGTTACTTGAGTTAATTTCTATTTGTAGACCTGTTCGCGATGAATTATTTTTCACCATTATGTCAGATTAAGGCGAAGTTCAGTTTTAATTTTCAATTTCCAAATAAAATTCAAAAATTGAAACTTTAAAGCATTTTGAAATGGGCAAACGTAAGAGAAAATGCATTGAAACTGAATTAATAATCAATGAAATACTTATTTATGAATCCTACACTTAGCTAGTTCCCTAACTTAGTCAGCCTAGGTCAGTTAGGTACATTAGCCCCGAACCATAGTTAATCATAAACTTTTAAAAGATGAGCATCGAGTTTGTGTAGTTTTTACTTCCTAGTTCCCAAATGTAAATCATGTACTCTCCATTCTTGCAGTTGTTTCGTGTAGTTCATGCCCAGAAAAATGATAATTTTTATTTAATATAAGATGAATCATTTAGATTTTGACCGAATTTTTGATGTAGAGGTTTTCCTTTAAAAAGTACTTCGAAACGTACTGTACTGTACATAGTGTAACTGAAACAGAATGTTCCTCATCTTCTTTTGAGGTGAGGAGGAAAAAAAATAAAAAAATTTCGAGACATTGTCATTTATGCCAAGTTGACGTTGTAGACAATTCAATTGTTTTTCTCAGTTTTATCTGTGAAAAACATTTGAAAAAAAAATTAACGTATTTTTTACGCAGACTTTTTTCTTTTTTTTCCATACCAAAATGCTGCTTATTTTGATTAAAATGAAAATTATTTGATTTGTATTGAATTCATTTTTGATTTATATTTCTTTGGGTAAATTTTACCAGACAAATTCAACAAAAAATTCCAATTTCAACAAAATTTTCATTTTGATGCGCTTTTGTGTTGTAATGTTGCAAAATTTCATCTGTGAAACTCATTCAATGTCGATGGATCACATGACGCAATAAATTTCTGTAATAAAACTGTTGCAGGCTAGCTTTCTTTCAAATGATCTCTACATTTCGTTTGAAAGTTGCATTTTTGTGTTCCCACCAAATTTGAGGAATTAGTGCGAATTTTCATTTTCAAAATACACGATATTCAGTGAAATATCTCCACCTTTTCAAAATATCCAAAAATTGTCGAGGTATTAATTTCCAAAAATACAATAAATTGATTCAATTTATATTTATGCATCATGTGACCCTAATCTGACCAATCAGGGACCAGAATGTAGTTGTATTTTTCCCAACATTTTTGTTGGCGTAGTTTGAAGCCATCATTGTTTTCGAGTTCGGTATTTTTAATAATCCCGAATTCATCATGAGCTTTGCGATCCGAACGCTTTTGTATGATTAAATTCAAATTATATATGAATTATGTCGCTTAAACCAACGTTTAATTGATTCACGTGTATGTGGTAATTGTTTGTAAACATATTCAATGCGAGAATAGAGGAAACCTAGTGTATCCCTCAACGGTTTCATGTTATAAGACTCATTTGTGATAAATTTGTCGGCAAGAGCTAAAGGTATGTTTTTATTGTCCTTAGATGTAAAGAAATTAAATGGATACTATTTATAACAATGAATTGGACATAGTTTGTTCTGAAACCAGTGATTCTCGTATCTGAAAATTTAACCGCCATCTTTTGGCGTACACTGTACGATGAGAGCCATGAATATTTTCGCGGTATTTCATAGTGCATTGTTTATTTCGTCGAATTTTGCCTGTAACTATGTAAAATCTCACGTTAATTGCATCACTTTCTGCAATTTTCAGTTTCATTGCGTGTGTTGATCATGGGTACTCTCACACAACCCTTATATAAGCGAAAGAGCGCCGAAAATTTCGTCAGTTGCGTTAGGTTTGTTGTACTTGTTAGATGTTCTTCGAGTTCGTATCTTTTTCATAGTTTTGGAAACGTTTTTGTCCAATTTCTGATGATACAGGTGTGAAATATTGCTCTATTTCTGTCTGATTTCATATCACCTCTTAGAATCAGAGGACATGTTCTCCAAACGTTGTAATTTTTCGATCGAAGAATCACGGTTTCAAGTAAATGCTAAATATATAAAAGAATACTCTTGAAATCACTATGAACCTAGCTTCAATGTAAGATCAAAGCTGTGTTGGACCTAGGTGATAAGCTGTACATCCTGGTCCCTACTAGGTCTTTTCAGCATAAAATCTAGAGTGTTTTGAAAATTCGATGTCTTTCCGGGCAGTACAGGACTAGAAATTTTTAGCTATTCGACCATATTGTGCTATAAATGAGCTTAAGATAGATTCGGCGTCCGTATTGCTCTGATTTCAATCTATTAGCTAATTTTGTTCATTTATCGAGTATAATGTATTCATGCAACGAACTTACGATGAGAATTCTAATATATAATTATTCGTTTGTTTTTCAGGACACAGATTTCATGAAGGTACAACTGTCTGCCAATAATCGTGTTAATGTTGACAGCCAGAGAACACAGTAATTTTGAATTACATCGCGTTTTTCAAAATTCCCATTCTGTATTGAGGCATTGTACCTTATTATGAAACATTGTGCCATAATATGTAAGTATATTTTTGATCTTGAGATCATTTTACTCCTGATAAACCTCTAACTTTGTCAGAGAACCTGAAACTCGCGTTATTTAAGCCTAACGCAGAGAACATTATTCTCCTTCCGAGTAATCCAACAGATGTTTACTATTACTTGTGTACGATCTTGTGATGAAAACCGTCAAAAGCAAATGCTTTCCTTTTTAATCTATGCTGACTAGAATATTGAATTTCACGCCGAAAACGAGTTGTATAAGTTCTAAAATCCTATTTTTTTCGCAGGAGTAAAACTGAAATGCAGCAAATGGGCGATTCTTCTGCTCAGAACGATGCTGTGAGTATTCGATGAGCAATGTAATTATTTTGCGGTTGAACGATAAGCTAATTATGTTTATGTTACTTTGATATGCAGGACGTAGCGAATTCTACCGGCGCGAATAGACCGGTAGGCGCAAATGATCAGAAATCTGAGGAACCGCCGCCTCGAGATGAGCCGCATATAGAACCCGTCAATGGCATCGTTCAACCACCTGTAATCCCGCCTCCTCATCGACCTGGTCGTAATACTAACCAGTTACAATATATTTTGAGAAATGTTTGGAAACCTGTCCATAAACATAATTTTGCATGGCCATTTCATCAACCTGTGGATGCGATCAAGTTGAATTTACCGGTAAATTTATTTGCTTTCTTCTGTGTCATTTTTCGTTTTACGAAATATTTACGAACATCTTTCGTTTTTAGGATTACCATAAAGTTATAAAATACCCGATGGATTTGAGTACAATATCCAAAAGACTAGAAAATAATTATTACTGGAATGCTAAAGAATGTATACACGATTTCAATACGATGTTCACGAATTGTTACGTTTATAATAAGCCGGGAGAAGATGTAGTTGTTATGGCACAAGCTTTAGAAAAACTGTTTCTTACCAAGGTACGGTGTTTCTGATACCATTCAATTGTTTTGTTCGTGTGCGTGTAAACAACGGTTTTCGTATGTGTTATTAGGTTGCTAGTATGCCTAAAGAAGAGATTGAAATCGAGGCTCCTCCTCCAAAAGGATCAAAATTGACTTCGTCCGCTAAAAAGAAAGTTGCCGGTCCTAGTATGGTGCCCAATAGAATTAAACCGGTCAATAGTACCGCAGCTGTGACGCCAGTTACTCCTACAACCACACCAACGTCCATACCAGGTTCCACTGCTACAACCACCGTACCTTTACCAGTAGCTCAACACAATTCATTACCACACCAAGTAAGTCGACAATTTATCGCAGACTTCATTCATCTGAGATCAAATGTCTTATGCTTGTGTTTTGATTTAATTTCGTTCGTTAGGTATCAACTCCATTATCTGCATCATATTTAGCGCAACCGCCTAACGTTAATATGAGCGTGGGTTCGACTACACCTTCCAAAATGAAAAAAGCCGTCAAAAGACGGGCCGATACGAGTCCTGGTGGTAGTAGTGAGTCTGCAGATCCATTGTACACACCGGCAACGTCGAATGCAAAATTAGCTTCTAGAAGAGAATCCCGTAGAACTGTTAAAAAGGTTCGAAATTTGACAAAATCTGTTCAAGATTTAATCGTTGAACAACAAGTCATAATGTTCTGATTTTTTTATTAGCCTGTAAGAACAGTCGATGAAGATATTTATTCTCAGCCGCCTGGTGCTCCCGGCAATGCTATCCAAGTATGTGTTTACCACATCGGCAGTATTCTATGTTGCTATTAGAGAATTATTTGCTCTAATTGATTTTTTTGTTGTTCTCAGCCTGTTGATAAGAGCAAAGAGAAATTATCGAGTGCTATGAAAGCATGTAGAGAAATTTTACAGGATATTTTTTCTCAAAAGCATTCTGTGAGTGTTGTTCGTAATTTACTGATATTTTTTTCAGCTTTGATTTTCCTTAAATTTGATAATTTTTTTTGTTCTTTTACGCGTAGGGATACGCTTGGCCATTTTATCGTCCTGTTGACGCCGAATTGCTAGGATTGACTGATTATTATGAAATTATTAAACATCCTATGGATTTCGGTACTGTCAAGGTAATCATCATTACTCCCTCAGTTTATTAATTTGTGATGAGCGCAAGCCATTATGTTGATCACTCATTTTTTATTTCAGAAAAAAATGGACAAACGGGAATATAGAAATATTCATGAGTTTGCTAATGATGTCAGATTAATTTTTTCCAATTGTTATAAGTATAATCCAAAGGATCACGATGTGGTCTTGATGGCGAAAAAAGTTCAAAAAGTTTTCGACTCAAGGTAAGACTGTGTTAAAAATCGAGTGTATTGACCGCAACGAAAAATAAATTGTGGGTCCTGAATTGACCAATTGGTTTTCGTATTTTGAATATGAACGGAAAAAATTAGCCTCGAAAATCCGATTGATTTTTTGTTCATTTCTCACAGTTTTGCTAAAATACTCGCCAAATATCCTGAAACGGTACCATCTCATCATCCTGCCAACGTATCGTCTGTCGGCGCTGCAGTCGAAGAAGACGGTGAAAAGTCGTCATCTAGTTCCTCAGAATCTTCCTCTGCTTCTTCCTCTGAATCGGTAGACTCTGAAGAGGACGAACGATCTCGTAAATTACTTAACCTACAAGAACAGGTGAGTGAATTTTCGCATCTATGTTCTTTGGGATTATAAATGATGAATATTTTTGCGTGTCATATGAAATGTGTCACACACATTGATGATATAGAATTTCTTGCGCATCTGATACTATTCTATTACTATATAAGTATACTGAATCTTTACGATGCGATATGCCTTTTAAAATTATTAATCTAACTCCTAATACAGATTTATTGGTGGGTTTCTGCGTCCCGTTCTTATTTTAAAATGATGAAATTCTTTTACATTCATGCGTGTCATTTGATTATTGTCATGATAAAACCTAAAGATATTCTGATGAGTTGAACGAAATATGTCTCGAATATTTATAATTTGTTGCTTTTTAAATGTTCTCTCATTATTTTTCCAAATTTGCAGTTAAGGATTAATTATTTAGCGTTTTTGACTTTCAATATGATGAAATTCTTTTACATTCATGCGTGTCATTTGATTATTGTCATGATAAAACCTAAAGATATTCTGATGAGTTGAACGAAATATGTCTCGAATATTTATAATTTGTTGCTTTTTAAATGTTTTCTCATTTTTCCAAATTTGCAGTTAAGGATTAATTATTGAGCGTTTATGACTTTCAATATGATGAAATTCTTTTACATTCATGCGTGTCATTTGATTATTGTCATGATAATACAGAAAGATAAACTGATATTTGAATAAAGTCGTGTGCATTCCTTTTGCCAATGAGTAAAATTGGTGGGTTAGGAAATTGATTGTATCTTGAAGATAACTACGGTTCGAATTTTATTTTTATTTTCCGGTTTAGCATATAGAGAGAAGAAACGAGTTTTCAGAGTATTTTCGGCGAGGTCTGAAATGCCGAATTCTTTGCTTATCAATTGGTGTGTTTTTCATCATTTTGCTTGAGTTGAATCTAAGCGGCGTATTAAAGAACCCTTTTTTGCAGTATCCTTCATTTAATGTTGAGCTGAATGATTTTTTGAGTTTTCTTGAACATTCTCGTGTTTATAACCGATATATTTTTTTAATTCTAATATTATGGGATATAAAATCAAGATTTGCGGTCTGAGCTAGACATGACACATAATAATATTAGTTAAATCTTTGGAATTCTGTAGGCAATAGGCATTCCACACCTGATTTCTAGTGATGCTGTTATATTTTTCAGCTGTTTCACGCAGTATTAGATTGTTTTTGTAAAACTTCCATTATTTAAATGATGAATAAAATTATTGTTGTCCGTCTGAAGCTGGCAGTATTTGCTGGTTATGATACAAACTTATATTCTGAACACGAAATTGTTTTTAGAAATTCGATTATTCAAATGATGAATAAAATTATTGTTGTCCGTCTGAAGGTGGCAGTATTTGCTGGTTATGATACAAACTTATATTCTGAACATCTGAACACGAAATTGCTTTTAGGAATTCGATTATTTAAATGATGAATAAAATTATTGTTGTCCGTCTGAAACTGGTAATATTTGCTGGTTATGATACAAACCTACATTCTGAACAACTTCATAGAATTTTTTGCATTTATATTAATATTAATATTCAAAGTGATGAAATTCTTTTTCATTCATGCGTGTCATTTGATCTTTGACATGATAATGCCTAAAGATGAACTGATTTATCATTGAATACGCCTATGTAATACATTAAAAATGGTCTATGGCCAGAAACATTGCATTAACGCATTACAAACCTATATTTTGAACAACTTTATGGTATTTTTGAATCTACTCGTATATTAATATTTAAAATGATGAAATTCTTTTTCATTCATGCGTGTCATTTGATCTTTGACATGATAATGCCTAAAGATGAACTGATTTACTATTGAACATGCCTATTTAATACGTTAAAAATGGCCTATTACCAAAAACATTGTATAGACGCATTAATCTAATTCGTAATTCTTGTTTTTTATTTCCGCAGTTGAGAAATATCCAAGAGCAAATAGCGAAACTGGTGCAAGACGGCCGAAAAAAGAAAAGAAAGAAAAAAGAATCGTCAAATAGTAATGTTAACAATAAGAAAAACAAAAAAATGAATGCAGAGAAGAACGGTAAACATATGAGTAACAGTTTATTCGCCAACGACACGATGAACGCCAATCTGTCAAGTATAAACGCCGGTCCGATGGATACCAAGCCAGAAATGAATAGTATAAAGAATCAACCTGTACAGAAATCTTCGACAAACGTGATAACGTCGACGCCGCTCGCAGCCGGTAAAAACGCCAAAGGTAAAGCCGGCGGCGGTGTAAGAGGCGCAGCCAAAGCTGCGGCGTCCAATGCTCAATCAAAAAAACCACGTACAAATTCTAAAGCAACGAATTCAAAGAAGAAAAATTCACTTCCTCCTACCGGATTCGATTCGGAAGACGAAGATAATGCTAGACCGATGTCGTACGACGAGAAAAGACAATTAAGCTTAGATATTAATAAACTTCCAGGTAAATAATCAACGTGATACAAGGTGCAAGTGGATCAGTACTACGGAGATATGCAACGCTTACCACGATTTTTTGTTTTGTTTCAGGCGATAAATTAGGCCGCGTTGTACACATTATACAATCGAGAGAGCCGTCGTTGCGCGATTCGAATCCAGATGAAATCGAAATCGATTTCGAAACTTTGAAACCATCAACGTTGAGAGAGCTGGAATCCTACGTTGCATCGTGTTTACGAAAAAAGCCTCGAAAACCGTATAGTGAGTGAAACTTATCATTCTTCTTCCGAATAATTTGACAAATGTTCACTGGATCCTTTGGCCCAAATTCAGGTTGATGTAGCTACTTTGATTGACGGAAATCATCAGAGTCGCTAATGTAAAGACTTGAGGAAATAGATTATTTGACAAAAATGTTTAAAACAAAGGGGGCGGGTATGAAAAATTGAAGAACAGATATTTTTTTGTGGTTCTATATTGTTCTGATTGTGAAAGTTCGCGACATTTAACGTTTCTTGTTTATTTCAACAGGTAAAAAAGTCCCTCCAAAATCAAAAGACGAACAAAACACTGATACGAAGCCAAATGTTGACAAGAAAGTTCAAAACGTTGCCGGCGGCGTCACGACGTCGAATAAGAAACAGGCGAAAAAAGGTACGTAATTGATTTTTCTCTTTTCTCGCCGATAATTTGGCGATTTCGATGAATTTTCGATGACGTTTGGATTTCTTGTTTGTCTGGTAGATAATAAAGAGGCTGTGAGCGGGCCTTCTAGACTATCGGCATCGAGTTCGAGTAGTTCTGATACTGATTCTAGTTCTTCCAGTTTAACCAGCAGTTCTTCAGATTCGAGCGACTCAGAAACTGGTAAGAAACCTTAATACGTGTAATTAGTATACGAACGTGGAAAACTTTTATGGTGGCGGAAGTTACGACCGTGTATGTCACGAAGGAAGCTTTTTTTGCCAAGTTTGAGCCGTGTATCTTCGTTATTGTTGTTGTTGATGTTGTTGTTGTTGTTTTTTGTTGTTTCTGTGTATGTGCAATGTGCATTCCCTCTTTTTATCTAAATCATTTTCTTTATTTTTTTTTCAATTGCCTGTGTGCGATGTGTGACGACGAGTGAAAGAAATCAGTATGCGATTCGGTGTACGAAAGGCGATTCATTTTTATTAACGTTTTTTTACCCCTAAAGTAAATATTTTCTCGTGAACAGTTATGGAATAATAGTTTATCGGCGTGGTGATTATTTTTTGGTAGAAACGAGTGTGCCTAACGATGATTATCTTAGCGTTTGAGTCTGGCAGATTCGAAGTCAATTTTGTTCGTTAATAGCTCGAGATTTTTTCTAATATTTCAATATTTTCTGGATACCGACCGGATAAAGTTGGTTACATCGATGCGTATCATCATCATTATTATTTTTCTTATCGACTCGGAATGACCTGCATTTTCGTATTTTTTTAAAACCCCGATTCTGTAGATATGCCTAAGCCATCCACTGCAAGAAATTATGAATTTGAGTTTAAAATGGTTTCATGAGCGCTTGAGCGGATGCATATCTTTTGTATGTATTTTTTTAAATTGTAGTTGGAGAGGCTTGCAAAGTAATTATTCAGAAAAGAAAGAGAAATTGATTTAAGATATTTCAGAAAAATGACTAATGAGACGAGAACATTCTACTGGAGTATCTGCAGCTTTCTGTTGGAATGGAATTTCAGTATACATTATAACAAAATCCAGTAATCGATCCGGAGTTGATCTAATTGAACGCAACGTGTCATACAATTCAGAGAATGATACATTTTCCAACCTGAGATGTTGTATCTCGATTTTTAAGTGACGAATCCTAGAGGATTCAGACAAACGTTATTCACAAAAGTTCATAGTTCTATCGAACAAATGCATCTGATCTTGAAACATTAGTTGAATTTTCTGTTCTTAACGAATTCAAAATGAGGTAGAATTTTAATTTCTTTCTATCGAAGTACGAATGGCTATTGAATTGACTGAAGTAAACGTGAGCGTTTAAAAATTGTAATTTTGACGGTCTCTTGACGTATTCTCAACAATTTTTTTGTTGTTGTTGAAGAGATGAAATGCAACCAAAAGCATGCATATATCGTTATATTGCAACATTGGTGAATTGACGTCGCCGATCTCATTAGAAATACCGCCTGCATGTTTATTAATTTCATTCATTTTTTCCGTTTGTTTGTTCATTCATTGATTCATTGATTCATTCATTAATGTTCTATTCATTGTGCGATGTTTGAAGTTGTGTAATGTGACATTTCTTCGCTGAATTTCAATTTTGATTGTGTTGTAATGTGCGAAGCATAAGGAGATCGAAGGTTTCTTCGAACGATGTGCTTTGAGAAATAGAGAGTACTGAGGATTATTGGTGCGCTGAAAAATGACCAACATTTCGCCGCTGATTCCTTCTTTAATCGACGTAGATCGTTCGAAATGCATCGTTTCAGCGATGTCTAGTCATACGTATTGAACCTCCCCTTCCCTTAATTTTGTTTGTTGGCTGCGATAGACTGCAATTGCAAAAAGAAATTGAGCAATTTTTGCCAGAAGTTGTAGAATCACCTGACAAGTCCCAGGAATCCAAATACGTCATTATTTCAGTCGGATGAGTTCATTGGTAATTTTGAAGTTGAATAAGATTTGTGTGATGATTTTATAGTGCTCGTTGGCATTTTCATTTTTTACCATCGAATAAATTTTCACGACGTCGAAAAATTTCGAAATCCCGATATCATTATTCCATTTCTGTTCATTTTGGGCGTTGAATAAATTTTTTCACGTTAGTAATAAAACTATTCTGACGAAAATGATGATTTTTCTAATCAATTTTTAAAGTACGCAGTCTTTTATATTTTTGTATATTGTTTTTTCACTTCTCTGTATACTTAATTGTAATATTTTTCTATTTCGACGACTCTCCTATCTACACTGTCGTGCTAATAGAAACTAGGTTTTCAATTTTACAATATTAACGTGGTGTATGTACACGATTGGGTGGTGTTTTTTGAAGGAAAAAAAACAAAAAACTGGAAAAAAATATTACTACTTGTATGTACTTAATTCGACGACGACGACCTGGTGTGTTGATTTATTTGTGTTTTTTTCTCTCTTATTTCTTTGTACTGATGATATTCTTATAATTATTTAATATTGTATTGCGTAGGTGTGAATAATGACAAAGGATCGTAGGTTACTGGAAACCATGTGTAGCTCTATCAGGTCTTTGGTTTAATTTAAAAGTATGGGACCTTGGGGAGGGAGTGGTTTTAATAGGCCAGAGTGCAGAATGTGTAACGAGGGTTGATTATTAATTTTTTTTCTTTTTTGAACTTTTTTTGTTTCTGTATCGATAAATGCGAATAGGATGATCATGTTGTATTTGTGTAAACTTCATAATTTTTTTTTCTCTCCTAAATATGTTGTGTAATTTATTTCGCCTTCATTTTATTTTTCATTTTTACATTGTATCATGCGGCGTTGTTGATTTTGCGCGCGAGCGAAAGTATAGAAAAATCAAAATGATTTTCTATGTGTTATATTAGAAGCTGTTACCAGCAGACAATGTGAATTGGTGGTATTTTGTGCTACCAATACTTAGTATAGCGCAGCATAATGTGAAATTGAAAAATTATACCGTAGAAAAAAAACAAGGGCAAATAAAAAACGAACGAACGAAAATTTTGTATCTTTGCTTATGATTGTTGTTGTTATCGTCTGTACGATCAATCAATGAACTGATCGACCTGTCGATTAATTAATTACTTAGCCTCCAAACACATTGTTTGCACTCTTTGCCAAATTTTTGCCATTCCCCCTCGATGTATTCGGAAGAATTTTCTTTCTCGTTGTATTTCGATCTCGTTCAAACGAGTCGTTTTATTTTTCTTTCCTCTTTTTAAACGATTAAACAAAAAAATCAATCGAGAAAAAAATAATGATGTGATAAATTTTATGTACTTTTTGTATGCGAAATGATGAAACTTTTTAATATTTTCAATTTATTTGTAAAGTTTTACAAACGAATGGTTCAAACTACGTATTTTTTTTTGATTTTTTTTTATCCGAGAGTATTTTAATTTACGTTGTTTATTGTTTTTTAAGGTTATTGAACGTAAACATTTCTGAATAATTACCGCTTTGATGATGTCATTTTTTTGTTTTTTATTATTATAATTTTTTTTTTGCAAATGATAAAGAAAAACTTTTATTAACGCAGTTCGCTGGATCATTTTTTGATATGCTTAATTTTTAAAGTTACCATAGAATTATTATAATTTTAGTGACCGAAGTTCCCGGCATATTGGTTTTAAACGATGTATTTTTTTTTGTTTTTATGTCTCATTTTACCCTGCTAGCTAATGTTATAAACAATATGAAAAAAAAAATTATAAATTTTTCATGTTTAACGAACATCGGACAATTATGATGTGCATTCCTGAAAATGTGTATATCGTTTTGATGATGATCTTCTTGAATCGAAAGCGTGTTACCGTAGTTTTCAACACAAACGCCCTTAGTAGTTTATTATTTTAAAAATAATCTTGTACACGAAGTTAATCTTCGAAAAAATACGAGAAAAAAAAGAAAAATACAAAAAAAATTGTATCGATGCAAATTTTATAAAATTTTGTATATTTTTAAATTCGAATGCGAATTTATTTTTTATTTTCTTTTTTTCTTTGTCCTTGTGTAGTTTATTTAAGCTGCGAAGACGGCGTGTAATTAGCTCATTATTGTAGATACTTTTTTTCATGATAACTGTGTAAACGTTCTTGTGTTTTAATATTTGTACATTTTTTTTTTCATTTTCGGTTTTTATTTTTTTATGTGTAAAAAAATTTATTACGGAAATTTGTCACGATGAACTAAAACTTAGAATGTTGCGTTTCGTATTTTCTTCGTCGTTACTTTCTTTGTTTGTTTCTATCGTGTAAAAGAAAGACGGTTGAATTGCAATCGCGACCTAATGATTTTCTTACATTGTAGGCAAAAAGGGAGAAAAAATTTTAAAGAAAATTTAAGGCTGCTTGTTTTCTTAATTTTTCTTTCCTTTTTTTTCTAGCGTTTTAAAAGCCTGTCATTGCATTTATGTTATGGATTAAGTTTTGTATACAAGTACGTATGTTACAGCACTAAATTTACTTCATTGGAATAACACTGAATTTCTATTTAGCTGTAAGATTTTAAAATTCCAAACTATTATGTTCTTGTCTGTTAGAGAGAAGCAATAATTTGTACGTTTTAGTGTATGTAATTCTGATTTACGAATGTAAGTAAACATTTTAAAAAAATATATAAAAATCTTTTCGAAATATACGTGTAATGATACGAGGTTGTTATGTTGATTTTTTGTAATACACGTTCTGCACTCCGGGGTTTTCTGCGATAGTCTTGTACCAAGTATTTAGAAAGTTTTGTGTTGTATTTGTTGTTTTCCGTTTTCCCCCTTTCGTTTCTTATTCATTCTTCGATCGTCGTAATTTTTTTTTGCCTTTTTTGTACGGTTGATGTGTCAATTTACAGTGTCTGTGGCGGAGCTGATTCGTATGTGAAGATGGTTGATCACAGAAATGTTCGAATTTTTTAGTAAAGTGTTGGGATGGATGGATGGATGGATGAATGAATGAATAGATAGAGTGGGTTGAAGGGTGAGGTTAATATAGCTCGATTGTGTGTCTGTGTGTGATCTTGGATGTTTTCTGGAATGTTTGATTTTTCCTTGTGTGAATGTGATGAGGGATCGAGTTGCTCGAAAACAGGAAAATTCGACTGATCAAAAATGCCATTTTTTAGTGGAAATGAATGTCGTAAAATGTCTAGTTTTTCGCGAGAATTTTCACACTATAGGTCATGTTTCGTACTTTAATCCATTCTTCATTATATTTTACATTCGGTTTTATCGATCTAAAATTTGACACTCGTGTGGTATTTTTCGATGATTCGGGTACGTGTTGGTCTTTAACGTGCAAAATTGTGCAATTTGGTATAATTAATTAAGTAAATGGTTATTTATGTTGGGTATTGTACACCTGGGGATGTGATGTAAACATGAAAAAGTTGTGAGTTTGATATTAAAGTTTGAGATTTTTTTTCCAAGAAAAATGAAGTGTTTAAAAAAAAACTTATCTGAGGCCAGTTTATTTTTGACAATTAATTCCTCTTCAAATGAGGACCCATTTTGGAACGCAAGGTGAAGAATGTCAACTAGAGTTTTTCAATTTTTCGTTGTGTTGATCCACTCTCGAAGCGCCCTTTTTACGCCTTCTAGGATTTTTCTTAATTTGTTGTTCGAAGTAGAAGAAAAATTGAATTTTAAAACCAGGAAAGAATATTTTTGAATGTTGAAAGGTAAATTATTGAGGATAGGGAAATGAATGTATTTTTGTGAAAGGGAGAGAGGAATCTTGGAATTGTCCTGCATGTTAATTTCTAAACGTTCTGAAGTCGTAACACCGTATGAGAGGTTACCATTTTAGTGAGTGATGAGAATTTGGTAGGACAAGAATAATTTTCATTTTCTCGAAATGTATCGGGCAACAGACCCTAGCAAAGCGTTGTTGTGAAATAGTAATAAACAAAGCCCGAATTTGATGCTCCAAAAATTTGGCGTGTCTCCTGACTTTTTGGACCGGGGGGGGGGGGGGAGAATACTGTATGTGACTATCCAAAATGATGGGGAAAAAAGATTTTATTTTCAGAAATCTAATTATCCTATTCGAAATATTCAACATTGATTTTTTATCTTTCGAGACATTTTTGTACTTTAAAAATAATTTTACCAAAAAGTAATGTAAAACGTTGAAAAAATTAAAGAATTTTCAAAAAATCATAAAATTCAGCTAAATATGCCAAAAAACGAAAAAAGACAAATGTTCAAATGCAAAAAAATATGCCTTTATGCTTGAAATGTGCGAAATCAAATAGGCCTCAAAAGTGGAGGTTTTATACTTATTGGATTCAATCTAAGTATCCGAGCACTGTGAGCTTACAGAAAAGTGGCGAAAAGGCGTGTTCTTCAAGTCGATATCCCTCTCCTGTCCTCCTGTTCCAAGTTAATTCCATATTTTAAAAAAATCTTGGTATTGGCTCATTGATATTATACTGAATCGCTTTTTGGAAAAAACCTGAAGGGCCTCAAAAAGAGGGAAAAGTTTGTAAAGCATGAAGTATTTTCTGCTCATGTAATACATTTTTTTTGGAGGGGGGGGGGGTGTGTTTATAATTGCAGGATTATAGTTTAAGTTGATGAGTTTGATAGAAAATTTTTGAGTTTTTTCCATCATAAAAAAACAGTTTTTTGGGGGAAAAAAGTCCAACTAGGTAAAATAAAAAAGTTATTTTGAGAAAAATTTGGCGAAATTACAAATAAATTGGTATCTTGCGAGAAAAAAATAATGAAAAACAAACAAGATCACAAAATTTACGAGGCACAGCGGGGAAAGGGGTGAAGTGAAATATTATGTCGAAGTCAGCGGCTCGTACTAGCCTCGGATATCAGATAATACGAGTAGTTCAATGGTTGAAAAAAAAAATAGTTGAAATCTGTACTCTGAATGAGAGATATTCCAGTAATTAGAATAAGTTTTTGTGCAAAATATTATTGTTTGAATTTAATGATCAATATTCGAAGAAAAACATTTATCATGTATAACGATGATTTTCGGCGTAACTAAAGCCACTAAATGGGAAAGGTAAAAAAGTAATACCTGTGTAAATATTTTGTAAGAGTTTTGTAAAATAGCTCAAAAAAAACTACAGAGAAGTGACATAATATCAAAAATGATTCGACACGAAGTAAAAAAACTAGAAATACATTTTCATTATGTTATATATTTGATTACAGGTGGCGAAAATAAAAAAAGTAAAAAGAAAAAGAAAAATAATCAAATAGTGAGTATAGTTGAGAAAAATGGGACTGATGCTGAGCGGAGATGCTCGATGGTTAGCGAACGATACTGATTGATTTATTTTTAACCTCAGGGTATTACCATAAATGCACCACCGCCGGTTCCTATTGCTAACTCGACCGCTTCGATATCGGTGATCGCACCAAAACCCGCCGCCTCAACTGTGAGTAATGTACAGAAACTAGCATTACCTCAAGCACCAGCTGCTACGACACAGATGTCGAAATTGACCGTGACTCGTGAGTAAAACTCGTACCAATACGTTCATTGTACTTTTATCCAGTCTGGGAACGAGTATTTATAGATTTATGATGACTGACGATTTTTTTTCCTCTTGCACACAGCTGTAACCACCGCAGCGGCCAAGAAATCCGTGAGTCAGACTATACCGCCGACGCAGCAGACTCGTCCGCCTTTAGCCGTCATTCCTGCATCTGTTAAACCTGTTACCATGTGTCCTCCGTCCACTTTACCATCGTCAACTGTTATAACGAGTAAGCGAAAATTTACATCGCTGTGTCAGTTATTCGTAACAGTATTTTTTAAATACCGGATGTAATTTTTTTTTTTTGCAGATTCAACTGAAACGACATTGCCAACTGTGATAAGTACGCCGGTTACCTCGGCACCTTCTCAAGAGAAATTCAACCAGCCGATACAAATACCTCAGCAACCACCCATTATTCCTCCTTTAGTTCAAAACCTTCCTCCGACGAGCGTTGCGCCAATTACGCCCACCTTAGCAGCCGCCAAAGAAACTGTGCCTGTGTTACCCTCTGTCTTCGATCCAGTATTGGAGAGTCCACCGCAGGTCGCTATACCGCCGATGAACAATGTTCAAAAATACATCCCCGATAAGCCCCCTGTTCCGGTTATCGCATCTTCGAATATGCATTCCATCGATGGTGAGTTCGTCCTGAGGTTTGAAGTCGTTTCCATAATTTGGCATATGCCTAGACGGATTTTTTCTCGACTGACGAGTCGTATGCAAAATCATCTCTCAAAATTCTCCAACTATTGTGAAATTTTGGTTCAGTTTTTTTTTCTCTCTAAAAATGTTGATTTGGAAAGATGTGAATGAAATTGGTTGTTTTTGTGGGCTGCATATTTCGACGAGGGGAAAAAAAACATCAAAATGAAATGCTTGTAACTTTTGAATTGCTGTTTGGCAGCTGGTGGTAATTAAAATTGTGTATTTTTTTAATCTTGTTGTATCAATTCTCTCTGCTAGTCATCGAACAAAACTTTTGTCTAATGTGACGACTCGAATGTGTATTTTTTATTGGGTCCAGCTTTGGAAGTATACTTCAAATAGACAGCTTTGGTTCAAAAAAAAACCGTGAATGATAATCTGATTACATAACCATCGGAACATTGGAGACGGTCAGAAGTGATAGTTATCAAATGCAGGAAGAGTTGACTTTCATTCCATATTTTATTTTTCTGAGATTTGCCTAATATCAAGAGTTGAAGAAGAAATGCTTCAAAAAAATTTTGAAATGAAATCCTGCAATGTGAATTTTCATGCAAGACTTGAAAACCAGCAAAAAAAGTTCAACAGCAAAATAGCCTAACTCATCTTCAAAACTGAGGGCAATGGGCTAAAATTTTCAAAAAGTCACAACTTACGATGCTTTTATTGGGTACAGTTTTTTCAATGTAGAAGATGAGCAATTTTGTCACAAAACTTTTATTGTTCTCCAAAGGTTCCACCAAAATAAACTTTCAACCCCCCCCCCCCTTCCAAAAAAAAACGATTGAAAATTTTTTGAAAACTTGATTTAGTTTGAATTATAAACGATGACTGGCAAATTTGGACTTCTCTCTCTCTTGCCCTTTCTGAAACGATTTCTCGGTTATTTAGCTGCTTAAAAACATTCTTAATACGCCTATTTCAATAAACGAAAATTACGAAGGTGCTGGCTTTGTATTTTTTAAGATTTTATTCGTATAAAATTAGTACAAATAGCTGTGGATTTTTTAAGGGTCTAAAATCGTCTTTTTGAACGTTAACTCGTGTTTTGTTTTGTGTTTTTTTTTTTTTTGGTGTTAAGAATGTAGGCCTAAAGCTCCAGCATTGTGACGTTACTAAGGGAACTTGAGACACCCTTCTGCCTACCTGGCGAAAAAGTCTAGAAAGGTGGGGGAGACTCCAAACACCAAATTTTAACTCGAGAAGCAGTTGAAAAAGTCGAGAAATTATCTCAAAACCGTATTGACTAAAATAAAAATTATAAATTTGTTTGGACGATTTCATCGTAATATTTTTTTCTCAAAAAAAAAGTATGCCACGGATTTTTCATGGGTGAGGGGGGGACCCCTAAAAAGACTCGAGCAATTCAGTTTTGCAAATTTTTTGAAAACACTCAGGGAACCACTTCGCGTTGCAAAATGCCAGAAGAACGAGAAAGAAAATGTCAAAAAATGCCCAAAATTTCAACTTTTGAATATTCATATTTCTTTTTGAATTTGCTTCGAGGGTTTGAAAACGCAAAAACGTTCTTTGAAAGTGGATTTTCCTAGTTTTATTGCGAAAGTACTTTTATGCTGTCAGGTTCTGAAATCGTTTTCCAATCGACGTCTAACTCTTAAACTGGTGAAGATTTGGAGTCACAATCCTCAAATATTACCTTTTGCTTGCTAAAGTCGCGATTATGGAGGGGGGGGGGGGTGGTAAATATTTTAATATTTTAATTTTTTCTTATGCTTCATTTTTATAATTTTTTTTTTACCAATTCAACGCGAATGTCAATTAGGTATTCTGAGAGGTCTTCAATACATCAGAAAAGCATTTCACTCTGCCTCGTAATGGAAACGACACTTCAATTTATTCATTTCATGAAAACACATTTATCCAATTTTTTTTACTTTATGTTGAATCTAACCCGAAATCGTATCATTGTTTCAGATAAATTAGCCGCGTCGTTATCTCCAAGTGCTGTAAATGTTAATTACAATGCAAACGACGCGAACCGGATGGCGAATGCTGCAATGATGCAATCAGCTAAAAAGGTATTACCATTACGATCCTTGTCAATGGTGGTTTATCATTCTCGCAATGGTCTGCGTTATTTCTGTGTCTTGTCGAATTTGCAATTGAAGTTCTTTCTCGCTGTAATTATTAAAATGTCATTTATGCTTCGTTTCGGCGCTCGATTTCTTGCGCTGAAGTCAAAAACGAAAAAAAGTCAGAAATTTTGGCGCCCTTGTTTAAAAACGTGTATCTGTCTGGATATTTTTAGTATTTAATGGATATGCGCTTGAAAAAATATAAATGGCATTTATTAATACGACGAAGAAAGTTGGCAAAAGCGCGTTCACTTTTTAATTGTGGGTGTAACGTTCGCACGCTTTTCACCATGAACACTGAACAGATAAAAAGATGAAATGCATTCGAAAAAAATAACACTCGCGTATCAAATTGTACCTAATTAATTTGTTATTCCAATTCTAGCAATCGGCACCATATCTACCTTATAACATCGCACCCGAAGTATGTTATCCGCAAAACTGCGCATATCCCCCGAATGCTCACTCTTATCACTGGGGGCCCAATTTTGGAAAACTAGTACTAAAACTAGACGTAAATATCTTTCACTAATTCGCTTCGTTTGATGTACAACTGTCATGTTGTGATGAATGTATTTACCTAGTTGTTGTGTTTTGGTTATGCTCGTGCTTGCGAAATAAATGTTTTGAGAAAAAAAAAGTTAGGTATTATGTTTTTCTGGTAGATGCGAATGTCTCGGGTATTTTTATTGTTTCTCTTGTGCTTGATTTACTCGTGTATTATCGCGTTGTATGTTTGTTTTATTCGTTTCGTAGTCTAGTACAGGATTATTTTTGGTATTGCTTGTTCTCTTATCGAAAATTTTCCTCTTTCGTTACTTTTTTACTGGAATGTATTTTGTTTGTGCAAAATTTCGTGTTTATAAGAGTATTTTGGCTTTTTTTTTCTTTGCCGATGCAAAAATCGTTGAGTTTATTGTAGGCCTATGGTATATATTGTTGATCGAAGCATGACCCGGGTCAATTTTCTACACGAACCGGCAAATAACCATCGATCTATTGTTTTAGGCGCAAGATCAAAAGGTCAGTAACGCGAGCTCGTGGTCTTCGTTGGCTCAGGCTGCGCCTGCTATAGGCACAACGGCACAACCGATTCCGCAGACGCTGAAATCATCAACGGATGACAGTTTCTTGGCGTTCAAAAAACAAGCTAAGGAAAACGCGAAAAAGGTAAATAATCGAACGCCTAGGCCCTAACTAGACCTACGAAATTATCTATCAAATAACTCTCGAATGTGTGTTTTTCGCTCATCAGCAAAGAGCATTGATCGAACAGCAAGAAATGAGGAAGATGCAACATCAAAAAGAGCAAGCCGAAAAGGAGAGATTGAGGCTTGAAAGTGAAAAGAGAAGAGAAGAAGAAGAAGCAGCTTTGGATAAAGCTAGGTTTGTATACATTTAGGCCTATTTTTTACCAATCGCATCGTCGCTTATTGTTTAAATATGCCATCGAATGTTTTCAGGAAAGGAATTAATGAGCAACAATTACCTCCCGCATCACAACTTCAATCCATGACTCACGCAGGTGCGCCTATATCACAAACTCAACAATTAGCTCAGATGTCTAATCTGCAACCTACCCCGAATATGAAATTGGAGGAGAATAAAACCGCTGGATTATTGGATGATTCCATCAATAGTCCGAGCCAAGATAAAATAGCCGCCGAACGTGAACGACAAAGGAAACGGGAACAAGAAAGAAGACGACGGGAAGCGGTAGGTTGAGAAAAGTTTCTCGTATTTTGGAATAAATTGAGTGCAAAAGTGTTGGAGAAACGGAAATATTTACGATTTCGCAGTTTTAATTGAAAATTGAGTCAGAGTTCCAAATTGAAAGCATCCCCCTCCTCCAGGGACTAAAAGTTACCGTTGCCTATCAAAATCCCATATCTAGGATTTTAGCCCCCTAGGGCAGTTTGGGATGCAAGGAGCGTGATTAGACTACAGATTTTTCAAGCATGGAAAACACGAAAAACGAGGATTTCTTTCCTATAAATTGCTCTAAAACTCTTATTATCCAGCTTTCAGCTTTCTTTTGATTGTTTCCCATTTTAGTTCTTTTTTTTCACTATTGTCGTTCTTTTATGTACCTTTTGCTCCATAGAATCATTTCGTAAAATTACAATAATTAACGAATCGTTTCGGGTGTTTCATTTCCAGATGGCGTTGAAAATAGACATGAACTTTCAAAGCGATTGTATGGCGGCATTTGAACAAACATTGGATTGACATCTTTCATGGAGAGTCGAAGTGGGAATTTTTGAACTACCTACCTATCAAACATGTACATATTTATATGTAAGAAACGGTCTTTACGCTTTCTAAATTCAAATATACTGAATATTTGAATTTTGATTACATATAAGTTCACAAGAATTAATTATTTAACTGATGTAATGTAAACATAATTGTAATAAGAGTTTTTGTTCGGACGTAAATGTTTTTTCTAATTTATAATGTAAAATATTTATAATTTGTTTTTATTCTGTGGCCTTTAAGACAGTTTGTAAGTGCAATGTTAATCTTAAAAACGAGAGGAAAAAACCTATCTCGAGAGTAATTTTTGCTTGATAGTTTCTAAGTATTATTGTTCGGTCGTTGATTTGTTTCGTTTGAAAGTAAGTTACTGGAAGTAAATTCGTAAAAAAAAATGATATTTTTGACGTGTTTCGTTACGAAGCATTATGGTTCAGTTTATTCTAAGTGTGTATTCGTTTCTTTCTTCTTTTTTTTACCAAGTTTTAATTATCGGAAAAAATATGATTTTTATACGTTGGTATTTTCTTTTTTTTGCCCATCTATGGCGTTTCATGGTGCAAAATTTATGTCTCATATTGAAGAGAAACAATGAACCTTTGGGGTTGGTAAATGCGTTTATTTTTTCAAATCGTAGAATGAGCTACGATTTTGAGTGTAAAATGAATTATGATTGTTTGTTTTGAACCAAAGATTATTGAGTAATTTCTTTCTATTAAGATTAAATTTTTTCATGTTGGAAAGTGTAGTCATCTGTGTAAATTATTGAGGAATTGTTCACTATGGATTGTGTACCTATCTACCTATTTTGTCTTTGTTCTCGTTCGAAAGCTCAAGGTGTTATTAGGTATTATAAATGAATTGATTAACGAATGAGCGAAATGTATAATCGTAAATCTAGTGATTTACCGGATTACATTTGGAATGCATTTTGTACATAGAAAAAAATCTATTAAAATAGATACTTTGGATTTGTATTTTAAAATATTTTAACCGTTTTACCTCGTACGAAAGCCTATTTATTTGTATACAGTAATAAAAATTATTGAATTTTTATCGTATATAACTGTTAACATTTGTTTCATGTTTGAAGTGTAATTTATTACACATTTTGTTTCTTTATTTTTCTTTTCATTAAATTTATACTTATTGTAATGTAAAATGTATTGGTATATTTTTACTTTTTACCTTCAGTTTTTTTGTGTATGTAAAAAAAAATGGTGAACTTGATTAGAAATAATCGTGCAAAATTTTCGTTTTCATTTGCACTTTTCACATTGATGATTGATTGCTATTTGTTTTGTAATATCGATAAGTTTTGATACTATAGGTGTACTTAAAAATAGCTAAGTAATTTGTTTTTTTCTCTTGTTTGAAATTGGTAACACACGATGAATTGATTACCTATAATATTTAAATTTCAACATAATATTATTTCACTTGGTACGCGTTGTACAGAATTTAAAAACATTGAGTAATTATTGGCGTGCTGGTTAATACCATGTGTTTTATTATTATTTACCTAGGTACCTACATTATATATTTTTTTGCAGTCATATCATTTAAAAAATTTAACTTTTTGTAAGATTTATTTATTTTATTTTATTACAATAAAAACAAGTGTCATTGATTTGTTAAATATAAAAGTAATTATGGTTGTATATTTAATGAGGTGGAAATTTGGGAATTTTCGAGTGACGAAAATTCATTTTGGTAATTAATGCCGACAATCGTTTTCTATTGCATATTCTCATTTCATTATAAAAAAATTACCAGGAATACAACTCTCATTTTAGAACAGCTGGTTTCTGTTTTAAGCAAAAGGTGAAATGCTTTTCCTCGTTGGAATTTCATTTTGTATCTCTCAATTAATTTTCGTAATTTGTAGAGTAATTTTCAACTTTTTACTAGTGTTAGGTTTAAGAGGTAAATTTAAAATAGATGAATTTTTTTTATAAGTTTAAAATACACAGCATTACGTCAATGTAATTATTTGTTTGTGCGAATGATGTAAATATCGTTGTTATTAATAAAATTGTATTATTTTCTGCAAATGTTTTTGTACAGTAATAATGTTGTAATGTTGTTTAACGTATTTGCGCTTGAGCGCTGCGAACCATGCCACGTTCGCTCATCGCTGGTAAGTGGCGCTTGAAATACCACTTACCAGGTTCCCAGGTTCAATCATTTTGTTATTTTTTTTCTGCAGTAAAAAAATTAACTAGACGAGAAAAATTTTATATTTTGAGTAACGAATACAACAATGAAAAATATAGGTACGTGATTAAATAAAAATGCGCCAAGAAAAATGCAATTGTGAAATTATCAAAATTTTCGACATTTGATTCGATTAGATTTCTGATTGTATCGCTCCTAAGAAAACAACTCAATGCTAGGTAGTGGGTACCTAAACCTATCTACACCTAATACTTTGATCCTCTGTATCAATATTTTGAATAGATGTTCAAAGGGTCCTTTTTTAGTTTTTTTTCTATAGCTAAATTTCAATCACGATAAAAAGATCATTGGAATTTGAAAAACTCATTATAAGCGTAAGAATTGAATAAGTTACGATATCAAGAAAGAAGAACACTATAGTTAAAACTGAAGAAAAGATTCCTTCTACGTCTCGTGGACCTGATCACATCTGCTCGCCTTCCTTGAAAAAAATGAATAAATTTTCAAAACATTATAATCATACAATGAAATGAAAATATCAGTTACCAAATTACCATCGATATTTTTGGAATCATCTAAACGGTTACTTGAACATTCTGCACAATATCACTGTAATCTACTTTAGAGGGAATTAGATAAAATGAAGGAGACACTCTTGCACCGCAACAGCACTGACTCCCTAAAAAAAAAAAACTTGGAACTAACTTGCACTCACGTATTGAAAAAAATATCATCAAAAACTTACCCATTACCCAATTATAAGAGCCAAGTTTGGCTTTACATTTTGGGCAGAGAATTTTCCCACTTTCCGAATGATTAATCGAGTCTATCCATATCAAAGGTTCGATGAAGTAAGTTTGAACACATAAATCCAATTGCGAATAATCAGACGACCATTTATCATCCTTCCATGAGAGTTTTTCATTTTTCACATGGGGCAGTAAATTATCAGCCGATGCTAGAACACGTCTGTAAAAAAATATTTCAATAAATTTAGACGATATTTACTTCATTTCCCTCAAGCGAAACTAACCTACACTTTTTACATCGATATACTCTTGGGTTTGGTCTAACAGTTGAGATCGCTGGGTCTGGTTTAATTACGTATAAACACGATTGTGGTACGATTTTTACTGTAATTAGGTATATCCGAATATAGTGATTTCAACGATGAAGATGTGTGCAAAAGCGTTGACCAGTCAATCAATACATACCCTTGGTAACTTGATTGGCAGTGACCCGTAAACGAAATAATTTGTACTGTAAATTACTTTGATCTATCGTATACTTCAAATTATAAAATAACCGAAGCTGGTTTTCAAAGCCAATATTAGGGCCGACAATTTTTCTTTTTTCTTTCAATCTGAAATCAATTAGAAAACCTTAAGCATTGATCGATTTTATAGAATTGTTAGTGGTAGAAAAAATATACTCACTTTTGCAGAGCTTCGTCAAAGTTCAAAGAGTGTTTCTTCATAAGAAATGCTAAGATGACCGCAGCACTTCTGGATACTCCATAATAACTATGAAAAAAATTTAAGATGATTGTGTTCGATTCAAGATCAAGAAAGAGAAAAAAATAATTACCAATGAACCAAGACATTTCCTTTTTCCATCCCTTGAAAAATGAAATCATACATTTCACTGAAATGACTCAGGAGATCTTCGTAAGGTAAATCTGATACTGAAAAGAAACGAAATTATTAACCAAAGAAAATTTTAAATATTAATGTACTTATAAAGTGAAATTTACCTTGAACAAATTTAATATCAATACTGGGGGAACATGTTATTGTTCGTGGTAAAGGACAAGTGTCCACGGTAAGAATACTAGTGATTTTATATTTTGTCAAAATTGGAATATTCAAAGCAGCGGTTAAATTACCTGAAACAAATCATTTAAAATTTTATAAGTGACAAGGAATACACATTTATGCAATATCATTATTCAATAAAATATTTCTCATTCACGCTGAACTGAATAATTAGCCTGGATCAGTTACCTAACCATAATCCTGCTTCAATCAAATCCATACTGGACGGGCCAGCGTCAAAATCATCTCTAGTCAACTTTTTCATTTCTAACGGCTAAAATAAAACAAATATTTGAAAATTTACACGATAGAACAAACGACATTTGTAACAATAATTAATAATTAAGGCGACAGTATTCAAAAGTAATAAATCAATATCACTAGCCAGTGTTGCTAGGTGAGATAAAGTTCGCACGCTATATCCATTATCACCCGCAGTACAACCGTATAATTTGAATACTAAACAAATACCTCTACATTTCAAAATTATCGAAACCTTTCCTAAAATAATTCTTAATAATATATTATGTGGAATTGAAGGAGAATGATTTATGAAATACATTTTTTTGATTTTAGAACCCAAGGATTAGCTTGAACACTTCGAATCAGAATTATTTTCAAAAAATAACAGCCCAGAAATAGTTCTAAATAAAAAATCAATTGAAATTTCATCGTGATTTTATAAATAACCATTCCTCAAATCCAACGGTGCAATATTGATACTCTAGATGAGCACGTGCAATAGCATATTTTCGCATCTTACATAGATTTGGATTAAATAGGTTGAAAATAGAAATATTGATTACGAAAATTATTCGTACGTGATATAGCCTACAAGATATTTGATTTACTTGAGAGGAGCGGTATTTACGTTCTTTGCAACTAATGTGGAGAAAATTGAGGCAGTGAAGGCTTCACATCAGTGTTAGGTATTTCAGTTTGCCAGTTTTCTTTACTTTATATTTTGCTCGTGAAAATTGAATGAAAAGATCTCTGCAATTTGAAAAAAAGGAGTTAATGATCAATACTTGACCGACAATCACTTATGATATGATTACGTAGATTGCAGAAAAACAAGGAAATTGAGAATGAAGATAGAATTATACATTATTGATAGAGTTCCAAAATGTAATACCAAAATGGTCTGAAAAAGTGAAAATACTTGAAATAGAAGGGGTTGATGAGTTTTGTTTCGAATGAAACGCTACTTCAAATCCGAAATGATTAATTAATTTTTTTATGAATAACAATAACACAATAACTAATTAATTACGAAAAATCCACGCTTCGAAAATTCGTTTCAGATTCAGAATGCGAGGGAAAAATGTATTGATAAAAATTTTTGATCAAAAAATTGATTAGAAAAACTTTAGCACTTCTAGCGGGCGTTCTTATTACTCACATGTAAATAACAAGACCATTTCCCCCCTCCCACCCAAAAAATGATTGATAACACAGGCGTGACTGATAATAACCGTGAAAATTTTCTTGTAGTTTTCGGTTTCTGTTTTTCAATTAAAATTTGCTTGTTGACTGTGAGTGCATTTGATTATCTTGCCTTGAAATGAGATTTCCAAAAAAAATATTCACCACAATTTACGGAAATGAAATTTGGACCAACATAAAACTCAGGCGATTACCGATCCAACCAGCAGCCGGCGGAGGAACACATTTTCCTGCAGCCCATAAGTCGATCAGATTAGCTAGATATGGATGCGCCAATAGACCATTTTATCACATTAATGTTGCCATGGTAAGGAATAACTTTACATCTACTTGAATCATGCAGGTTATTTCATCTATAGAACATTTTTCACATGTATGTTCATTTTAACTAGGTTCGCCGACATCAACACGAACGTCCCATCGAACAACTTGGTGTCTATGATCCGATGCCGAATCAATATAATGAGCAATTGGTCAGCATAAATATCGAAAGACTGAAATACTGGATGGCCCATAACACTTCATTATCTCCTCCTGTAAACGAATTACTAGGTAAAAATTCGTTACACATGTTTTTTCCCCTTGAAACTTGTTGGATTATAAATCCACGACTATTTTTGATTCAATACGATATTTTTTAAATCAATAACTTTTTAGGTCTTGCTGGTATCTTACCGATTCACCCGAGAGCGTTCACAACTGCTTGGCGAAACAGAAAGAAGCAATTGAAGGAGCTAGAAGAATCGAAAGCACAGAAAGAAAACGAACAAGAGCAGCAAGAATCTACTGCCTGATTTAGTGGGAAAAAATATCCTGTAGCAGCCACTTGTTTTGTTTTGTTAATTAATATATATATTTTTTTAATCAATTGTTGGTCATTTTTTTAAATTCAGAAATGGCAGTTTCAAGGTTTCATTCATTTTTCTGCCTTATTCACATTTTTATGATATTGAGATTTTGGAACTTCAGATGAAAAGAGTATTCAAAGCGCAAACCTTTCGCAAACTGAACTTTTTAATTCATGTATTTATCATGGAAATTTAACTTGAAATTTCTGCTTCAGTTGGATTTCGTATTACGTACTATATAGTACGAACTTCAAAATTCGTATGCTAGCTCTGTTCTATTCGCTACTCCGAGTAGCTCTGTGTACTCTCGTGATTTTCTCCGGAACCGATAAAAGAGTAGAGAGAGTAGGGGAAATGAGTCTTCGAAAAGAACACAAATCCAAGAACACCTTGTAAAACAACTAAATTTCAACAAAAAAAAGAAAATAAACACTCGTAAAACAGAATGTCGGAATACTGATTGTAAAAAAAAAAATGTCGCCTTAAAAAATCTGCTCTTTTTACTCTACTCCTTCTGCACTTCCTTTTCAGCAGGTGTAGAAAAACCTGCTCTAGAGCTGCTCTTTTGACTCTACTCCTTGCGAAAAGAACGATTAGACGGATTACTCCGAGTAAAAATGTGCCAATAGAACACAGTATTGCTGCTCGAAGCAACTCGGAGTTGCTCGGAGCAGCGAATAGAACAGAGCTTAAGTGAAGAGGGGGAAAAAAGAGTCTCCAACTGATAAGAGTGATAAGGTAGTTTTGTGATTGTAGAGCGCAACTTTTGTGCTTTTTGAACTTTGAATTTAAAATTTTATAGAATAATGTAGGTATCAAGTTTTAATTTTAATCTTTATTAAAGACATTCTATTCTGGATTTGTTGAAGATTTTGTACGAAAACGACGTGATGTAAGTAAATATAGCTTGTTCTTGGTATTAGAAATTCACATACCTACCTATGTATCTTATTTTCCAAATATACTGGAGTACTTCTTCTATATATTCGCTATATTTTCAGGTAATTTAGAAATCCGAGCCTAATGTGTTTCGTGGCCTAAGCAGGTTTCCCAAAAGCAAATATTGGAGTGAAGTATGGATTTGCCGAAATCTCGCCGTCCTCCATGTCATGGAACTAAATTTTCAGAAAATACGAGCAAACGATTGAAAACTAGTGCTTTTCCTGAAGCAAAGGCGGGAAAATTCAAGTACAATTTCATCCCATCGTTAGAACATATAGCTCGAATAAATGTAATTCTTCCTGCGTGGAATCATCCCAGTATTAGAAGTAGCATGAGAAATTTATTCAATATTGATGTCAACAGACGAATCATAGAAATAAGTTATTGGAGAAAAATTGAAATAGAAGTCATTGAAAGAATCGAACAGTTACCATTACCAAAATCTGTTATCGAATCATTAATGTGCCATACTTCAGATGTAGGTAAAGAAATTATTGGATGGATAATGTATTACGAAAAAAAGATATTGAGCAGAATTCAAGAATCAGATCCGCTAACGATTTTGAATCATCTGGACAACTTGGTATGGACACCTAGAGGAACTATACATCATGTGAAAACTGCCCAGTCCATCATGAATAATGAAGAAATTTCTGCTATGGAGAAATATATGGTAGCATGTACATTTTGTTTGGAAGAAGAAATTTTCATTTACGCTAGAAACAGATCTATGGCGATTATCAAGTCGAATTATGAATCTGCGCACGTGAAACGTAGTCTGCCGATGCTGTGGTTCTGGACACATTGTGCAGAAGGAAGATTGAATGAATTATGCAAGAAAGAAACACAATTTACCGTGTACGAAAGCATATACGATTGTTTAATTGATTTAATCTCGTATTCTGGGAAATCAATCAGTGGTGAAAGTGACGCAGCTATAAAGTACATTTGGTGCAAACTCACGCAACGTGAAAAAGAGAAGTTGATTAAGCCTATATTGAAAATATGCAGTGCGGAGTGCTGCTGTTTTTTACTATCGCATACCAGTAGATTTCTCGAGCAAAAGATACTGAAGAAACGAAGTCATTACATTCTCAAACTTTTCATTGAAAATCATTTGTGGGTTGATGAGATCGTTCCAATGGTGCATTATACATTTCAGTATTTTAATGAAGAAAGTTATAGCGAAATTATGAAACTGCTACAACGCTACTTGAAATATTATCGTAAAAAAATAACCAGTTGTTTATTTATGTACAATAAATACGCGGAAATTCTCGAAGAGATGTGGATACTTTCTCCGCCTAACTACAAAAATGAAATTTTTGAACGCGACGATCATCTCGGAGCTGAAATAATTTATGCATTAGCGTGGGAACACAGTGAGAGACTAATTCGTTTGATTTTTTCAGGTATTACTCCTGCTCAAAGAAAAGACGTGATGGAGTCGAAACATGGTGTTAAAAAATGCACTCATTTTATTTCTACTAATCAAAAAAGGTCTTTCGATGAATTTTCATGTTTGGCTTTTACGCAAGAATACGAATTGAATGCCTTTAAAAAATCATTAATGAGAACGCAAAGTTCGCAGATTTTTTCTGTCATTAGAAAAGAAAGAGGTTGGAGGGGCGTAATAGATTTTCTCACGTGGTTTTGTAATTTACCTCAAATAAATGCAGATGAGCTGTGGCATAACATTGACGTTACATTTGAAAATTATTTCGATGATAATGTCAAAAAAATCGAAAATAAAGCCCATATTTTAGCGTGCTATTTTTCGGACGAAGATGAAGCTGTGGCAGACTCGGCGTCTGAAAAAGAAAAGAAATTCGCCAAATTTGAAGAACTCATGAAATGGTATTTAGGTCTCTCCGAAATTCATCATGAACGAGTGTTAGAGGATCGATGTAATCACTTGGAAACACTGGTTTATTTTTCTCTGAAAGAAAATAATTTCAATTTAGTTAGTCGTGTTCTGACTCTTAGTTCATTCTTTCCTCAAAATTATTTCTCAGGAATTCGGCATAAAAAACTTTTTTCTATGTCTACTGCATTGTTTAGAAACAAAACTTTAATTTTTGATTTTATTCTAAGAAAAGACGAATTCAAATCTTTGGAAAATTGCCAGCGTTTGCATTTCCCAAACACCGAAGAAAAAATTGTTGATTGTAAATTTTGGAACGTTGATTTTTTTACAGAATTACTCAAGTTGAGTGATTACGAATTGGTGAATGATTACATTTCATGGTTGAAGCTGTCCGATGAACAAATATTAAAGTTAAAATGCGATCTGCTGTACGAAGGAGCAATGTGTGAAGTAGCAAAGACATACTTCGAAAATGAAATAAACGAATTTGAGTTCCTACGAAAGTCGAGAAGACTCATTGACTGGATAAATCCAACGAGAGTTATGATATCTGGGTTTAATTACGATATGAATCAGGAAGAATGTATTTTGAAATTTTCGAATCTTCTAAATCAATACAGAAGAGAGGAACCCCCAAGAATTTGAAACTAGGTAATTTAAATTCATTCAAGTGTACCATTATTAATTGGAGAAAGGACGTTTGTTTTCAAAGATTTTATACGATGTTTAACAAATGATAGAAAAAGTTGAATAAAACATACTTATTATAAAACAGAATTTTATTTTTATAATAGCCAAACATTTTAAAAACTAAGAACAAAAATGCATCAACGGAAACGTATTCAGACATTCGAATATAATAATAATGATGTAAGAGAAAAATCGATACAAAATTCAATCCTCCAACGCACAAATCGATCATACATCAATCATTCGATTCCTACTATTAATCCAATAAATCCATGAATATTTGAACCCACAAATCAATTAGAAAGCAATTAAGAACACACGATAGAGCTTTCTTAAAAACCTAAATTCATGCCATTTTTCTCGCGATTTTCAGTCCATGCCTTAGCAATGGTACGTTTCATGTCGTCGTCACCATCCATGTACATTTGTTTCAACAGATTCATCACCCCAGCAGACGGATCTGCGTCGTCATCCATTTTCGGGGGTTTAGGGGTGGTCGTGTCTTTAGCCGTTTTCGTTAAACCAGACCACTTTGTATCAGAAGAACCTTTTTTAGCCAGTGAAACAACCACCATACCTATTAAACAATGATTCGAAAGAAGAAGAAATTACCATCGATATACAACGATTTTTCAGCATAATAAGTTTCGTAAAATTATAGAATTACCTGTCTTGACTTTCCAAGAAGATTCTTCAGGTTTTATACTTTGGAAGAGGTTTTTCACAGAAAGAGTGTGATTCTTTCCTTCCAGTTCTTTCACTAATAAATCGAAAGATCTAAAACAAACGAAGCATATTAACGAGGTGAACACATACTCATACAACAATCGTAATAACCATGATGAAGCCACTCACGTTTCGGTGAAAGTGCAAATGATGTTTTCACTGGGAATGGTGTGCACATTGGGTAAGGTAACGAATATCTTCACCGTTTGATTGGTTTGATCCCAGGCTGAATACGAATGCACCACGATTAGGCTACTTATAAATTTTCATCGACAGAAAAAGAACAAGTAATACTTACCATATGTGGTGATTTTGATATCGTACGTTCGTCTAGAAGTTGTAACGGTGGTTGAACTCGGTTGAATAGTGTTCTCCTTTTCTTGAAGCAAGGATATTTCCGTTTCTATCTTCTTAGCTTCTATGGAAAGTATATCTTTGATCTTCTTTCTATCGGTTAGATCTGCTAATCTATACAGCTCAGCAACATCATTCCTCAACTAGAACCATGACCGCAGTGAATATTTTAATTATCACTCACATGAAATCGTGAAACACGTTCAACAAAGTACTTACCGTTTCAACTCTGGACGACATGTTTGAATTGAAATTACGAAGAAATAGACACGGGAATGTAAAAAGAAACTAGATTTTTTTAATTTCAAAACTCAGCAGAAATAGTAAACGCACTCGACTTGGCTGTAAATAGAAAATAAGAAAAAATGTGTTTGAAATTGAACTTCGAATTCGCTGCAAAAGTGGATGATGAGAATGATGAGATAAAAAAAAATGCTGCTGTAGAAACACACATCAACAGAAGAGAGGCCAAGTTGAAGTTTCGGAAATCCATTTCTAGAAAAATTTAGTTATTGATTTCACCGCTACAATCGCTACGTAACTTTTGAAATTTTCAAATGAAAAAATTACAACGTTGCCAATTAAACAATGCTGCCTAGACCGAAAGTGCGAATGTCCTCAAACCCAACAAACAAGAAGTCCACGAAATTGGTGATAAAAAATTGAAATTTTTCCGATTTTCACTTTTTTTCTTGGTCAAATGAAGTAATTTATTTCGTTGTTTCGCTTTTCTTATTTTTTATATAAATTTTTAGTCATTTTTATCATATGTTAGTGACTCCAAAGTTGCATAGTTCCTTATTTATACTTCATGATTCCTGCCATCCATCATCATTTTCGAGTCGTAACAGTTCACCTCATTAGCAGCTTCTAACATCATTTCGTTTATTATAAAGTGAGTAAAAATGCCACCCAAGAAAGGTAAATCCAAGAAGAAAGATTTCGAGAGTTCTGACGATGAGACAAAGCCCACGAAATCGAAGAGAAACGCGAACGATGACAATCTCGGTGATAACAGCGATGCTGAAGCTGGACCTACTAAATCTAAACCTCAAAAAGCATCAAAAAAGAAAAAGGATAAGAAAAAAGATGATTGGTCAGATGACTCTGATGAAGAAAAATTACCTCAGTCCAGCGAAACTTCCTCGAATGTAGAAAAATCAGCACCCAAACAAACGCAGAAGAAAAAAGCTAAAGGTAAAAAGAAAGATGAATGGGGTGATAGTGACGAGGAACCGAAAACAAATAAATTCTTGATCCCTGATGTAGAAGAAGATGAAAGCATTCCAGTTGTTTCAGCACCAGCAAAGAAAAAAGATAAGAAAAAGAAAGGCAAGAAAGATCAGGATCTTGATGATGATTTGATCGAAGATGAAGATGTCGAGAATATCGAAAAAGTTGAAACGAAGAAACAGAAAAAGAAATCGAGAAAAACAGCTGATGATGATGATGATGAAGAAAATGAAGCATTGTTAAATGAAATCGAAGCCGAAAATAATAAAGCTACTCATTTTGTCGAAAGTAAAATTGTCAACGATGTTGATATCGATGAACAGCTACAAGATGATGATAAAGTGATTGAACCTCCTCAGCCAACAAATAAAGGTAAAAAAGGTAAAAAGTCTAAAAAGAAGATCGAAGACGATGAAGATTACGAAAATGAATTGAATGAGCTTCGTAAAGAAATGGCCAACAATGATGATTTATTCGTTAAAAGCAGTGAACCTGAAATTGAACCACCTGTAGCAACTGAAGATGATACTAGTAAAGCTAAGAAACAAGGTAAAAAATCTAAGAAGAAAGTCGAAAATGATGAAGAAAAAGTTGAAATCGATGATGTATCCATCAAAAGTAGCGAACCTGAAGCTAAACCTTTGGAAACAACCGATACAAATCAAGAAAAAATTAGCGAAACCGAGAAACCCTCCCAGAGCGTTGAAGTAAAATCGCCCAGTTCTGATGTTATCGATGACGTTGTTAGTGATTTAAAAGAATTAAAAATTGAAGAAAAACTTGAAAAAGAAGAAATACCTGTTGAAAAACCAGTTGTTTCAAAGCAATCGAGTAAGACTAAAGAGAAAAAATCGTCTTCTAAAAAGAAAGTCAAAGAGGAAAAAGTAAAAAGCACCCCTGTGATTACTGACTTGGAGGATAAAGATGTTGATGAAGAGCCTATTATGGATGAAACACTCGATCAATTTTCAGAAGAAACTGCGTCAAAAGAAACTAAAACAGCGGAGTCGGTCAAGTTAGATAAATCTGGTGAGCTTCATTTCAAAGTGATAATAAATTGTCATGTTTTATTATTCTAATTTGAAATTTTTATTTTCCAGAAATGAAAAAGTTATCCCATAAAGAAAAGAAAAAATTGAAGAAAGAGGTACTTGATTTGGCTAACTGAGTAATACGATGATCAAAAAAATATCTGATATATTCTGTCATGAACTGTCTTAGATGGAATATCAAAAACAAATGGAAACGTTGACTAAAAAGGGTGGACAAGGACATAGTGATTTAGGAGAAAATTTTACCGTATCCCAGATGCAAAAAACCGCCGGTCAGATCGCAGCTCTCGAATTCGCTGTTGATATCAAAGTAGAAAATTTCAGTATATCTGCGAAAGGAAACGATCTATTTGTGAATGCCAATCTATTGATCGCTCAAGGAAGAAGATACGGTCTTGTCGGACCTAATGGGTAACTGGATGTTCGAACGTTTATTCAAAATGATTTTTGAACTGCTGTAACTTACCTTTCTTTGAATTTTTCAGTCATGGAAAAACCACTCTATTGAGGCATATCGCGTCGAGATTATTTCCGATTCCTCCAAACATAGATATATTGTACTGCGAACAAGAGGTCGTTGCCGATGATAATACCGCTGTTGATTCAGTTTTGAAGGCAGATCTTAAACGTACGCAATTATTAGACGAATGCAAAAAATTAGAAGCTGCCCAAGAAGGTGGAGATGTTTCCGTTCAAGATCGTTTAAAAGAAGTAAATCTTTCGATTTATTTTCTCATTGTATTACTAGAAAAGAAAACCCTAATTGGCTTTAATTGTCTAGGTTTACGATGAATTGAAAGCGATTGGTGCTGATTCAGCGGAACCACGAGCCAGGCGAATCCTCGCTGGTTTAGGTTTTTCAAAATCGATGCAAGACAGAGCAACTAAAAATTTCTCGGGTGGTTGGAGAATGAGAGTGTCACTAGCTAGAGCGCTGTTTGTAGAGCCTACGTTATTATTGCTCGATGAACCTACGAATCATTTAGATTTAAACGCCGTCATTTGGTTGGATAAGTTAGTATCACGCGATGCAATCTTACTTCGTGTTTGTAAATTCCATATTAATTTTTATTTATTCATTTATTTATTTATTTTTTCACAGTTATTTACAAGGCTGGAAGAAAACCTTATTGGTGGTATCTCACGACCAGAGCTTTTTGGATAACGTTTGTAACGAAATCATTCATTTAGATCAGAAGAAATTGTTTTACTATAAAGGAAATTATAGCATGTTCAAAAAAATGTACGCACAAAAAAGGAAAGAAATGTTGAAAGAATACGAAAAGCAAGAAAAGAGGATAAAAGATTTAAAACAACATGGCCAATCGAAAAAACAAGCCGTAAGTGTGAACGTTTTTTTCTTCACATATAAATCACTTATAAATTTTCTAAATTCATTTTATTCTTAATTCAGGAGAAAAAACAAAAAGAAGTTCTGACTAGAAAGCAAGAGAAAAACAAGGGTAGTAAAGTTCAAAAGGCTGAAGACGAAGAAGGCCCGATGGAGTTACTTCAAAGACCGAAAGAATACATTGTCAAATTCTCGTTCCCAGATCCTCCTCCTTTACAACCTCCTATTTTAGGTCTCCATAATGTAACATTCGCGTACCCCGGCCAGAAACCATTATTTATAACCGTCGATTTCGGTATCGATCTAAACTCGAGAGTCGCCATCGTTGGACCCAACGGTGTTGGAAAATCTACCTTCTTGAAATTACTCACCGGTGATTTAGAACCTCAAAAAGGCGAACAGAAGAAAAATCACAGACTTGTGAGTATATCAACTTATATCGTGTTATCTGTCTCGGTTTACTTATTGAAACATAATTTTTATTGTGTAGAGAATCGGGCGTTACGATCAACATTCAGGCGAACACTTGACCGCCGAAGAAACGCCATCAGAATATCTAATGAGACTTTTCGATTTACCTTATGAAAAAGCTCGTAAACAATTAGGAACATTTGGATTATCCAGTCACGCTCATACCATCAGAATGAAAGATCTATCGGGAGGGCAAAAAGCTCGAGTAGCGTTAGCTGAACTTACTCTTATTGCTCCCGATGTCATTATTTTGGTGAGTTGCGTTTCATATTTTGAACTATACATAGTAGAATTGTTCTGCGGTGTGCTGATTTTTTGTGTGTTATTTTTAGGACGAACCTACGAATAATCTAGATATCGAATCGATAGACGCTCTCGCTGATGCAATTAACGATTACAAAGGAGGTTAGTTTTTGTTCCGTAGTTAAAACTGTAGAATGTTCATTTTGATGAAAATGTGTGGTAATCGTTGTTATGCGAATTTCAGGAGTTATAATCGTGTCGCACGACGAAAGACTGATTCGTGAAACTGAATGTTCGTTGTGGATTATAGAAGATCAATCGATCAATGAATTAGATGGTGATTTCGATGATTACAGAAAGGAATTACTGGATAGTTTGGGCGAAGTGATAAACAATCCTAGTATCGCTGCTAATTTGGCTGTTCAACAATAATTTTTTAACCTTATTGTTTTTTTTTCTCGAATAAACGTTTTTACTGCGAATAAAAATTTATTTATGATTTTAAGTGTACAAAGTGTTTACTAAACGGAAGTGTGTACTGAGAAATCTTGAACTCGAAATCTCAAAGTGCTGGCTAAGTTTGATGATACTGAGATGGCTGGATGGTTGATGAATGTTCCGTTGTTTCCATATTCTGAGTTACCTGTTTCATATGAAAAGTACAAACATAAAGTAATTAATTTTAATAGGAAAAAACACTCGAATACTTCAGTTTGTTATCTACTCGATAGAATTGCGTATTTTCTCGATCTTTTTATTAGGATTTGCCTTTTATAAGCAGGGTATGCAATTTCATTGACATGTAAGCATGAAAAAAGTGACGAAGATTTAACTAGGTATATTTGAATTAATTCTTCGATGCAATCGTTCACTTTCATTGCATGCCAAAGGTCAAAATTTAGTCATTTTTTGCTTACTTGGATTGATGAATGTTGAACCTGGAATACTGGAAGAAAAGTTGGTCCCAAACATACCAAATTGTGTCATATTACTGTTCTTCCAATTGTTATTGGTGTAGTAATCTATATAATGGCCTGGAATATATTATTAATATAGATGTAATCTTTTAAAACTTTAAAATTGCAATAAATGAACGAAATCAAGTTGATTAAGTCACGTTGGTGAAAGAAATCCTAGAGTATGAAATTCTGCGCCAAGGCTGCAAAATGTTGAGAAATTTCCATCTACCTATTCATCCAGATGGTCTAACAGTCCAATTTCTCATTAGTAAAGTAACGACAAATATTTAAAACGTGGTTGCGTGGCATAACCTCATACCTTCACTTCAACAGGTGACGTTTCATTATTTATTACGTTAAAGGAAGCCACAAATGTAAAATTACCAGAAGTTATATGATTGTAAGTGGTTGCTCTTGGTAATAAGGGTTGTTCTATGCTTTTAAACGTTTCTGATTTGGACTGTGTTGCTTCAGGTGTTTTATGCGATGCTAAAATGTTGCGTTCTTTTCTTCGAAATTTCGCTCTTCTGTTTTGAAACCAAACCTGTAGCACAACATGTTGTTTAATAATAATTTTTCTGGAAAAAATCTTGTACATATCTCTAATTTGTTTTTTGAAAAAGTGAATAATTATGAAGTTTTGAAATTTGAATGTGATCGAGTATCCGAGCATCGTCGTTGAGAAAAAAAGTCGGGTAAATTTTTAAATTTCGTTAAATACTCGAATGGAAAAAATTTCTGCAAGACTTGCACATACCCACCTCACAATATTTGCTGACTGGCTCATCGCCAATCAAAAAAGTTCACAGTTGAAGGAATAAAAAGAAAAACGTAGGTAACTTGTACTTCGGCAAGTTTTATGTGTCTGAAAGGTACCTTCCTATATAAAATTAAAGTCGTTAATTAAATTAGAAGCATATGAGGTGAAAGCATTTGGAATCTGTTTCTGAACAAATATGTTTTGAAATTTAGATACTTGATTAATGTCATCTCAATGAAGTTGTATGTCGAGCGTAAACATTTTTGGCTGCATTTATTCACGCATGTTTCATTCCGAGTGGGATTCCAACTGTCGTATGGATTTTGACTTTTTACAATCGTGTAGAATAATATTTCGAATAAGCTGTCGGAAATTTTCATCGCGGGTTGCAAAAATAGATTTTTCGTGTGTGTATCACATTCTTTAATTATCTCGATTTGAAAATAATTTCTGTATAATTTGTTTGCCAGTGAGCCACAATTTGAGAAGTTTCACACTAAATATTAAAAACTATGATCAAATTAAAAATTTCAGACGACTTGTTAAGTGATTTCAGTAGAAATATAAGAATTATTTCCCATTTGTATTTTAAACTAAAAAGTTTCTATTTTTAAAATACCTAAGAAATTATTTTACATTATTTTATACCTGTACTCTGGCTTCACTCAAGCACACCCTTTTAGCCAGTTCTTCTCGAACAAAAGCATCAGGATAATGAGTACGTTCGAATACCCTTTCTAAAGCATTCAATTGACAACTGGAAAATGTTGTGCGATTTCGTCTAGGTTTGTTTCTTCGTTTAATTTCGCAATTACATCCGATTCCTGCAAAAAATAAAAGTACGACAATTTTCTACGCTGATACAATATTTGTCGCGTAAATTATCTATAATTTAACGACTTTCCTACAATCGAAACGATTTTTATCGTTGGAATGATTCTCATATAGGTAACTGTAATAAAACCATACATACCTACATGAGTATAGCCTATCTACCCTTTTCCAGGTCTTTTTTTTTTATTCATACTTGTTGTCGCATACAATGAAAAAAACTCGCAAACGCATAGGTATTGAAAGATAATAAAAAAAGGGGTGTAACGATTTCTGCAAGTTTATGACTCATATTTAATATTTTAGAGCTAATTTGATCGGAAATTTTCTCATTTTATTGATCTTTCTGTACACGATGCAGTTATTCGGTTTGTAAAAAGGAATAAAATTACACGCTTTTTATCTCGCTTATATATTTTTTTACTCGATTTATCCCAAATGAATTGGTTTGTGGGGTGAAAAGTGAAAACTGCACCTATCATTAAATTTGTCAGGAGGTCTTTTGTCGAGATATTTGATGATTTAATGTTATGCGAGTTTCGTTATGATTAGGTTGGGGTATATTGATTTTTATCTCATAATTGAGGTTTTTATAGGCAAAGTGTAGCAGAGGGGTCCGAAAATCACATGATTTTTTTTTCTTTCATAGGTACGAGTTAATACATACGTATAAATGTTTTGGGAAATTCATTTTGATAAAATGTAGGTAATTTTTCTAAAATACGAGTAGGTAGTTACATACAAAAAAAAATTGATGGCATAATGTGACGAATTATTAACGATGATCGATGTTAGTTTTATTACTCAAAACTCAAAAGCTGAAAGTATCTAAGTAATAAATGTAAAAAAATTAAAGTGGGAAATTTGAACAACAAATGTAGCAGGTTCCAAAATTTAAAAAAAAAATTGTGCAACTTTAAAGTCACATCACTACTTAACTACAAAATTATTTTAAAAAAAGAAAAAAGAATTTTAGGGACCTAAAACAATCCTTGGATTTGATTTAAATTTTATTACAATTTTCGAAGGTTCAAATCAATATTTATAAACATATAGAATTACTCAAATCAGAGATAAAATTACGAGATGTTTCTTCTGCTTTTTGGGATAAATCGTCACATCATTTGTAATTTTATAGACTTTTGAACATTTCCATAGGAATCTTTAAAAGATGTCTCTAATTTACATTCCTTTGAAGATCTTAACTTTTCCGATTTAAGTAGGTAGGTACCTAATTCTTAAAAAAAGTAGTTGCATTAGACGTCAATAATTCACAATAGGTATTTACTGCACCTTTCCGATGAAAATTTTCCATTTAAAATATATTATATGTATTTCAAAAATTAAAAAAATTAACTATACCTTTTTTTAAAGCATTTTTGGAGAGGCAAGGACGGTCAAGATGATCAGTGGGCAGGGGAAGCGAAGCAGTTTCGTCTTCTTTCAAACTCTTGAAAGGCGATTTTCCTATGCAAATTTCCAGGTGAAACCGAGAAAACTATGATAACATGTTTTTGTATTATAATAATTACAAAAATTTCCAACCAAGTAGGAAATTTTAATTTTTTTTTTAATATCAGGAAATTACCTTTATTTTTTGAAATAAAAGATGAAATACATTTCAATGAGTTAAAAATGATATGAACGTGCTCATAACTTTGAAAAAATTGTTTTGAAAAAGGCGATACCTCAAAATTTTTTTAAAAAAACCTACAAACTTATAACTACCTAATTACTTAAGTACGAGTACCTATGTACATATGTGCATAAAATGTTTTGGAATAAAATTATAAAGCGTAATAATTTTTTTAATTCAAAAGAATCGTGATTTCAGTTTTTTTGATTTTTTTATTTGTTACAATTTCAAATTTTGTCTCATATTTTTTGAATTTTCCAAGTTATGTTCAATTTTTTTCACAAAAGGTACGAGTATAATTATCATTTTTTAAGATATATATTATTTTTTGTAAAAGTATAACTGGCTACGAAAATATACATTTTAAGTTATTTTTTGAATTTGTTTTTTTTTAAAGTTTTGTTTTACAACGTACCTACTTATTAAAGGATATTAAATTTTAAATCAGAATAGGATTCAAAAAGTTATTTGGAGAAAAATTAAAGTTTTTTTTACTGCGTTTGCCATTTTATTATAAATTAGTGATTTTAACTGATTTTTTTCAAATTAGTAAAAAATTGCACTAGCGAATTGAGATGAGAAAAAAACTGAGGCAATCTATTTTAAAAATTATTCCGAACCATTGTATACCTACCTACTACCTATGTACCTACCTAGTTGTACTTGGAATTTTGTTAAACACTGTTCAAGTTCGAATTAGGTACTAATCAAAATGGAGTTTAGTTTTCATCTTTCGACGAATTTCTTCTTATTGTGGTTTTGTATTTTTAGGGCTCAATTTTTGAGATGACTGGTGCAGTGATTTGAAGATACGAGTATACTCGTATTTTCGATACTTTCCGGTTTCCAGTTTATCTTCTGAGAAATTGTAAGAAAAAAATTGTCTGCATCAGAATCACAAGCACTGAAAAGTAAGATCTCTTCTTTTCAGCCTTCATTTTAATGTTTTGGATCTGCAGGAGGTCTAACAGATTTTTGATAGGTCCAGACACGTTTGCTTTTTTAGTGCCATAGTTTGAATTGTTTTGTTTATTGGAATTTTAATAAAATAAATTGCAGATCACCTATAGGTACTTAATAATGAACTAGTTTCGCTTTAGGAAGAGAAATGAAATGACCTTAGCTCAAACTTTTTCAAAGATTTTTAGCATGAATTCTTGAAGGGCTTGACAATTTTGTTTAAATGTAGGAAGGTAGATGATCAAATTTTCATCTTTTATGATAGGTATCGATTTCGAATTATGTACATATGTTAATTTCAACCCGAACAGGCGAATACTTATAGGTACCTATCTACGAATTTGGAAGTAGGGTTGTCTATCGTTTGCCTGCTGGTGCCTGAGTTAATTAATATTGAGAATAATTTGTTTTTAATGAGGATTAAAGTTAAAAACAGTCCAACACTTACCACGCTGATAACAATACAATATTACAACTAGATACACGAGGTATCCTGCTGTGATCTCTTTTGTTTAAACGTTTTAATGTTCTCATTAATTTTTTTTTTAAAAAAAAGCACACACACTCACCATTATCCGTTTTACCGGTTGTTCGTTTCTTGCATTTTACTTCCAGTTGCAATAGCGATGAAACGGAAAATCGATGAGCATTTTCGGTCTCTTGGAACAGATTTTGATAAACATCATTCGGCGCTTTATAAGGAGCTGTATGGTTTGTGGTATAATTCAACATTATATTAACCAGTAAAAACAACAGATAGGTATTAATAATTCATTAAATTCGAATGTTTTAATATCAAGTACTTGATGTTAAACTGCACTAACACATTAACGTATTTCATCGTTCATTAAATTAAATATAAACAAACAATGGTGAAAAAAATTGCATACAATGCAAACATACTAAATACACTTATTAGAACGAATAATTTTAATTATCTCGTTTTCGAGTGTTCGTATATTAATATGATTTTAAAAAGTATATTATATGTAATGTTTACGAAGTGAAAACATTCGCGTTAAAGACAGAAACATAATAAAAATAAATCTGAGGGTGGGATATTCATAAAATTAAACCAGATGGTAAGTTGGCGCCCAAAATGCAACTCCGCCTCTTAAAAACTGATAGACGACCTCTTCTAACGAATTATAGCATTTTTCGTTTTGAGTGACACTTGCTTCTGCGAGCGATAATTAACTCATATCGTCGCCTGTTATATTCAAAAATGAAGCACTTTTTTATTTATGAGTTTTCTCTTACAAAGAGTTTGCCACATCAAAGAAGTTTTTTTTTTTCATCTAGAATTATTCGTCGTTATATACCTTGTGAACTCTCACTCTTCCACTAATGTGCGTTGCTTTTTATTAAATTTTTTATCAACTTCCCATTTCAACTTACGCGTGCCAGATTAGGCGAGTGATGTATTGAGAAAACCCCCGGATGACAAGTTGATTTCGCGTAAAAAGGTCAGTTCATTTTTTTTATGAATGGCAACGAATGCCGGAGTACGAATCGATTTTACCCTACCTACCTACTCTCTTTGGTTTTAAGGGGCGGATGATGAGTTTTTGGAATTCATGAGAGCAATATAAAAAGTTTTTATGGAGCTGAGAAATTATCCTACCGATTAATGCATGAAAGATGGTTAAATACTTGAATAGGTAGGTAGGTACCGCAATTTTAAAGAAATTTTGGATGCATTGCAATTGCATGTTTTGTTCCACCCTTTGTTCGTCTGCTTCCTTTCCTTGCTCATTGCTACGTCATTCATTCGCAAACGATAATTTCAGAAATGAATGAATTGTTTGAACTCAATGAGACCTGATCTTGGATCCCATCAGGTCTGGACATTCCTCGGATCTAATTTGAATCTCGGATTACTGAAAATGATTCTGGCAAAAGATTATTTTTTCACGCACGATCCGGTAAACGATTCATTTAAGAGGAATAAAAATGACCATCTTCTCAAATTTTTGTTTAACCGATTCACCCTAAACATTTTTTCAAGTTTTGAATAATAGTAAAACATATTGCAAAAAATGTTTTAAAAATGCAAACATAAAAAATTGCAAATATTTTTTTAAAAAATAAAAAAAACTTTGCAAAAACTTTTGTAAAATTAAAAATGTATTCAAGAAAATGAAAAAAAGTTTTAAGAAGTTGAAAAGTTAAAAAAAAATTGCAAAAACATAGAATCAAAAAATTCATTTTAAAAATGCAAAACTTTTAAAAAAATGCAAAAATTGAAAAAAATTGCAAACATAGGACGGTATAGTTGGAAATTATTTTTAAAGAATGTCTGCTTAAATGTTTTAAAATTTGAACATTTTTTAAAAAGAAGTGCAACTTTTTTTTCAAAAATGTAATAGGTAATTTAAAAAATTGCAAAAAAGTTCTAAAAAATAAGAAAATTCAAAAAAGTGGCAAAAACTTGAAAAAAAGTGAGGAACTGTTCAAAAAGTGCAGAAATTTTTTCAAAAAAATGTCTTGATTAGATTAAACTTGGTAAAATTTGATCACCTCTGGGCTTGTAACCCCATTTCATCATTTCGGAAACAATTTACAAAAATTAGTTCTTTCAGGTGCATGATTCCAATTAAAATTTTTTCCAAGCATTGATTTAAAAAAATAAATTTCTTAAATCAATAATAATAAAAAATGAAAATTATCTAGAACATCTAGATTTAAACAGAGACAGAAATGGATTTTGGAAAATTAAAGCGATCACGAATAAGGTTAGGTGACTAAGAAAGCTCTCATGGCTATTTACTACGCATCATTAAGTAGATATTCAAATTACCTGTACCTTTTATAAAGCATGATTCACCAAGTGCTAAGAAAATTTCCATTATTATTTTTCAATGGAAAAAATAATTATGTAGGAGAAGTATTTACGAGGTATACCTATAGGTACTTACATATTTATATATTTTTGATAGCCGGAAAATCTTTGTTGGCTAATTTCCTGTCTTCTTGTTATTTTAGTAAACGAAACTCGAGAGACGCAAATTATTACACATTCTGAATAAAAACATTCGTGGGTATGCTTCTGTGCACGTGCCGTCAATGCATCTTCAACTACGAGTATCTACTCGTAGATATATAATCTGTACGATCTTGTCAACAATTACCAAAGATAGGAAGTTAATCCTGATGGATGAATCACAACTCCATTTATAATAATAGGTACCTACATTACTATTTACTTACGTAATCAAATAATGTTAAATTCGTAGTACTACATATGACATGACTTGCCTGCTTTGCATAAAAGAAGAAGATGGGTACTCTACAAATAACACCTCATTCACAAGAAATTTGGCTCCAAATTAGATATATCCACTATGTCAACAACTGACTGACTTGGGTGTAGTGTAAATGAAACTTGGGTTAGGTATCGACCTTTACTGCAGTCGAGTTGAAAGAAAAGATTTCAAGCGTAAAATACCCTTATACAGGGTGATTCGGATAAGACCTGAAAAATTAAAACCACATATTCTACTCGTCGAATTGAGAAAAAATTTCCTTTGCAAAAATTTTGAAAAACCAACCCTTAATGAGATATTTGCAATTAAAGTTGTGTAAAATATGGCAACACCGCATTTACATTTCCCTTATGTGTTACGCATTGTTACATAGCTCAAATCAGAGTGTTATCAAAAAGTGTTCCTTAGTTACGATTTCCTACTTTGATTTGAAGTGCAATCGTTTACCAACCAGCAATTTCTATTGTTTTTAGGAAACAAAATCGTAATTTACCGTGACAAATTTTGCGATGTTGCCAAAGTGAGCATATTGGTTGAGATAAATTATGTTTTATTGAGGAATAGCATTTTTTTTTTTCATAAAAGTATTTAAAATTGATAATTGAGTACAGGAAACCTTCAAAAACATTAGTTTCTAACAAATTGGAGAGTTTGTCAAAATTGAAAAATTTGATTACTCAGCATCCAATGGACCAAAAAAGAGAAATTAAAGTTTAATGAGTGTCGAATGAGAAGTACTACCGCAATCATTAATAAAAATCGAAATAATTTAATTTAACTTCAAGTTTTGATTGTTTTTCATCTAAGAAAACACATTTCTGACTTCAAAACATCAAGTTATGGACCAAAACAGAAAAGAATGATACTCTACATTTCTGAGATCTCACTTCACTTTTTCCACCACCTACCCCCCAAAAATTTTCAATAGAGACGCCGAAACGCCCAATTTTAAGAAAACAGCTGGCCCCCTTTAAAGGTCAATAACTCCGAAATGAAGCGGTTTTGGTCTATGGTGTGTATAACATTTTTTACTCCTATTTATGAGTAGAATACGTGGTTTTAATTTTTCAGGTGACTGTTCATCACACCAGTTCCTCATCAATGTATAAATTACAACATGCGATGCTAAATTTCAGCTGGACAATTCTTAAACGACTAATTCACTTTTGCTAAACTAATTGGTGAGGCGGTTTAATTATTTTCTAGTACTCGCTTCCGGCTTTTCAAAATATATACTTACTGACGAATTAAGGGGAGCCAAAGAGATGACTAATATTCAGGCAACGTGAAATAATTTCATGTCAACAACATTTCAATTACGCAAGGCCGTTCAAAAAGGGAGAATATAAGGAGGAGTTTCCCTTTCCCTTTCTTTTTGAGAAAATGTTAAGGTGAAATTTCTTATAGGTAATGACGGTCTCATGTATTTCCTTAATTACGAAAATGACAAATGACAATGTGTCTGGTTCTTTATGATTTATAGATTGGCGTGTGTATTTTTACGGGTAGGTAGGTAGGTATAAAAATACACAAAATATTTGAATGCATAGTAAGACTTATGTAGGCATACATTAATTTTATATCTATTTGATCAAATTGTATTGTGACATAGACCTAGGCTAGTGTAGGTAGATCTGCCTGATTGCTCATGTGCAAATTATTAAGATGGTCACATCGAATTAATTTTCCAACATTCATACCTATTTGTTCAGATTTTGCCAACTTCTTTAACTATGAAAATGCCACATCAAGAGTTCTCAATATTTTTAAGCATCGTGTAGTTTTAGGAGTATTTAAGAAAAAAAGACTTATTCAATTAGATAATAAGAAGGTACTCTTCATTGATGGGCTAATTTTCCTACGAGACCAAAAAGTGACACATTGAGGCAGATAATTTAACGAACTTAGTAGGTACATTCTTCGCGACAAAGCTACTTTGTACTATACGCTGGACAAATCAGCGTTAAATTTTAATAATAAACGAGTCGAGTTTAAAAAATTTAATCTCTGGCGAAAATAATGCTTCATCGTATTTTTAACGCGATGGTAATCGAATAATTTAACATTTCATCAAGCTCGGTGCTTTATTCCGTTTAATCCTGTTACCTCGTCAAGAATTAGTATCTTTCTTCATTTTGACATTTTTCTATGTATCTCTTATATTTTGACATTTGTAATCGTGAAGCGTGACAGTGTACACGTTTTCTTAATTAAGAATTTTAATTACATTTTCAATGGAGTGGCGGTTTTACGTAAAATCTGTTTACTTCTGTATACGACGTTCTGATGTACTGACAACGACATTTCATTACCACAAAAGAAGTGATACTAATACGAAAAGACGTGATGTGTTTTGCAGCCGAAATAGATACACGGTGACTTCTTATACACTTTTATTAGCCTAAATTAGATTTACTAACTCTTTATTTTTATTCGAACAAAATTGTTGATCGTTTTTGGACGTTACGTTGCCTATTTAAGGTTTCGACATGATTTTCGTTCGAGTTAAGTTACTTTTTATGTAATTTTAATGAAAAGTAAACGCGGTAGTTATTCATCATTTTGTGTGGATGGTGGGCAAGTCTCCTCTGCAGACTCGTGAATTATTATTTATGACTCGGAGGTACCCAGCTTATTATAAATGTAAGTACCTAGTAAGTAGGTAGTAGGTACATATTAAATAGTTCAATCTTATTCCACGTGGATTATTTTTAAATAAGCAAAAGGCTTCAGGATGAAGGTGGGTGGTTTGAAAAATTGTCGATTTAAAATTTCGTTACTTAGAGATCCCGCGAACTTCAAAATTGATTTTTGTTTTTTTAGTTTAGACTTTAGAGTTCCTTCGAATCCCAAAATTAATTTCTATTTTCATAATTTGGACCTCCTGCTAACTCCAGAATTGATTTGAAAACTTCGTAATCGTAATTTGAAGCTCCAGCAAACAGCAAAATTAATTTCCATTTTCGTACCTAATTTTTGGAGCATCCGAAAACTTCAAAATGAATTTCGAGTCTTATAATTTGGAACTTCTGCAAACTCTGAAATTCATCGTTAGCCTATTTTGTAATTTGGATGAGCTCTCGCAAACTCCGAAATTGATTTCTGTTTTTATAGTTTGAAACTCATTTAAACTCTGGAATTGATCTTCGATTTTGCAGCTTGAAGCATCTGCAAACTCCAAAATTGATTTCTATTTTTGTAGTTTGCAGCTCTTTTAAACAACCGAAATTCATTTTCAATTTTGTAGTTTGGAGCTCTTGCAAACTCCAAAATTCATTCTGAAATTTATTCATAATTTGGAGACAATGTAATTAAGCTCCAAAAATTGGTTTGAAATTTTGGAGCTTGGAGGCCATCATGCTGTTTTGGCCCATGGCCGTCTGTCTGGCCTCTCAAGGTCACCTACTAGCTTGTCTTCGCTTTTCAAAGTTCTGAAATACAATTTCAAGTCTCGTGATTTAGAGGTCATGCAAACTCCAAAAATCAAATTGAAATTTCATATTTTGAAGGCCATGCAATCTCTAAAAATTGTTTTGAAACGTGATTTTGGCTCTTCTGAACTCTAACGGATTTTGTTTGAAAATTTGCGATTTGTGGCTTCTGTGAACTACGAAATTAACGAGTAAATTTCATAATTTTGATTTGCTGCAAACAGAAACATTCATTTGAAAATTTGTTTGATTTTGTAATTTGGAGCGCTGTGAACTTCGAAATTACCCAGGTAATTTTTTTTTCGTTTTTTTTCCTGATCATTTTATACAGTTCTATTTTTTCGAATTTTTTCGTTTCTTTTTTAATTTTAATCTCAAATTACTGAAATGCAGACGTCTGCATAAATTCATTTGAGAAACGATATTTGGCATCCAAATAATGACGTGAGTGTAATTTCATATTTTTTACGTGGGTACTGTACTTATTTTTGGTCAAAAAAATCTTCTTTTCAAAAATTGAGTCACAATTCTTATACTTACCTAAGTAATGCTGCATCGCTACACATACTCATAGAAATGTAAGTAAGTAAATTAATGTTGATATAATGTACTTGATGGGTTCAAAATTCATAAGCTGCTAACTTTATCGTTAACAATCAACACCTCCAACGTTACTGTATAATAAAAAAAGGAAACATCTGCCAAAATAACAAGATAGATTCACTCGAATATCAGTTACTCACCCGGTAGTGGGTGGTCTACTGTTTTTTATTTAAAACGTTCAAAATATTGTTTTCAATAACGACTTTACCAATTACCCTGCATACTCGTATCTAGGTACCCGGTAAATAACCGTTTAGAATGACAATAATTGTAAGTATCGCACCAAGATCAAAGACACGTCGATTTTACGTACGTTATTGAATATCCAACATAAATTTTCAGATAGGTAGTAGGAACTAGGTAGGCTGGGTAGGCGTAGCGGAGTTAGTTATACTGCAACTTTAACGTTGTAATGTACCAGTATGTAACGCGTAAGTAATATTTTTAATAAGCATATTAAAATGTAATGCCACGTGCTACAAACAAATGTTTATACTCGAAGTATGCACAAGTCATAAATTTAATTAATGTACACGAGATAATTATAGAGAAATTTAGTTAGTTGTGAGCCGGTAACGCTTCATATATGCTAAACTTTACGCATATTCGAAATAATAACCCCTATAATTATTGCAGTAATGAATAACGAGAGCGGTGCAGTGGTATGTATGTAGTGTACTATACTCAATTTTTACCAGGCCTATATTGTTCGATATATTGTGCATAATGTAATTTCGTACAGATACATATAAACATAGAGGTAAGTACATTATAACGTACCTACTCTTTCGTTGCAAATAACGATGTTGTCTCAAAGGTGTTAATAAAACGGAATTTTTTCACGCATTTACTATTCTTGCAACTTGTGTTTTTCTTCCAACTTCTTATCAGTTGTCACTTATCGAATTTTCAGGAAAATACAATTTGCATAATTTTAATTTTTTTTTCAAGCGTTTGAATTTTGCAGAGTTGTTGCATTGTAACAGATGTTCAATTCATGCTGTGGGAGGAATGGGTAAACACGCATTTCTTTTTCTCTCCGTAATCTTGAGAGAGAGAAGACGTGTGGATAATGATAGCTTTATGGTGAGATGTTATGTTAATTACAATTTCATTACCCTAATCTGCTTTCTTGCTCGATCTTTGAATGAAGCTATCAAATGGAACTTAATATGACTTTGAAGCAATAGGTAAAATGATTAAATGATAGATATGGGTACACAATATCTATAAAGGTAATTAACAGGGCTCGGATATTCTTTCTCCAAAATTCAAAAAAACTCCATAATGTGCGTTTAAAAATGACAACAATTTTAATAATATTGTAAAGATTAATAGGTACGTATTGAAAATACGCGAACAAAAATGCAAAACAGAGTGTTTTATTTTATTGCATTTTTTCCTTCATTTTCTTTAGAAAATATCGAGGAAAAAATTTAAAAATTGACAAAATTATCGTTTGCGCTCTGATTGTTATTACCAGAAGCGCAAATAAGGATTAAAAAAAATTGTAGTCCACTTTTTTTGGTAAAATTGCTTTTTTGAATTTTTTGCACAATATTCGTATTTTTTAGAGCTTTAACAACATGAGAAAATAAAAAAGAAAGAATCGAAATTCGATTAAAAACAGAAATGGACAACAAAATTTAATGTATAATAAATAGTCCTGTTGAGATAACCAAACCATTTTAAGAATTCGACACGAGATGAGAAATCTGTCTTTGGTGGCACTTTTCTTCAATTTTCTGATTAAAAGTATCTCGTAATTCAATTTGAGTCTCAAGTGCATTTTGTTCGAAAAAAGTCTGCAGATTTTGACCAAATTCAGCAGAAACCTTCACTTTGAGTTGAAAGTCCCTAAATTTTTTAGCTCTGGAGGTGTCTTTGGAGAGGAGAAATGGGCTCTCAAAGAGGGGACATTTTCGAAAAAATCGTGTTTTCCACCTGTTTTGGGAGAAATGGTCTAGTATCAAATGAAAGTATTTGAAATACTGCGTCGATCTATGATATTGCCTTCAAAATCCAAGACTACTTTTAGAATTCTACAAAGCATGGTTGAAAATTTACTTACAAATCACTCGAGTATTTTTGGATAAATTTGTGCTTTGAAAATTTTTTCTTTGCAAACATTTCGAATTAGATAATTTAGACCAACGTATGTATTGAAAGATATCATTGCTGAAACTGGGGAAGTATTTTGGAACGGAGTGGTGCCAATTTTTGGATCAGTATTACCAATTTCAAAAATTCGAGAAAAATAACTAAAAAACTTATAAAAGGGATTTCCCCTATAAGATGGGTGAAACGGCCTTTGATCCATAATGGATCGAAAGTGGACAGAGTGGTCCAAAAAGTCACCCTTGATGTAAAAACTCTCCATAAGAATTTTTGACCTCCCACCCCGTCCCCTTTTGGAGAAACTGCCCCCTAAACATAAAAAAATCAAATATTTGTTTCTCTGAGGGGGGATGGATGAAAAATTTTGAAATTTTTACAGATTGTGTACATCATATAGGGGTACACACAGTAATTTTTTGAACATTTTTCCCTACCATTTTCTTAGTTTTTCAGGGGGTTGAAAACTTTGAAGGGGGGGCAGAAAAAATGTTGGGGGTGTACATGCCTGAATTTTTTTTCAAAACTTGCTCATACCCTAGGGTATAATATATAATTTTTTCAAGGTCCCAAAGGGGGGTGGAACATGGTCAAAAAAAATAAAGTTTGAAAAAAAAACATGTATCTCCCGTACTACCGCGCGTTTTGTCAACACTGTTCCACGGCGCCACCGTCAGAAAACATCATCTATCGCGCGCTCTCAAACTTGTTTTTTTTTAGAACCCTACTGAAATACCACATTGCATTCAAAACTTTTTTTGATGAATATTCTCTAGGGTGGTAAAGGTGAACAACAGAGGTATACCTACAAGAATTTTCGACCCCCTCCCTTCATATTTACCCCTCAAAATTGCGTTTTTCAACTTATTTTATGCTATTTACTAGCAATGAAAATTGCGAGGTACAATTTTTGGATATCTTTTTGACCCCTAAGTATCATAGGGTTATATTTTTTTCAAAATTTTTGTTGTGGTGCGTTGTGGGAAACATTGAAATAATGTGTCGTAGAGGGGGTAAAATGAGAATTTTGGGAGAATTAAATATTAATGAATGGGGTGTCGTTTCCGCATGATTCGATACTGCTGAGACCGAATCTGCTGGCTTTTTTTGGATGATCGACTCTAATGTATGTGGGTATTTTGTGAGATGCTGTTGAAGGTATAAGTAAAGAAATGCCTTCGCATAAATTGAATTAGTACACCTTCGAGTAGGTGTTTGAGTACATATTTCTAACAAGTTTGGGAACCCCTGCGTTCTAAAAGTGCAAACAGTCGATAGCCTGAAAATTGACCATACAGTGCAAAAATTTCAAATTGGATGAAATACATATTCCTTGAAAACTTTGAAAATTCTCTAGAACTTGAAAAATTCCCTTAAGAAATGCCTAAATACCTATGCCTCTTTATGCTCTTATGGATATAATATGCAAAAAAAAAAGCTACAACAAAAGCTCATTTTACTGAGAATTTTATGAAATTATATGAATCGTGGAGATGATTGAAAAATTCCCTATTTTTTATGAAAATACTGTAGCATAAAAATCCGTGCCCTGATAATTAAAATCAAAAAGTAAAAGTACCTAAGCATCAAAACTTGAATAAAAAGTTCATTTTTATTGTAGGTAAGTGAATCAGATTTGTGAGCCGTGGGCATATGTTTTTTTTTCTGTGGTACTTCAGAGTTGAGAATTGATTTTATTTACCTATTAAACACAAGTATCTACACACACTCAAACAATGATATTGCATATTTTTTGAAAACAGCCCTCCACCAAGTATATCATTAGTCAATATTGAATGCATTTATATGCGAGCTAAAATTTTACAATTATTATAATACGAACGATCCCGCATTTTATAAGCATCAAATACGTGTATCTTTCCAAAAGTGTAAGCATCCTACCTAAACCTATGTAATATAGACTACCCACAGGCCACGAGCCTTTTCGTATAAATGCTTTCATCGCTATATTACCAACACAATGTAACTTATAACACGCAAATGAACCGATTTAAGTCGCTAATCAATATAGAATAGCGCGAAAAGGAATAAAATAATAGGTGGTGGGTATTCAATATGTAACCCAAACAAACTCATGAAGTTTTATAACCGGCATCATCCTTACGCTTGCCTGCGGTTTTGCAATCGCACTCATACAGTCACATAGAGTCAAGTCACGAGTATATACATAATATAAGTTCAATAATACAATAACTGTTTGATTTCCAACATTGTAAATCATAATGGATGCTAAGTGTGAGCAATTCTTCATTGTATTCGATCGCCTGCGTTACTCGAAACAGCTGTTGGCGAATACCTATTCGTAGTAGGTCTAGGCAGTGTTTCTGCCAAGAGTGACTTATTTTTTTGCGATCAAAACTTCTCGAGTAAACATCAAGTTAGTGTAAATATTGAGTGAACTATGAGAAAGCAAACTTGAGCATTTTTAAAAGGATTCCATACCTACTATAAATTTAAGGTAGGTAGGTATGCACTATACATTTGAAGCAAGTGAAGCGATGCTGACGGTCGTAGGTTAATATTTCGCAATTATAAATCTTTCGTTGAGGGTCGCATGAAACTATTTTTTTTTTTGATACGTTAGATCACAATGAAAGCATATCCGGATGTTTGCTTTTAGGATTAGCAATAATCTGAAAATAGAAAAAAAGATTTAGATTTTGGTCAACTGAAATAAAAGGGAAGTGAGTTCCAATAGGCACCTTTCTTATTGAATTCTACTTTTAATGGAGTAGAATCAATATAATCAAAACTATCAGGTATGAAAATCTACAGTCTACACACTGAGGTAAAAATAATCAAAATGGGCGCATTTTTAATCCTTTCAACAATAGATCCAAGTAGTCCGTAAGAACGGGAAATGTTCCGGCGAGATTATCCTATGTTTCTGCAACATTGATTCTTTACATTATAAGCATATTCTTTAAGTAAGTATTGTAGATCAATCGTTATTCCAGTTTTGCCGGAGTGTAGGCTGCGCTGTACTATTATCGGTTAAATAACGCAATAGGTAAGCTCATAGCTCTCACATTGTGCCAATGAATAAAGCATCTTGGTACGTCAATACGACTAATCACTGTAAGAATTTTCAACATAGATGTATAGAGAGGTTTATCATTATGCTGAGCAGCTAAATCACCGTTGATACGCCGCGCCGGCTACAAAATAACCCAGCAGGAAATATGTGCCAAAATATATAAACAACCAATTAAACGTACATTTTTGATCCTATAAACTAGTTTTCAGTCTTAGAGTTGGAGCAACGTGCCAGAATACCGTGAATTACAGCTGTATACCAAGTTCCACTGTTTATGAAACGGAAATGAACACGAAGTTGAATGTTCTTGTCCTTGTCTTGTCGCGTTGCTTCGAATCTAAATATCTATACGAATAGGTAGTTAATTTCATGAGAAAAGAAGAAATCTCTGTCTGGTATCTATTGAAATAAATTATTCCACGTTTAAATTTTTGTAATAAGTAGACACAATCTACCTATTGGGATTTAGGAAATGATTCGAAATGTTGGTAAATTTTCTTGAGTTATTTTATTCTTCATGAAAATTTGAAAATCTTTATTTTACAACAAACCTAATCTTTAAAAATGCTGTAGCCTATGCCTAATTTAATTTAGAAAAGTTATACCTACCGGTACCTATTCACCAAGCCTCGAGAATTTTGAAATTTTAAATTTTAAACCTAATCTAGGTAGACTCTAAAATTCCACAACTTCTAAATCGTGACAATTTTGAAAAATTTAAACCAAATGTAATACGAGTAGATAACTCTGATGAATAATCCGAATAAAAAAAAACACCTTTTGCAGTTGAATTAGTTCATACAAAATTTATTCTCAAATCTCCACTTCCCTAAATCGAGCTGCTTTGACGAAGTCTTGGAAATTATTTTGAACTCACGCTCTCAGATTTGAATGAAACCAAGCTAGATTGAGAGAGCATCTCTTAAAACCCTAACTAAAAGGTCAGGAAATCATGTTCATTTTTGGGTTTTTGGCGAATTTTTGGAAATTTAAAAACTTTAAAATAGCTGTTATCATTATGGTAGCCTAAATTTTCAACTTTTCCATAAAATAGGTAACTACATATAATTTTTTTCAAGGGGAAAAAACAAATTTCGAAACTTATTAGTTTTTAGATCACTTTAGAACCTACATATAAGTACGGCCAGTTTTCAATTTTCTCCTGGAATTTCAAATTGCTCCAGAAGTGCTTAAAATGAACTTGGGCACGTATAACTTTGGTTGGTGCTAATTGAGAATCCTCTCCACCGTTTCAGCTGGTTACCTGGAATTTCTAGAGTGTTAGTTCGAAAGTAAATTTTGGACTAACTTTGCAAATTGTAGAAAAAAAAACGGAATATCACTAGCAGTTTTATGAATAAGATATCGTCTACAATGTGTGCCATAACATCCAGACCTAGAAAAAAATGGTTTTAAGTCATTTTGGAGTCTCCAGAGCAATTTGAAAGTTCTGGAGAAAATTGAAATCTTGATCGAGCCTCCAAAGTAACGTAAAGCGGATTATCTTCGAAGCAGGTCGGTGGGGGGGGGGTGTGGGGAAATAATAATTTAAACTCGTTCATATTTTAAGAAAAATGTGAGAAATCACCATGAAAACAATTTTTTGGTGTGTAAGCTGATTCAATTGGATAGGTAATTTTTTCAACGGATTTTCATATGAAAAACCGGATTAAAAAAATTTCGGATTTTCACGAAATGAGTAAAAAAATGCATTTCAATGCAAATAGAACTCGTTGATGAATATGAATATGAGATTTATGTGAAGGGTCATTCCAGGCCAACTCAACCAACGTTTTTGAGTCATGTCTTTCAATTTCACTCAAATTTTTTTTACAATATATACCCATCAAGTAAGAACCCCGCAATTAGTTTGGTCCCAGCTCCCTCAGGGGCCGGGTGGGAGCTAGGGCTTCCATTATTTTCACATTATCTCGAGGTACTCAACTTCAGCAGCCCATTCCTCCAAAATTATGATACTTTGATCAAAACTGATTTCACAGTTCGAAAGGAAATTGCATTTAGAACTTTTTGAGCGTTTTGAAATTTTCAAAAGTTGAAAGTTGAACTTTCAAATTGAAAGTTTAAATTTCAAAATGGCACTGTAAGTGGGAACTACCATTTAAAATTTTGAAAAAATTTCCATAGATGTACCTTTTGATGCTTTTTTGAAATATTTAAGTTTCTAGATGGAATCTCTTAATGGAGGGGGAGCACCCCACCCCCAATTTTGAGCAAAACTTTTGTAAGAAAATCTGGGGCATGTGATATATCGATTTCTATGTTTTTGGTGACGCTGAACACGAATATGACGTCAGATTTTCGATAGAACCCCATCCATGGCCCTCAGAACCTCCCCAAAGAGAGTAAAAGTTCAAAAAAGTGTTTTGTAATGTGACACATGGAATAGTATGTTTTTGGTAACGCTGAACACGAATATGACGTCAGATTTTTGATTAGACTCGTATCTCGAAACTTAAATATTTCAAAAAAGCATCAAAAGGTACATCTATGGAAATTTTTTCAAAATTTTAAATGGTAGTTCCCACTTACAGCGCCATTTTTAAATTTAAACCTTCAATTTGAAAGTTCAACTTTCAACTTTCGAAAATTTCAAAACGCTTAAAAAGTTCTAAATGCAATGCCCTTTCGAGACAATGTCAAAATAACGGAAGCCCCCCCCCCACCCGTCCCCTGAGGGAGCTGGGACCAAACTAATTTCGGGGTTCTTACTTACTGGATGATTGTAAAAAAAATTTGAGCGAAATCGGAATACATGACTTTTAAAATCGCCTTTTTTGGGTTGAGTTGACATGGAATGACCCTGCAAGAAAATCAAATTTTTCGTTAGCTCATTCAGAAAATTAAATTTTGGAATCAAAGAAATTTAAAAATAATTTTAGAATTCGGTGATATATGTCTACTCACTGGAAACCTCTTACATGCTAAATTTCGTACCTATGTTAATCAAAAAAATGCTCACGATCAAGACGTTAAAAGAGGATGGATTGTGATGATTGGCTCCATAATCATGTTTAACCGCGACAAATAGAAGATTGTAGAGAAGTATGGGAAAAATCGACCTCAGCCGATTCATTTTCCTACCACGTACCTACCTACAGCTTTTGTGATGAGGCTCCAAAACGACTGGAAAATTTTTGTAATCGATTCCAGAGGTCAAACTCCGGAAACACGACACTTAACTAGACTTACGTACCTACTAACTAGTTTTAAAAGTATCGGAAATCATTCGTGTCAAAACGTCTCAAAATTCTATTTTTGACGCAAAAATATACCTACTCGTACACCTAACTACATCCTGTTAAATAAGTAGGTAGTAGCCTATAGAAAATTTTTCCATTGAAAATTAATACCTAATTCTCTGAGGTTATAATTTCATCATTTCATCAGTTTATACCACCTATAGTAGTGCGGTTAGTTCATTAAAAAATTTTTTTCAAGGGTCGGGAGTCGGGGTTTTATACATAGATGGGGTAAAATAGAAGTCAGATACCATAAATTTCAACTTCATCAATCTTACGAGTTGAAGTTATCTCCTAAAACTGCAAAACAGAAGCGGTTAATTGGATTTTATTTAGCGTTACTCTTAAATTATTTATTTTTCGAACACCACTCGAAATAGTCCCACAAATGTCAAAATATCCACAGTAGGTATAGGTAATAATCGAATAAGCCAAATGATGTACTAGAAAAATGGGTATGAAAATAAACCCTCTTCCTTTAGAATAAATAGGTGCACAATGAACTTCAAGTGAAATCAAAAAAACAGGTAAAACAGCGTAAAAAAATTTCTAAAAAAGTGAGGAAATCGAATAAAAGAATTACCAAATTTGCACGACTATTCAATCGAACCGGTTTGTTAAGCTAGGTGGTGTTGTGTATACTTCTACTGCACTCATTACTTACCTATATACTACTTCTTACTGAGTATTTTTTAACATAATAGAAATACCATAGGTACGTTGTGTTATGTTCACGCAGTATTTGTCAACCCCCATTCCATGTATACAATACGACTTTAATTAGATCACAAAAATTTCGCCTCGTATAGTTTTCTTTACAATAAATCTTTTTCATGATTTAACTAAAATGTCGTACTCACTCGTAGTACACACTTAACCGTTATTTTTCACACTTGGTTTCAGTAATGCCTTATTTCATTATTAATAATAAAGTCGACGTGTAGTCGAATTCAATATGTTTAGATGGTTGGACAGTTAATACAGGTTTTTTTCTTAAATAATAAACTTATTATTGACCGCAGTCATAATACCCAAATTAAGCTATTAATTTTCTTGTCATCTTTTCATTCGAGTGTTGCTTAATCGTACACAGAGCGAATCAAGATAAATTAATGAAAACAATTCTTCGACTGTTTTTTTCTTTTTTATTGCACGCCGTGCTTAATTACTAAGACAATTGTTCATTCAATATCACTGAAGGGTTAAAGATAGGTAGGTAGGTAACTAACCGTTTTTTCAACGCTGGTGTTTACAGGTTAGAAGGGTTGAAACTTGAAAACGATTGGAGATATTTTGCGTGTGAGGCTCGACGCATTATTTTAGCAACACAACCTGATTTTTTCTGAATCTTTGACGAATTTTATCTTAAATTTCAAGCACTTGTAGATATTATTTTGAAGAATCCTAATTCCTCAAAAATGAAGATAATTGTATCTGAAGTTATGGGACATTTCATCACTTTTGCCCAAGAAGAAGAATTAAAATTTGAAGAAAAAAAACGAAAATCTTCGGGCAGGTATAATAAATTATTTTTAAATATCTCCAATTCAAAAAAAAAATTATCGATAGGTACTCGAATCTCAAATTATCTTTTTGTAAAATTAAAATTCACACTATGGGTAAAGCCCACTACTTGCCCATGTAGATACATTAGTAAGCCTACACACGCGCTCATGTTTTAATCATTGCAACCCCCTATGCGTACAGTACCGAGCCTAGAGCTATTCTCCCAACACATTCATCAATGACCAAATGTAATCCTTTTGAAGAACAGCGAGTGTAAACTATAAAGCTTTCGCATATCATGCCACACAAACAAAAGCGCGCGCTTTTCAATTCAAAATACATACGTAATAAACAGAACTGCACCTAGCATCAGCAGCTATGTAGCTGCACAGGCACAGCCTCACTCACACTCACTTTATTCATAAAAACTCTCCGTACCTACTTACGGAACGGTCAATTGAAAAAAATTTCAATACTGGACGGAAGCGTTTTAAATTAGCTTATCAAATGACTAAGTCCTATTGAAGGGTGTTGTTCGCAGCAAGTTTCTTTGCCATCGAACCCTTTGTTGTTATAAAAATGGATTTGTATCTGGTCACAGCAGGCGTCATCCATGATGGATTGCAATTTACGATAATACCACTTGAACCGCATCACTGCTATTAATAGGCTTACGTGCTCGCATCTCTAATGACATTACTTACGCTCGGTTTATCATCAATTTCAATTTTTGTCTGTGGTTTTAACTTTCATTGAACACGGCCAATTGTACCATTCGTTAAATGCTATAAATTACGCGTTTAGCGAGGCTTTTTTTTTTCGTTTTATTTATTTCGTATATTTTTAGTTTTTTTCCACTGCTACGATGAAGTAGGTACGTATACGAAGTGCGATTTTATAGGCTTTTCATTTTATATACTTTTTCAGGCCTATCATGTGGGTGAACTGAACGTTTTTGCGACGGTGGTCTGCATGGTTCAGGTACGTGGTTTTATTCATATTTAGATAATAAACTTATCGTCTAGGTACATGAAATGTACATTTTATTCGTTATCTCGTATACTCCATTGACTGAGGTTTTAATCGCCTATCGTTTCATATTTTTAGATAACCTTACTCTTGACTGGAACTAATGACTGTTAAACGCTCGCTTCAATTTTATACGAGTAGAATTTCAATGTAAAATGTTCGTTGAGTTTAGCACCTTGTTTCTCCTTCGAAGGTACACGTTACGCCTGGTTTGGAAACAGGGAGAAGAGAAAGGGGGTGGTTTTGTACTATTTCCATAAGGCTGTTTTTGAACTGAAACGAAAAGTGAAAGTTATGCGTAAAGTTTTAAAGAGAATAGATAAAAAGAAATTCAAAGTCGATATAATTAAAATTTAAAAAGCTCGTAGCTGAATATTTGCGAAGGATGAAATTTTTTCACAATAAGTACAAAAGTTGAAAACTGCCACTTAAAAATTATGAAAAAATTGTAGCGTAGAACTTTTCTACCCGTATTTTCAACGAAGTAAATTTCAAAAGAAGATTACTATAGCTTTAAGGAGGGGTAGGGGCACAACAGTCTCAGCAATTATGTGAAAATTCAAAGAAATTTCAAAAGCAAAGTCGCATTGATTTTTATCTACTGATTCGATGGAGCTGCGACATCGAAATTCGAATAATTGACCCAATTATTTGATCTGATGCCTTGGAACGCCTCCCTCCCTACAATGTCTCAAACTCGACTTTCCTCGGCACCAAACGACATGAACGATCGAAAAATGCGTTTCCGGATACTTTATTTCTAATTTTACATTCACATTTCACAGTTTTTATTAATTAAGACGGATCGATTAAGATTACTTCTCTTCGTTCATTCACGACTATATAAATCTAATTTCGAATGATTTTATTGCTTTTTCAGCCTTTTTAAGTCTTCTTAAAATGTTTTAAACACTTTCTCATGCATTTTTGATGAATTTAATTGAAATTTCATTATGTTTTTGGCAATTTACTGTGTTTTTAATACCTTTTTTCAGTGTTTTTACATAATTTCAACACTTTCATGGATGTTTGGCAAATTTCACTAAATTTTTCTTAATTTTTAATGTAACGTTAATTTTGTCTATTTTTATGCTTTTTTGTGCATTCTATGCAAAATTTTGCCAAATAATTCAGAATGAGTCTCACAAATCAAGCTACTATATTTATCTCATTTGAGTGGAAAGAGTGCCTCAAAACAAAATGGCAAATGGAATATGACTAAAATAAAAAAATACCAGATTTTTCATACTGAAATTTTCGGCGAATTGCTATTTAATAGAAATTTTCCTAAGTAGGTATGATGCTCACCTATTTTCCATTAAACAAATTCAAAAATTTTATCAAATTGATGGAGAAAGCTGAAATTTGGTTTATGTCCTACTTTTAACTTACCAAATCGATTAAAGGTAGTTTTGAGCTATTGTGGAACCTCCAGAATTTTGAATTCGAGTTTTCAAATGCTGAATTTCATTTAGGTCCTTTTTATTATTATTTATCCGAATCGAAAAATCTTTAAATCCGCTGATGGCTCCAGAATAGCTCCAAATCATCTCCAAAATTGATTTGGAAATGTTAACTTTCTTCCTCAGTTCTATCAAATACTGATATTTTTCATGAAAAATAGCCAAAATGGGCCATGTGAGGATTTACACTTTCCTTTTGGTTAGTAGAGATATCTTTTACAAAATTACAAATTTTTTCATTTTTTGAGTTTTTTTCTGTTTTTATACATATAAAAGGAATCTATTGGCTATTTGGATTTTTGTTGCATTGTTTCATTTCATTACACATTGCTTTCTTGGTTATTAAAACTTTTGTTACGTAAGTAAATAATCCCCGCCCCCAGATTTTCAGTTCATATTTATTTTCCAGACAAAAATTTGAAGTGATTTTTTTTTCGATAAAATAAAATCAAAATTCGAATACGATTATACTTTTGGATTTGCACATATCTTGATTCTTGATTCGAAATCCAGATTAGCTTTCAATGTTTTCAATGTAGATCCACATGATCCGGATTTCAGCCCGTGTAGATACATATGAATAAGTAGTAAATAGAATATCGAAATCACCCCCCCCCCCACCTCCTTCCGCTCCGGTAACTTATGTAAGTACTCGTTAACAAACTAAATTTCGTCGGTGGTGCGTTTAATATCTCGTATGTGACTTTTTTTTTCAAATTTTTTTTTTGCATCATTCCAATGATTTGAAAATTTTATTTTTGAAGAAAAAAAAGAAGAAAAAGTCAAATACGAGGTATCAAAAGCGTCACCGATGGTTTTCGGTTCCAACTTTTGATCATTCCAGTTTCAAATTCAATTTTTTCCAGATCTCATATTTTCACTTCATGACTTCTTTTCCCAGTTTCAGTCCTTTCTGCGGTTTTCAATTTTCATTTCCACTTTTCAAAAATTCCAGTTTGAGCTTTTTCTAGTTTTCTACTTCGACTTTTTCAATTCTAGTTTCAATCTCTTTAGTTTACAATTTCTATTTTCTATTTTCAACTTTTCAGCTCAAACTCTTAGAGGCATTTCAGTTTCACGAAATTTTCAAAAAATAACAGATTAAAATTACGAAAAATTGTTTTAAAATCATTACAATTTAAATTTAGACATTTTCACAAATTGTGATCACCCCTTGCATAAGATAAGCCTTTCTTATAATACCTATCCTATGTGAATGAGAACTTTATAAACGGTTACAATATATATTTCTTAACATTTCCACGTACCAACTGGCTGAAATTCAATTCTTTTTATGTAATAAGTGAAATAAAGTCTAAGGTACATCCATTAAGGGAAAAAACAGGATATACTCCGGCCTAAGTACTTTTTTTTACATTATAGGCTACCTATTCGAATTATCTTATACTCGTATTCGCCTATCATGGAAACAACCAGCCTAGCCTAGCACAGTCTTATCGTGAATGTTACTCACTGAAAAGTTTTAAATGTAGGTAGTTACATGCAGGTCATTACCCCAACCATTATAACGTATTAATAATACAATATGAATATATATTTAAGAGGCACGTGTTCCGTAGGATTAAAATATGATATCAATGAAAAAAAAATCTGACCAAATGATTTTCATCAAGCTACCTCTAACGCTTGATGGGCCATTATAATACTTAGTACAAAAGCATAAGGCGGAGAGCATTTGTAGGGAATTAAATTACTCCAGGGCACAGGTAATAGCTCGCTAAATATCTAAGTATATAAATAGGGCAGGGCGTTACTCGAAATGTTTTATTCGAGTAAAATATTAATCCCGATACGAATTTCAATTGTTGTACGACTCATCTAATATTGAGGTAAAAAAGCACGAGGGACACAAATGAATCGAAAAATTTTAACCCCCAGCCGAGTTTTAAAGAAAATAGGTTATTAACGAAATAGCCTATCGCAATTTCCTCTGTATTGTATTTGAATTTTTAAATATGGTTTTGTTTCCGTTTATGACTGTTGGTTTTTTGTGCGTACGATTCTCATTTCGACGAAATTCTATTCACGAAAATATTCAATGTACAGTACGGTAACAGCCGATTTTGGTGTACAAATTTGACGGTTTGCTTGTGAATGTGAACTGTGACCGATAAACCAAACCAAAAAAAAAAAAAAAAAACGCGCCGAAAAAGTCAATGTTAACGTTTGAAAATGAAATGTTTTTAAAATACAAACACTTTTGAAAGTTCCCCAGTATTTTTTTTCGTCGCCTAAATGATTCATTTATTCGTTATCATATCTGTTTGAACCCCGATGACAAGGGCAAAATAGAGGAGAAAAAAAAGAGCTGTCTAGTTTTTGAAGTATGCATAATACCGATATCTTCTGCGCCGTTGGGTTTCAATGATATCGTTTTCAAAAGCACCGAATCAAATTCTATGAAATTATTCACTTCTTAAATGGTAATAGAGACAATATCCTCGCTATGAATTCGCCAGTTTCGTTGACATTTTCCGTAAACGTTTATCGTCAACTTACACGTACCTAGACTTATGTTTGAAAATATCTGATTGACGGGCTTTTTTGTAAACGTATAGTTCCTACACGTTCTGTATGAAACGTGGTGGTCAATTTTATTTGTGATATTTTTTCCTATAAATAATAATACGTCCGATGAATGAATCGCGTACACGTAAAGTACAAAAACAACCCTTGTATGTACGTACTTTGGTCCAGTTGTTCTAATGGATTGTTTGAAAAGCTAGATTAGTTCCGTGTTAGAATATATAATAATGGGGGGTACTTGGCAGCTATGTATTGGCGGCTCGTGAATGCAAATCATCATTAATGTTATGAATGATTTGTTATTTTCACGCTGCATAATATGCAAACGTTCGTTTATATCAATGCTTTCAAAATATAATCATATAGTAGGTAAGTATTTGTGTACATGTAGGCTCGAGACGTGTAAAAAAAACAGTCTTTTCAAAATTCCGCGTTTAACGTACATGGACGTGCCACAATTTGCAAATCGAGTTGACCAAAGAATCCGCCTATTTTTCAAATACCTAACAAAAGAACTGATTCGATTCTTAATTCGTAAATTAAAATATTAAAAAGAAATGGATGGATTTAAACAGACTTTTGAACCATTGCGAAATTCAGATTTTGAGATGTTTGCGTTGAACTTATGGAAAAATAAGATTCGGTTAAAATTAAAATTTTATCCAAATAGGGTAAAAAGTTTAAATTTGGTTTTATACCTTATTTTCAAACTCATTGAATTGATTGATGGTAGTTTCAAACTGTTTTGAAGCCTCCTGTGGATTTTTGAATTTCTACATTTTGGAAAAATTGACATAAAAATGCCAAAATGAAATTCAGCGCCAACAAATTGAAAAATTTTAAAATATTCCGGAGGTTCCAGAAAGGTCTAAAACCACCACCAATCAATTTTGGAATAAAAAATTAGGCACGAATCAAATTTTAGCTTTTTTTTGCTATGTAACCAATCGTGAGCGTCGAGTGACAAATTGTCTGTTTCATAAAAAATTGCATGAGAAAATTTTTAATTTGAACCAGCGAAAACAGATTTTGAAAATTCATGTTCATAGTCGTGTCGATCAAAATTGTCACAAAGATAGTAAATTTGAATTCATAGGTACTGAATTTCATTTTGATCTATTACATGGCCATGTTTTCAAAAGGAATCGAAAAATCCAAAAAATTAAAGGCGCCTTAATACTCGTACTCACGAATGCATCAGGAAATGAACTTTGTGGAAAAATTGTATCTGGTTTCTGATCAGGCCGGATTGGCTGAACAGATTTCATGCAATCGGAATCCTGATCTGATTATATGTGGTGAGATCAAATTGGATCCGGGGAAAGTCAGATTTGATCACATGTACCTAATCTAAACTGATTAAGATAAGATCCAGGCACCTATTCAGATCAGGTGAAAGCTGTTCAGATTCAATCAGATCTCCCTTGTTGGATCTTATCAAATCTGAACCTATCTAATCCGATATACATAATCTCTGATCCGATTGCATATGTTCGGATCCGATCATGTTTCCCTTGCTGGATCAAATAAGGTTCAAATTAGATCCTAAAGGCGAAATGAGGTCTGAACAGATCTAAACCGATCAAAACTGTAACCTGATTAAATCTAGTCAGATCAAATTGGATCCATGAAAATTCCAAAAATCTTAAGATTATTATACGTTGAAGTGATTATAAAGCAGAAATTTCAAAAAAACCACTGTCCAGCTGAAAATAATTGGATCTGATCAGATCTAAATAGATCTTATCAGAACTGATTGAATGAGACCAATCAGATTCGCCAATTCCCCGGATCCAATCAGATCTAACAAGATCTAATCAGATGAGTTTTGATCGGACTAGATCTCTGTTCAAGATCAGTGAGGACTATTGGAGAATTAATTAGTAGGTATCTTCCAGTATTTATTTAAATGCTTAGAAATTTTAAAATTGTGGTTTTAAATTACCAATTTGAATTAGGCACATTACTCGAAGAATAATAAAACATCTTTCAATCAATAATTCCATCAAAAAAAAAAAAATGCGATGTCGAAAAATTAAAAATTTTTAAGAAAAAAATTTCAGTGGCAATCAATAAGCAGTTCAAGCAAAATTCAAAATCTTCTTGCTACCAATAGATATGTAGTTCAAGCAAAATTCCAGTCACTTCTACAAAGAGAGGAGTTTAGGTAGTAGTACTTTATGTTTTTGAATCTTATGAAGTTATGAATCATGATTTCTAAAAACTAAAAAGTAAGTTACATAGTTTAGGTAAGGCTAAAACAATTTTTTAAATAAATTTCCAATGAGGAAATGATCCTTAATTCAATGTGAGCTGCCTTTCGTCATTTCTTGAACCTACGTGATAAGCATATTGTCCAACACTTAGTTTATATTTTAAAACCGCATAAAATTATGATTTTTTAAGAACCTGGTTTAGGTTAAATACCTACAGTGATTTTTCTCATTTTTTTCAAAAAAATAGGCAAACTATTCAAATCAAGTGTTCTATTTTTTGTCATTTTTTTAGATCTGGACATCTTGGAACTACAGGTACCCATCCAAATTTTATTTTGCTCTGTTGATAAAATTCTTGTAATGGCTCTATTTCGGTAATATACTCATTAAATGAACGCTATTTGCCTTCGCTGGATGTACGCGGTTCCCTCGAAACTACGAGTAAAATTAGAAAAAAATACTCGCTATTTAAAAATTCGAATTAAAAGGGTTGAACTCTATCTTTGAAAATCTCTTGCCACTAGCATCGCAAATGGGTATATTTTCTCATCGCATCTCCCAAAAGGGGTAAAAAAACCAAATCGAAAAAAAAACCGTCCAGCATCAAAACTATCTAGAAACAATTAAAACAACGAAGTGCCTATACTAAGTTTCGCACCTTTGTAATTCAGAAATAATGAACAAATAGAATGTACCCTTCATTAGCATTTCAGGCACAAACACGAGGACGATTGGATCGCCGTTAAAATTGTTGGCTAGGATCATTGGTATTTGGGCGCTAGCTTTGGATGCGGTGGTCGCGTCGCGTCGCGCCGGTTTTCAAAATCATTCGAATAGAATAGATAACAGGTTAATATAAAAATGCCGAAAATGCTCGGCAACCCTATTAAATATTCGCAGTCTGCGGCGAGCTTGACTTCATTATTAAAAATTTCTTCACCGTCCTCATCGTCCTCGTCGTCTACGCTCCTCGCTTCCGCTCCGCACCATCTCACGTGAATGGAGCTGGAGCTGGAGATGGAGTAGAAAAAAAAGAGGTTTCGTCGTCCTCGTCCTCGTCCTCGTCGTCAAACGTTAAAAAGAACTAACGCCAAACGGTGACTTAAATGCTGGATAGCGAGTCGACTACTTAAGGCGGTACGTCTCGCCGATCAACTTTTGGAGGGGTTAGTTGGGTGAGATCTGGTTATAGTGTATGTGGAATAACAACACGATACAGGCAGGTAAATATATACTACATCGAATCCGCGAGTTAGCCGAAATAGTATGGTGTTACCTCGGGTCAAGAATGTTACGAATCGGAGTACGAGTACAACATTTTGTGCGGTTGTTTGTCGACTTTGTGCGGTTTGAATGTTAACGGACTGAAACTTACACGGTGTTTTGTGAATATTAAAACAAATTTTTATCGAGTTTTCGCTCAATTTTTCCCCCCTTGTTATCATAGTGTTAGTGAAATAAATGTGAAGTTTTCGTGTGTGACTATTTTCATAAGGGTGAGTACAAAATCAATCTATATATTTCACGTAGTGTGTTTGGGTTTGGGTATTGGTTCTAATTCCCGGAGGAATGTAATGTGTTTTTGTGTATTATTCACCTACATATCTGTTGTAGAAAAACACCCACGTTTAGAATACTCGAGTAGCGAGGATTTCGCTGTTCTGTCATTCTCGAAAAACATCTTACCCCAGTGTTATTTAGAATTTTAGTCATTTTGAAAACATGCTGAAATAACTACTTATCAATAATATGTGCATACAATGTATTAAAAACAGCTGATTATGACGATAATTCAGTACCAAATTTTACTGCATCGTAAAAATTTGATTATCTGTAGTTAAACTTGTACAATGTACCTGTGCCCACATGCACATGGTGCATTTTTATTTGCTATTTTATAGTATTCACACTTCGCAGTTTCATGGAACCACGTGTACTAAATTTACTGTCTTCTCAAAGGTTTTCATCATTTTTTTTTCCGTTTTGAAAACACGTAAGTGTTTTTTTTTACGTTATCAATTTTGTGAAATAACACTGGTGGTACTTGTGTCAACTTGGATGCGAGTATTTTTGCTATTATCGTGTAGATTGGAGTTGAATGATTGAATTTTTCACTTTTCAGTAGATAATTGGCCATGGCATGGAACGTGGTCAGTGAAACAAATAGATCTTGAAAACTGTCTCGAACTCTTTGGTTCTAATCTTTTTAAAACACTTTTTCGAAGGTACCTACTAATCTGTTTAAGCCATTTATTCCAAGTAAATATCCCTCACGTGCTTTTCGAAGTGAGTTCGATGCTATTAAAGAGTTCTTATTCCATCAAAATTAATATTTAATTTCATATTACTGCAATTTAGTGTAATTTTCAAAGTAGACTTCTATCCCATATGATACCAACTAGGGTGGTATTCCAACTGGAAGAAAAATTTTGAATCAAACAAAACTAGATCGAAAGAGCATGCAAAAATATATTATCAGCAAACATTTCAGGTGCTAAAGTGAATTTTTTGACCTTCGGTGAATTTTTAAAAATCAAATTTGGATCCAAAATTGAAAAAAATCAAAATTTCAACAGATTAACCCAGAGAGCTGAAATTTGGTACATACCATATTTAAGACATGCCAAATCGATTGGGAACGGTTTCCAATCGTTTTGAGTACGTCTGGAGCCTCCAGCAGATTTTTGGAACTCGGAAATTTCCACTAAATTTTGCAAAACAAAGATTTGGAAAACTGAAATTCACATTGTACCCTAATTACAACGTGTTCAGTTGACTGGCAGGGGTTTCGAACCGATAGCAGCATTTTGGAAATTCCGGTTTTCCAAAAAAATGCCCTAGAAGCAGTCCAAAATAACTTTAGCACAAATGCTCGCGGTTGGTACTTGTTAGTGATCTATTTGACCGATTACATGCGATTTTTCCAAAATTGGTGTCTGCCAGTTCGGAATCATATTTCTGTAAATTAAATCCAAAGAATGTCTTCATATGATATATGATGAAACAGGTGTTATCAGATCTGATCAGTGATCACATCTAATCAATCCCTTTGGGTGCATATGATTTTACCTATTTTATCTAATCACAAGTCTGATTAGATTTGATTTGATTTCATAGATCAGCTGAGATGCCGTCAATTTCCTATTTTCATTAGACCAAAATTGCTCTACCTACATACATTTGCTATGAAGGATACTTTTATTTTAGTCGTATTTATTCTTGTTTCTACTTTTAAAAAGTTTATTTACACATTTTTGACTAATTAAAATTATTTTATGAACTTTGATCTATTGCCTTAGTTATATATTTCAAAACGTTATTCTCTGGTGAAGGATTCTTGACACAATTTTTCTCTACCCTGAGAAAAAAGGTTGAACGTTGAAACTCTAGAAATAAAATTTAGAAAATAGAATCTGAAAAATAACGAAGATTGATTTGCTTGGAAATCCAATTAGTCTCTAATTTCTGAGAGCAATTCAAATTTCAAATCTTCAAAAAACCCATCTGATAGGTATAGATCTTAGTCAGCTTTCCACTTGAAATTAGTAGAACTTTCAATTTTTAGCATAATGTGATCAGGTATTTTTCCAATTTTTAGTTTTCAAGTTTTGACTACTTTTTCATCGCTGTCTGAAAAAAGGAGTCATAATAGCTCTGGAGAGTTCCAGAAATTTTCATCACTAAAGTCTTAAAGTCTTAAAGTCTTGACCCTCTTGATTTTATTTCTTTGCATTAAGTATCAATTTTTTTTTAATTTTTCAAATTTTCTGTCTTAAGAGCTTGTTACAAGTTTGATTTTTATTAATATGTTTCTTATCAAACACTTTGCCTTCAAAAGTCTCTTTGTTCTCTAGGGCCCCAAGTTTTTGATGAACCTAGCAAAATTTAATTTCTTAAAAAATTCATTGGATAATTTATAACTTTCATGTTTGGATTTTTGTACAGGTAACATCAAAATTGAGAAACCTCCGCATCAGTATTATTCTAACAGGGGTGGTAACCTAACCGGTAGAAAACATTTCGAAACAAACAAAATTAAGTCTAAAGAGCATGAAAAAATCCATCATTCAAAATTTCGGGCACTCTATGTAGTAAATTTTTTAATTTCTAGTGAATTATTTAAAAATTGTGAGCCAAAAATGTAAAAAAATTAAAACTTTATAAAATTAACCTAGAAAGCTTAAATTTAATTTGTGCTATATTTTTGACCTCCTGAATTGAATTGGAAACAGTTTCGAGCAGCTCCCTGGAGCCTCCAGCAGATTTTTGAAAATTGAAATTCCTGAAAATTTTACCCTATGCAGTTGAGTAGCTAAAATGTACTGTGTGCCCTAATTTCTACATGGAGTTGATTGAAGGAAGATTTCAAGCCGAAACGCGATTAGATAATGCTTGTTTGTCATCTACTTCGCACCAATTGCACACAATTTTCCTAAAATCGGTTTCTGCTGGTTCGAATCCATTAATATTTCTCCAGCGATTTCAATAAGTACCTACATATGTATTGACTGGTTTCTTTTTTTATGATGAAGCCACAGGTCTATTCATATGTACATAAGGTATCCGAATCTTGTTGCTGGACATCCACCAATCAAATAACTTGCACAAATATTATTTCTCTTCTTCACAATACTGGGGATGTTTTTTCTTATATAAGGTACATACAAATAATTGCATCTCATTTATTATAAGACGAACTTATCTTTGAAGAGTAATCCTTAGCAAGTAAGGCAACGGTTATTGCTAACCCAGATATACCTAATACTAAAAAAAAATCTACGAACTGACTGATAGATAAATTGTCAGCATAATCCAGCTTTTCTTGGCCATTCATATTATGCACACAGAGAACGAGTAAATCCTCGTATGCGGTATGTACACATAGAATAACATAACCAAAATGCAACGAAACTCTTTGTTGTTTTTAAACCATGCAGGGTAAAAGGGTTTCACGTTTAAGAATGTTTATATTTCAGATTACTCGTTCGTTGATTAATCTAATCAATCATTTTCAAGTAGGTAGGTATACCATGTATGTTAGAGTGTACTCGAGCGAGCAAAAAATACCACCAGTCACTTCGTACTGTAAAACAAATATTTCCTCAATGTGAATAAGTATAAATATTTATCCCAACGCTGTGTTTTTTTCTTTTTCCCTTTCGAATCCAGGCAGTCCAAAGATTGGGCTGAAGACACAAACTGTTCTTTCTTTTTTACTCAAAAAAAAATCTAACAATTGATTTGTAATTTAACACCGCGGTTATAAGATCACACGACATGGTCATAAATTCAAAACTTGCAACATTACAAAATAGCGATGTAATTCGCAGAATAAATAAAAATTCGGTTTACCTCGTTAACGATTTTTTTAATCCGAGTTGAGTTCACATGTCACCCATCACCCTTCTTCTATGATACAAAAATAGTCTATAAAAATTTATGGCGATTTAATAACCCTCCAGTGACACGTCTGTATAGATACTGAATCAAATTCAATTGTATGGGAAACACTTTCCGCGAAACGGGAATCCCTTGTAAAAATTGAACATTTAAAAGGGGCTTAATTCTAGTTCGATTCGGTTGTCTTGTCTACTTTTTTTTTACTCATTTTTTTTACCAAGAAATATTGTTCGTATATAGTCAGTCTAATAGAAGGGAAACCACCGAAAAAAAATTACTACAAGGGTGTTTAACCGTTTCGCTATAAATAGTCGACAGAGGAAGGTAACCTCCGAAAATTTATTTCCTATACTTTTCAATGGTCAGCGAGTTTGTTGAAAGGTTTGTAAGATGTGTCGTGAGATAGCAAACGCTGCCTTTAATTTTTCCTCGCGTACGCGTATAAGCTTAATAGAAATGTGACTGATTAATAAAAGTGATTAAAATCAGTAACTGTATAGTCGTTAATTGAAACAAGAGTAGATTAACATGAGGGTAGATTAGTGTCCAGATTAGGTGTATAAAAATAAAAACCTCGACCGAACGTAGCCTATGCTGCAATTGTTGGAAAATAAAGCCAATTGTGTTAGAACCGCGTGCCAAATAAAATAGTTTTCTAATCACCCTCTAAAATCGTAGAAATTCAATTAAACTTATATGCACATTGGTCGTTTGGGTTTGTCTATATCGCACTCGCAGTCCCAGCTTAACACGTAACACCGCGTTTGCAATCCAATGTTTACTTATCTGCGACCAATGCGACCCGAAGTACCCGCTTATAAGGGTTGCTTTTTTATTACCTTTTGTGAAAATTATACAGCTAGAGAAAAAATTTCCTTCTTTGGCGGAAAAAAAACTCGAAGCAATTGGCATTGGCAAAATTATCGGTCGAAGTTCGCCATCCATATCGACATCTCTCTGGAAATGAATAAACAATAAAAAATGGTTACACAGTCGTACACTTTAATTCGCGGGTAATAAACTGCACTCGCGTATATATCGTTTATTAGCCGGTATGTTTGCATTTAAATGTAACGTGTTACCTCAAGTACAAACATCTGTCTATTTATCTGCCTCTGTTTGAAAGATGATATCAGTAAAAGACACGCGATACATGTCTGTCTGCCATCCGATATAATGTATTCCGCCACGCCTCATATACCTCTATTTTTACCCTCCTCAGCGCCAAATTTATAACCTGTGCGGTTTTTTGGATTATTCCACAAGGACCAGTTATATATACGTACTTACAAATAGGCCTACGCCATCGCCACGTACGCGAGCTACAAAATGTAAACAAACTTAACCGTTACACCTAATCGTCCATCTATAAAATCATTAATATATGGGACGATATGTTAAAGTTGAAATCGCAAAATTACGGACACTTGCAATGAATAGGCTAACCTATATGTACACAGATTCGTAAAAAAAAACCACACTATTCATTTTTAACCCGCCAATAAAAAAATACAATGAGGTTAGATAAGAGAAAAAAAATCAAATCGACGTATTAATTTATGATTGGCGGATTTGTAACTATTAGTGACAGATCAAGGGTAAATTTACAATGGTTTTCTATGATTGTAGTATCAAAATTGTGTAGTGAATCGAGATTACGCGTATTCTTCGTAAAGCAAATATTGCAATGTGTCGCATTATCTAGATTTTTGATTTATTTGATTTTTGATGTTTTTTTTTTTTTTTTTTTTTGAAATTACATGTATAAAAATAATTACTTAGGTAGGAATAATATGTGCGAGGCAGAGGCAAAAGACCATGGGCTGTGGTTTGCAGGTTTTTTTAAGAGAAAAGTTACTATTTCGTGGATGCATTTTTTTCTAATTTGTTAGTTTTAATTGATGGAATGAGAGAAACATCTACAATTTGATAAGATTATGTGGTAGGATGTCGGTGAAATCGGTGACCAAATTGAATTTGAGTAACTTACAACGGAGCATTATTGTTAAGTATGAAAATTTTTCCGAAAATTCATAGATTTTGTACTTTTGACAGAAACGCTTCAAAATGGGGAGAAAAATCAATTCCTGGCTCCCTCTCCCAAATCCATATTCATTCTTACCATGGCAAAAAACATCTATTCAAATCTGGTCAAATTTAATCAATGATCAGTGGGGTGAATCAAATTAAGAAAATAGTTTACTGTCAGTTGAAAAACCCCTATAAAAAATTTGAGTCCCCTGGGTGAATAGGGCTTTTTGCAGTTTTAGTCCATAAAACGTTACGTAAAAAAAACGGACATACTCCTAAAAAGATGCGATTTGAGTTTCTGCATCTCCTTGGTGCATAGAGACCAAAATTCAAGGGTACTTTCGTGAGGGGAGGAGAAGGAAGGGAGGGAGGGGGAACTTGAGAGTTGAAAAAATGCAGATCGGGTCAAAAATTTGGAAAATTTGTCATTTTCATAAGTTGAATTTTCTCCACCTTCTATAAAACACTGCAGAAGTGTTTACTTTGGTACGAGGATGTTCCATGACAAATTTCAGACCCATAGATGAAATGGGCCGATGCTAGGGGTTTTCAAAGCATGACGATTTGAAAAAAAAACATTTCTTACAATTTTTTCCAATATTATTTTAAATAGAAAATGCCACCCCTCCGTAGCAATACATCCCCCGTCACCCTTTCTCCTCCACTTTACACTTGCTTTCTCCACCTTCCCCACCCTATTGGAAAAATTACATTATTTTTTGGTTTCAAAACTACTGATCAGTATCATCGTTTTAAAACATTTTTATTATCTTAATAAAAAACACTACGATGCATTTTTCTTGGAACAAAAAATTACTAAAATTGGTACCTACACATGGAGAATTGACTACACTGGTGTGAAATATTTGAAAGTGAAAATTCAATTTTGTTGACTTGATAATTGTAACTTGAGAGTATTTTTCAAAAGTGAAGAGAAAATTCAACTTTTGAACGAAGTAAAAATTCTGCATATTTTTCTTCCTAAAAATGTTCCTTGAACTCGATTCTTGTCCGGTCAACGATCAGATGCAAAATTCTACTTGAAATATACGAGTATTAGAAAAAATTACCAGAAAAAGTTTTTTAAAAAAAAAATTGTCATGTTTTGAAGATCTTTTCAGATATCTAAAATTTGCCATGGAATACCTCGACATCAAAAAAAAAAAAAAAAAAAAAAAATGGTTACGTTCACCCTGATCCCACTCAAAATTAAATTCGACATAAAAAATATTCCCTGCAAAATTAGTTCCACGCAGATGACTATAGAATATCAGATATATACACTTTATTGCAATTAAAATTACGTTCCAGTGTAATAATTAAGTAGGTACGCAAACGCATTCTAAATAGTCTCTTAGTTCTGCTAAGTATCGTACTTAGCTAACCCACCCTTTAATTAAAAAAATATCTACTTACTCAAAATATTACAAAATTTGCGAATGATGTAGTTTAAGGAAATTATTATTTTTTTTAATGACTGCTATTTCAACAATAAGTCAAAAATCGTCCCCAAGCGTACAGGTATACCTATGTACTTGTATAAAAATTTCGCCCATTTGAAAAATATGTGTGTCTTAAATAGAGCTGTAATTATACGCATTACATTCCACAAGGAAAATTCAGGACATCGAGCTACCATCTTTATAAACGAGGAAAACATTACAAAACCGAGGAAGTAGGCACTTGAAGTATGCAAATACCTACGTACCTCTTCTAGAAACTGAACAAGAGCATCTGAGTTATGAGAACTTTGACAAGTTTTCATCTCATCTCGTATATTAACCTCTTGCTTTATGGAGTTAATCAAGTTATGAGTACTCGAGTGGCTCTCTGCACGAGTTACCCTTTACACTTTACAATATAGTTCAACTCTAGCAACATTGTTGTTAGTTATACATATAACATCTTGCTGTGTGCAAAACCGCACCCTACCTACATCTCCGAAAGAAATCATTCTTTCAGAAGGAACCAGTGCAAAAAATAATTTTCCAGTTAACAACGTCACAGTTGCGATTTATAATTGCAATTCGATACCTTTTTTCTCCTTTCTCAATCAGATACCTTACCTTACCTACGTCTGGAGAAAAAAGAAATCAGCTTTGGACCCTATTTGGTATGACTTCGTACTGATACAAATATCAGTTACATGTCGAGTAGAAATCAGATATAAAATTGAAAACCACGTAGACGTTGGTGCGAGAAAAACTGAAACACATTTCTAGCTCTTCGAAATACTATAGAAAGGGATCTTTGGAAAGTACGTACTACGTAGTATGTAGTACAAGCAGTAAGTGAAAAAAATATACCTGAGTGTCATATACTACGATAGGTGTACGTAGAGGCAGAGAAGTAGAGAAGCTTACAAAAGATGGGACAACAATAGCAAGGCGAATGCACCTTTACGAGATTTATGAATAAAAGATTGTGAGAAATTGTTTTTGATCGTACCCCAGCTACTGCCTTCCTATTTGATCGGTCTAATTGAAAATGTAACAAGCGGTAATGTTATGGCCCATATACGTCACATGGATTATGATGAATTGCGCCTTTCCACAAACGACGTCACCACAATTACCAGGCACTTTTTTTTTCCATCTTATTTTCTGTATGTCGTTGCGGTGCACTATCGAGTACTCTTCTTTTTCGTTTTCCTTTTTTATTTTTTCAAATTTGGGACCTCATGGTGATACGTGTACGTGTTGAGTTTCACTTTAGCCACATCATTTTAAAATCATTAATACCAAAAATTGACGTCGAAGCCGATTTTAAAACGTGAATCATCATGTATTGGGGTTAATCACTGTGCTAAATATAATAAACAAATATTTAATTGGGTGCCTGAAATAGATCTACCCTTCGACTTTGCATAGAAGGGTATTGAAAAAGAGGGCATATGAGTTATTAATTAGTTTTGATTTCGGATGTAGAACTCGATCGGTTCGAAATTTCTTTAATGTTATTCAGTAAATAGGTAAGGGCCGGGGGGAGGTGAATGCCATAGACAATGTCTATGGTGATTACATTTTGAAATACGTTAAATCTGGTAGATACCACTGAATAAAATTAATTTAAATTTGAGCTATTCTGCGTCAATAAATTTACAATCATGAAAAATGTTCGAAAAACAATTATCTTTTTCTCTAAAAAGTTAGAAAAAAATCCCACGCTAAATAGAACAGGAAGTTGACTTTTTCATTTTCATTTTAAAGTTTTTAGTTTACTGTTGTCAATTTTCAATTTTCTGCTCAGTTCATTTTATGACTGAAAATACCTACCTCAACAATGACAGGTTGAATAAAATATTTCTGTTCATAAAATTTCCGTGTGATCAACGACATCCTCTCTTTTCTTCGCGAAAACCAGTTCTTTCACTTTCAGCGATGAATGAACTCTGGAACACTGGAGCCTTTAATTATTTATGAAAGAATCGAAAATCATATAACTCGTGAAAACAATCGCAATTTATGATAAACATAAAACCGAGCCTACCTACTAACCAAAAAAAAAAGAGAGATTGAAATCGTAATTCGTAATCATAACACTTCATCGGCGGATGAATTAAACGAGTTGGCAGGTTTTTTGGGGAAGCTCAACACTTGCGACACTTAAAACACTCAAACGAGCAAATAATTGGTTATTATTTTAGCAACTAAAGCGTATAAATTCAGTGCCTACTCGTGGTGAAAAGACGCGTGATTCCGTCATAGTCATACACTTCAAATAATTTACAACATAACTCGAAAACATCTGTCTGTTTATTACCGTAGTAGGTACCTACGTAATATATTGTATCGCTGGTGTGACTGAAATGTACTCGATAAATCTGATGATGAGATACTTCAAGTTCCCTGGAATTGAACTTTATCGTTTGAGAACCCTTTGTGAAAGTTTTTTGAACTTCGAATAATTTTAAGTTGCGTACTTTGGTTTAGGCTTAGGCTACTGGGGAATTGGTTTGATTGTTTGTCTTTGAGTTGAACGAAAGTTAGAATTTTTTGAAAGAGCGAAAACGTCGAAATTTTGAACTGAAACAGTTGCCGGTTGGAAACCAATTTGAGAAGTTGAAAATTGGGTTTGAATATGCTTTTAGATAGGTAGTTCAATTGAATTCAGATGTTTAGACCTGTTAGTTGAGACCTGACCAGACCAGCTTTTGGATTAGATCAGTTTGATCGGATCTGATAAAATAAGATCAGAAGCTTTCAAATTTTCAGAAATTTTATATTTTTGCCTCGTCTGATCGAATAGGTCTGATCAGATCTAATCCAATCAAAACGTTGATTTTATCATATCTGAGTTGATCTTGTTTGATCAAATCGAATCCAGGGAATGACCGGATCTAATATGACAGGAACTGATCAAATCTGGACATTTCCTATGCCTTAGATCTAATTAAATCTGCTCAGTTCTGATCAGACCCAAAATAGTGGAAACCTGATTTAGATCTGACTAAATCTGACCCGATCTGATCAGAATCATTTTTACCCAGGGAATTTTCAAGCACTTGGTAGAAATAAAAATTTATACTTACTAGCTGGTATAGGTACTCTTCTTACACGTTACTTTCGAAACTTAACAACTTTCGCTTGATTCTAAACCAACAGCTTAGCATCGTCCCCTTGTAAGGAAGGGACATATGTTCAACGTCATCGAATATGATAATTTGAAATCAAACTCGCTAATTTGAATACATACCTACCATTCACAATGGTCAACAAATGCGGAAACATCATATCATATCTTGCATTTCGATCACAAGGCTCACAGCCCTGAGCTGTCCCGTGTAAGATTTCAATGACGATTAAATCCCTCCTACCTCTATATGCCTAACCCGACCATCCAAAAAAGTACATATTTAAACAGGAAATAAAAAAACACCAAATACAATCGTAATGATATTTATATTCTATTTCCGGCTTTATAGAAAGCTTTTTTTCTAACGACTATTCGGTCCTAGTATGTCGTAGTTGCAAAGGTACACTACGTCGGTATAATTCGTGACGCGCGCCGAAAACGCGTCAAACATCAATAAAGCGATTTTTTGGTGCTCGTAAAAATTTGATTTGGGCATTTTTTTCAAGGTATTTTAAAAGAGCACTGTACTAGGTAAATGGCGATGATGCTTAAATGCTGAAATATGTTTCTAATCGAGAACTACACACGCGGACATATGTTTCATATATTTAGCACGGTGCCAAAATTCATTGTTTAAAAACACACCTGGTAAGAGCATCACGTCCTACAACAAAGCATTTCTGTCTAAGGCAACCCACGGTATTAAGATTTACCGTAAGAAATATATAAGGCAAAACTGTATAATACTATCCTCGGTAACTAACCCGTGATTCAATATACGTCAGAAATAGAGGGCTTTGTCGTTAGGTTTTTCTCTTTCATTTTGAAATAAAAGAAAACCAGAGCACATGCGAGGGGAGGTATTGACTCGGTTGTTGCAGAAGTATAAAGTCTAGGTACGCTTATAGGTACGTATGTAGGTATGCCTTCCTTCACCTTCAGCGTTGTCGTCGTCGTAGTCGTCGTCGTCGCCTATCTTAGAGAGAGAACTAGTTCAGAAGACCGGAACTCAGACAGCCCGTTTAAATTCAGGGGTTATTTTTTGGAAGTCTCCCCATTGTGTCTGTCTGAATAAGTTAAGAAAAAAAAAATAGGGGAGATTCTCGCTGTTCTTTTTCACTATATTGCTTCGAGATCAACATTAAAATTAAAAACGACTTTTTTTCCGTACTTGAACCATATTTGCAAATATAATCCGAGAGTTATGTACGATTTTCGCCACGATGGCAAACTATAATCAATTTTTTTCCCATTTACGAGTCTTTTGTTTGCGGAAGTAAATACGTTTAAAATAAGATTTTCTCGGTCTGCCTCGAGGCGAAATGGCAAAAAAAGCGAGGATTAAGATTATGTATTCGCGGAGATACAATTATCATCTCTATCTTTGTATAAATCCTTCTTATTTCTTTTGTGAATTGATATCATCGTATAGTATTTACTTACTTTTTTATTGTGTTGATACATTTGTTGGAATTATTTTTTTGGAATTGTTTATGTCTTTATTTTTCTCCTGTTGCTGTAAAGCTTATAAATAAACATGCTCGAGTTTAAAACGGGCTGGTGGGATCCGTGTTTATAATTTGGAAACTTTTTTCGGTTGCGTACCTGCAGCTATTTTACCTATTTACCGTTTTGGGTTGGTTCTCTATGAGACAATTTCAATATGTAGGTACTTTTGAAAAAATAGTTCGATTTTGATAGATTTTCAACTATTTTGAATGATTTTTCTACTTGAATTAAATTTTCTAAATGATTCTGACAGAATTTTCAAGTGTTCTAGACCAACTTTTTACATCATAAATCGATTTAGGAAAACTTCTAAATTTTCCCAGGAGAAATATTTGGATCTGATCGTACCTATCTTGCAAGGTCAAATCTGCCAGCGGAAAATGATTAGATCTGATTAGATCTTATCAGTTCTAATCAGTAATCAGATCCGGACATTCCCTGGATTCAATTTGACCTCGTCAAGTCTGACTAGATCTAATCAGATCTCCGATCCAATAAGGGAGACATGATTGGATCCAACTAGATGTGGCCAGGTCCTGTAGGGGAAACCTGATTGGACCTGACCAGTGAGATCTGATAAGGCCTGATCAGAATCAATCATTTTCCTCTAAGATTGGATTGAGCAAATGTTCGGATTTGACCTGATTTGATCCAAACTGATCTATTCAGATCCATTTGCAGATCCAAGAAATGCCCGAATAATGATCGGGTCTATTCAGATCTACCTAGATACGAGTATACCTACTTGGATTTTTTTGAGTGAATTTTCATATGATTTAAAATAATTATTTTTTTAAATGGATTTTATGGAATGATTGAGAGAGGCGAGAAGTGAGATCATGTTCCCAATTTGAAGTATATTTCTACCTTACAATGAGTTGGATTTCCAATTTTGATTCTCAATCATAAACCGAGTGAAAATCTACTTGTAAATTTAAAAAAACACCAAGTAAACAAAATTTCAGACTGAAAGTCACCCCCCCCCCCGCGGATATTCAAAATTTACTCTTCAATGAATAGAAGAAGCCGAGGCAGACTTGAAGAAACAGGTTGATACTTCGACAAGCTATCACCCTCCTCTCAGTCTCAGACAGACTCTGTCTACTATAGGCATACGTTCAATGATGATGATGGTGTGAATTTTTGCACCATTTTAAATCAATTTCTAGAAGACTTCTGAATGATACTTCGATTTTTGATCAAGGATCTGAGGTTCTTCAGCCAATTTGTGAACAAGGGTCCTCACATTTCTTGACCAGTTCTTAAGATTGAGATTTTATACCAATTTTTAGACAGATGAAGACAATATTTTGATTTTCATTGAATTTCTGGTGATTTTAGGCAATTTTAATTAATTTTAAAGCTTACTTTTGGGACAATTATTCGATATCATTAATTTTCAACTGTTGAATTTTGCGAGTTTTTTCATATTACCAATAGACCTTATTACTCATTTCAAAAAATAAATTTTACCCAGTCTTAAAAAATCATGACAAAAGAGCTGAAAATGCACTCGCGACTATTTACTCTAATAAATTGCACCTGTACGCGAATACACGTCTAGGATGCAGCAAACTGGGATAAACAAATTAGACAATAATGATAGTCATTGTACATAATTTACGTTCTGCGGCGGTCGGTGTGGCTATTCGGCGTGGCATGTGTCTGACATTAAAACGTCTGAGAAGAAGGGTGAAGAATTTTTATAGCTTATAGACGAACTCCAGCAAGCATCGGAGACTGTTACAAATTCGGGGGCTATTTATATACGAGCGACGGGGCTTGGGGCTGGATTACCTCGTCTGTCTCTCTTTCTTTACCTATGTGTCTCGTAATTCAAACACCGTATTGTACGTAGAGCAGTATAGGTTCAATATATGTACATTCGTCCTCGGTGGCTACAAAATACGCAAGTAATCAAATACTAAAAGGGGATTACCAGTTCATCAAGTTCTGCAGGTTATTAGAAAAGATGCAAAGACTACATCATATTATTCTCATCGTACGCCGGCCGCAGAAAGGTCAGATACAGTTGAAACGTTACACACCTATGGTTACACCCTTAATCTAAAGTCTGAGCCTACTACTTACTACTAGAAATTATACCTAACCTATGTACATTCATACTACTCTACAGAATGCAAAGAAATTAATTCATATTATTAATGTCGCGTATTTCATTAACGCCGAGTATAAATTCAAAATGGTGGTCCGATATTGAAAAATGATTTTTTTCCAATTGTTATGCAGGGTTTTGGCTTTTTCGGTGGGCGTTACGATTTTATTGTTTTCAAATGTTAAAAATCAGTTTTACTGTCTACCAACGTGCTGCAGTCAAGATTTTAGATGACCACCGGGCATCGACCAGTTTTCCCTTATAACTTAATAATGGTGTCGTAACAAACAGGGATGAGGGAAAATGGGAAATTTATGACTTCGGTTTAGTTTTCACGACTTTGTACGTTTGTGGGATGGGCACAAGCTGAACAGAGGCGTCCTTTGAATGGAAAATTTAAACGTTGATTGAAATACGAAACGTGCTCATTTCTTATTACTTTTGTAAAAATACCTACTCAATAGATCGATGAAATCTGTAGAAATTCGAAAAAAAACAACCGAATTGAAAGAACTCTGTCCTTATATGCGAGGAACACTTGGCAGTAGCACGTGGTTGTGATTGTATTACGTTTCAAAGCAGATGAAACGTTTGATAACGGTTGCAAAGTGGTAGCTGAAGAGTCAGTAAACTGTTGGATGGTGTGGAGGGTGAGGGGGTGGAGGATAGGTACAATGTTGAGTGTACTTTTAACATCGGCTTACTTACTTCGTACCATGAGCAGCGCGCAGCTCATTTCTTTTTTATTTTCAACTCTATTGCCAAAATATTTATCATGTTGTAAATTACTTTAAGTGAACTAATAACAAGATTGAATAAGACATTTTTAAATGCGAGTAACCGTCGTTAAAATGTAGGTAGGTAATAAAAATTGATCAAAATATTGTCAAACATGCATTCATTTATCAACCCAATTTTTGGGGGTAAATTCTATTTTTCGATTTTCAAGAATTAAAAAAAATGAAATATGTACCTACCCATAAGGTACCTGACCTATTTTCTATTTCACGGAAAATCTAATTTTGACCTAAATTGCTTGGTGGTCCTTTTGAGACATTCTGAAGTCTTATTCAGCGGATTTTTGAATTTTTCAGGGCTCAAAAGACGACGATTAAACAGACGTACTGAAAGTACTTCTGAGGGCGAGGGTCGTGAGGGGAGGGGTGAAATAGATGAACATCTTAAACGAAAACAGTACCGCTGACAAGGAGGTGGGCAAGTAGGGCAATTTGCTCTGGGCCCAGGTTTTCCAGAGGACCCGCGTTTTGTAAAAAAGCTTGTGAGCTTATATTTTTAAAAGAGAAAATGCAATCGTTATTTGTGAACAGAAAATGAAAACTTCATTTCGTTTTTGAAGAGAATATGCAAACTTTATTTTGTCGCGAAACAAAATTTATTCCTGACTTTGACTTTGAAGGTAACTTCTTATCTGTGCGTAAAAATTTATTTTTTGATTGAAAACATTTTTTTGAAAAAAACTGTTCCAATAAACTTTTTTTCAAAAACGAAATTATCAGTCGTTTGGAAGGAGGAGGGGGGGAGGGATGAACTTCTTCATAGAGAAAAACTTTCGAGGAAATTGTATTTCTTAAGCAATTCATTTTCGATCTCAATTTCGAAAAAAAAGAACATTTTTGCATCAAAAAATGGGGATGCGAAAATGTTTCAGGAAATCCTCATTCTTTCCCCGGACCCACGCTGGCTTTCGACGGCTCTGACCAAAAAAAAAACTCTAAAATTTCTAACTAAAACCAGAAGGAGAGGCCATTCCAACGACGGGGGAGGGGGATTTAGGTGCTTACGAGCGCGAAGTAGTTGAAATATCAACTTATTTTCAAATTTTTTAGATTTAATAAATGAGAAAATTATTGGGTGAGATGACTGAATGAAACTAAGCTAGATCGAAAGAGCATGTCTTGAAACCCTCGTAACCAACATTTAAGGCGCTAAAGTTAATTTTTGAATTTTTGGTAAATTTTTGAAAATTAAAAAAAAAATCAAAAAAGTTTTTTTAGGGCGATTTTTAATTTTTTTTACAAAGCGAATTAATGCGAATGATATCTTTAATTCACTCCTGCATATCAACAATCACTAGCTTTGAGCCATTCTGGAGCCTCCAGCAATTTTTTTCAATTTTCTTCAGGAATTTCGAATCGCTCTCGCGAAGGGTCAAAAACGAACTATGTCCCCTGTAGATTTGGTTGGTTCTCATATGGACCCCTCTCTACGGTTTTATGTGGTTACCGCGCAATTCCATGAAGGTCAGTTCATTAAGTGAATTTTCGACCAACTCGTAAAAAATTCCAAAAAAGTAACCAAAAAAATGAGATTTTTAAAGAATACATAACGAGTCTTTTTTCGACAGAATATCGTCATACGATCAGCCGACTCGAAAACAATCTCAATTTACCCTTTTTGCGGTCTCCAGCGAGTTTTAAAATTCCTTAAAAAATTTCAAATCACTCTGGAAGGGTCAAAAGGTCAAATTGAGATTGTTTTCGAGTGGAGTAATGTGTAGAATATACATCAGACGATATCTTGTCAAAAAAATAGCCTTTGAAGCAGCTTATTTGAATTGTTTAAATTTTCAAAAAATTGTCCTAAATCAATTAGGGACACGCTCTTTTGATCTATCTTGGTTTCGTTCAAATATGAGCAGGAGAGTAGGAGAGTGTGAGTTCAAATGGGTTCCCTTGAAAGGGAAGGATTCTCATTTTTTTCTGGCGATGAAATATTCAGGTAACCACGAACACATCAATTCTTTTCGTGTTCGCGAATATTCCATCTTCAACGGCTTCCTCATCGTCGTCGCCCAGGCCCAAGTAGGTATTCTGCATTTTTGATGCGATCGTTAACGATTACTTTTGCTTTCTGAGTGTTGTTTCTGCACTCGCGATAATTACCGCCTCAGCTTACACGTAGGTAGCCTGGAATCAAAAGATAAATACAGCGGAAAGATTTTATCATAAAAAAGTGTCGTTAAAATTAGACCTTCTTATAAGTATTCTCAAGGTAATTACCAAGATATAATTGCAACTTGGTATTATTAAACAAGTCAAGGAGATAATTTCTTTTTTTATTCTTATACTGTTGTATGAAGATGTCCGAAAGATAAAAAAATTCTCACAGGTAGAATTACCTTAGTACTTGGTAATTTGTTGACAAAAATTGAATCAAGCGAATGATAGTAAAATTTTGTGAAGCAGAACAGTAGCTAACATAAAAAGCAAAGTTTAATTTTCTTTCATTGCTGCGTAATTATGTAGTAGGTATTAGGTACCTAAGTTGGATTTTAGTCCAGATGTTCTGGTTTTATTTTTAATCAAGTTTATAAAGTGTTATGCGCTCATCAACCCTTTTTAATTCGAAAAAAAGTCGGGGTTCAAGTGCCTGTTTTATTTTATGTGTATTGTGTGTGGGTGGTTTCAAGTTAGATATGTGGGGATATAGGCACCTTATAACCTGATCATTGTACACATGCATTGCATACTAAGAGTTCAGTGTTTTTCCTTTCTATGTTTTAGAAGGAGTACAGGTAGGGTTATTTCACACTCTCTAAGTCACAACTGTGATTTCAGTGAATTACTTTTCCAGTTATGCTTCTTCATAAAAAAATTTATAGAATAATCAACCAATTTATGATACCTGTTCGTTATTCTATTTAGTTTCATGTAAGTTTTTATTTCTCAGAGGGGAAGGGAAGGAGAAAAGGAAGCACTTGTACTAATTTTTCTAATCATAAAACAAGTTAAAAGTGCTGTGTTCAAATTAAAAAAAAAAGACGACAACAACAACATCAAAAAAAATAAAAACATCAATGTTCGAAAATTAAACGTTCGATAATAAAATTGATAATATTATAGGTAAGTAATAGGTATCTAACGGTACCTAGAATTTTCTAACCTAAAATCCAACTAAACGACTTCCATACGAGGGTGTTTAATTCGAAACCGTAAATAGCGATTTAATTTCTCCATTATTATAAGTTAAAAAAAAAATTAAACGTATTTGAACTGTCATTAAGTTAGGAGTAAAAAGCGTTTAAATTTGGTTCCGGTTTCAGTAAATGGTTCTACGTACACTCAGTGCATAGCACTCATACATTTGTATCTAGTGGGTACCTATATGTAAACGTTGAAGTAAAAATATACCAGCTGGTCGATTGGTCCTTCCTCGTTAACAGTAATTTTGAATAATAGACTAATTGCAGGTTCCTGTGTTTATTTCATCAATTTTTAATTCAACGTATTCGGCGAATTTTAATTTCATTTTGTCCGATTGATTATTATGTACATATACTTTCTATATTCGTGGTACCTACTTTTATTCTTTTCGAAGCATGCACGTGTTTGGGGTGGACATTTTGTACAAATGATGAGATGTTAGAGTAACTTTTTAAATGGGTTTGGCAGAGCTTTTTTGATTGGAAATGGTTTTGAGTTGAGGGTTGAAAAAAAGTTGAAAAAAGTCCAGCTGGCATAAAGTTGGGTATTCTGTCGAAACGTTGGAAAATTGCGTTACTAGGTACCTATCAAAAGTCCGCCAAACGTTGAGTTGTTGAGAGATTTAAATTTGTTTGACATTTCAACTTTGATAAAGGACCAGCGAATCTTTGATTTGTGTTTTTGAAAATATCACGACGTTTTTCTGAGCGATGCTCACACTCATGAGATGGACACAATAAGATGAAAAAAACTGACATTGTTGATGAAATTGAAAAAATTTGTCTTCTGAAATAACTAAGCTACGAAGAGCTTTCCCCTTTGAAAGAACTGCCTCATCCATTTCATTTTAAGAACATGTATCGATGAAAAATACGTCGTTTTCCATTACGATATAGTAAGTAAACGTTTTTACGTTTCGCTTCTAATGAGACTTGGACTTCATATAGTATTCTCTCTAGTCTCTACTTATAGTGAATCGATTTCGTTTCGGTTGGATGACTTCATATCTTAATTTATTTGACAGGTACCTTTACTTACTCTATTCGTCCAAGTGTCAGGTGATTCCAAATAAACCTGCAGTCGTTTCTAACTTCCGTCCTGAATTGGTAGATGAATTTTTGAAACGTTATAAGACTACAAAATACATCGAATGCCTACTATTTGAACGTTACTATTTTATAGGTCCTAAACCTACCGAGTGAATTTACCAAATGCGAAATATTTTTATTACCTAATTCCAAATTAAACGCCTGCCTACGTAATTAGAATAAAGGTAGCCGAAAAATTTGGGTATTCGGATATCTCGGTTAAAATGAAGAAGAAATTTGCATTTATTTACTTTTACAAACTATACCTAAGGAAAGTTCGTGATGTGAAGTAATTATCGAAACAATTCGTACGTACGTCGACGTTTTATCCCCTTTTATTTTTATTTTTTTTACGCGTATGTCAATTAATTACTCTCAGTTCATTAATAGCGGTAGATTCACTTATCTGAGAAATTTTGTCACGTGCTGCGTTTTTCTAGTCGACTGTATCTACCTGTATAACCTACCTGTGCCTGTCCCGTGTACACGAAACGCTTCTAGATTCTGTTTTGGTCACTCTATCTCTCTACGTATATGCTATCCAGCTGGTTCGATCAGATACACCTGCGTATCTCTCACCCTGCAACGTATTTTAAATTAATTTAAATTATGTAACATTCGTAATAGTTTATAATTTAGTACCAAAGGTTCCTTTGAACTTTTGAATATCGACGAACTCTCTCCATCCATATGTACTTAGCCATCGTATAGAACATTGTATCTACCTTCTTGTTAGATCTACCCATGTACAATGTAGGTACATCTTCTTGTTAACGTTTAAAAACAAAACAATGCCCGTGGTTAACTTGGTAACATGTTTGACTTTTTTTTTGCACTTTTTTTTAGTCTATTTTTTTCTATTTTAGTTACCCTCGTTACAAGAAAAACCCCACCGTACACGGTATTACCGTTGGAGTTAGTAGCCGTGTCAAGTACCATAATGCTAACTAGCTGTATGAGTCCGGGCTCCAGTAATAGTAATTCACCCTTGTTCACCGAATTGGATAGCACCTATATCTCAGTGCATTGAAAAGCTAAAAAGTTTCACGTTGTATGAATTTTAACTAACACTAATTTCCTCTTTTTATGGCTCTTATGCAAATTAACCTAACGATTCGTCGATTCGATTTTACGATGGTTTTGCCGGTTGCGTATGTAGTAGGTATATCATATCGGTGCCTTATTGAATGAAAACCATGGTAATGTACCTTACCTATCTTGATATCTGCTACGGAGTACGGACTATACACATCCAACACACCTGTTCGAATGGCGGTGAGAAATTGAAAATTAACGTTTTACTTTACACGAATGTAATTTCGACTGCTATCCTATGACTAATTTATTTCGCCCTTTGCGTGAAACCTAATTAATGCATTACAATATTGTTAACAGTGGTGTTTTTAGCCTTCATTATGCAACGATATGTGTTTGTTATTTGTGCGGACTTGCTAAGAGTAAATTGAGGCGGAGTTGAGTGATGGTATTTGCGTGTTCTGTGCGTGTATTTTTTTTTGCTGGTCATTTTGTACGATTGGTAAGCATTGCGGTGGTTTTTGGTGTTGGAAAGGTGGTACTGGACATACTAAGTATGTGAGATATCTGCTTCAGACTTAAAAAGCTAGCCGAAAGCTAAAAGCCGAAAGCCGATGCTTTTTGAGGCTTTTCGAAAGTTGAATTGAAAGCCAGTTCAGCTGCATTATTTACGAGCTAAAAGCTTAATTTTTTTAGACTTTTGTATTGGCTTTTCTGTTGCATTTGTTTGTAAATTTTGGAATTCAGATGGGAAAGGATTTCATTACCTACTTGAAAAATAAAAATTTCGTAATTCGTATTCTGATTTAGCAAATGTGATTTCACATGATTTCATTATGATTGTATGAACTAGAATTTAAATTTAAATATTTTTCAATGAAAATGTCGGATTTTTTTTTCAATTTTTTATCAAAAAAAAAAACAAAAAATATTTTATTGCAGCTGAAAGCTAGCCAAAAGCCAGCTTTATCAGTCATATCAATTTTGAAAGCCAAAAGCTAAAACTAAAGCCAAAGTTTCTTATCGAAAGCTAAAAGTCAAAAGCTCAGTGTTATCTTTCGGCTTTCCAATCCTGATCTACTTATAGTACACATTTTTTTGGTCAATTCATATAATTACCTATGTGATCTAAGTATATTAGGTAGGTAATTTTAGCGTTGAACAAATTTTGGACCAACCTTCGGCGCAAGAAACAGATTCATGTCAAAAAATATTTTTTAAAATGTTATCTTTATTTTTTTGAAAATGAAAAAGGGAAAGGGCTCTTTAATTTTTTTTTTCTCAAAATCAAAAAGGTGCCTGGTACAATATTTTGTTCTTTTCCAAAAAATTATGTTACTACGTATTCCTTTTATTTTTATGATCAAGAAAGTTTTTTTTTCATTTTTAGAATATTTTTCTTGTTTTTATTTCACGGGATGTCCTGATTTTTTTAAAGGAAAGGAGGTGGGTTATCTCAATTTTTGTTCAATATCAAAAAAATTCCAATTTTTAAACTTCTAGCAAGAAACAAGCTAATAAAATTTCCTTGGTTTCATTTTTATAAGAAGATAATGTTTCGATTTTCAATATTTTTTTGTTCCTATTTTACTGGAGGTTACTGGAGGTTTTGACTTCGTTTTTTGGAGGGAGCAGGACTTATTTCAATTTACTTTCAATGTGAGAAAAACACTAGAAATTTTTTTCTCAGAAATATGTAGTCATTCTACTTAGGTAATGAAAAAATAATAATCTGATTTCAAAATATTTTTTTGTTTCAATTTTACTGAAAGTCTTGAATTTTTTCTGTTAGAATATGGACAGAATAGAGAGAGAAGGGTTGCTTTAAATTATTTTCAAAGTCAAACAAATGTTATGGTTTGTTGACTTTTCTTTTAAAATATTTGTTATAGATAAGAACATTTTCTTTATTTTAATAGAACTAGGTACATGATGTTTTGATTTTTAATATTTTTTTCATTTTACTAAAAATAATTCAATTTTTTTTGAGAGGAGGGATTTAAATTCATTTTTAATATCAAAAAACATTTTAATTTATCGATTTCTCTGAAACAATCTGTTGTCATTTTCTCATATTTTTGTAAAAAAAAGTTTTGATTTTTTCTAAGTTTATTTCTTTTTATTTTACTGGAAAGTTCGATGTGTCTGGGAAGAGATGAAATTTCAATATTCATTTTCAATCCTAAAAAAAAGTGCCATAATTTTTGGACTTTTCAGAAAAAATCTGTTGCAATTTTCTTTCATTTTGAAAATAAAATTGTAAGTATTTTCATACTTCTTGTTTAATAAAAAATTGATGTGGCATTCTTTTCATTTTTTTAAACAAAATATTTCAAGTGACGAGTAGCTTTTGGAAAAATACTCTATCTGTGATTTTTCTATTTAAATTTCAGCTCTGTTGTATCTTGTCTATCACTGAAGTTATTTAAAGTTGAATTGGAAGGCTGTTTAAAAAAATTGACCATTGAAAAAATCCATCGTTCAAAAATGACGTACATTTTTAACCTTTAAACAAAAATATTACCTGCACCTATGCGGAATAAAATGAAGATTTATCGACGAATAAAAGCGAAAATGCAAAACTGCCCTACTTACGAGTACAGCAATTCCAATCAACATTCTGCTTAAATGCGATTGGTCCACTTCGCTGCACTCTCACATTCAAAGTCACGCTTTTAAATCAAATCGCCACGGTTTTCTTCCGCAACTCGAATAAGTTAGCCAAGGGATGAATGAAAATTAGGAAAATTTATGTGGATGCGCCTGTATACTTACTCTGGTCAGTACTCTGCTCGGAAATTTGCGTAATCCGCAAATAGCGTATATCCGTAACTACGATGTCCATTTCAGTGTGAATTTATAGCCACATCCGTAACCTCGGCCTCGACCGAATGAATTGTTCGGTTCACTTTGAGAAATTTCAATTTCACGCTTAAAACCGACTGTTTACTTAAGAAAAGACCGCTGATGCGGAGTTTGGACATTTTTAGCCTTTTTACTCTCGATTACAAAACGAATCAGCTGTTGGATTAACAAAGACTTAATTTGTTGGCTTTCTAATTTTTCGAATCTTATATAATACCATACCTAACCTACACATTGGGCGAATTTCTTTTCCGTTGCATGATGCAAAAATGGACAAAGAAGCGTTGAAACTTCCGTTTTTATCTGCGGACTGACTGAAGAATATGTACCCAAAAAGAGATCTATAGAAAAGAGTGAAGCGTGAAGTCCACCTCAATGCAGTCGTTTGTATAATTGGCGCGAACGCAGGTCCCATTCGCGTATTTATGTTGTTCGCGGTGCGGCATCGGCACAGCCGGTAATAAATCTTTGAACATCGCTGATAAATCAAACCAGAGCAGGAATAACCATTGTAGTGCGACTTCTTACAATGCAGGTAAAAATATTCCAGAATGGTGCAACGGAAAATTGTGGGTAAGAATAGGCGAAAAAAGGGACAACGTGAATAATTTATACGTAAGAAGGGTCTATCTCTATCTACGCAACATATATGTAGTACTATACTCGTACTATACGAGTGCGGCTATGTAACCCGTATTTTTCGTATCGGAATCATTGGCTGAAGTGGTTCTTTTTTTTCTGAAATGAAAACCATCTGTAACATCAGAAACAATAATGCTGTTGCTTCTTTTTGCGCTGAGCCGCTTACAAGATCCTTCTGTCTGATAATATTTTGTGTGTACTAACAACGAGACCAGATACATTAGTTCCACTTTACTGATTTTATACTCCAAACAATCGTTAAAAGAAATCATTAAAAAAGTTTAACTGTCATCGCTTTCAATATCTATACCTGGCGCACTTACGCGTAAGTTTACGTTTCAATCTATACCAAATTCTCCGTTTCCTTATACTTCCCTATGACTTCCCTTTTCAAAATCCAAGCTGTAATGTATCTAACCCAGTGAACTATATGCGATAAATTGCCAACTAATGGCATTTTCTTTTCATCGAATATACCTATAGCTAGCTTTGATTTTAATTTGAAGTGAAATCAAATCAACAACGACGTTCATAGGAAAAGAGTATAGGTACCTGAAGGTATTAGGCAGTCGTAAATATAAATTATTTACCCAAATAATTGAAAATACAATCAAAATGCTATTTCATCCATGTGTACAAAAACGTCTATATGGACCTACGTGTCTGTAATGAACACGCTGTATTGAAAGGTGTTGAAATATTACATTATGCTACAGGGACAGCTCACTAGTGGAAATGACTATAAACTATGTCTATAGGTATTATTTACCCTGTGTTTATGTACGTAGAGGTACCTTCGGTTACATTTCAGACCAGCATAAATATCTACTAAGTAATATTATTCCTATTTACACGAACCATATACCAACTATGTAGGCATACAGAGATAGATACACTAGCCTAACATATGCCATCATTTAGAAAAAAAAATAAAGTAAAAATAATCGACTATTCGAGTATACGCACCTGCATTCAAATGCATAAGTTCTAAACATTTATACCAACTAATTTGCAATTCGTGCAAATATTGAAACATGCAAGTATTCATATCCGCCCTGAAAATACCCTCTACCGTGCAAGTGTTTTACGTATTTCACAGTTCACGGTACACAATACACGTACAGTACACACGAATGCTTTAAACTCTGTCTGATAATTTGCTTTTAACGGTAAATCTAAATATTAAAACCCCATCGAGAATTCCTCTCTGTTTTACCGACATTTATATGTACCTATATTTTAGATTACCTACTCGTATTATGGGATTCGGGCGTGAAAAATCAAAGCGAATTTTCTCTAGAGAGGAAAGTTTTGAAATCGTGGATTATGTTTTGGTTAGTTGAAAATAGGGGATGGGTTTTCAAAAAAAAAAAAATATCAAGAGTGCTGAGGAGGCATCGACGAATTCGAATCCTACGGATAATTTTATCAAATTGGTAAAGTGCTAGCTTTGATCATACTAATCATCATCACGAGAAATCGAGCTTTCGCCATGAAAATTCAAAGAGTACCTCCGATTATGATAGGTGAACTGGCCCTTGGTTCAGATTTTGAAAATATTCACCGGGTATCTTTGAGAGATCGAAAGAGAATTTTAGAGCTAAAAAAATGTCACCCAACCCTCCTCTTCTCTACACTATTCGAAAAAATCGTATTTCTCACGCGAAAAATTCATATTCTTCACCATGTTGATCAAGAATTTTAAAATCTCTGTGATGTATAGAAGGACTTGGGGCCAATCCGTGGAACTTTTTTCAATTTTTTTTGCACTGTTTTCTAGCCAAAAAATCCAAAAGAAAATTTCAAACTGCTATTACTCCGAAACTAAAAGCGGTGTAGGATATATTTTTTTCGCCAAAATATCGACTTCAAGTCATTGCATTTTTGATAATTTTTTCAAGTTTTTTGACATGATGGGTCAGGGTCAAAAAATTTTTAAAAAACAACTTTTTGAGGGGGGTTTTCTTTTGTTTTCGAGCTTGTAGGAGGACTAGAATTGCTTCAAATGTTTTTGATTGCTTCTGAGTTCTGTGTTATTTTTCTATTAAGAAATAATCGAACCTCAAAATTGAATGAAACAATAATAGCAAATCCTATTAAATAATATAATGAAAACTCAAAGTCATTATTTTTTAAAATAGACAAGGAATTCATTTTTGATATCGAATGTTGAAATATGTAGTAGGTAGGTACCTAACTTTTGAATTTGTTGCTCTCTGTCTTGAAGTCCCTTGATAGTGTTTTATAGTTTCATGATCATTTTCCTATCAAGAAATTATTTTACTAAAACCTCAAAATAAAATAAAAATAGTAGTTTATTGAAGAAATTTTAAAGCTCAGAATTATTAAAAATTATTTTGTTGATTATTCATTTTGATATTGAGTGTTGAATACGCTAACTTTCGGATAGCTTATGAAAGCTCAAAATCAATAGATAAGTACCTACTAAACTAATTTTTTCGATTCATTCTGATGTCAAAATGTTGAAATAGTACAATAGTTGAATTTATTTGATGATATTCCTGTTTGTTTTTGAAATTGTTTCTGGACCTTTTTGACGTTTTCCATTATTGTAAATGATCAAGCCTCAAAACTTGAACGAAAATATTTTCAATTAATCTAAACAATCGTCTAGCGGAGAATGATTGGATTTGATTAAGTCTGATCAGATTTGTACATTCCATGAGTCCAAGAAATTTGACCTCAAAGTCTTGATCGAATTAGATTTGTTTAGACCTGATCAAATTCAGTAGGGAAGCCCTAATTGGATCTGACCACGTATGAATAGATCTGATCAGACCAGAATACATTTTCCAAGACTGATATTTCACTGACCCAATTTGATCGAAACGGATTGGATTAGATCTATTCAGACTTCATCAGATCCGATTATTTTCCCCAGGTCAGATATTCTGAATAGGTAGTGAGTTATAATTTGATATCAGATTCCGATTTGTATGAAGTGAAAACCATTTGAAAATAGATTACCTAATCAAAGCTCAAAATCGTTATACCTGATTATTGTTGTTGTTGGTTTTTTAAAATTGCGTATTCATTTGATTCTAATTGTTGAACTACGAGTAGAAATGATACTTAATTCTCTATTTTCAAATTGATTGAATTTCATCTGAAAATTTTTTGATCGTTTCTCGATCATCGATTTTAGAAACAATCAACTGGACATTCCATTGATCTAATTTGATCTTACTAGATCTAATAAGATCTGGTAGATCAAAGTTTTAATCTGATCAAGTGTTTCTTTTCAGTTTAGATCTGATCAGACTGTAATCAGACCGTATCAGATCTGAACATCTCTTTAGGAGTTGTGGGCGGGAATTTTATTATCAAGAATTAATTTCTAGGTAGGTATTTTTGAATTTAGCCACATTCTACAATTTGTAGGTAGGTACTCCGAAATCTCATATGAAACATTTCAAGTACCTATCTATAATAAACTGACTCAAACCAAATGAAATTGTACTTTTTAGAAGACTTCTAATTTTTTATCGGGCAACAGGAAGAAGAGGAAATTGCAGTTATACTTTTTAGCTGTAGTCTACGTAACTACCTACATATTCTTTGCCTTGATTGATCATCCTATTCAACGAATGCCTGCAAACTATCGTATTTGAAAATCGAAACACAGATTTATCGGCGCATATTCCACTATTCCAACATCGTTTCGTTATTGGTGAAATATCGTCATCTCCGCCTATTGATATATCACATTATAGTAATGCTATGTACTCTACAAAATAGAGTACAAAGGCGAACTAGTCGCACGTCTCTAGGTCCTATTGAAAAATATATACGAGTATTTTCCGTTATATAATTTTTCACCATTTCGTCTTCTTTTTTCGCCCAAATATCCGTAGCATAGCGTAGCAAAGAAAAAGGTCATTCATCGTTAAATGCACAATTTGTGTGACTGGTAACGATATATGTACCTACCTACACATAAAATTCAACCAAATGCCAAATGTTTTAATTTATAGACGATCGAGCCTTCGTGGAGGTGTTTTACAAAGTGTTACTCGGTTTGATGAATGAATAAAAGATGGTAACTGATCCGTAACCTAAATATTAAGAGTCTTTATTAAATTTACGCTTTATTATCCTTTCATGTGGAGTTAATTAACTTAAACGGATGTAAAGCTGTACCAAAATATACGTATTATGAACTGATACCCAGAACTGATAATTTCATTATCGAAAATGAGTTGAGCAGTCTGCTGCATCTGCGTTTGTAGGTACCAGCTACTTACTCTGTGGTGTGCTCGGGCATTTCATTTCAACAAGTTCAATGGAATGGAATATAAGAGGAAATTTTCTCGCATAAAATCAGCATATTCGAGTTGCTCGAGTTGTTTTCGGCTTTTGGTGATTGACGGTTTATGGCGGCAGCCATCGAGGGTCACTTTTTCTCGAATGTCTGAGACGTGGGTGTTGGGAAAAAAGAAGGAGGTGAAGGTGGAAGGCGTCGTGATATAACCGACATCCGACGCGACACGAAAAATTACGTATGAACAGAATGTATAAAAAATGAAATTAGTATAGATTGTGTGTGTACTGTGTAGTTTTCCATTGAATACCTATGGTAATATATTGAATGAAAGGAAAGCCGCAAAACATGCTTTTCATAAAGTCACCTAACCACTTCCGGTAATGAACCCCGCCGATGTCTTCGGATACTTCGTGCTTCCCTCGTCGCAATTTAAATATTACTCGCAGACTATGTAGGTATGTACTACGTTACACCTTTCTTTATTAAAGTATAGGTAGGTGGTTGTTAAGTATGTACTATACCTTACAGACTTGAGGTACCTACATATATGCCAGAGGAGGAGGAAAGAACCGCAAAGATTGAGATTTTTCTCGCGTGAAGAGCTCGTTATTATAAAGTGCCGACGTTGAGTTAGCCATTTGATTTGATGGAGTACTCAAACATATCGATAGGTATTTGGTAAACACCTTGTCTGGGGTACCTACGTTCATGAACGCCGAGTATGTGTTCCTTTTACGCCTCAATAAAACGGGGGCGTTGATTCGGTATTGTTAGAATTCATTGAGAGCTCTTGTACATGGGGAGAGAAATCACCTGGAACCTTTTTCTTACAGCACAGACTTTTGGTCTGCCGTCACGGATTATCCTTAGATTTATTTTTGCCCCCACCCCGAATTCAGCCAGCTGGGCTCGATGTGTGCTTGTGCCAAATTAAAACTATTATTCGACGTGTTTTGTAACTGTAGTCTTTCTATCATACCTATACCTATACGTAATGAATGATTTTTTTCTTTTGCTTTTTTGCTGTTGTAGAAATTTTCAAATGCTTAAGTGGGCAGTCGGACAAAGAGTACCATCTTCAGCATCGTCAACGTGTTCCGATATTACTCCAAGTGTTGCTTGTTGCTCTTCTACCTTCAGACAGAACACATTCAAGTTACATTCGGCCGGTAGATCAGCCGTTCGGACTGCATATGTTCGAAATTTAAAAACCGCCGATAAAGAAAATAGAAAATGCAGGAGATCTTTGGTAAGTGCAATTAGTTTCTTAGCTGTTGGCTCATCATCGTGTTTTATTTGACTATGCGTAGACGCACGGTACGTGCACCTAGTTACCCATAATGAACAGGTGTAACACGTCGTCGTTGTCCTACTGTTTTATTGAGTCTCCCTCGTCGCCCTCCAGTATCCTGCTGAAAATCGCTATTAACTTTTTACTATTGGAATTTTCTTCCCGAGTTAATTAATATTGCCAACTCGGCGCGAGTTTAAATGTCAAATTATAAAGAACCGTACGTTGGGCTGTCCGTCTTTCGTTTTGAATTCGTATTGCTATAGGTACGTATGACTAGAACCTACTCCACTCGATTGAACATTAAAATACCACATGGGTGTTGAAATATGGGCCAACTGGAAGCTTTTGATCGGAAATTCGAAGGTGCGTAATTGAACAAAACGATGGCATTAGGCTCTTTTCACCTTCCCTTCACTTGAAATGATTGATTGAGTTGAACTGACAAAGGGAACCACTCGACTCAACTGTCACTAAACTGACCTAAACTCCAATGAGTAGGTAAACGGCGAGACCATAGACTCTCAGAACCAAGTCCACGTTTTCAAAAACTGAAGATCATTTTTAAATATGGTACTCTTGAAATTCCGTGAAAAATGAATAAGTGCGTATTTCAATATGAAGATTCATATCCATCTCAACACGGAATTTGCCCCATATCTAATGCTGAAAAATTTTTGAACCATGCAAAGCTAAATCGAAAGAGCGTGTAAAAATATATCACCGGGCAAAATTTCAAGTTCTAAACTTCATTTCTCGATTATTGGCGAATTTTTAACAATCAAAGAGCCAAAAATTTAAAAAAAAAATTAAAATTTTACCAAAGTGACCTAGCTGAAATTTTGTACGCACCTCATTTTTGACCTCCCGAATCGATTGGAAACGATTTTCAGTAGTTCTGGGGCATCTACAGTAGGTTTTTGAAATTTTTAATTTCCTTAAAATTTTACTCAGTAATATTGGTCAACATGCTGAGTCGATTGGAGTCGGTTTCAAGACGTTCTGGAGCCTCCAAGCATATTTTGAAAATTCCGTATTTTTAAAAAGTGGCTTACTTGACCGATTAAACAGCATTTTTCCAAAATTGGTTTCCGCAGTTTTAAAATCGTTGATCTTTCAAATATGGAATCAGCGGAGAAATAGGTACCTACACGATTTTGAACTCAAAAAAAAAATAAAATAAAATAAGGAAAAAAGTTTTGTAATCGATCAAGTAGATCAGTAAAAAGCACCAACCACGTTTATGCGTGTCAATAAATTTGATTTGTATACAGTTTCAAAGGCCATTTTTAAAAATCTGAAATTTCTGATATATGCTGGAGGCTCCAGACCGGCTTGAAACCACCTCCAACCGACTCAGAATATCCGAAAATACGTTTGAAAATACATTTCAGCTTTCTAGCTTCATTGAGTAGAATTCTGTAGAAATGCCAAATTTTAGAAATCTGCCGGAGGCTCCAGAACTGCTCAAAATGGTTCATAACTATTACCAATTGATTTGTGAGGCCGAAAATGGGATACATACCAAATTTAAGCCAATTTTCAGATCAATTTGCTGACATTTTGATTTTTTTCGCATGTTTACCTAAAATTTTAGGTATCTTTAAAAATTCACCAAAAATCGAATCTGACCCCACAACTAGAAAAAGTTATTTGGATCGGAAAAAGAAAAAAATCATCCAAAAATAAAGCATTAGGTCAAACAGGTGCTGAATTTTCATTTTTAGAGTTTTGACAAATTTTTAAACATTGGTTCAAATTTGGCCCATTTTTCTCGAAAACAAAAGATAAAAATTTGATCAAATTGAGGTAGATAACTAAAATTTGACTTACGCAGCATTTTTGACTTTTCAAGTCGATTAGACCTTGAAACTTTAATATTTACAAAACTTTTATGAATCATAAACTGTCTGATGTTGCATTTTTTTACACAATGTGTGAACCTTTCAATATGTACTTACACTTAGTACCCTAGGGCTAGGGCAGCAACATAGCACCTTACGAAGTCAATTTTCTTGGAGTGGTGAAAATGTCGCTTGGGCGGATTTTACCAAGCGAGGTCCAGCTGCTCTGAAGCCTTCATTGACCCATTCTCTCCAAAACCAAAAAAGTTTTCTAGAAGCTCCAGAACGACTCAAACTCGCCAACAATTAATTTAAGAAGTCGAAAATAGAGTATAAACCAAACTTCAGCTTCCTACCTAATTTGATTCAGCTTTTCAAGGAAATGGTACTTTGAAATTCAACCTCCCTCCTCTCTCTTCTCTTTCAATTCATATTACGTAATTTGTTGAATAATTTTCAGTGACCTCAGCTCAATATCTCATTTACGTTTATTTTGATTACAGGAAAAAGAAATGAAAACTGTATCAGGATCTTCACGTTCTCGAGACAGCATTTACATGCATCTAGATAACCTTCCGGCCGCTCTCCGGGATGTGAGTAATCATTGGTCACCGGGCTGTGAGAATATTCCGGAACGGGACAGAAATGTGATAAAAAAACGAAATGTACGGTTGAAGAAGAGTCCATGCAGAGTTAATTCACATAAAAGTAGCGCTCTGCAACCGTTAAATTCGACAAATGAAAATAAAAAACAAGTTTGCGAAAGGTAAGCAAAATTTTTTCAAATTCACCAATAATGAATCATCTCATTTTTTTCATTCATCTGCTTCTCATCTGAAATCAATAAAATCTACTTATTTAGGTAGTCTAATGTATGCAGTATGTGTCGATAAAAAAATACCGAGGTCGTTAACTTGGCGTTTTTTATATTTAATTCACCGATGGAGAATGGTGAAAGGGAGAGGGAGGGTTAAAAACTCATACAAGTATCAAAAAATATCTGTATATTATCGATTTTTTTTTTACAGCATACTTATTTATAGGCACCTAAGTGGGCATATCAAATTAAAGAGGAGTTATAAATTCCGTGTGTGCTTGGTTGGTTTTATTTTTTTTTAAAAATAAGTCGTAGCATATTATATATCTTCTTTTAGGTACACATCTATGTTCGTATAAGACATTTATATCAAATATCATGCCTATATGAAAACGCATCTCGTTAATAATTTTGAAGGCTGTTCATTTCTGAAAAAGGCAAAAAACACTAGCGTAAATGTTATTGCTTTCATGTTCATTTGGGAATTGTTTTTACGATAGCGTCGGCCTTTTTGCGGTCCTTTCGATGAAATTTTAAAATGTTTTAGATTTTGATCGTTGAGTGTTTGAGATAAAAAAATTTATTTCAAACAATATTTCAGTTTTTTGCGAATGTAATATCTGCAAATTTTATTTTATTCGCAATATTCGTGGAGGAAAATTTGAAAATTTTTTCATAATCTCCTTTCCCTCCCTTACCTCACCGCAGAAAAACTTCAATGAAATTATATTCAGCTCAATAAATATAATTTTTCATTTTTTTTTTGCAGCCAAGACGAATGTCACGTTACCACGAAAGAAGCTAAAGACCCCATAATCGGCGTATTGGGTAAAAAGAAGCAACCTTGTTCGAATAATCATGACGTAGACACGTTACCTACATCAACCAGTGACAGTCCAGTCGACCGATTACCAGATTGCGAGCGAAATAAAACCTCAATGTTGGTCGACAATGGACTCTACTTCACCATACAAACCTCGCCGCCGGACGAGCCGGACGAACTGTTCCATAAAGAATTACCAATACCTAATAATTTGAAGAAACCTAATTTTAAACTAATAGACGACTGTGATAATAATTTAAATTTCAAAGAGAATCATTTGCCGAAAACAAATGAAGCTTGTATCTGTGATATTGACGGTAACCGATGCGCTGTATCGTCGCTGACCAAAAGCCTATCGTGGCTCAGGCTGAATACGCGAACGGCCAAAGACCTGGCTAAACTAAATCTGCTGCATTTCGAACCAGAAGACGATAACGAGCGTTTCGACAGCAGTTTAGAAATAAGTAACCCGAATTCGGCTGTTTTGAGTGAAAATAGTTTTTCAATAGCTTCTGCGAGTCCGGCGGCTACCATTTCGAAAGCTTCGTTGAAACGTAAATTTACATCGAGTCGAGATACCAATTTGGAAGATCATCGAGAATGCGAAATCGCCGCCAACGAAGACGATTACGACGTCGCCGAGAAAATAAAATCTAAACGACGTTGCGTGATATTCAACGAGCAGTCGTTCCCGCTCAATACTCCGCCGTGTTCGGAAAAAAGTCACATTTCTTCGGGCGTTACTTCCATCGATTTAGATAAACCGTCGACACTGAAACGGCAAAAAGTCATCCGAAGGAAAAACACGAATAGAAAACGTGATTTTGTGACAGTACCGCAAACGATATACAATAAAAATTTAAAATCGTGGTTGACCCTGCCTAATGGTATACCTAGTCCGTTCGAAGTGAACGAAAAACAATTCAAGATTCTATCTTGTACTCCTATGACCACTCAAAACATATCGCCCTCCATTTGCGACGATACTTTAGAATTCAGCCTGATGAAAAAAGCTGTTTCAACTCCTAAACCTAACTTTGTTCTCGAGTTAACCGAAGACGTGTTTTTAAGCCCCGGAATTAGACCTTTGCTGGATTCGGTTTTGACGAACACGTCTTTAGAAAATAACCACACGGATTCGAAAAATGAAACCGACGATACTAACGATACTACGTGCGCTTTACTCACCGTATCCGAACAACAGACTTGGAATTCTCATCATATTTTACCAGATGCGGATCCACTCTCGTCCACTGATAACGATATCAATTGTTCCACCTCGAGTATGAGATCGAGTAATTCTTCAAAGATCAACGACGATCAAGATGTTTTCTCTAGTATTGGTAAGTGTGCTCGACTACCGACATATTTATGGTTTTATTACTTCCGTTTTGTTACCTACTACGACCTGGATTTAAACCAAACGTAGTCCAAAATTGACGATAGGTATTCTGGGCATGTGTAGTGTGTGTACCTATGGCGGTTCTCGTGTGAAAAGTAACATCATTGCGGGGTACCTATTCATCAAATAAGCCGAGTACTATTGTAAAATATCTTTTGAACGATCCAAATAACGCTATTTTTGTGGTTAAAATGTGTGGTAAATACTGCGGGTGTAGCGAGTACTAGATTGAATTATTTTGCGTATTGAATAAAACACAATGTCGCAGTATGATGCAAAGGTACCTCTACGACTCGCAGTTTATAGCTTTGGGATGAAGTGGAACATATTTCTATGGGTACCCAAGTAGGTATTTGCTAATGGTTTATGAAAAACGAATTACACTACCAAAAAATTTTATTCATGCGTCTTGCCTTATTCTTACTCTATAGTTTTATTTCAGGATACCTATACCTTAAAATAATGCTCGGTTTTAAAATTATTTTTGCAGTTTCATCGACACCGACTTTAGCATCCAGTCCTACAAGCACTTCAGAACGGCACCCTCGTTCCAGACGATGCTTATCGTTCATTTCGCCTCCAAATTCTAAAAGTTCAGCCAAACAGAATCGCTGCGAAACTGGCCAATTAGATTTACGTATTTACTTCAATAATGGACTTTTAACCGTGCATAGTGAGTACATGATTCATAATTTTACATGTATACCTACTCGAGACGACGTTTTTTAAGTAGGTGCCTACTATACCTACCTATCTTACAGTATGAAATATTGGCTCCCTAAATGAAAAAGAGAAAGTTTAAGAAAACTTTTCAATCTCCTCCTTCCCTTCTAAAAAAAATTGAGCACGTTATTCGCTTCATAAATTTTCAGGATAATTTTTATAAATATAGTTGTTGAAAGTCAAAACAGGCTAGTTTCAAGTATTATCCCTCCCTTACCTGAATACATAAATTATGAATTATCAAAATGAACAAACTTGAGATTTTTTTTTTAAATCATAAAAATTTCAATGAAATTTCAAATTTTACTCTTCATTTTTTTCTCGCTTGAAAAATTGTCATCCGGAAGGACTCCCTCTTCTCCTCCTATTCAACGACCCTACTTGAGTCTGACAATCCCATGCCCCTCGTAAAATATTATGATGAGCAGGTGAAATTCGTTAAATACGAGCGAAAAAATTCCTACTTTGATTCTGAAATCTGAACAAAATTCAAATTTTAAAAGGCTACAGCATATAAAAAGTTTCCAATCTTCGTTGCGCCTTCAACTTCAAATAAAGAAAAATTTGTTCGTGAGAAATTTTTTAGAAAATTTTGTTCTTTACAAGATGAGTTGATCAGATTTCACCCTTCTCGGATGTTTTTGAACCAAAACCGTTGCCCCTTTGAAAATAAGATATGCAATTTTTCCATCATGAAAATGTAATTTTTGCATTTGCATCGTTTACGTCGTGACATAAATTGCTCAGCTTGAACGTTGGTAACGCTGATGGGGTTATTAGACCCCCTCCCCACCATACCATCTTTTTAAAAACTTCTATGCGGTTCTTATTTTTTATTTCTTTGCATGAGAAGAGCAACTTATTTTCTAGTTGAATCTTGAATGAGATAAAATTTTGCAGCATGAGAATTATACCTATCATCATTGAATTGAACAACGAGGAGGAAGTGGATGGAGCTAGCGAGAAAGTATGAACATTATCGAAAACTGAAAAATTTATCAATTTATAATATCATTTTTATTCATTTCAAAATTTTTGATTTTCATAATTTTAGAGTGACCAAATTATGAAAAATTCATCGAAGAAATTTTTCACTCATGCAAAATTGAGGGGGAAAAGTTTTCTCTGCAAGGAAAATTTCAAATAATGGATTCATGGATGTTTTTTGCCCCAGTTCACTCAATTCTCAGAATTCCAAAAATTGTCTGATAATTGAAAATACAATCGAAAATTGAAAATGAAAATAGAATAAAACTGAAACTGAAATCGAAAAATCTGAACATTAAATTGAAAACTCTAAAAATTAAATTAAAATCTGAAAATACAAACGAGAACCCAGAAAATCAAATTGAAAATTGAAAACGAAATAGAAATTTTTGAAAATAGAACCGAATTAAAACTGTTGATAATGAGAAATTCGAAACTATAAAATTCTGGGTACCTATTAAATCTAAAGCATAAAATGAAATTGTAAACTTTAAAAATGAAACCGAAAATTTTAAAAAATAATTCAATTAAAAACTGAAATTAAAATCAAGAGCTTTGAATATGAAATCAAATATCTCCTTCCAAAAATGAAACACGAGACTCTGAAAATAAAGTCAAAGGCAGAGTAAAATGGAAAACTCTAAAAGTAGATTATAAAACACTGAAAATAAAGTGAAAATCTCAAAAAAATAATGTTTAAAAGCCGAAATCAAATTAACTTGAAAATTTTGGATGTTTGATTAAAAACTGAAAATGAAATCAAAAAAATGAAAGTGAAACTGGGAAAACTCTTGTGAATTAAAAACTGAAAATAGAACTGAAAATTCTAAAAATAAAATTCAAAATTGAAAACAAAATCAAAAATTGTAAACGTAAAGTGAAACTGAAAATTTTGAACATTTGTTAGGTACCCTACCTACTTACATACATTATATTAAAAACTGAAAATAAAACAGAAATTTCCAACGTTTTTAAAAGTCTATAATATTGTCAAGAAATTCATGAAAATTTTTTCTTTCACTGGAGTTTTAAAAAAATAAAATTGGGGGGGAGAGGTTTCAAAATTTGCATTAGATTCGTCACTTTTTTATTCTTTCAAAAGAGAAAATTTGAAAAAGAAAATCCGATGATATCTCTCGCTGCTTCACGCAGTTTTCAAATTTATGTAAATTTCCCAACACTACAAAATATGCAAATGGAATGAAAGAAACGATATAATCTTCTCGGCGGTATTTCATCTTAAAGCTATACTCGAATCCGGTCTTACTTCCGGCGACGAGTACAAAATTGAATACTTAAACCGATAATAAAATCTTAACCGATAAAATTAATTAATTTTATTAATTATTATACCAAATGCACAATATGTAAATGTGCCTTGTCAAACTTGTCCTTGTACAGCATCGTTTGTTATTAATGAACTCAATATACCTACCTATATGTAAAATATTACACCATATAGGCAGGTACACAATGTTTTATCGTATGCAAAAATATTGGAATTTTTTCCAATACCATTATTTTAATCTTCGAAATAAATTTCTACAGGCACAGGCATTTTTTTATGCACAGAAGAGAGAATGAACTTCTCCAATATGAATGATGTAATTCATCATCGATTTTTTTTCGCACATTTACTGATATTACAGAGATTTCAAGGTTAAAATGGGTAATGCTGAACAAAAGATGTATTTTAATAATACGGAGTGCGAGAGAGAAAGAGAGAAGAACGTTCTAGATTTCAAGTTTATTGCTCTTGCAAAACGTACTATAAGAGACGGACGCTTATACATACAACTTTCTTTTGAAATTAGCATAAAACCTTGCGAAACATACGTCGAATAAAATACTATTATAATACATTTCATACATAAGAATACGCGAGAATGTCATTTACATTTTTTTTTTTTACTTTGAAAAAAGTACTACCAACTGTATAGGTACCTCTACAACCTATCTATCTTATTTTTCTTTTTCTAATTTATTGTTCATTTTTTTTGCAGTTATTCGGGCCAGAAATTTAGTAAGAAGCTCCGGGGAATTACCTTGTAACGCTTATGTTAAAGTAAGTACATTTACTCCCTTGAGAGTGAAAAAATCGTTTTATTTTTCGCTCCGTAGTGGCGCGATATTAAATTTTTAAAGAAGCCTTATTGAAATATTTACGACAAATGTTTTCGCGTAACAGGTCAATTTGGTACCGCAAGGATGTGTGAAAACGTTCCACCGAACATGCGTTCGAAAAAATTCATGTAATCCGAAATTCGACCACAAGTTTTCGATGGAAATCATGGAGAATGATTTGAATAAGAGGGTGTTAATTTCAGCTTGGCATCGTGATCGTGGTAAACAGTAAGTATCATCGGTTACGGATTACCTTCTAAATACTTTAATGGCCCCCAAATGCCTATGCAGGCAAAGATGGTAAAAAAACACAAACTTCCGTTCGATTCGATTCGAATTAAATATACAAAGATGTGTACTATTTGGAAGAACGGATACTACACAGTGAACCCCTTCTTTTTTTTTGCCCATTTCCGCGTCATTACTCGCGTATTTTTTTATCACCTCGAGTAGGGGAGAAAAAAATAGGCTAAAAATGATTTCTTTCAAGATTAAGTAGATATAATAACGAGGGATATACTCGGGTCCAGAGAGCTTGCAGCGAGAATAGCTATGTATATTCGAGTATTAGGAAATTGGATCAATGATGGAAAGCGCGCGCAGCTCATTTATCGGAGTTTTCGTCCTGGGATATCTAACTCGCTACCCCGTTTGCAACATAAATAGTTGCAACGAAATTTTTAACGCCAACTGAAATCTCGAAATTTAGTTGTTCGCTCGTTTCTAAGCCTAAGTAATATTTTTCGAAATTAATTTCACACGTTTTTCGCGATTTGAGCTGAGTTTCGCGTCAAGTATCATTGCTTCGGTGGAAAGAATCATTCGAGTGAGTATTTTAACCAAATGCATTCGTATTTATAGTCTCTCGAAGGTGATAATTTCATTCTATTGCCAAAATTCTGCAAGTGTTGAGTAAACTGCACTTTTCCATAAATTGAATCGAGTATCTCAAATTGTCAACGTATCTTATCTACGTTTTTACCTACTCATGTTTTTAAAATCAATTTGGATTATATTTCTGTTTCAATTTTCTAATAATCTTAAGCTTTGAAAAAGTCAAAAACACAGTCAAAAGTGAAGACGAGCGAACGTGATATTTCAAATTTTGATTCTCCAAGTGGGGCTACTATTTGACCTATATTTTATCGATGCTATCCGTACCTATTCGAATTTTTTTCATTTCAAATGATTATTTGGAACAATCACCTTAGGGAATACACAGAGCAATAAAAGCAATTATAAAAATCAAATCATTTTGTCACGAAGTTTTATACGTTGAGTTACGTTCATGTTTTCATGCCGGGTGCTCGTTTAATGTTCGCTTTTAACGCATAATTTGTTTAATGGTTTGTATGAACTATCAATCCCTTGCGGTTAATTCACGTTCAAGGTGCATGCTATTTCAAGAGCAGGCTCGGTGTGTTTTTCCCAATTTTTTTGGTTGAATATAGGTAAATGGAGTGGTGTGTGAAAACGTGATGCATATTTGTAACACGTGTTGTGCATTTTGGCATAACATTAACCTGATATGAAATATTTTTGGCGAAAATTGAGCGTTTCGTTCAACTGCTCTGTACCTATTTATTTTCCTAGAACTTTAAATTAGGCTTAAATTATTCAATTCAAATTTTTGATAATTGTATTCATTGTCATAAAAAGCAATTCAAAAAAAAATCAGTTTTTTTAGGGGCTTAAATAAATCTGAAAACAGATCATGATTTTTCATGGAAAGGGGGAAAGGGGACAGTACTGTTGGTAAAATATTAATGATGGCATATGCTGAGAAATTTCTCATGAGGTACTTGGGTAATTTAGGAGGAGAAGGAGGAAATCCTGCAAAACTTCTTGTGATTTATTTAACAAAAAAAAAAAAAAAAAAAAAAAAAACGAATTGTGTACGATTGTGGATGTGTACAATAAATGTGTCGTATTCTTTTAAGCCTTACAAAAAAAAAAAAAAAAAAAAATAGAATAAGCAGACATATTTACATACGTACTTATTATTAATTTTATTAACCTATGAAAATTATTTTCATTCATTACTCTAAAATTCAACATTCTTTTTTCATTGTTTGTACCTATTGTTCTCCACAAAGAGCATTGCAATCATGATTTTTTTTTAATGTGGATTTGAAACTGAATGAAAATTTAATTTCAGCTTTAGAAGCTGGAAATTCATTTACGAGAAAAAATTGAAAATCATGAATTATCGTTGAAATTGAATGATTGACATTTTACTTTTACTGGCATATTTTTTAAACATCACAACAAAATGAATCATTAATTATAAAATAATTATGGTATTAACTGAGCTGATGAAATTGAATAAAGGCTGAGTATGAGCCCCTCGTACATAATAATTGTTATTGATCTTCAGCCCAAAAATATTCTCAGATTTTGGCAGAAATTCAATGTTATTTCTAATACTTATCGTTGAAATAATTTATTACCAAATTTGAAAGCATTTTTTCAAGGATCTTCCGTCGTCTCATCTTTAATGCCTGTATAAAAACATTCTTATTCATTTTAAGATTACCTAGGTATGTCAAAAGAATAAGGTAACATCCACATCTCTCGATTTTGACTCCGCTCCAATAAATGAAAAAATTGGAAAGTTACACTATTTTCACCCTTTTCCAGGAGTTTTTGTCCCTCTTAATTTTGTATATATAAAAAAATGTTTCTGCCACTGTCCCAAATTAGGTACAAATTTTCGAGTGTAAACCCTCCTTCTCCCACACTCTATAAAAAATATTTCTCATAGGTACTTTAAATAATTTGTAGCGGTGAAAAATGACCTCGGATTGACTCGCGAAGTAAAAATATTTATGCTTTGTCCAATTTGGTACCTATCAATTTTTAATTTTTTTCAACTTCAAAAACAAGGCTGCATCTAGAACTTTTATAATTTTCACCTTTTTGCGCCGTGATAATAGTAGTCGAATCTTTACTAAGGTACATTAAATAAAATCAATTACTTGTACTTTAAAGCAAATAAAAAAATAGTTAGGTACCTAAGCAAAAACACATAAACTGTATTTGCTCAATTCATAAAATTATTACGGGTATGCATATTTTGTTTGGGGTATAGTTTTACTATCGTCAGCATTTCTCGTAGGTAATAATACAATTCAAGATACATTAAACACGTCTTTCGAATTACTCCTCATTTGCATTCAAATATTAAATAAATATTTGCAATATCTACACTTAAATCTGCATAAAAATTTATAATCGAGCTTGAAAATATTACAACGGGCATAAAAGTAGAAAATTTTATTCATTTGCGATAAATATAAAAACAAAAACAAACGTCTCGTCGAGTAAAAATATTCTTCAAATGACAATATTAGTAATAGTATATTATGCAACTAGGGAGATAAAGTGCGTGATTACAAACGAGTGCTAAATACAACACGAGGCGTAGCCGAGTGTTGTATCTCACTCGTTTATGATCGCGTACTCTATCTTCCTAATTGAATAATATATTTTACATATAACATACATATGATACTTATCAGTACAACGTTGTTGTGAGGTGCAAAAATGACTGCCGCCTGCCGCAGATTGTGGGAATACCTACTAATACATACGTTTTGTTTTGAATTCAACTAAATTTTAATGAACATGTGAAGATAATTTTCAAAAGAGGTTTCATTTACCTAAACATTTATCGTGAATGTACATACGATTTTACTATCAAAACTCAACAATTCTAAAGTGAAATGTATTTTGTGACCGTATCGTTCACCATTGTCGAATATTCATTTTAAGTAATTCACGCACGTCAAAATTCACTAATTAAATCACAATTATTTACTACAATGGTCTGAAGTTCGATTCACCGATTCGGTTGCATCGAATATTCATTTTAAGTAATTCACGCACGTCAAAATTCACTAAATAAATCACAATTATTTACTACAATGGTCAGAAGTTCGATTCACCGATTCAGTTTGCAACCTCAAACCTGTAACATGTGGCTGTACCTAGTTGTTAAGCTGAACGGCCGACGCGACGTACGTACGGTCCGATAACGTGTTTACATTATACATGCTACGAAAGTAACGCGTTACCTACTCGCAGATAAATTATGTAGCCGAAATTATATAAGGAATACGAACGGAAGGGCGAGGCGGGAGGGGGAGGAGGATGGTTCTCCATTTTTGCTGAATTTTTTTTTGGGGTGTTGGGGCAACGCGTTCTTTCGTAGCAGTATAATGTAAACATAGCAGTGTTGCCAAATCGCAAAATTTTAGATTATCTCCCTAGGGAGTATCCAAAATTTAGATTACCTCCCGGATAGAGATTCATTCCTCTTCTTATTTACTCGCTCAGAATGTTCCAGTTTTTGCATCGAATAACAACGTTGTAATGATACGTATTATATGTATGTTATATGTAAAATAACGTTATTGTCGTGACGGAAAAGGGGCAAAAAAAAGACAAAAAGTATACGTACATACGTAAAGTAAAGCCTCTCGCTGTATCTTTTTAAACGAGATAACTGAAGCATTATGAAATTTGCAACGTTTTATGTGTACAGTATACAGTCAAAACGATATGCGACACAAAGAAAGGTACATGGTATGAGAAAATAGAAAAATTCAACGAATAGGGGTATTCGCGAAGAAAAAATATGTAATAGCACGCTTTGTGTATTATTCACTCGAGTAATCCATCTCAGCTTAGCTTAGGGTATTGCAATTATGAAAAATTGTCGTTTTGACCTGTTTTCTTTTTTCCTTTTACATTTATACGAATACTTACTTGGTGTAGTTTATACACCTTATTATCTGTGTTCAACGTTTTATGTCTGTAAAACTAAAACGTTGAACACGCGAATAAACAATTCTTTTTTTGGTGCTCGCGCTTTCGAAGATAACTGATGAAAGGCATTTATCGATAAAATGATAGTGATGGTTTTTTTTTTTTTTACTAATGTATAGGGTGATTGAGAAGGATAGATGATCATAAAATACTTGCTACTTGATTAGAATTTTTGTGTAATACATATCTAAATTGAAAAGAAGGAAGGAAAGGGGTACCTAAGGATACTTTTTTGTTTTCAAACACCGTGAAAGTAAGTGGGAATAAATAATATTAGCTGCCTTCAGTTGAGTAGGTAATTAGTGATTACTCGTTGAGTTATTCAGGATTAAAAATTATACAAAAATTTTAGAGGAGGAGGCTTTCTTCAATTTATTACAATCATACAGGATTAATGTATCTACTTTCTACCTATCTAATCAACGATTTACTTATTAAATAAAAAATTTCTTTTTTTAAATGGTCGTCTTATTTGTTTTGCTATTAAGTCTATTTTATTTAGGCAACTATACATATACCTGAGTACTAACATTGTTTTATTTTTTCTTACAGGAAAAGTGAATTCTTGGGTTGTATGTCATTTGCTGTAAAAAACGTTCTTAGAAAGGTAAGTTAACGCTTGTTTGGTTTTTATTATATGTATTGTAGATGTTGCCCATTTATTAGTCATTTTAATGCTATAAAAACTGCTATTACATTATTATTAAGGTTTGTTTCGCAAACACTTGCTTTTGCATTGAATCAATCTTCCGGTGCTTAGACATATTTCCCCCTTTCATTTCAAAATTACAAAAATTTAGTATCCAAAATAAAATAAAATTAGTAAATAAATAAATTTTTTTGAAATTTTTAAAAACAAGAAGTTACTAATTCGCAATTTTGAAGCCATAATTTGAAATAATTCAATTAATTTCGTTTATTTGACTAATGCAAAAGCACGAAGCCATGTTAATGTTTCGTGTAGTATCGTAAGTACCTGGATTTTGATGTTATTCACTTTTATGTGGCGCTGTTTCATTCAGTTTGTGTTGAATTCATTTTTAATTTCACGTGTTTTTTTTTCTTTCACAGGAGATTAATGGCAGTTACAAATTATTGTCTCAAAAGTCGAATAAATCATATGTTTCGCAATTTCAAGCCCAAGGTAAGTTATGATTCTTTAAAAAGTACATATCTGATTTATGGGTGTAAAATAGATGTACGAGTACATACCCAATGCATCTAGACCTACCCAGAGAATTTTTATTGAATTATTATTACAAAAAATTTTTAATATGTAATTACTTATCAGTGAAACAAGAAAAATATCCCTAATTTTAGTTTGTTTGTTCAATTTTAAAATTTTTCATCACTCATGTGATCATTGAAAGTGTTAGGATTCATGAAGGATTGCATGGTTGCTGGTATAGGTATTTTTGTAATAGGTCTCTATGCAATTATTGCTTTTCAAAGTTATATTTTTTCTATCAAAATTTATTTCATTATCTTTTTCGATACCCAAGTCATGATTTTCATGTGATTCTATTGCCTTTTTTGTTTATTCATCTTCCTTTCTTCTCAAATAACCTCTTGAATAAATGTTAATCTTTTTTTTTCAGTCGACGTAATGAGCAGTCAAACTGTTTCATATTCTCTCGAGAAAACGAGCAATGCTGAAATAGATAAATATTCAGGTAACACCAGTTCTAAATACCTACTCATTTTTTATAATACATTTTGCGAAAATATTCGTTCAATAATAATGTTTTATTGTGATGATTTAGGTAACGATAAATTAAAATCAATGACAGTAACGAAGAAGGATATGAATAAAGGTACGTATTTAATCCTCGTGAGATTAATTATAGATACATACGTATTTTTGGACCACGCGTCCGCAGATTGAATAATCTTACATTTATTTACTTCGCAGTCCACGAAGAATTCCTATTTCTTCAGCATTTAGAATTAGATCCAGCTCCTTCGAACAAAGACTCGTCCGATCCGAAGAAATCCGGCCGCACTCCATTTACAACTACTCATAAGTTAACTAGGCAATCTAGTAAAAGCTACGGATTTTCAATCGCTTGGACTCATCCCCCGAGGTATGAAACATCAAGTTAACAATTTTTTCCCGTGTATTTGTTCGATGATTACTGATGAAATTATTTTCATAACAGGATTGAAAGAGTCGAAGCTGATTTACCTGCCGATTTAGCGGGTTTGAAACCTGGTGACAATGTAATTTTTGTGAATAAAATAAACGTAGTTACGCTACCCGAAGAAAAAATCTTGGATATAATCAAGTACGTTGATGAACGTTGAAATTGAATACTTCACGAAGTAGTTTAGTGCATTCATTTAATCAACAATCTGCGATATTTTTTTTAGAAATTGTGGAAACCAACTGGTTTTGGAAATATATCGCAAGCCCCCGGTAGCCAATGGTAGTATTAATTTCGCCTCTCAACCGATCATTCATCAGTTACCGCCCAAAAAACAATCGTCGTTCAAAGTACGTGTGTCAGAAAATTCGTCGAATAATAAAATTGAAAGCCGCTCGACGACTGCGTATTCAACAGCTACCGCTGCTTCGACGGAAACTTCAAAAAGACGATTACAGTTACCACAAATTACCTTCTCATCTGAGGTTGGTTCTGGAGTAATTGTTTGAAGTACTTGTAGTATGGTATTGTTCATAATCCTTCATTTATAATGCTACCCGTGCTCATTTCATTTTTTGTATTTGCGACATTATTCGAATTCATTTGTAAATAGATAGTTTGCTTTTGAATCCAATTTTCATTATTTTTTTTCATTTTTTCATTTCTACGATTCATTATAGAACTCGCGTTTGCTTATAATGACAAACTTTCTTGTATTTAGTGTAATTTTTATCCTTTTTAGGAATTTGTAGATTTTTTTTATCGTGTTCTATTTAAGCACTTTACAAAAATTTGTTATCGGATATTTTTTTACGAGTTTTTATGCATTTTTTATTTTATTATGATTTTTTTACTTTTTTAAAAAGTTTCGTGATTTGTTTTTATTTTCATTTATTCATCGATTTTATTGCATTTTCGTGTTTTATTATTTTTGTTCTTATTTTATTTATTGTGAGGTTAGCGTTGCTTGTGTATATTGTTGATTTTTAATTATAATTTGTTCGTATTTAGTTTGGCCGTTATTTTTTTATATTTATTTTATTCGTTTATGATTTTTTTTTTTTTTTTTTTTTGGTTCTCGTCGGCATTTTTATTTAGCTTCATTCTTATAGAGCTTTTTGATATTCAAAGGGTATTCCCGGTTAAGATAGGTGAAATGGCCCTGTTCTCAGATTTGGAAAATCATGATGGATTATTGTTGGGTACCTCCAATAAAAATTTTCGAGCGGAATTTCCGCCCCCCAACCCACCCCCCTTGGTCAGTATAGCCAAAAAACGCGTTTTTTGCGCGAAAAATTCGGTATCCATGAGTGGTGAGGATAAAATTCTGGTACCACGCGGAATGTGTAGGGAAAGCCTGGGCCTTTCAACACGATTTTTTTCAAAATTTTTTATCGTAGTGGTGGGGGTAAAATTGACAAAAGAAAACTTTGAAGCGCCACAGCTCCGAACTGAAGGGTACTACACAAAAACTGTTTTCGCCAAAATGTGTCTTTTTACTAGTACTTTCTTCCTACTGATCCATGAAATTGAAATTTTGTCTGCAAAAGGCTCCTATTTGCAAAAAACTCTGAAAAATACGCGTTTTTCGCGTTTTTTTGCAAAATTATGCGAAATATGCGAAACATGTATAGAACAAAACATGTTGAGCGTCAAATTTTACCCCAGAAAACGTGTTCAGAAGGTTGTCAAAACGCTCATCTACTGAGCTAAGCGGGCGCACACATCACATCTTTACAGCAAAGTCATGAGATGAGGTCCATGGCACCTCACTGTGCGCTATCTGATAAAGTGATAATTGTCACGTTGGTGATGTCGCTACATAGTATGAGGCGAAAAATCGCTACTGCAAACTTGTCAAAAAATCCTGCTTTTGCTAAAATTATCAAAAAAGTCACATTTTTGTATAAATTATAAAAAAATTCTAACTTCTGTCGAAATTATCAAAAAATTACTATTTTTGGTCATAATTGTTGAAAACACATTTTCTTCTGAATAAAGTTAAGTATCAAAATCCTAATATTTTTTGTAAAAATGAGCAAAAAAACCTGTTGTTGTCCAAAATTTCAAAAATTCCAATTTTTTGCCATAATTATCAAAAAATCTTGACTTTTTGTAAAAATTGCCAAAAAAGCACATGTTTTATGCCAAAATATTCAAAAAGTCTTATCGCCAGAATAATTGTAAAAAAAGTCTCATTTTCGCCAAAATTGTGAAAAAAAACTAAGTAAAAAATCTCAACTTTTGTCAAAATTTCCAAAAAAGCCCAGTTTTTTGCCAAAATTGTTGAGAAAATACCTTTTTTTGACGTTATCAAGAAAGTCCTAATATTTTTTGCAGAAATGACCAAAAAACTTTGTTAGTAGCCAAAATTTCAAAATTTCCTTCATTTGCCAAAATGATCCTAAGAAGTACGTGTTACGTTTTTTGCCAGAATTGTCTGCAAAGTTCTGCTCTTGCCTAAATTTTAAAAAAGATCTCGTTTGCGTCAGAATCGTAAATATAAGTTCCTTTTTTGTCAAAATTATTAAAAAAAACTCTTAACTTTGTAAAAATTGCCAAAAGAAAATTCCTGCTTTTTGCCAAAATGTTCAAAAAATGTTGTTGCCTGAATTGGCAAGAATTCTTGATTTTCCAAAAATTATCCTTAAAAAATCCTGTTTTTGGCAAATCATTGTCAAAATTTAATTTTTTCTTAATAGTTATTTCAAAATAAATAGGTAAATTACATGCCTAGGTATCGGAAAAAAAACTTCTGATTTTAGCCAACATTTTCAAAACTACTGCTTTTTGTCAAAATTGTCTGCAAGTTCCACTTTTTTGACGAAATATTGTGGGCAAAAGGCCTTTTTCTGATGAATTATCCAAAAAAATCTATTTTATGCCAAAATGGTTAGTAAAATCTCGTGTTAGCCAAAATAGATTGAAGGTACGGTTTTTGAAAAAATTGTCAAAAAGTCCTAAGGTTTATCAGAATTTGTCTCAAAAGTGCTGCTTTTCCCATTTTTAAAATCAATACTTGTAATTTTATAAGTATTTTTTCTCTCGATTTCTTTTTCTATTCATTTTCTACAGTTCTCTTTAAAAATAGAAAAATTCTGACCCGAAAAAAATGTTCAATTATACATACTTGTAAATAAAATGATAGGTACCTATGTTTATCACATCAATCTATGGATAAGATACAAAACGTATACTTTTTTTTTACAGAATATGTAGTATGGGTAAAGGATCTTCAAAAATGCTAAAAAAAATTGATTTTTCAAACAATTTGTCCCTCATGATGGGTCAAGTTTTTGAATTTTGGTCAGATTTGTTGAACATGTATGTATGGTACCTATTGGATTTGAAAAAGATTTTGTTGAAATTTTTGAAAATTGAAATTGAAATCGAAATTTGTATTTTTTGCTTAGATGCTTACTGATTTCGAGTTGGATTTCTGAACAATTTTTGGGTAATTTGCCTATTCTTGGTAACTTTTTGTAAGTTTGACTTGCGATATTTTCATTTTGAAGAATTTTTTTGACCAAGCATTGTGGAAACGTGTTTAAAATGAGAAGACTGTGAAAATTATAACTGAATCGCTCTGACCTCAATTTGAATATTTTTGGTATCTTTTTATTCTGAGAGCTCATGATTACAATCTAAGCTAACTTCAGTAGATGAGCGTTTTGACAACCTTCTGAACACGTTTTCTGGGGTAAAATTCGACGCTCAACATGTTTTGTTCTATACATTTTTCGCATATTTCGCATAATTTTGCAAAAAAACGCGAAAAACGCGTATTTTTCAGAGTTTTTTGCAAATAGGAGCCTTTTGCAGACAAAATTTCAATTTCATGGATCAGTAGGAAGAAAGTACTAGTAAAAAGACACATTTTGGCGAAAACAGTTTTTGTGTAGTACCCTTCAGTTCGGAGCTGTGGCGCTTCAAAGTTTTCTTTTGTCAATTTTACCCCCACCACTACGATAAAAAATTTTGAAAAAAATCGTGTTGAAAGGCCCAGGCTTTCCCTACACATTCCGCGTGGTACCAGAATTTTATCCTCACCACTCATGGATACCGAATTTTTCGCGCAAAAAACGCGTTTTTTGGCTATACTGACCAAGGGGGGTGGGTTGGGGGGCGGAAATTCCGCTCGAAAATTTTTATTGGAGGTACCCAACAATAATCCATCATGATTTTCCAAATCTGAGAACAGGGCCATTTCACCTATCTTAACCAGGAATACCCTTTGTAGGTACTATGAGGGTATTTTGTACTTTTGATCGTCAAGTTCTTTACTGCAAACAGTCAACGAATTTATTTCTCCTTCTATCTCCTACCCTGTAAAAATTATTGATAACCCAAATTTTTAAAAATGATTTTCAAATTTAAAAAAGGAATGTGTTCATATTATTCCTAGATATCTTTAAAATCTTTGTTGAAGAAGCTGCATCGATTTGGCATTAGTAAATCTTTATTCATTCGATGATTTAAAATTTACCCAGATTACGAACCGAATTTGTGCATTCAAAATATTGAATTAATTTGCCCCTTCAAACCTGAAAAGCGACGAATACATTATAATTGCGCAATAATTGTTGCCGAATCAACAGGCGAAAGGCAATATGATGACAAATTTGGAAGATTTATTAAAAAAAAATTTTTCAGAAAAATACTTATTGTTTTTTTCAATAAAAGAGATATTGGTCTTACTAATGGGCGCCAGATTTGAACTTAGCGGGCCTCGAATTTTTCGAAAAACACCTTCATCTCGATTTTTATTGTAAACGCAATTACGCATCCCGGTAATTTGTGTTAATAAAATTGCCTAACCAGTTTGCCGTAAAAACGTATCTGCTGCAATTTTTAAAAAAAACTTCAGTCGGTAGACCCAGATTAAATATTGAGAAAAGGGGGTTTCGACACGGCGGATTCATTCTTATGGTCCAAATTTCACCATATCGTGCACTATTCTTTTGAAATTTGAGTTGTTAATACGTTTTCTAACAAATTCGTGCTAGCTAAACTCGAAAATGGCATTCAAACTCACTCAGTACCGATTAGGCGTTTTTGAAAAAATTGAATTTTCCTCTCAAATTTTTATTGTTCCTCACGATTTGGGCATTTTGTATGGAACTGCATAGCGTTACCTTAATGCCAAATCCGAGTATGTCCAAAATTTTCAATTTTTTGATTTTGGTATCACTGAAAAGCTGACGCTCAGCCGAATCTAGTGAAATAAATAATAAACCTTATAATTATTATGAAAATGTAAAAAAATTGAATTTAAATAAATTTTAAACATTGAGTATGTCCATTTAGAAGCTAAAAGCGAGTATGTCCATTGAGTATGTCCATTAAAAATAAAACCATCAATGATTGTGTTCCAGCTTGTTTATCATCTCGTACGCCAGACAACTGGTTTCATAGATCAGGGTAAATCAAAATATTCTAAACAGAATTCAATGAACTCATTGTGACTGCATGATAACAGTGATAACACAGTTGACCACCTTCCGTAATTTTGATCTTCGAGAGCTTTCAAACGGTTGAAGGAACAGCTTTCGATAAACAACCATTTTAAAGAGGATAAAATTACGAACATTTCGATACATTAAAATACCTATGTGTCCACTCAAAACGTTCAGTAATTTCAGTTTGAAGTTCAATACTTGCAGCTTGCAGCTCTTTTTCGCAACTTCAAACTTCGAAAACTTTTGAACGGTTGCATGTAGAGCTTTCGGTAACAGCTCATTTTCAAGAGGATGAAAATCCGAACATTTTGATGTATTAAAATACCTATGTGTCCACTGAAAATTTCGAGTATTTTTAGTTTAAAGATGACGTACGTAGTATGCAAAAATCAGTAAAATAGAAGTACTCATTAAATCGTTAATTTTACGCGAAATGATAAAAATTCAACACCAATCGAATAAGAATTTCATTGTCTTTAATTTAAGACTGCATAACAGTTCACCCATACCCGAAATTCATAAGAAATTTGGGACATACTCGGATTTCAATTCGTAACAACATGGACATATAGAATCAAAACCTGAGTATGTCCATCACTGCTTGAAAAACATTTAATTACACGTACTAAATTGAGAAATTTTACAAATGTAGCTCAGACAATCTCTTCATAAGAGATTGAGCTATCATACTTCAAAATTTTACTACTTCATATCCCCTCCATTTGTTTTTATCATCTTTCAAACTTTCAATTTCCTCTCCTGAAAAATTCACGTTCTTGGACATACTCGGATTTGGCATTAAGGTAACGATAGATGGAACCTATGGAAGCTCATGGGTGCCTCTATACGTATATTAGTTTGAAATAACTCGAATTAGGTACCTATACATATTTAGAATTCTAAAAAAAAAAAAAACTGTACCTCTTTAGTCCATTTTTCATAATTTAACCTATACTTTTATGAAATTCATCTAGGAAAAAGTCGATCCAGCAGAAAATTCTCGCCAATTTTACGTTTTCCAATTGCTAAAAAAAGAGCAACAATACGCTTTAAGTTTACAATTCGGCATTAGCAGATTTTTGCTGCCATTGGCCGAAAGAAGAGATGTAATGAGACCAAACGAACATCAAGTTCTTTTTCAAAACGTCCAAGAGGTAAAATTATTCAATTTACAAATACATCATCAAGACGTGTAGATCATTGGGAGAAAGTGCACATAAATCAATTACTTACTTAAATTTTTTGGCTTTATTATAGCTTCTTCGAATCACCGAAGATATATTAGAACGTACGTCGCAAGATGAAGGCGAAGGGTATGGTAAATGTATAGGAAAACTATACATGAAAAAGGTGAGTGCAATTGCAATTTTATATTTAAAAAAAAAAAGATGGAATTCAAAAAACGGAATTTTTATGCAAATACATTTTGTAATACAAATTCAAACATATTCTCTTACAGTTCCCAGCCATAAATGCGGCTTATCGAAAATATTGCTGTGGTTTGAAAAAAGCTGACTGTATTTTAGTTGAAAAAACGCGTTGTAGTGAATTTATGCGTTTAGTGACTGATCCACCGATACCTAAAAAAAGACCAGATTTAGTTTCATTCATACATAAACCATTGCAGGTACCTAAACATTCAAAATGAATAATTTTTTCATGCTTATACTTTTTTTAATAAAAAAATTTAAATTTCACTTTCAAGCACTATCGAGATATTTTGAAATCGTTGCAACTCATAGCAAATTGTAAAGAATCAAAAGAAATAGATCATCACATATTAACGAAATTAATATCCGAATTGCAGGTAAATTAAACTTTTTTAATGCATCACAAATCAACACCTACTTAGCGATAAATAATCATTCGTCAGAGTACGGTTATAATTTCAACTATGGATACGGATCCCTCATATGTTTTATTAATTTTTCGATTACCTACCTACAGGCTACTTATAGAGATATAACTGTGGAATCAGGATTGATGGATTGTAGCACTGAAGGAAGACCAATACTTTCATTGCAAGACTTAGAAAGCCGTTTAGTATTTACTCGATGCAAGGTTAGAACATTTTTGTGTTAATGTTTTTCAACTAACGTTCATATAACTAAAAATCATTTTTGTATTGTTATTGTAGCCATTCACGTTAAATATGCAAGGACGAAAATGGATTTTTGGTGGAGACTTGAGTCGAGTCGAAGGAAAATCTACGAGATCGTTTTGGACTTTATTGTTTTCAGATATTTTATTATTTACGAAAATTAATAGAGATCGAGTGGTCTTTGTTACCGAAGAACCGTTGCCTTTATCGACTGTAAATGAAACGCAATTTAATATTAAGAAAAGAGGTTTGTTCGAAACATTTGCTACGATAAGTAATTTTAGTCACTATAGCGTGCATTCAATTTGATGATCTGCAACCAAACTTACAGAGGTGTGAAAAGGTTTGTGTTCGAGCCAACGTCAATGAAGAAGGAAAAATGAATGAGTCAAAGTCACGAAGACATCCCAAACGTTTAAACTCTCCTTTAAAATGTTTCTTATTCGTTATTTTTTTCAGATACTGAATTCAGATTAATAATTGGACCGAACGTTCGAGGAAATATTAACCTGGCTTCGGGTAACAACAGTCCAGCTCAACAAGGTTGCGTACCCATGGTACATTTTCATAGTCCATTAGCTCGAAGATCACCACAAAATAAAGACGTACGCAGACGAACACTCGTATTTCGTGCTCCGTCTCCTGAACTGAAAGCTGTTTGGCAGAATCTCATACAACGTCAAATGTATGAACTATTAAAATTTTCAATTTTAAACAAGTTTATGAATGTCTACTTAAATTATGTACTTGTATTTTCAGAATCAAAATAAACACTACCGGACAAGGCATTACACCAGCCAGTAGTCCAATGGAATCACCAAATCAATACACCACAGCTGAATCATTGGGTACGATGGATACCAATTCGACCATTTACAAACGCCAGGTACATAATTCTAATTCACCTTCCTGAGATACGATTTTTCTAAATAGTAATAAGTGCTGCAGTCCAACTAGATTATAAACATTTTTTTTGTAATTTTCATTTCTCTTATAATTAATTTCCATTTTACAAAATACCCCACGAACACGAACCCTCCAATTTTATTTCTTAATCGAGTATGATAAATGAATGAAGGTCAATTACGTATACATAATTTATTCGTAGGTAGTATTTGTACATTTTTTGGAGGATGCTAAAATGGGTAGGTACAAGTTAAAGAAGAGTGGTCGATGATTCATTATGGCACTTTGTCTCCACAAAATAGAAAAAATTGTTTGTAAAGAAATTTTAAAATTGGTCTTCAACTTTTAATGACAGATCTTCGATTTCTTCAAGTTCACCAGAAGAACATCGTTTGTCTGAAAAAAATTTAAAGCGTTAAAATAACGTAAAGCATCGTGAACATTTTCGTCAACTACAGATTGCAGCACAATCCCTTGAAAAATTTAATTTTCTCATATCTCAAACTGACTGCCACTCAAACTTCTAAATTAGATAAATTTTAGAACAAAAATGGATGTGAAATGTGAGTTAACTCTTCAAAGAGAGAACGTTTAAGATGGCAAAGGCAAAAGTGTCGTTTCGATTGACGACCATCAACTTGTAACAGTTCCCAAGCTAATGTAAAAAATCAAATTTTTCTGACTCATAAACTGATTTGATTTTGGTTTTTATTAATTATAATTATCTTTCATTGGGTATTTCGAATAGGTACCTATTTAATTTTTTTAAATATTCTTTACCTATATAAACTCATTCCTTACCAACAGCCAACGCAAATCGTCCAAAAAAAATTTCAAAGCAAATTAGGTACTTATTCTAATTAAATGAAATCTTCAAATAGGTATTTGTAAAACAAACTAAACACATTTTCAACGTTTTCTTCTTTTTTTCTTATCTTCTCCCCCCCCCTCCCACGACACCATAAATACTAAAACGAGTTACCGAACGCATTCCTTTTTTTTCAACAAATATTTATAGTTGAATATATTATGATAGGTAGATAATTATAGACTATATATAAGTTAGGTAAGAAACTTTTGTACATAAAATTTTTACCCATTATTATAGCTGCAATATGCAAATAACTCATGTTACCTTATTTTAAACAACATACATCATCAGTATTCAGTATTTATATTTTAATCATATCATTTTAATTGAACTACTGTTTGTTATTTTTGGTTGTTGGTTGTTATATAATTTTAAAAATTTAAAGCACAATAATCGTCCAGGTAAATCAAAGTAACAAAATCGTGAAAACGAAAGCACAAAAATTGTACATATTGACTTACAGTGTCGTCTTCAAGCGAATGAGTAGGCAACTCATCTTACATACCTGTAGATATGTTTGCCTACCCTTAAAATTGAAGGGACAATTTTATGCTCACTAAAAAATTTCATCCATGAAAAAGGACGAATGAGATTGAAAAAAATCTCTTTCAACGTGTGAATCTGCCTTCCGTCATCACTTCAATTTTTGGAATAGGAAAATTTATTTATTTGACTACACACTTTCGCTCAAGATAGTTTTACCCACTCACTCGTTTGAAGAAGTCGAATGGAAAAGTACATAAGATATTATTTCGCATTTATGGATCTCTTTTTAAAGTAACGTAGCATGAAACTTCTCAAGAATATTTCAATTTCTACCTTAGGTTACAACTTACCTAAATTTTCTTAACAGTATTATAATTATTAGCGTATTACCTATGGTAAATTTTGGAAAATTGATCTCAATAATATGATGTAAATAATGCACAACTCGAGTCTCCTCACTCCTCGGTTATCATAACCGTAAGTATTATTTCTCTTATTATTCTTGAATCAATTTTGGAAATGCTACTTGCTAAGTTGTTATGCGGAAGCTTTAGCATTTTAATGCAATTTTTACTATTCTAAATTTGACATTCTAGTGACACATATTTCCAAATAGAATATAGATTTGAAATCTCTTATTTTCTCATCTCGACAAATCTTTATAATCAGTTCTAATTCTAAAGCACTATAGAGTATAGACACCTTACTAACACAACTTAGGTGCATATCTCAATATCAACTTTGTTTATAGATAGGTGCTTACCTACTCGTATACCCTTTTTTCAACATATCGATTTCGAAGATACATTTCAACGCGACATTTAGGCTTTCAAACTCCTAAAATCTACTTGTGCTGTACCTTTATTTACATATAATCACCCTTAATCTATCTAAAATATCTCCCAGTATCATCCAATGGGTAATATCAATTTACTATTTTAGATATCCTTAATTCTTTAGTAATTTCTTAGGCTCAAATTCTGTGATTACCAATCGCTGTTTTCTTGTACAATAATATCTAATTGTGTAATTCATTTGTTTTAATAATTATTATGATCATTTTACCAATCGTTATTTTTCTTGAATAAAATATCGTCTTTCGAATAAATCGTTCGTTTTTTGTTAGATTTAAATAGGTAGTTTAATCGTCATTGAATACAGGTTTTTTTAAGAGTAGATACCTTTCGTTAAATAGTAAGCATCACTTGCTGCATACGTGTACTGAGGTTTGCCTAATTATCAGAACCCTAGGACGAAAATTGGATCCTTCCCCGTTGAAAGTTTTTCCGATTACAGTGAGTGTTCCATATCGCTGTGCGGAAGGGTATTCTACTTTTACTCTGATAAAACCTGTATTCGTTCGTGCATTTATGAAGAAGAAAAAAAAGAAGAATATATTTTGGAAACTAGATACTAATATGCATATAAATTAGGTTACATAATTTTTAGAATCCATAAGCAACGATTTTCAATATTGAACATGATATTAGCATGCTTTTTGTTCAAATACTTAGTTGCTATAGAATGCATGGTTAAATTGATGTTATAGCTTTTCAAGCGATGATTGAAATAGATTGACTTACTATTAGTTGAAAAGTTCATTAACTAAATTCAAACCTAAAAAAAAGAATAGGCTCAAAACTCCAGATTTCATTATGCACGAAATGAGGTCATTATGAATCTGCGTATTATGTAATTATAGAAAAAACAGAACAATAACACTAATATAATAATTATGAGATTTGTTAAAGGAAAACAAACACATCTCGAGGCTTCATGATCGAACGTGGAAGCATGCCAGTTTTGTAATTCAAAAAGGTATGGCACACACGTCATCATTTTACAAAATTGTACACTCTGCTTCATTCCTTTTTAATAATGAAAACATTAGAATAATGTTTAATCGTTGTTTCTTTCAAATTTATAGAATAGCATGTTTTTTTCGTTAGTTGGTTTTATAGACTTTTAATTTCTTTCTTTTATTTTGGTGTGTTTGTTTTCCATTCTAGTTTAGAATACTTTTTAATTTTTTAAACAGAGTGTACAATCGTTTTTATTTCATAGGCACCTAGTATTAACCTACCGTATACGTATTGTGAAGTATACATTGGAATATTTTGTTATCTTTGTTTTCAGTGCGATGGTCCTATCAACGACTTCATCGAAAATAAATGCAAACAAATTGGTAAATCTACTGAAAAAGGTAGAGCGTATCATTTGGTGCAATGGATGAAGGGTGAATTCGATAAAGACTGCAATAATTCTCAGACTTGGTCGGAACCTGATATCGAAATTTGGTCCGAAGAAATGCTGAAAGAGAAAACCGAGAAACTCGATATAAATTTGAATTACGAAGATAACGTAAGCGCTGTTACTGAAATTGATCTCGTGTGTGAAGAATCGAGACATGTGAACGAAGAATCCAATTGTGTAAGTTACCAATCCACATAATGTTACTGAGTGTATAATGTTGTGTAATAATATATTTTTCCGTTAGACGAATGATAAAGTGTCACTATGTCAGAAATGTCACGAAACCTGTCTACCTTTGAGTCCAAAAAATGGAAGAGAAGAAAAACCCGCCATGAAAATAGACGCTTTCCTCGATTCGCAAAATAAGTGGGAGAATTTACCTATACCAACACTTCTGAGTCCAACCGAGCCATTTAATCCAATTCCAAATATTGCCATAACACCTCCAGATACACCCCATGCTCAATTTCTACATGTGACAAGCTATCGTTTTTGTCTTGCTAATGTAAGCTGATCAAAAAACTAAAGATTTTTAGACCAATTGAAAATTCTACGATATAAATTTTTTTCTAATTTTTTGCCCAGGAAAATAAAGAAAACGCTGATAACAATAATCATACGAAAAGCGAAGATGAAGATGACGACGATTCCAATTCCGAAGACACTTTACCTTATAAAAGCTTGCAAAGCAGATCAACCAGTTCCTTGAAACGTTTTGTGTCATTTACAAATTTAAACGCAATGGCTGATGAGGATGATTCAGATAAAGATGTCGAAGGCAACAACACAGATGTCAATGCGAATGATACCACCAATGATAACGTCGATAACACGACGGAAAATCCTCCTGCAATGAGTTGGGCCAACAGAGCAACTACTTTTGTTGCTCAAAAGATCGCAGCCTTCGAAAGAATAGGCGAAAATATGAATTCGTCGGTTTTTTTAGAAAGGTATAAATAGCCTGGCGGATCTTGAGGGATTTATTTTAATATGAGCGTGTTTTTCAGTTTGAAGTATTTACGTCCGTCTCGAGATTACGAATTAACATCTACTAGTCAAACATTAGCATTCGAAGAAGACTGTGAAAATTCTGGAGGTACTTCGGGAGATGAATTTTGGGGTACTCCGAATAGTGGAGGAGCTTCAGTTGCTTCGAATGAGGTTGGTGTTTCAGTTAAAATACCTATTATCTTACTCGTTGATCGAGTGGCACTAATGTGAAATGTTTGGAATTAGGGGGCAGCTCTGTCGCCATCTTCTTCTCACGATGATGAAGACGACGATAGTGAGAAACAAATCATGGAGGAAATGCTGCTGAATAGGACGACTGCGATGTTAGCTCAGCAACATAACATGACTCCGAGTAGAATGATGTCAAATAAAGCTAGATTAGAAACATTACCAGAGGACGAAGAAGAAAACATGACCAAGTCGTCGTCAATGTCGACTATATCTTCTCAAGCCACATCTGTCACTGCGAGCGAATGTACTATGAGCTGTCCTGTTACCACGCAAGTAAGAATTTTTCAAGACAGGCACTGATCTGGTGAAGTAGGGGAATTCTGGGCCATAAATGTGGACTGTATTTCGAAAAGTTAACAAAATTTGATCGAATAAATCTTTACCTAAATTGAAATTTAAGGAGCATTTTTTAATTTATAATATTTTTTCTGAAAATCTAAAGATATGTACCTACCTACTTACTTACAAAGTTCCTTCAATTTGTAAATTGAGCGAAAATTCATCTCATCAAATTTTATTCACTTTTCGACTCCCCTCCCCCTCAATCAAAAATTAATTTTAATTACCTTTTCCCCCTACATCATACATGGAATTTAATTCATGATACTTATACTTACAGAACACTCCCCCTCTCCCTCAAATACTTCACCGAATCTGCTCCCAATTTAAGTAAATTCGGACAACTCTTCAGTTTTCTCAATTTTCTCGACGATTTTCTGTTATTCAGCACGATGAGAAATCAAACACTTTGAATAATTCGTACTCATCCCACATCGGACAATCCAGCTCCGTTTTTAGCGAATTTACTATGAAGGGGAGTCAATCGATGGAGGAGTCGAATAATAACGAGTAGGTTTACTATTTGTCAAGCTGATTTCCGCCTAACCTTACCTTTTGCATTTTTACAAACCTTTCTCCGTTATAGAGTGGAAACAAAAATTCAAGTCAAAAACACACACATTAAAAAATCAAAATTAGTTAGATTTTTTAGCAGAGTTGCGCCCAATGAGGTAGGTAGTATTGATCAAAATGTAAACTTATACCTAATTGCATGCTATATTTTTTCGAATTCAACTTAAAACTCTTAACCGTTTTACGACAATTTGCAAAGATGATCGTTCTATTTTAAATTATAGGAAGATAAAAATGAGAATAAATTTTGGAGAAAATTACGAAGAAGACAAACAAACTAACTGTGATAAATTTAAGGTACCTAAATGATACTACTGGAATGTCTGAAATAAAATAGAAAAATTTTTCATTTACTCACTATGATTACTTTACTTATATTATGATAATGAATTTTAATGTAAATGTGTTTCACAGCAAACAAACCCAAAAAAAGACTGATAACATAGCAATGTACGAGTAATTCCCAAGCATTATAGTTCTTAAATTAACTGTCAGGAGTCTCATAGCTGATTGGAAGTTCGAGAGGAAGATTTATATGGCCATAAAAATTCGGCTAATTGAGAGCGAGTCGACAAATTTTTGAAATCGATTCCTTTTTGCTTGTGGATCTTTGTAAAAGTTACAGGAGATAAAGGTAGTGATGAGAAAATGGTAAAATGACCAGGAAGAGCATGAACTTCAGCTCTTGAGAAATGAGTTATGTATCGTAATTAGTCAGTATGTTAATAAATTTGCATACCCAGTTCGCCGTTATTTTGAATGAATGATTTTTTAGGCATGTTAATGACCGATAACGTCTTCGAGTTGGAGTTTAAGGTTTGCGAATTTGTTTGATATTCCTATTTGGCTCCCAATGAATTGACTTATTTTCTGAGATACAGTTGCAAGTTCCTCATTTTTTATTATGATTGAGACATACATTTTTTTTTTATGAACCTTTCTGTGAATTTTTCCAAGTGTAGTCAAGTATATCTATCTCAAACTTACTTACCTAAGTTTCATTTTCATGATGTGGCCAAGTCAAGAGTAATACCTAATCTAAAGTTGATATTTTCCATTAATTCAATGACAAACTGTATAGTCATTAAGCTCAATTTGTTGTATTTCTTTTTTATAACCTTATTGTTTTTGTTGATTGTTCAACAGCCTTATTAATAAAAGATGATACTGTTGATTCTTCTTTTTTGTGTTTTTTTTTTCAAGTCATAATACACGATGGAACTTGGATGAATCGAACTGGGAAAAGGATTACTCAAATAAAACCATATCAACTCAGAGGGTGTCTGCTTCTCTAGACCTCAAATTTCATAATGTTTCATTTGTGTTGCTCGAAAACTGAGGTACCTCGAAGTAAAAAAGCTGTTTTTCCTTCAGCATCGAGTTTCACATCAAGTTTGAGAAAGTAAATTATTAAAGAAGGACAAAGTTTTCCCGCTTGTAATCTTAATACCATCTGACCACTAACGATAAGTACGTAAGTACACAGATAGGCGCCTAGTTAGGTATCAATATTTGGAAGTTCAGTCGCTAAATGATACGAAAGTAATCAAGAAATTCATAAATTTTGTGGTAAATCGATCTGCCTCGATATTGATTGACTTCCTCATTTGATACTCTTCTTTCGTAACTTTTATCAATTCATCATACACGTCATAAAAACACATCAAGAGAAAACAAAGTAGCAATACTCAGTTACAACTCCCCAATTCAATATAGACAAAAAATGAAATCTTGTGCTGTGAATAAATTTTTGTTCATATTGTTAGCATTTAATAGAAAACTCAATCCTATTATTCTTGGTGAGTTTTATTATTCGTTAATAAAAAGGAACGCTATCAGAATAGATGCATAGTTCTTTTATTAATATTAGGTAGGTACCTATCTGAATCGTTTGTGTTTTTTCAGCTACTGCAGCACAAAATCATGACACGTTTTCATCTCTGTGTCAAGATCAAATGGTGAAACTCGGATCAAACATTTATCATTTGGATCGATTGACAGCATCGTTAAACTCGAATTATTTCGAGAAATTATTCACTTCCGACGATTTTAAGCAGAAAAATGATTCGATTTTAGAAATGGAATCGATAGAAAATGACGAAGTGTTTCCTATTATACTTGATTTAATTCATGAAAAAAAAATACCAATACCAGGTCCTGAATGAGGACAACTATTTTTCACTATTGAAGGCGATGAACTATTTTGGGATGGAAATAGATTTGGAAGGTTTTGATAAAATCATAGAAGGTGATTCGAAATTATGTTTGCCCCAGGATGCAAAAATATTCGAATTATACGATTTCATCAAGCAGAATAGAGGATTTGATTATTTATTGAATGGTCTTTTTAAACAATTGTCAAAACGATTGGATGTATTACAAAATATAAGTGAGAAAACGTCTTCGTCTGACAAACCACTGGACCACCTTGTTCATCTGATTAGGGAACTTGAGTGCCTGAATGAAAAGACAAGATGCCATGTCGTTTCATTGTGCGCTAAATTGCTAAAGCTCACTCCTAAAGTCTTCGGTAAGTACCTAGGAATTTGTAGTTCATTGTTTATTTGGACAAGTAGGATAAGCAAGTGTGGCTCTGTAATATCCTGCAACAATATGCTTATTATTTTCATCATTATTTTGATTACAGAAAATTCAAACTTCGACAGCTATTGTGAATGTGATTCAGATAACTGGAACGACGAAGAAAGGGAAAGATATACAACTGTAAACAGCCGTGACATTCGTCTGAAGTCGGATAAGTATCGAGAAAATGGTGATTTATGCGACTTCACGGTACGCATTAAGAATACTACATTTAAACTTCATAGGCGTATTTTAGAATCCGTTTCCGAATACTTTAAAGACATTTTCCGAGCCGAATACTCTGAAGCAATCGCAAAGCATAATGGAGCCTTGAAGTGTCCAAGAAAAGATAAGGAGTATATACTAAGCAATGAAATCAATCCATCAGTGTTTGAAGATATGCTTCGTTATCTCTATCAGCGTTACTGCCATTATTCGGCACTAAATGAGAAATGTTTATTTTATGAAACTGCGCAAGCTTTCATAATTTCCCATATTTTAAGAATTGATTCGATATCAAAAGCTTGTGAAACTCATTTGAAGAAATATCTTCAATACAAAAAATCCGAAGATGTGGGGCAAATATTGGATTTTACTCATGGAAGACCCGAGTGTGAAGATTTATATGTAATGTATGTGGTCAAAAATTTGAATGAAAGTTGGCCTAAAATCAACAACATGTCACAATTTTGTTCAGTTAATTGGACTTTACTAGAAAAAATATTGAACGCGCCGCATTTCCTTGAAGATGACCCAAATAAAATCGTTGAAATATGTTCAAAATGGGCAAGTTACGATGCTCGCAATCGATACCAATTTTTACCAAGAATCGCCCGAATTATAAATCCCTCCTGCGTGGTAAACAATGAAGAATATACCACAGATGTTGCAGAAGGTTTGAACAATCAGTCGCAACAGTTTGTTCAAACTGAATTATGGAAAATTCTGTCGTCGCTTCCTTATACCATTTGTTCAGAAAAAGTAGTGAAAAATACGTCCATAAAATTAGAAGAAATACCCGTGTTTATCGCTACGGAAACTGAACAATCTGCTGCCGTACTGAATTATGAGTTGGATGTGATTACATCGATGAATAATTCTGACTCTACATGCTCTTTTGAGTACCGAGATAGATCACATTTAACGAAAAAGCATACAATTTCCGCCACTCTGATTGGTGATAATTTATTCATGATTTATAACATTTTCGATCCTAGATTTCAAGTTTACAATTTTTTATTGAAAAAATGCTTCAGATTACATTTGAATCTCCCCGGTCTAAAAAACTTCTTCCTTATCAATCCTGATTATTATGTCTTGTTGAATTGTAATGACGAAATTTATGCTTTCTCAGAATTTGGCCGAGTAGGGAAGTATTCGATGCAATTTAATCGCTGGACAATACTTTCGAAACAAGAGTCATACTTGTACTACGAAGAAGACCTCCACTACACAAGTGACGGGAAAATGCTTTACAAAACGTATAAAGTATCAGAAAAAGGCCAATCTTCGAGTTATATTGTGGAGACATTCGATTTTGAGAAAAATTTATGGAGTCCATTGTCTGGGTTACCTTTGATAGAAACGAGTTCTCCAAACATATTTCAGCTAAGTATGGTCAGCGATCATAATTTCATTGTATCATCACCGTCAAATATTATCATATCTGACCGCAATTCTACGAGTAAAGAGTGGCACTGGAAACTTTACGAGATACCTCTGAGAGTGCGGAGGTATCAACTTAAACCACACATCGTCGCCCAATGTGAAGACAGACTGTTGCTACTGATGGCTGATGCATTGTACCGTTATTATCCTTCAAATGGAAGTTTCGAATTGAAGAAAAAATTCCCGGGACTGCCATACTATGATATTAGGGCTATTGATAGACATCTCGATGTTGGCTCAAAGAAGAGTGACGATTTTTTGTCCTAAAAAAAGCAATAAATGATTTACATGGGTGATTGACATTTTTTTTTCTTTTCAATTTCAACATAGGCCAAGGACTTTTGAATGTTATAAAAACAATAAAAAAATGTACACCTTCGTGGTTCTTATGTAAAACCTTTTGCAAGCAGTAGATAAGTGTAAGTAGGTACCTACAACATGTAACCTCCTACTCTATGTATCATCTACGTGATGTGTTCCCAGGTGGTAAAAGCAATAAATTTTGTCCAGTAGGTACCTAACTAAGTAACTCATATTGAGTATATGTAAGGTTATACATGTTTGCCTAACTTTCAGTCCACAGGAGCAGCAGTGGGTTCGTTAGAAAAAATCAGTTTCTCCAAAAATTTTAGTAGATAGGTAATTTTTTTCATATCGATTTTTTCAATTTTCTATTCTGAAATTAAATGGTGTTAACTGAAAGGGTTATTTATCTGGCATGTAGGCTACACTGTAAAGAAGTGCGAGCAAAATAGGTAAGTATAGGTAGGTATCTACTCGTATCAATAATTACTCGTAGAATGTTCAACGTTCAAATGGCGAGAAAGTTATAACGAAAATTAAATTTTGTTGTAAATGGCTTTGCCTTGATACGGATTAATTGACTTCCTCATTTGATAAGGCGTCTCAACTTGTGCACACAAACTCACATTTCATGTTACAAGAATACTATAGCGAAGAAAGCAACAGAGATCAGCCTGTTTCTAACTAACTGTAAGTTAAATTTCAACTAAAATAAAATGAAACCAAATACAGCGTTGAAAGTTTTTTTCGTGTTATTTGCATTTAATAAAAGACTAAATCCTCGCATTCTTGGTGAGTTTATGTTTGAAGGAGAGGCGTGAGCCAGGAAAACCCAACTTGATTAACTATTGTAAATTGTAAGCTTTTACCTCACAACTTTTTTAAAACCTTTGGTTTCATTTTCAGCTACAAAACAAATTCATGACACGTTCTCATTTCTGTGCCAAGATCAAATGGTTAAAATTGACTCGAACATATACCATTTGGATCGATTGAATTCATCACTGAAATCGGAGTATTTCGAGAAGTTATTCACCTCAGAAGATTTTAAACGGAAAAACGATCCAATTATAGAGGTACAGTCCCTCAGTAGTGAAGTATTTCCTACAATACTTGAAATAATTCACGGAAAAGAAATACAGGATATTTTAAACAAGGATAACTATCTTTCATTATTAAAGGAAATAAATCATTTCGGCATGAGAATAGATCTGCAAATTTTCAGTAGCTTGATCGACTGCGATTTAGAATCCTGTTTGCCCCAAGAGGCGAAAATATTCGAATTGTACGCTTTCATCATTCAGAATAGCCAGTTCGAGTATTTATCGAAGAGTGTTTTGAAGTACATGTCGAATCACTTGGACGCATTACAAAATCACGAAATACTTTCGTCTGACGTGCCGCTTGATCACCTTGTTCGATTAATTAAGAACTTTAAACATCCGAATGAAAACATAAGATATAACGTTGTTCAAATTTGTTCGGAATGGCTCAGTCACGATATGAAAAATAGACTTCCACACATGGCACAACTAATGAAAAAGACAAAATTATTGTATCGCGTTTCAGAAGAATTGTATTCGGATTTCAGCAAATGTTTACCTTCGTGCGATCTAGATAAGCAGGCAAGACGAAAAATGATTTCGACATGCTTTTTTGCAGTGATGGCCAGTGGTGGTAGACTTCACCCTACAACACCCGGTGAGTTTAGTTTATTCTACGTGAGCCAAAAAAAAAAAAACAAAAGTCGAACTCCGTCTCGTCATAAATTCATTTGCCTACTATATAGGTAGTATGTCTGAAATTCGCAGTGACAACCATTTAAAAAGTAGGCACGGTTCCAAAAATGCCTATTTCAAATGGGTGCCCAGTTACCCTTCTACAAGTACCTACTTGTATTTTATCAACTGAAAAATGTTTCGAGTTGTTATTTGTTATTGCCCATATTGTAATGTTAAGGCATTATAAGTAGGTATCATTATTTTAGGAATCACAACCTGATACTCACATTTCTTCAATATTTATCAATTGTACTTTTTATTTTATCTCATTTTTCAGAAACAGAGTATAACTACGACAGTTATGCGAGATATTCTTCAGAAGATTCAAATGATGATAGTGAAACAGAAACGGTGGTACACGAGAGATATGTAAATGACCGAAACGATTCTGTCAAGTTGAATGAATTCCGAAAGAATGGAGATTTATACGACATCACGGTTCGAGTTGGAGAAAAAACATATAAACTTCATCGGCGTGTTTTAGAATCAAAATCTAGCTATTTCAGAGACGTTTTCAGAGCAGAGTATTCTGACGCAATCGCTCAATCTGATGGAACACCGAAAACATGTCCAAGTAAAGATGAGGAATACCTAATCAATGATGAAATCGATCCATCAACGTTTGAAGACGTAATAAGTTCTCTATATGGGTATGAGAAGGTTCATGCAATATTTGAAAGATTTGAATACAAATGGGATAAAATTGTGAAATTTTTAAAAATCGCCCATTCTTTAAGACTCGATGAACTATTACAAGATTGTATACACAATTTGAAGAAGGAGCACCAAAGAGCCAATTCCCAACATGTTGAGCAGATTTTGAATTTTGTACATGAAAAGTCGGAATATGAAAATTTGTACGTTATTCATTTAAGCAAACATTTGGCAGAAAACTGGCCTAATATCCGCAACATGTCGCAATTTTGTTCAATTTCATTGCCTGTGCTAAAAAACATTCTGAATTCGTCACATTTCCGATTCGACGATCCGCATAAAATCTTGGACATTTGTTCGAAATGGACGTGTCATGATATGAAGGGTCGGTACCAATTTTTACCTCAAATTGCCCGAGTTATAAATCCTCTTTGTGTGGTAGAACATGACGAATATATAACTGATGTAGCAGATTTCAACACCTCACCAGAGAAGTTTGTTCGAGACGAATTATGGAAAATTCTGTCGTCACCGCCTCATATTACTTATTCGGATAAATACTTCAAAAATGCATCGAGGAAACTGGAAGAAATACCAGTGTTTATCTCAGTCATGAAGGAAAAAAATATAAATGTACTTAATACCGATCTAGATGTGATCACATCAATTAATCATTCTGAACCCATCTACTCAACGTGGAAGTCATTATCAACAGGACGGAACAATCCATTTTTGGCGACTCTTATCAACGATAATTTATTTATTCTTTCTAACTTTAACAATGATTTTAAATTTCTGGTATACAATTTTTTTCTGAAAACATGCATTCAACTGCGCTGCGATCTTCCTAGACCTACTTACCATACGAATTATCGTTTCTACACCCTTTTGAATTGCAATAACGAGATTTATAGTTGTTCAAATTACGGCCGAATAGCGAAATATTCGATGCAATTTGACCTCTGGACAACACTCATACAGCGGGATCTGCAGTCATACAAAAGAGATCTTCACTACACAAGTGATGGGAAAACGCTTTATAGGATGTATGAAATTCCAACAAAAGAAAGACCTTTCTTCAGTTACCAATACATTGTGGAGGAGTTTGATTTGAAAAATAATTCCTGGAATCGTGTGCCAGGTTCACCTTTGATAGAATATCTCTTCGATCCTATTCGTTTCGGTATGATTAATGATCATGATTTCATTATTTTCGCCGATGGGAAAATTGTTACATCCAACCGCGGTGTTACGGGCAATGAATGGCATTGGAGTTATCTTAAGATACCAAAGAAAGGTGTACTCAGCTTTGCGCAGTATGAAGATAAGCTGTTGGTATTGACCGAGTATAAATTTTACCGCTATTACCCCACCAACGAAAGTTTTGAATTCAAGAAAGCTATTCCAAAAGCCATATGTTATGGTAGTCATATTGTGACGATTGATAGACATTTATGATATGGAACTCGACACAATGAAGCAAATCAGTAGTTCTGTGTCCCTGTAAAAGTACGAGTATATTGCAAAAAAAAAACTGTAGGTAGGTATTTGATTTACGTATGATCATTTTTACGATTTTTATGCGCATTGTTGTCTTGCTGTATCTACCAATAAACCGTGACTAATCAAAATATTTACTTAGGTAGGTAATTGATTAATGATTATTTTACAAATTACACTACATGCATGAAATACCTATCTATATTTTTCGATTGACTTTCAACAGATTAGCCATTCATTGTGTTTGAAATCGAAAATTAAATATCGATTTTAAAATATTGCTTTATATTATGAAAAGATCGCCATTTTTGCCTAACATAAACAAACCACTATAAAACGTATAATTTTAAGTATGATCAATCATATCAAACCGAAAATCATAAATAAATCAATTTTTGGACTTCTAATCAATGGCATATCAATTATGACCGATTTTTGATCGGAGGTGGAGGGCAGTTCTAGATAAAAATCTAACAAATCTTGATTTATTGCTGAAAGTTGAAATGTTCATCAGCCGAATGATGAGAAAAGTAACACAATTATTAAGTTTATAGTACGCCCAAACGGCTCTGTTTTGATATTCTTAATGTAGGATAATCGACTTCCTCATTTGATAGCGTTTTTCAACTTGTATAAACTTTACGTTCATGTAGGGAGAAAAGCAACAAATATCGGCTGTTTTTAAGAATATCAGCAAAAAATAAAAAATAAAATGAAATCAAATATTGCGACGAATGTTTTGTTTGTATTGCTGGCATTTAATGGAAGATCGAATCCTAGCATTCTTGCAGGTGAGGCTGAGATTATGTATAGATATTATTATAGGTACCTATCTCATTACCTTTCATACTTAACGGTAAAAGATTCTTAAGCAAGGAGTGGAAAAGATTGAAAAAGATTGATTCGGGTCAGCAACTATGTAGTAGTTCTACCAACGCCATAACAGGTAGGTATCACATGCCTAAGGTATAAAAGGGACAAACAGGGAGAAACAAGTTGGTTAATTGGGCACATTAGCTTTCATTTTGTCTCGACTTTTTTAAACCATTTGGTATTTGGTTTTATTTTCAGCTACAGAACAAATTCATGACACGTTCTCATTTCTGTGTCAAGATCAAATGGTTAAAGTTGACTCGAACATATACCATTTGGATCGATTGAATTCATCGCTGAAATCGGAATATTTCGAGAAAGTATTCACTTCAGAGGATTTTAAGCAGAAAAATGATCCAATTTTAGAAATAAAGCCTCTCAATAGTGAAGAATTTCCTACAATACTTGATATAATTCATGGAAAAGAAGTATACGACGTCTTAAACAAGGATAACTACCTTTCATTATTAAAAGAATTAAATCATTTCGGCATGAGAATAGATCTGCAAATTTTCAGTAGCTTAATCGACCGCGATTTAGAATCCTGTTCGCCGCAGGAGGCCAAAATATTTGAATTGTACGCTTTCATTATTCAGAATAGCCAGTTTGAGTATTTATCAAGGAGTGTTTTGAAATACTTGTCGAATCACTCGGACGTATTACAAAATCACGAAATACTTTCGTCTAACGTGCCGTTCGATCACCTTGTTCGATTAATTAAGAATCTTAAACATGCGGATGAAAACACAAGATATAACGTATTTCAAATTTGTTCAGAATGGCTCTGTCATGATATGAAAAATAGACTTCCACACATGGCACAACTAGTGAAAAAAATTAAATTATTGTATCGCGTTTCAGAAGAAATGTATTCGGATTTCAGCAAATGTTTACCTTCGTGCGATCTAGATAAGCAGGCGAGACGAAAAATGATTTCGACATGTTTGTTTGCACAGGTTGCTAATGGTGGCAAACTTCACCCTACAACACCCGGTGAGTTTATTTTACATGAGTTTAAAAAAAGAAACTTTAAGTCGAACTCCTTTTCATCATACTCATTTGCGCGCTATGTATGAAAATCGCAATGATAACCATGACAAAAATACGATTTCAAAAATGCCTATTTGAAAATTGAAATGGATAGGGTATCCAGTTAACCTCCAAATACCTACATACGTATTTGCATTTTATCAACTGAAAGATGTTTCGAGTTGTTAATTGATGCTGGCCACAAAAAATTGGTATATCGTTATTTCCGCACTTCCATCTCTCCACCCGATAAGCAAAGATTTGGGTTCATACTCATATTTTCCACATACAAAAATATCCGAATCCAAGACCACTTTTAGAGTGGGAAGCTATGCTGTTGCAATTTATGAGTTTGAAAAATGAAATACCTACCACTTTCTTAAACCGTACCTAGTTACTCTGAACAGTGTGATCTGTCAGTTTTTTTCACATTTTTTAGGCAATTTTACACAAGTTTGGGATAGGTTTGCAATCGTATTTTTAGTAAGTCATGGAAAGCCCATGAGCACATGAAAAAAGTTCAACAACGTCCCTCACATCTTTTTTTCAAATCCCCTTCCAATTTCCCCCCCCCCCCAAAAAAAAACTCAAAGAAGGCCCACCCTAATACATAGGTACAGGGCATCTAAAAAGACATCTCATGCGCCTGGGATCATGGTTAACTATGCAAACCTTGTTCATTAATTCACTTTTATCTTCAATCTCCATAGGTAACTGAATTTTTTGTAAGCATGATTTTTATTTTTTTGCAGAAGATTGTTATAACTACGACAGTTATGCTAGATATTCCCCAGACGATTCAAGTGACGAAAGTGAAACTGAAACTATGGTGCACGAGAGATATGTAAATGACCGAAACGATTCTGTCAAACTGAATGAATTCCGAAAAAATGGAGATTTGTACGACATCACGGTTCGAGTTGGAGAAAAAACATATAAACTTCATCGTCACGTTTTAGAATTAAAATCAGGTTACTTCAGAGACATTTTTCAGGCTGAGTATGCAGAGGCAATCACTCAGTGCGGTGGAACTCCGGTGACGTGTCCAAGTAAAGATAAGGAGTATTTACTCAGTGATGAAATAGATCCATCAACGTTTGAAGACGTAATAAGTTATTTATACGGGTATGAGAATCTTAATGCAATATTCAAAAGATTTGAATACAAATGGGATAAAATTGCAAAATTTTTAAAAATCGTCCATTCTTTAAGACTCGATGAATTATTACAAGATTGTATACGCAATTTGAAGAAGGATCACCAAAGAGCCAATTCGCAAGATGTTGAGCAGATTTTGAATTTTGTACATGAGAAATCGGAATATGAAAATTTGTACGTTATTCATTTAAGCAAACATTTGAAAGCAACCTGGCCGAACATCCACAACATGCCGCAATTTTGTTCTATTTCGTTGTCCGTGTTGAAAAAAATGCTAAATTCATCATATTTCCGATTCGACGATCCGCATAAAATCTTGGACATTTGTTCGAAATGGACGTGTCATGACGTCAAGGGCCGGTACCAATTTTTACCTCAAATCGCCGGAGTTATAAATCCTCTTTGTGTGGTAGAAGATGACGAATATAGAGCTGACGCTGTAGCAGAATTCAACCCTTCACCGGAGAGGTTTGTTCGAGATAAATTATGGAAAATTCTGTCGTCACTTCCTTACACTATTTATTCGGGAAAAAACTTCAAAAATATGTCCAAGAAGCTAGAGGAAATACCAACGTTTATCTCATTAACGGGGTATGAAATAAATGTTCTTAATGTCGATCTAAATGTGATCGTATCAATTAATGATTCTGAACCCATGCACTCATTATGGGGAATATCAGCACAAAGGAATGATCCACTATTGGCGACTCTTATTCACGATAATTTATTTATTCTTTACAGCTTCAACGATTCTATTAAATTTCAGGTTTACAATTTTTTTCTGAAAACATGCACTCAACTACGCTGCGATCTTCCTAGATCTCAGATGATTTTCTATCATTTCTACACCCTCTTGAATTGCAATAACAAGATTTATAGTTGCTCAAATCACGGTCGAATAGCACAATACTCAATGGAATTTGACCTCTGGACAACACTCATTAAGCATGATCCGCAGTCGTACAAAGCAAATCTTTACTACACAAGTGATGGGAAAACGCTTTATAGGATGTATGAAATTCCAGGAAAAGATAGGTACTCCTCCAGCTCCCAGTACGTTGTAGAGGAGTTTGATTTAAGAAAGAATTCCTGGAATCGTGTGACAGGTTCACCTTTGATGAATCTCATCCCAGATCCTACTATTTTCAGTATGATTAACGATCGTGATTTCATTATTTTCGCCTCTGGGGAAATTATTACATCCAACCGCGATTTTACAGGTAATAAATGGCGTTGGAGTTATCGCGAGGTACCAAAGAAAAGTGTTCTCTGCTTTGCGCAGTATGAAGATAGGCTGTTGGTATTAACTCACGAAGAAATTTACTGCTATTACCCCATCAACGGAAGTTTTGAATTCAAGACAGCTATTCCAAAAGCTATATATAGTTTTGGTACTCATATTGTGGCGATTGATAAACATTTATGATATGGATCTCGACACAATGAAGCAGATCAGCAGTTTTGTATCCCTATAAAAATATATGTTGCGAAAAAAAGATAGTTAAATTACGATTATTTTCCCGAATTTTATACAAATGCTGGATCTACTAATATAATCAATGCCAATATTTTATTGATTTCTTCACAAATAATATTACCTACTGCATGAAATGTACCTACTTTCCAATTAACTTTCAACAGATCAACCATCATTCATTGGGATCAAAATCGAAAATTAAACATCTATTTTTAAAATATCGCTTCATGAAAAGAAAACGTAATTTAAACTCACAGCAAGGATGAAACCAAACACTCACATCTTGATTTAGGCAAATGCTGAAAGTTAGAATATTCAACAGCCAAAATGATGAGAAAATTAACGAAATTTTTAAAGTTTACAGTACGCCTTAACGGATCTGTTTTGATTGGTAGGTTAATCGACTTCCTCATTTGATAGCGCTTTTCAACTTGAATAAACTTTCTGTTCATATACTTAGCAAGAGAAGCAATAAAGCTCGGTCTATTTTTGAGAATTTAGGCGAACAAAAAAATGAAATCAAATACTGCAATAGAAGTTTTTTTCATATTGCTGGCGTTTTATGGAAGATCTAATCTTTGTATTCTTGCAGGTAAGATTGAGATTATACATTATTATGGATACCTATACCTATCTAATCACCTTTCATCAAAGCAGGAGATTCTTAAGCAAAAAGTGCGAATGATTGATTGAGGCTAGCATAATATGTAGCTCTACCATCCTCATAACAGGTAGGTAGGTATTACATGCCTATGGTATGAACAACTTACAAGAGGGATGGACGTGACAGAGAGAAATAAATTGATTAACTAGGTACATCAACTTTCATTTTGTCTCGACTTTTTTTAAACCATTTGGTTTTATTTTCAGCTACAGAACAAACTCATGACACGTTCTCATTTCTGTGCCAAGATCAAATGGTTAAAATTGACTCGAACATATACCATTTGGATCGATTGAATTCATCGCTGAAATCGGAATATTTTGAGAAATTATTCACCTCCAAAGATTTTAAACGGAAAAATGATCCAATTGAGGTACAGCCCCTCAGTAGTGAAGTATTTCCTACAATACTTGAAATAATTCACGGAAAAGAAGTACAGGATGTTTTAAACAAGGATAACTATCTTTCATTATTGAAGGAATTAAATCATTTCGGCATGAAAATAGATCTGCAGATTTTCAGTAGCTTAATCGACTGTGATTTAGAATCCTGTTCGCCGCAGGAGGCGAAAATATTTGAATTGTACGCTTTCATTATTCAGAATAGCCAGTTCGAGTATTTATTGAACAGTGTTTTGAAATACTTGTCGAATCACTTGGACGCCCTACAAAATCACGAAATACTTTCGTCTAACGTGCCGCTTGATCACCTTGTTCAATTAATCAAGAACCTTAAACATGCGGATGAAAAAGCAAGGTATCGCGTTGTTCAAATTTGTTCAGAATGGCTCTGTCACGATATGAAAAATAGACTTCCACACATGGCAAAATTAGTGAAAAAGACTAAATTATTACACCGTGATTCAGAAGAAATGTATTCAGATTTCAGCAAATGTTTACCTTCATGCGATGTAGATAAGGAGACTAGACATAAAGTGATTTCGACATGTTTTTTTGCACAGGTGGCCAATGGTGGAAAACTTCACCTACTTCACCCAACAACACTCGGTGAGTTTATTTTACGTGAGTTGAAAAAAAATTAAAGTCGAACTCCTTTTCGTCATACTCATTTGCGCGCTATGTATGAAAATCGCTATGATAACCGTGACAAAAATACGATTTTAAACATGCCTTTTTGAAACATGTAGGTACCTAGGAAGTAAGTATCCAGTTAATCTCCTTCAAGCAGCTATTTGTATTTTATGCACCGAAAAATGTTTAGAGTTTTTATTTGTTGCTCCTTAAAAAAGTTATAATTTTAGGTACCTATACCTATCATTTTTCGGAATAGCTTCCATCCCCTCACCCTTTAAGTAAATATTTCAGCTCATACTCATATTGCCCATATCCAAAAATATCCGAATCCAAGAATACTATTTAAGTAGAAGCTATGGTGTTGAAATTAAGATCAAAGTTTTTTTGGGTTAAAAAAATAGGATACCTAACACGTTTTTAAACTGAACACAGAACAGTGTGATCTATCAATATTTCTTTAATTTTTTTCTTGCCATTTTACACAAGTTTAGAACAGGTTTAAAATCGTATTTTTTTGTTAGTTATGGCAGAACCCATTGGAAAAGGGGGAAAATTCAATAACGTCCCACACAGTTTTTTTTCAAATCCCCCCCGCCCGCCTCAATTTATCAAAAGAAAGGTCAAAGAAGGTCCACCCTAACAGATAGGTACCTACCTCCCTAAAAATACATCCTATGCGCCGTGGGATTGTGGTAAACTACAAAGCGTGTTATTAATTTATTTCAATAAGGTAGCATATCATCGATCATCAATATTCATCACAATTGTAGGTTTTATTTTATTTTGCAGACTGTAACTACGACAGTTATGGGGGATATTCTCCAGAAGATTCAAATGATGAAAGTGAAACTGAAACTATGATACACGAGAGGTATGTAAACGATCGAAACGATTCTGTCAAGTTGAACAAATTCCGAAAGAATGGAGATTTGTACGACATCACAGTTCGAGTTGGAGAAAAAACATATAAACTTCATCGGCGTATTTTAGAATCAAAATCCGGCTATTTTAGAGACATTTTCCGATCAGAGTATTCTGACGCAATCGCTCAATGTGACGGAACTCCAAAGAATTGTCCAAGTATAGATAAGGAGTATTTACTCAGTGATGAAATCAATCCATCAACGTTTGAAGACGTGATAAGTTCTCTATATGGGTATGAGAATCTTATTGCAATATTTCAAAGATTTCTATACAAATGGGATAAAATTGCAAAATTTTTAAAAATCGCCCATTCTTTAAGACTCGACGAATTATTAAAAGATTGTATACGCAATTTGAAAAAGGAGCACCGCAGAGCCAGTTCGCAAGATGTTGAAAAGATTTTGAATTTTGCACATGAAAAGTCAGAATATGAAAATTTGTTCGTTATTCATTTTAGCAAACATTTGGCAGAAAACTGGCCTAATATCCGCAACAAGTCGCAATTTTGTTCCATTTCATTGCCTGTACTGAAGAAAATTCTGAATTCGTCGCATTTTCGATTCGACGATCCGCATAAAATCTTGGACATATGTTCGAAATGGACGTGTCATGATGTGAAGGGTCGGTACCAATTTTTACCTCAAATCGCTCGAGTTATAAATCCACTTTGTGTTGTAAAAGATGACGAATATACCACTGATGACTCGGTTAGAGATTTGAACACATCGCCGGAGAAGTTTGTTCGAGACGAATTATGGAAAATTCTATCGTCACTTTCTTACACTTTTTATTCGGATAAATACTACAAAAATGCATCGAGGAAACCGGAGGAAATGCCTGTGTTTATCTCACTAACAGGGGGAGAAATAAATATTCTTAATATCGATCTCGATGTGATCGCGTCAATTAACGATTCTAAACCCATGTACTCATTATGGGAAAAATCAACAGGATGGTATGACCCAGCTTTGGCAACTCTTATTCACGATAATTTATTTATTCTTTCCAACTGTGGTGATCCATTTAAATTTCTGGTTTACAATTTTTATCTGAAAACATTCATTCAGCTGCGCTGCGATCTTCCTAGATTTTCGAACTTTTTATTTCAGTATCATTACTACACCCTCTTGAATTGCAATAACGAGATTTATAGTTGTTCAATTGATGGTCGAATAGCAAAATATTCAATGCAATTTGACCTCTGGACGACACTCATACAGCACGATCCGCAGTCATACAAAGTAAATATTCACTACACAAGTGATGGGAAAACGCTTTATAGGATGTATGAAATTCCAGGAAAAGGCAGGTACACCTTCAGCTACCGGTACGTTGTAGAGGAGTTCGATTTGAGAAGAAATTCCTGGAGTCGTGTGCCAGGTTCACCACTGATTGAAAATATCTTCCCATCTCCTACTCGTTTCAGTATGATTAACGATCGCGATTTCATTATATTTGCCTATGAGAAAATTATTACATCCAACCGCGATGTTACGGGTAATGAATGGCATTGGAGTTATCGCGAGATACCAAACAAAAGTGTACTCTGCAGCTGTGTTCAGTATGAAGATAGGCAGTTGGTATTAATTGGTGATAAATTTTACCGCTATTACCCTTCCAACGGAAGTTTTGAATTCAAGGAAAGTATTCCGGAAGCTTCATCGTGTGATAGTCGTATTGTGGCGATTGATAAACACAGTTCCGAATTACCCATAAGGAGCTCTAGACCCTAGTCTTGGCGAAAAATTTTTCAAATCGCAAAGCGGTGCGAAAAATTTTAAAAATGACAATTGCATTAAACGCTTTTTGATACCGTGAGGTTCAAAATTCTAGTTTTAAATGACAAATTTTGAAACAGTTTGAAAAATTGTACATATGGTAATGTACCAATGTACGTAATTACCATGTATTCTTCCAAAAAATTACAAATTTGTAATTATTCAATTCAAAGCTAAAAATAAACTTTTGATTGAAGCAGTGGTGTGGCCAAGGGATCGAAGGGGCCCATTGCTTCTTCTTGCGAGCGAAAATTTAAAATGAAACATGCAAAAAACGGCGACGCTTTTTTTCGTTTTTTGGACTCATGTTTCCAAAACATTACCTTCATGTTTATAAAATAATCACACATCAACAAGGGTTTTTAGAATTTCATACCTAAAAATCTGGTTTTGCCCCCTCCTTGAGAAAATTATAACTACTCCACTAGAGTACCTAAAGCGGAAAACTTTGGATTATTATGATAATGGAAAATCTTACGTTTGGATTCAAAATTAACTACGAGTATGTAGGTAAGTATTATGCTCACAAAATTTTTCAAAAATGTTGATGATTTTTCAAAATCCCATTCTCTGAACCCTGATTAACATATGTCTAAAATATTGTAAAATGAAATTATCAAAAATTGTACAAGTACAAACTCCATTTTGAATTAAAAATTTGACGGCGGCGTCCTCACAAATCTTGATTTATTGCTGAAAGTTAGATGTTCAAGGGTCAAATGACGAGAAAATTAACGAAATTATTAAGCTTATAGTACGCCTAACCGGCTCTGTTTTGATATGTAGGATATCCGACTTCCTCATTTGATAGCGTTTATCAACTTGTATAAACTCACGTTCATGTAGGGAAAAAAGCCACAAAGCTCAGCCTTTTTTTGAAAATTTCAGCAAAAAAAAAATGAAATCAAATATTGCGACGAATGTTTTGTTCGTATTGCTGGCATTTAATGGAAAATCCAATCCTAGTATTCATGCAGGTGAGACTGATATTACATTATTACAGGTACCTATCTAATTACCTATCATTACAGTAAGGAGTGCAAAAGATTGATTCGAGGCAAAAACTATGCAGTAGTTCTGCCAACGTCATAACAAGTAATTAATAGTTATCACTTTGCCTAACATTGCCTAAGGTATGTACAAGGAGGATGGACAGAGAAAAATAAGTTGATTAACTAGGTACATCAGTTTTCATTTTGTCTTTTGTGTGAACTTTTTTAAACCGTTTGGTTTTATTTTCAGCTACAAAACAAATTTATGACACGTTCTCATTTCTATGCCAAGATCAAATGGTTAAAGTTGGCTCAAACATATACCATTTGGATCGATTGAATTCATCATTGAAATCGGAGTTTTTCGAGAAATTATTCACCTCCGAAGATTTTAAACGGAAAAATGATCCAATTTTAGAAATACAGCCCCTCAATAGTGAAGTATTCCCTGCAATACTTGAAATAATTCACGGAAAAGAAATACAGTATGTTATAAACAAGGATAACTATCTTTCATTATTGAAGGAATTAAATCATTTCGGCATGAGAATAGATCTGCAAATTTTTAGTAGCTTTATCGACTACGATTTAGAATCTTGTTCGCCTCAAGAGGCGAAAATATTCGAATTGTACACTTTCATTCTTCAGAATAGCCAGTTCGAGTATTTATCCAGGAGTGTTTTGAAATACTTGTCGAATCACTTGGATGCATTACAAAATCACGAAATACTTTCGTCTGAAGTGCCGGCCGATCACCTCGTTCAATTAATTGAAAACGTTAATCATCCGAATGAAAGCGCAAGATATCGGGTTGTTCAAATTTGCTCAGAATGGCTCTGTCACGATATGAAAAATAGACTTCCACACATGGCAGAACTAGTGAAAAAGACTAAATTATTACATCGTGACTCGGAAGAAATGTACTCGGATTTCAGCAAATGTTTACCTTCGTGCGACCTAGATAAGCAGGCGAGACGAAAAATGATTTCTACGTGTTTTTTTGCACTGGTGGCCAACGGTGGCAGATTTTACCCTACAACAACCAGTAAGTTTATTTTACCTACTTGAGTAACAAAATACTAGAGTCGAGGCCCTTCTCGTAATATTCATTCGCGCAATAGGTAGTAGGTATAGGTATATATGAAATTCGTATGTGATAACCATGACAAAAATACGATTCCAGATTTGTGCTTATAATGAAGTCAATTTATTTCAGATGAGACTCATCTGACCATTTTCACTCAAATTTTTAAATTTCATTGATTTTTTTCCATTTTCTTTCCCTAAATTTAGTAGTAAATTGAAAAAAATTCTAACACGAGAGAGTAATGGTGGAAGGGAAGGTTTCACTAACTTTAAAATTTCACTCCACAATATTCCACCTTCTTCGACTCCTTTTCCAGAACATTCTCTGTTAAAACAAAACGCATTTGCGGCAAACTGGATAGGCAACTCATTTCACATAATTTTTTAGGATTTTTCATTACGATGAATTATTAGATTCATTCCAAGTATTTAAATTCGAACAAAACATCAGGTTGAGTTCTTCAAATTTTGACTCGTTGTTTTTTTACGAGTTTTATATCTCTTTGATGTTATAGCGAAGTAGTAGTTGCCGCATTTGTTCTGCTTCCATCTCAACACGTCTTCCCTAACTTTTATAAAAATTAAAAAATCCTGAAAGGGCTAATCGATCGTTACTGATGTAAAAGCGTCAAGTTCGAAGCTCCTAATTTAATCCATAATTTTAACTTTTAAGATGAGAACTAAGAATTTGAAATGGCGAGTCAATGCTTACTAATTCAAGGTAGTTGAGTTTAAATACAAATTCCCTTTTGAGTTTTTTCAAAAAAAAAAAAAAAAAAATGATAATACACAATTGATCAATTACGAGTATATTCACTTTGGAAGTAAGAAATCTGTTTTCGACATTTTTTCACTTTTTAAAGTTAGGTATTTTATATCTATAGGTAAGTTTGGAATAGGTCCAATCATTATTTTTGTAAGTCATGCAAAACCCATGCAAAGGATGGAAAAAAATTAAAAAACGGTTTTGATACTTGCTCATCTGGGTATTGGATATAATATGCTCAATTATCACTAAAACAATTTTTTTTCGAAAAAACTCATTTTACTCGTATTAAATTTTAATTTGTAAATTTCAAAATTTGAAACATGGTAATAAGATGAAGGCCCAAAATTTTTCCCACAGTCATTTGCGCTACCCCACAACTTTTTTTCGAATTCCCTCTTCAATTTTCCCAAGAAAAAGTCAAAGGCGGCCTACCCTAATAAAGACCTACCTTTCAAATAGGGCACCTAAAGATACATCTCATGAGCGGTGGAATCGTAGGCATCCAAAAAGAAAATCTGCATCCGAATCCAGAGACATTGAACCTGCACCTCGTGAACTACGAGTATAAACCGTGTTCAATTAATTCATTTCAATAAGGTGGCATATCTTCGATCTTCGTAATTGTATTTTTTATTTTATTACAGAAGAGTATACCTCCGACAATTATAACGAATATCCTTCAGAAGATTCAAATGATGAAAGTGAAACTGAAAATGAGCAATACAATGGATATTGTGTAGCAAATGATCGAAATGACTGTGTCAAGTTGAATGAATTCCGAAAGAATGGAGATTTGTACGACATCACGGTTCGAGTTGGAGAAAAAACATGTAAACTTCATCGGCGTATTTTAGAATCAAAATCTGGATATTTTAGAGATATATTCCGAGCAGAGTATTCTGACGCAGTCGCTCAGTTTGATGAAACTCCTAAAACTTGTCCAAGCAAAGATGAGGAATACATAATCAGTGATGAAATCGATCCATCAACGTTTGAAGAGGTAATAAGCTCTCTATACGGGTATGAGAATCTTTATGCAATATTCAACAGATTTGAATACAAATGGGATAAAATTGTAAAATTTTTAAAAACCGCCCATTCTTTAAAACTCGGTGAATTATTACAAGATTGTGTACACAATTTGAACGAGGAGTACTGGAGAGCCAATTTGCAAGATGTTGAGCAGTTTTTGAATTTTGCCCATGGAAAACCAGAATATGACAATTTGTATGTTATTCATTTAAGCAAACATTTGACTAAAAACTGGCCTAATATCGGCAACATGTCGCAAATTGGTTACATTTCATTGCCTATGTTGAAGGAAATGCTGAATTCGTGGTATTTTCGACTCAACGATCCGCATAAAATCGTGGACATATGTTCGAAATGGACGTGTCATGATGTGAAGGGTCGATACCAATATTTACCTCAAATCGCCAGAGTTATAAATCCTCTTTGTGCGGTAGAAGATGACGAATATACAACTGACCCTGTAGCAGAATTCAACACTTCACCAGAGAAGTTTGTTCGAGACAAATTATGGAAAATTCTGTCGTCACTTTCTTACAATATTTATTCGGAAAAACACTTTAAAAATGCGTCGAGGAAACTGGAAGAAATTCCGGTGTTTATCTCAGTAGTACAGAGAGAAAATGAAATAGATGTACTTAATGCCGATCTAGATGTTATCACATCAATTAATGATTTTGGACGCATCCACTTATCTTGGAGAAGATCAGTAGGACAGGATAAACCACTTTCGGCAACTCTTATAAATGATATTTTATTTATTCTTTGCAACTTAGGAGATTCTTACAAGTTTATGGCTTACAATTTTTTTCTGAAAACGTGCATTCAACTGCGCAGCGATCTTCCTAGCCCTGGTTGGAGTGGGTACGTCCCTTACTACACCCTCTTGAATTGCAATAACGAAATTTATGGTTGCTCAATTTATGGCCAAATAGCAAAATATTCGATGCAATTTGACCTCTGGACGACACTCATAAAAGAGGATCCGCTGGTATATTCGTATATTGAAAATGTACATTACACAAGTGATGGGAAAACGCTTTATAGGATATATGGAATTGATCGGTACTATGTGCAGGGGATGGATTTTGCAAAGAATTCCTGGGATCATGTGCCAGGTTCGCCTTTAACAAAAAATTTCAACAGTGTTCCTATTCGTTTCAGTATGATAAACGATCGAGATTTCATTATACTTGCCTATGGGAAAATTATGACATCCAACCGCGATGTTACAGGTGAGGAATGGCATTGGAGTTATCGCGAGGTACCAAAGAAAACTGTACGCAGCATTGCGCCGTATGAAGATAAATTGCTGGTATTAACTAATGATGAATTTTACAGCTATTATCCCAACAACGGAAGTTTTGTATTCAAGAAGACAATCGCAACAGATTTGCTTCTTTATAGTACTCATCATATTGTGCCTATAGATAGACACGTACTTATCAGTGTTGGCACGCAGGTGAGAAATTCTTCATCATCGTGAAAATGTGCTTCACTAATCATTCCAACAGGTTTCTGTATATCAATTCACTCCCACACTGAATGTTCAGTTTTCCGATACCTATCTATTTATGTTATTGAATTTAGGTACCTACATGTCAATTAAAATCCATCAACGCAAACATTTTTTAATAGTTTTCTTTGAGAAAAATCCTATAGCATGAACACCTCACAAAGTAACCAAACTCGCAATTCTTTATTTATTATTAGGCTAGCAACTGAAAGTTTACACACTGTTAACCGGATCAACAGCCAAAAAAAAAATAAAACTAAGCAAAATCTACTCGTACAAGATGAGTACCTACCTTACTTAAAAACAAAGATGCAACGAAACACTATACAAAACAAATGATTTCAAGCGTGATCGATAATTATGAAATCGAAAATCCGAAATTAATTTTTTATATTTGGATTTTCGACCAATATTGATTTTTGATCGGGAGCCTAGCGTGAAAACCTCACGAATACTTGAAATTCTTCATTTACTACCAACTTCTGGACTCCTGGGAGAAACCTGATTGAATCATGGCTAAATTAAATTAGATCTGTTCAAACCTGATCAGATCAATCATTTTCCACTACGTTATTACATTCCATTTTCCTAATTTTCTATTTTGAAATCACATCATGAAAATGGTTAATCTATGTATCTAAGAAAACTAGGGTACTGTATAATGGGTATGATCGACGTCAGTCATTTTGGTTGTCTCACGTCGTTGTGTACGATGCATCGATAGTAAATGTGGTATAAGTGTGGGTGAGACTTACTCACACTTACACAACATCTACTATCGATGTATTGTACACAACGACGCGAGACAACCAAAATGGCTGACGTCGATCATACCCATTTACAGTACCCTAAGAAAACTAGAACGTTCAACGGTCAAATGATAAAAAAATGATAACAAAATTGAAAAGTTTATATTTGATTTGGTGTACTCGTATAAATCAATATGCTTTTCAACTTGTACATATAAATTCATGTATCATGTTGCAGCAGCAGGTACATATACTTAAACGAGAAAAGCAACAAAGCTCAGTCTGTTTAATTAATTTCAGCAAAAAAAAAAAATGAAACTAAATATAGGGGGGAAAGTTCTGTTTGTGTTGCTGATATTTAATGGAAGATCCAATCCTAGTATTCTTGGTGAGTTTAAATTATTATGCCCAAGAATCAAATTTTACCTATTTACATGCATACCAATTAATGTGTAGGTATTTTTGAGAAAAGAGGTGCGGATACATTATTCGAGCTAGTATGCAGCTCTGTAATATCAATCTCTTAACAGATTCAACCCCAGTGTGGAGTGAATGGAGCAGGGAGAAATGCAAATTGTATTAAATAAATCAACTTTCATCTCATGTCAACTTTCTTTAAATCTTTGGTTTCATTTTTAGCGACGAAACAAATTCATGACACCTTTTCGTATCTGTGCCAAGATCAAATGGTTAAAGTAGACTCGAACATATATCATATGGATAGATTGAATGCATCGTTGAAGTCGGAGTATTTCGAGAAATTATTCACCTCCGAAGATTTTAAACGGAAAAATGATCCAATTATAGAGGTACAGCCGCTCAACAGTGAAGTATTTCCTGCAATACTTGAAATAATTAATGGAAAAGAAATACGAGATGTTTTATTCAAGCCATATAACTGTTTTTCATTACTAAAGGAGATGAATCATTTCGGAATGAAAATAGATTTGCAATGTTTTAGTGATTGGATGCAATACTTTTTAAAAGACGCAGAAGTATGCGAACTGTACGCTTTCGTCACTCAGAATAACCAGCAATTTGGGTATTTATTGAAAAGTGTTTTGAAATGTTTATCAGATAACTTGCACGTATTACAAAATCACGAAATACTTTCGTCTGACATGCCACTCGATCACCTTATTCGAATAATTGAGAATATTCAATTCCCGAATGAAAACACAACACACTACGTCACTCAACTGTGTTCTAATTGGCTCTGTCACGACATGAAAAATAGACTTCCACGCATGGGACAGCTCGCGAGAAAGACTAAATCGTTATATCGTGGTTCAGAAGATATGTATACGTATTTCAGCAAATGTTTAACATCATGCAATCTAGATAAGCAGGCGAGACAAGAAATGATTTCGACATGTTTTTCTGCATTGGTGGCAAATGCTGGCTACCCTTATGATACAACACCTGGTGAGTTTATTTTATTCAAAAATTAACGTGGAGTCGCTCTTTTCTTCATGAAATTCGTTATGAAACGTAATCTTGACAAAAGTACGCTTTTATAAAAATGCTACCTAATTTGAAATGGGAATTTCGTTAGTTACCTACCCGATACCTATACAGGGTGTCCGAGGAGTGGTATGTAGTAAAAACTGTAGATTTGGATACAACCGGGTATGAATGAAAAGAAAAACATTAGATGGACAAGTTGCCCATCATCAAAATTTAAGGAACAACCGAACTTTGAAAAAAATTGATCAAAACTTATTTTTGACTTAGTACTTTGGAAAATGAACAAATTGTGTCATAATGAATTTTTGTCCAACTTTGAAATTCATAATGACAAAATTTGTTTATTTTCCAAAGCACTACCCATTCCCAAGAACAAAAATACGTTTTTCTCAATTTTTTTCTTTTAAAATATTTGTAGCCCCTTAAATTTAAATGATAGGCAACTTGTCCATCTAAGATTTTTATCAAGTCACATTCCGTTATATCCAAATCTGGTTTTGTGCCACCACTCCCCGGACACCGTGTATTCTTACTCACCAAATCCATGTATAGGTTGTATGTATTTCATCAGCTGAAAAAATGTTTCGAGTTGCTATTTGTTGCCTTGTTAGTCCCCATGAAAAATTTGAGTCCCTTAAACTTAAAGAGTGAAGCTCGGATCTCCAACGGATAGAAAAAATGTAGTTTCTGGTTTTCAAACGCCCATCTTACATTATGACTGCCCATACCTTGCATAAGAAACCACCTCTCTCCTCCCAAAAATGGGGATTACGAATTTCCTAGATACATCCAAGGTGATCCAAATTTAAGTAGACTTTCAACAATGAAGAAGGCGCTCGCTGTCAACATTCCTCCAACCCTTAACATACAGTATGACCCAAAATTCAAAGTGGTTTGTATTGGCGCAATGTATTCTACACACTAAGGCGACAAAAACGTGATATGAATGTTTTGAAACCGGTTTATTAATTTGCAACCAGTTAAAAAAAAATGCCCAAAAATTGTAGATAGAGAAAAAAGTTTGAAACAATAGTCGTAGAGCGTGAAAAATTACACAATTTTGTCTAATCACATTTTGAAACCGGTTCATTGGTTCGCATTTAGCAACCAGTTTTTGACAATCACCCAAAAGTTGGAGATAGAGAAAAAAGCTTGAAACAAAAGTTGTAGAGCGTGAAAAATTACACAATTTTGTCTAATCACATTTTGAAACCGGTTCATTGGTTCGCATTTAGCAACCAGTTTTTGACAATCACCCAAAAGTTGGAGATAGAGAAAAAAGCTTGAAACAAAAGTTGTAGAGCGGGAAAAAAACCTTTTTCGCTGATGGGATTTTAAAAACCGGTTCATTAATTTGCAGCAAGCCATCAAAAGTTACCTGGTTGCAAGTTAATCAGCAATTTTCAAAATCAGATCCCTGAAAATGGTTCAATTTTTCGCGATCTATAACTTTTGTTTCAAACTTTTTTATGTGTCTTCAATTTTTAGATGATAGTCAAAAACTGGTTGCTAAATGCAAACCAATGAACCGGTTTCAAATTGCGATTGAACAGAATTGTGAAATTTTTCATGCCTCACAACTTTTGTCTCAAGCTATTTTCTCCATTTCCAATTTTTAGGTAATTTTTGATAACTGGTTGCAAATTAATGAACCTGTTTCAAAATCCGATCAGCGAAAATGGTTCAATTTTTCACGCTCTACAACTTTTATTTCAATCTTTTTTCTCTATCTCCAACTTTTAGGTGATTGTCAAAAACTGGTTGCTAAATGCAAATCAATGAATCGGTTTCAAAATGTGATTAGACAAAATTGTGTAATTTTTCACGCTCTACGACTTTTGTTTCTCTATCTACAATTTTTGGGCATTTTTTGTTAACTGGTTGCAAATTAATAAACCGGTTTCAAAAAATTCATATCACGTTTTTGTCGCCTTAGTGTGTAGAATACACTGCGCCAATAAAAACCAGTTTGAATTTTTTAACCAAACCGGTTTTTCAGTTTGTGAACACCCTGTGCAAGGGTCTGAAATTTTCAAGATCGCTTTTGAAAGTCCTTATTTTTCCCTATTCAACTCCGCTTCATCCATCTCTCTAGCTCTTTCCACAAGCTACCGGGCATTACTTTTGTGTCATACTGTATAATTAAAAGATATTGTGATATTGTACGTAGGTACTTTAGGTATATCTTCGTCATTTCAGTATTCTTTTTTTACCTATATTTTACTTGTTATTTTTCCAAAACAGAGTACAGCTATGACAGCTGTGATAGATATTATTCTCGTGTCGATCCAAGAAGTGGAAGTGAAACAGAAACTGAGGAATACGAGAAATATGTAAATGATCGAAACGATTGTGACAAATTGAATGAATTCCGAAAAAATGGCGAGTTGTACGACATCACAGTGCGAGTTGGAGAAAAAACATATAAACTTCATCGACATGTTTTAGAATCAAAATCAGGTTACTTTAGAGACATTTTTCAGGCTGAGTATGCAGAGGCAACCACTCAATGCGGTGGAACTCCGACGACTTGTCCAAGTAAAGATAAGGAGTATTTACTCAGTGATGAAATAGATCCAACGACGTTTGAAGACGTATTAAATGGTTTATACGGGTATAATAAGGTTTATACGATATTTAAAAGATTTGAATACAAATGGTTTATGATCGCACAATTTTTAAAAATCACCCAAATGTTACAACTTCACGAATTATTGGATGACAGCATACGCGATTTGAATGAGGAGCATCAAATATGGAGTTCGCAAGATGATGAGCGGATTTTGAATTTTGCCCATGGAGTACCAGAATACGACGATTTGTATGCTCTTCATTTAAGCAAACATTTGGCAAAAAACTGGCCCAATATCCGCAACATGTCGCAATTTTGTACTATATCATGGCCTGTGTTGAAGAAAATGCTGAATTCATCGTATTTTCGATTCGACGATCCGCATAAAGTCTTGGACATTTGTTCGAAATGGACGTGTCACGATGTGAGAAGCCGGTACCGATTTTTACCTCAGATCGGCCGAATTATAAATCCTCTTTGTGTCGTAAAAGATGACGACTATACAACTTACGCCGTTGCAGATTTCAACACTTCGCCGGAGAAGTTTGTTCGAGACGAATTATGGAAAATTCTGTCGTCACCTCCTCACATTATTTCTTCGGAAAAATACTTCAAAAATACGTCGAGGAAACTGGAAGAAATACCAGTGTTTATCTCAGTCATGAAGGAAAAAAATATAAACGTACTTAATACCGATCTAGATGTGATCACATCAATTAATAATTGTGGACCTATCTACTCAGTTTGGAAGTCATCGTCAACAGGACAGAACGACCCATTTTTGGCAACTCTTATCAACGATAATTTATTTATTCTTTCCAACTATGGCGGTTCTTATAAGTTTATGGTTTACAATTTTTTTCTGAAAACATACATTCAACTGCACTGCGATCTACCTAGACCTAGTGTTTTTCTCCGACGGAATGGCCCTTTTTACACTTTATTGAATTGTAATAACGATGTTTATATTTGCTCAAATTATGGTCGAATAGCAAAATATTCGATGCAATTCGACCTCTGGACGACACTCATAAAGCAGGATCCACACTCGTATAAAGAAAATCTTCACTACACAAGTGATGGAAAAACGCTTTATAGGATTTATGTAATCCCGGGAACGCTCTACCAGTACGGTGTGGAGGAGTTGGATTTGACAAGATATTCCTGGAATCGTGTGCCAGGTTCACCGTTGACGACGTTGACAAAATATTTCTACCCAAATCCTACTTGTTTCAGCATGATTAACGATCGTGATTTCGTTATATTTGTAGATGATGATGTAATTACATCAAACCGAGATGTTACAGGTAAAGAATGGCATTGGAGTTATCACAAGATACCAAATACTAATAAACGAATATTCAGCTTTGCGCAGTATGAAGATAAGCTGTTGGTATTAACCAACGATGATTGTTACCGCTATTACGCCAACAACGGAAGTTTTGAATTCAAGAAAGCTATTCCAGAAGATTTACGTTTTGGTGGTCCTATTGTGACGATTGGTAGACATGTGCATGCCGACACAATTGAGGAGCTCATTGCAAAAGTAGCCCTTGTCACATGAACCTATGCAATCTCCAAAGCTCTCCCTTGAGCGTACCCAGTATCATGAATGTAAACTCTATAAAGCAATTCCTCTCAGGGCTACTCAGGGTAGACTAACTTGACGGTCATTTCATCATTACAACATGATCTCCGCAGTTGGCAATAGGTGCAATCGAGTAAAACGTGTCTAAAAGTTCATGTGACAAGGGCTACTTTTGCAATGAGCTCCTCAATTAAGCAGGTCAGCAACTCTGTGTCATTATAAAAGTACGCATATGTTGCGGGAAAAACTGTGGGTATTTGATTTGTGATATTTTTCCGATTTTTGTACGCATTGTTGTCTTGCTGGGCCAATAAACCATGATCAATGCAAATATTTATTTTAATTTATTTCTTTGCAAAATATACCACTGCATGATATACCTATAGGTTCACACGATCAACCATTCATCTTGATCAAAATCGAAAATTAAAAAAAAAACGATATTAAAATATCGCTTTATGAGAAGAATAAGAATGTAATTTTTATCGCCATTTTTGCCAAACAAAAACAAACACAGGACAATGATATGAAACGAAACAGTATAGTACCTATATAACAAATAATTTCTACCATTATCGTTCAATATCAACTCGAAAATCATAAATAAATCGATGTGTGGACTTCCAATCACTGGGAATTATCGATTAGGTATATGACCGATTTTCGATTGTAGTAGGTGGGAAGGCCAGTTCTAGATAAAAATCTCACAAATCTTGATTTAAGTATTCAGTATTGCTAAAAGTTGAAATGTTCAACAGCCAAATGATGAGAAACTTAACGAAATTATCAAGTTTATAGTACGCTTAAACGGCTCTGTTTTGATATTGGTTATGGTTAATCGTCTTCCTCATTTGATAGCGCTTTTCAGCTTGCATAATTTCACGTTCATATTGCAGGAGCACAAGCGAGAAAAGCAACAAAGCTCAGCCTATTTCTATGAATAATTTCATGAAACAAAAAAATGAAACCAAATACCGCAACAAAAATTTTGTTCATATTGCTGGCATTTAATGGAAGATCCAATCGTAGTATTCTAGCAGGTGAGACTGAGATTACATTATTATAGGTACGGTACCTATCTAATTACAGTTCATTAAAGTAGGAGATTCTTAAGCAAGGAGGAAGGAGCGTAAAATATTGATTAGGGTCAGCAATTATGTAGTTTTACCAACCTCTCAACAGGTAGGTATTACATGCCTATTGCCAATAGTACAAGAAAGACAGACAGAGAGAAATAGGTTGAGGGTAGGTTCATCAACTTTCATTTTGTCTCATCGACTTTTTTAAACCATTTGGTTTTATTTTCAGCTACAAAACAAATTCATGACACGTTTTCATTTCTATGCCAAGATCAAATGGTTAAAGTTGACTCGAACATATATCATTTGGATCGATTGAATTCATCGCTGAAATCGGAGTATTTCGAGAAATTATTCACCTCCGAAGATTTTAAACGCAAAAATGATCAAATTATAGAAGTACAGCCCCTCAATAGCGAAGTATTTCCTACAATACTTGATATAATTCATGGAAAAGAAGTATACGACGTTTTAAACAAGGATAACTATCTTTCATTATTAAAGGAATTAAATCATTTCGGCATGAGAATAGATCTGCAAATTTTCAGTAGCTTAATTGACCGCGATTTAGAATCCTGTTCGCCGCAGGAGGCCAAAATATTTGAATTGTACGCTTTCATTATTCAGAATAGCCAGTTCGAGTATTTATCAAGGAGTGTTTTGAAATATTTATCGAATCACTTGGACGTATTACAAAATCACGAAATACTTTCGTTTGACGTGCCGCTCGATCACCTAATTCAAATAATTGAGAATATTGACCACCCGGATGAAAATTCAAGACACTACGTCATTCAAATGTGCTCTAAATGGCTCAGTCACAATATGAAAGATAGACTTCCACACATGGCACAACTATAGTGAAAAAGACTAAATTATTGTATCGCGTTTCAGAAGAAATGTATTCGGATTTCAGCAAATGTTTACCTTCGTGCGATCTAGATCAGCAAGCGAGACAAAAAATGATTTCGACATGTTTTTTTGCACTGGTGGCCAACGGTGGGAGACTTTATGCTACAGCAACAGGTGAGTTTATTTTGTTGAGTCAGTCTTTTCCTCGTGAAATTCGCTATGAAACTTAATCTTTAACAAAAATACCTACACTTCCAAAAGTGATAATTAGAAAACTGGTTTTCAAACCTGACAATTAGGTAATTTAATGTGCCGTTTCTAGATTCATATTTAGCTAATCAAATTATTCCTTTCTAAAGTTATCTGACTAGGTATCACTCTACTTATATTTTCAATTCTATTTTTTTCACCCTACCTCCCTTTTTTCGCTAATTTGCAATATCAAATTATAATAAAAATTTTAAATGGTGAGAGAGAGTGAGAGGTGTCAGTCATAAGGTATATTATGTAGATTCAAATATGTACCACCCATAATTAACATCTTCGCATCATTTTCCAAAAAAAATTCGGTGCAGGTAATTTTTTGAATGTTCGGAGTAGGACTATGGTACCTACATATGAGTACTCATTGAAGAAGGCTCGGTAATATTCCGCCAGCCCTTAGCATGTTTAGGTAGGTAGGTACATATCGTCGCCATTCTTGTATCATTTTTTGTTTTACTTTTCGTTTTTCAGAACCCGAGTATAACTACGACAGTAAGGCTAGATATTCTTCAGAAGATCCAAGTAGTGAAAGTGAAACAGAACCTGAGGAATACAGGAGATATGTAAATGATCGAAACGATTGTGACAAATTGAATAAATTCCGAAAAAATGGCGAGTTGTACGACATCACAGTTAGAGTTGGAGAAAATACATATAAACTTCATCGTCATGTTTTAGAATTGAAATCAGGTTACTTTAGAGACATTTTTCAGGCTGAGTATGCAGAGGCAATCACTCAGTGCGGTGGAACTCCGGCGACGTGTCCAAGTAAAGATAAGGAGTATTTACTGAGTGATGAAATAGATCCATCAACGTTTGAAGACGTATTAAATGTTTTATACGGGTATAAGAAGGTGTATGCAATATTTCAAAAATTTGAATACAAATGGGATAAAATTGCAAATTTTTTAAAAATCGTCCATTCTTTAAGACTTGATGAATTTTTAATAGATTGTATACGCGATTTGAAGGAGGAGCATCAAAGATGGAGTTCGCAAGATGTTGAGCAGATTTTGAATTTCACACATGGAAAACCAGAATATGGCAATTTGTATGTTATTCATTTAAGCAAACATTTGGCAGAAAACTGGCCCAATATTCGCTACGTATCGCAATTTTATTCTATTTCATTGCCTGTGTTGAAGAAAATGCTGAATTCGTCGCATTTCCGATTCGACGATCCGCATAAAATTTTGGACATTTGTTCGAAATGGACGTGTCATGACGTCAAGGGCCGGTACCAATATTTACCTCAAATCGCCCGAGCTATAAATCCTCTTTGTGCGGTAGAAGATGACAAATATACAACTGAAGCCGTAGCAGATTTCAACACTTTGTCGGAGAAGTTTGTTCGAGATGAATTATGGAAAATTCTATCTTCACTTTCTTATACTTTTTATTCGGAAAAATACTTTAAAAATACGTCGAGAAAACTAGAAGATATTCCAGTGTTTATCTCAGTAACGGAAGAAAAAAAAATAGGTGTACTTAATGCCGATCTAGATCTAATCACATCAATAATTAATGATTTTGATCCCTCGTACTCATCTTTCAGAACAATGGCGACTCTTATCAACGATAATTTATTTATTCTTTCCGACTGGTTTGGCAAACATTTTTTTATGGTTTACAATTTTTTTCTGAAAACATGCATTCAACTGCACTGCGATCTTCCTATTCCTAGTTGGCATGGGTATTACTGCCGTTACTACACCCTTTTGAATTGCAATAACGAGATTTATAGTTGCTCAATTGATGGTCGAATAGCAAAATATTCGATGCAATTTGACCTCTGGACGACACTCATAAAAGATGATCCGCATAAAGAAAATATTCACTACACAAGTGATGGGAAAACGCTTTATAGGATGTATGGAATTCCAAGAAATGACATATACTACCTTTCGAGCTCCCAGTACGTTGTGGAGGAGTTCGATTTGAGAAGAAATTCGTGGAGTCGTGTGCCAGGTTCACCTTTGACAAAAAATCTCTACCGAGCTCCTACTTGTTTCAGTATGATTAACGATCGTGATTTCGTTATATTTGTCTCTGGAGAAGTTATTACATCAAACCGCGATGTTACAGGTAAGGAATGGCATTGGAGTTATCACAATATACCAAATGGTGGACTAGTCTACTTTGGTCAGTATGAAGATAGGCTGTTAGTATTAACCGATGATAAATTGTACCGCTATTACCCCAACAACGGAAGTCTTGAATTCAAGAAAAACATCGCAACAGGTTTGCGTCTTTATCGTACTCGTATTGTGCCTATTGATAGACACGTATTTATCGGTGTCGCCACGCGCAGGTGAGAAATTCTTCATTATTGTGAAAATGTGCTTCACTAATCGTACAAACAGGTTTCTGTATCAATTCACTGTCACACTGAATGTTCAGTTTTCCGATATCTGATTATGTTATTGAATTTGGGTACGAATTAAAATCCATCAACGCAAACATTTTGATCGATTTCTTTGAGAAAAATCCTATTGCAAGCGAACACCTCTCAAAGTAACCAAACTCGCAATTACTTATTTATCATTAGGCTAGAAACTGAAAATTAACAGACTGTTAACCGGATCAATAATAAGAGTGATGGACGGCCAAAATGGTGAGAAAATTATGACTAATATTAATGAGTTTTTTGATAGGTACCGGTAATTATGGCTTTGCCTTGATATGGATTAATGGACGTTTGACTTCCTCATTTGATTAGGATTCTGAATGTGTAGGAAGGTAAATTAGAAACTCACATTTTATGTTTCAGGAACACAAGTGAGAAAAGTAACATAGATCAAGCTTGTTTCTAATACATAGGTACTTGAGTTTAATTCCAACAAAAAAACAACAAAAAGTAAAACGAAACCGATTACAGCGGTAAACGTTTTGTTAATGTTGTTTGCATATAATGGAAGGCTAAATACTGTGTTGGTTTCTAAAAAAATCCTAGTGACCAAAAAATCAACTTTAGTGTACATAGTACATATAATGAAAATGATTAAAAATTGTTATCGTAAACATTTCAACTATTTCACTACGTAAACGCTTTCATGATTTCACCAATGATGTGAAATAAGTTGCCTACCCAGTTTGCCGTAAATATTCATACGTGAACGTATCAAGTAGGTATGGCATTTGAAAGTCTGTGACTTTATCTCGGAGGAAAATCTAATTAGAGCCCGTGAATTTGGCCTTGATAGGTTATACAAGTCGGATTCATATCGACTGGCCATGAATGTTGGTGCATCTCCTGCAAAATAGCGTTGAGTACGATTCAATATACTTATACTTAAGTACCAAATTTCTGAGATTTATCCATTTTTTGCAAGGCATGGTATCCTCTCATAACACCATCCTTTGAGTCAAGTTCGCTTTTAAAAATATAATTGTAAAAAAATGTAGGTAGATGAAATTTGATAACAATTTTACTTAAAACGTGTACTATAGTAATTAGTATTAAAAAAAGTACAAAATTAACAAGATATCACCTTCTTTTAAGAACAATAGGTACGTACGAGTACTTAATAATATTTAGTAACACGTAGCTAATTCATCGCACAGCCAAAAAACAAAATAAAAATACCGTATACCCTTCAATGTTTTTTTAGTCTTTCAATAAAAAATCTCTCGTAATATTATTAAATTAATGACAATAGAAATCGACTGTTGAAATTATCAGTATGATTTCAAAAGTGAAGACCGTAATAATAGCTATACAAAGTAGTTACTTGGTGACTAAAATGGTAACGGAAATGCCTGTTTAATGACTTGATAATTGCTACAAGTGCTTCTATTGCAGCAAAATAAATCGTACTTAGATAGAAAATGAAAAATATACTTATGAAAATCTAATGGAAATTAATCTACAAACCACATATCGGAAACAAGTGATGATGAACTACTGTTTGATTAAATGTTTCAACAATAACTTTCGCGTATTATTATTAGATGGCATCACAACTCTTACGTCTAGAATTACCGGACCCTTATTGATAATTTTAAATAAAGAAAACGTACAATCAAAAAATGAAAAACTAATAAATTCATCTCAGTATTCGATAAACACATTACCTAAAAATCGTATCAACTATTGTTTTTTTTTTTATTATTTTGATTTTTGAGCAAAAAACCGTAATTGTAAAGTTTAAACTAATAAGCGATTAAAACACACGACTTGAATCATTTTGTGGATTAATGAGTAGGCAGATCTGTCAGTTAGAGATATGTATGTAGGGCCATGGAGGTATTTCAAAATAATACGTACTTAAGAGAAAATAAATTGAGAAATTCCTACTGTAGATACACTACCTACGAGCCTACTGACAAGTGACTAGTACGTTTAATCCATCGGTGGCTTACCTCAGTCAGATTTATAACAAAGTAGAAAAAATAACGTAAACCAAAAAAAAAGAAAAATCCTCTGCATACAAAAATAAAAAAAAATGAAAAACACACCTTAAAAATACGTAGTACAAGGTATTGAACTTATACCTTAGGACTTTGTTTAGCACAGCGCTGAAAATCATCCGAGTTACTCCGCCGCCGGGTCTTCTAGGTTTCTTCTGAATTTCTGAATCAAACAAAAATGCAAAGATTTAACAATAACTTTTTCAAAATTAAAATCATATTATTCCGTACTTGAATCGAGCACTTACTTTTATGAGTTTTTTACCCTTTTTTATAACGAACTTATTCTCAATCAAATCATCAAGCAAAGCTTGATAAGTTTGACGTTGTCTTTTCAATTGCTCGTTCTTTTCTAGTCGACGAATGTATTTATTTCCTACGTCTATAAAATACATAGAAAAGAAAAAAATGTTTTACTTAATCTTCATTCATTTTACGAAAAATCAACTTGATACTTTTTACCTTCCGTCTCCGTCAAGTCTATAGTAATATTCGACTGATTAGGTGCAATTTCGTCCGCGGGCACGTCTTCGGAGTAAGATTTTTTGCAAGACATCGCATGCTCCTCCTCCTCCTCATCATCATCATCAAGCTCTATCACAGGTGTGATATTTTGATGGAACGCAGATACAAACATGACCGAAGAATCAGAATCTTCATCATTATTGCTGTGAAAATAAATTTCTATGTATAATAATCCGATCTAAATCATAACAAATGGAAATTAATTAAATAGAAATATTTAGCAAGCTAACATTTCCGGCAGTTTACTACGATTATTTTGCAAGTTGAGCGACGATGCCGTAATACGCGGCTTGCATCCGCGTTTTAATCTTCGGGATTTTGTTTGGGGATGAACGATAAAATCCGATTCTCTGAAATGAATTTCGCACAATCTTATATCTTTCGGTATGATTTCGAAATCATACGTTTTTATTCCCAAATTTTGGAACCACTCTTTTCTAATGCTTTCATCGAATGGAATTCTGCAACAAGACCATACAAAATGAAACTTTTTGTGTCCATGAGCAAAGATGTCATCTCCACATTCAAACTAAACAATACTTACCGATGAAAAGAGTGACACTCTGTATTTAATGTGCCACACACGAAACATTTCTTTGTTCGCTGACATCGTTGATACTTAGATGTATCTGCCCTGGGCACATGAACAAATATTTTTACATGGTTAGGATACCGTATTTTGAAAAAATGTAATACGAAAATTATCTCAGATGGGTACCTAAGTAGAAGTACTTACGGAACAACAATACTCGGTACAGCTTTCCTTTTCAAACGTCTCTGAATAGAAAAATCTTCATCTTTAAAATGAAATTTACAAATTCGTGCATTTGGCGCGATTGGGGATGCCCGATCCAGGCCGCATCTCTCCAGCCATAGTGTTCTGTTAGCTGTATCTTTAGGTACGCTGACGCATAAAGTTACATACATATAACGTTAGAAAGCAAGCTCTTTATAAGCTGATTATTGAAATTTGAAATGTAAGTATTACTAGTGATATACATATTACAACTATAATATTATTGTGTTTATACCTGTAGAATCCCACTCTCCCTCGTCTACCGCAAGCTACACAGTTGTGTACCCCGGATCCAGTTTCTTCATTTGCTACTTCTTGATACATCTTTCATATTACGAATGGCATAGAATTTTATCAGGTACACATTAAAAAATGATTGAAATTTTCGTTACTCAACTCCGATCAAGATTCCGGCTTCAGACTTTCGGGTTCGGAGTTCGGCGCCATTCGACGAAATTTAACGAAATGCTGATAAGAATGAAAAACCAAAACAAAAGTGCACTACCCCAGCGCTACGTTGGTGAAAAGTAGAATTACTTTTCGTATTTTTCGAGGAGCACTCGCGGTGATAAAAAATTTGTATGATTGCTGCAGATTAGTAAAAAATTGATTCGTAATTTCGTAGTGTTGTTTCATTATCCGTAACTTGTATTTAAAATGAATATACTTCGTTCAAAATTACCACCTGCATCTGCATTAATTCGAGGAGCCTTAGGAAATCTTCAAGCAGATTATAACAATGTAATCATACGTACCGGGTGTTCCAGGATTATAACGAAAAGAATGCCGCCTCACAAGAGATGGCCAGGATATCGCTACCGTTTCAAAAATGGCATAGAATATTACGGTTTCACATATTACCCAAAGTAATGCATCGTTTACGCCTTCAGTTTTTCATTAATTCTTCATTTGTATTGTTTGAAACATTCATATTACTCATGCGCCTTTTTACTCCGGTATTCTAGCTCTCCTAATGAAATTGAACCAGAATGGCAACCCACTGAGTTATTTATGGTTAGAAGAGTAAAACCCTATTACGGTAATCCGTTTTGGGAAAAGAGGATCTTGAAGTATTTCCATTTGGATGGAAAGGTGAGTTCTGCTGAAGATATCATCCAACGTAAATTAAATACTATTTATTGGATCACCCTAAATGCAATGATACTAATTTTATTTTCAGCAAACAGATATATCGATTGTTATGAACGACCAAGAAACAAATAAGAAATTATGGCAGGTTAAACATCTCGTAGAAATTACTCCTATCACTTTTCCCGATGGATATCCAGAAGATGGAGATATTTCAAAATGTCGTTTATACGAAAATGGAGAGATGAGAATTGATAAATCTAACGAGCCCGCGAAAGAATGTATCGAAGCGACTGAACATTTGCATAAGCAACCAGAACTACCTACTAAACGCATATTAGAAGTGCACGCAAGAAAGAGATGGGAATACCCTTTTAGTAATAATACTCACATATAATTCATTCGGACTTTGTGGGTATCGAAATCGTTATAATAAATGTTCTTTTTTGTTTAAATGTATTTTTATTCGATTCTTCATAATACAGGGCTAAATGCTATAAAAAGAACTAACGTAATTTTGAATTGTTACATAGAATCATATTTATTATCGTCTTGGTTAAAATGAAGTCGGTGTTTTTCAAATTCTCCACTATAGTGAAATGATCAGTATTCTTGATTACATTCAGTTCCACGTTTGAGTGCAACTTTTCCACTTCCTGATATCAAAACATCAACCTTGAAATAAAAGTTCAAATAAATTATTTGTTCTGTCAAATGAAACATACCCGTTTGAAATTCTCGGATTGAGTATGAAACGCTGGAGAGTCATATTCAGCGATAAATATTGATATTCTTATATTTTGATTGATACTTTTAGGTAATCGAAGCAATGGACTCAGAGACCGGTAGTTCTCACTGAAAATATTTTCGTTAAAATTTTGATGTATTCTTGTTTCAAAAATATATTGCTTACTTTCAAATGTGAATTACTTGTTTATATTTAATTTTTCATTAATCGTTGTACGTATTAATGGTTCCAAATTATAAATTCCACTGATCAGTATTAACCCGGCAATATTCAAGTTGGAGAAATTTCCACTGCATAAAAGAGAAGCAGCTAAGTGAGCTCCGGCAGAATGACCACCATACCATATATTTCTTTAATCAGATAATAATTTGGGGTATTGAATTAAAATGATAAAATATTGGAATTTTTTAGTACTTATTCGTGAGCAGGTACTAAAATTTTGATATTCCACCTACGTCCAATGCCGATCTTGAGCCAGTTTGTTGATGAATGCTGCTAGATCTTCAATTTCTTTTATAATCGTTCGCATATCAACTGTAATGAATACTGAATACTAAATAAAGAAAATTTGAATGTAATACGAGTCTAAAATTTCTTTCGTTCAATTAGAAGGCACTGTAATTCGCTCACTTCGATAGTAAATTTTTATCGGTATTTTACCTTGAGGGACCAAGTCGTAGCCTGGAATAATCACTCGAATATTTGACTGAATTAATGGTTTTACACAGTATCTGGAAATGTCTCTGCTTAGTTCTTGCCAATATCCACCATGAATGTAAATAAAAGTAGGAATAGCTTTGCATGATTTCAAAAAAATCAATAAAATATTAAATAATCCTTTTAAATTGAATTGAGGCTTTTTTAAATTTCTACCTACCGTCCGATACATTTTCAGGCTCAAATAGATCTAGAACCTGTTTAGGCCCATTTCCATATCTGAGATTTTGAATGAATGAGATTTCTTCGGTAACTTTGAGGCTTTCTTTTTTTGAAGAAACAAATAATCCATGAGAATTTGTTCAAATAAAATAATCTGATAAATATGCAAGTAGGTATATCAAATTATCCTGCACGTACCTTTTGTTACAGCTTTTACATGCTCCTCGACTACTGTGTGGGGGTCACATCGGTAAGAACACCATTGACTCGGAGTATACAATTTTTCGATACCCTCCATTTCACAACTGAAGTTGAAATGAAATAAAAACATATTAGCAGTTGTACGTAGTAATTTCCCTTCAGGAAATTTGATACTTCAGTTCCGTTAATCTGATTACGAAGTATCAAATATTACAACGCCTATTTTTCAAGGTAGAAGAAACTCAACAGTCAACTATAACTCCTGTAGAAGTCGAATCGAATATTGACAAATTAATTTTCACAATTTGCGCCGCAATAAAATTATTTATTACAATAAGACATTCGTGTTAAGTTTAATCCATAAATACACCTATATTCAACAACTGTTCGTTAGTAAAGACACCAATTCAACAGGCATACATATAGGAACTTTACAAAAGTATTTTTTTTTTAATGTAGGTATTACATATACAATAAGTATAAAACTGGTAACAATGATCTAAAAAATTTAAAATGAATAAAACATATCCGTGATAAAAAAAATAAATATCAATAATCTATACGTCTTCCTCTAGAAATTTATTTAAATAAAATTTCAATCCTTCTATACTTTCGTCGCGACAAGCTTTTCCAAACTTTTCAGTAGTTATTAATCGTTCTTTCGCAAGAATCATAGAAATTCCTAACATTTTAGCAAGATCTTCAGGTGTCATAAACACGCTGTTTTTCAATAATTCGTACGTTTCTTTAACCACAGCATCATCGGAATGATTAGCCAATTGCAGCACTTTCACACCGCTATCAAATTCTCGTAAAATGACAGATGAACGCATTTTGGCTAACATCTTACATCCAGATAGAAAATCCTCCGGCGATAGCAATTCTAAACCTCGAGCACGGTTAACCCTACAGAAAACGTCCGCTAAGGCCATGATGCCACCTGCTTCGCGCAAAGGTTTTTCAATAATTTGACATATTTCATTGCCAAGTTTTTCAAAGAATTCTGTATCACTTTGAAATGCGTCTTTGGTGACAGGATCGTCGATACCTAAACTGAGAAGATACGATTTGAATTTAATTATTTCGTCGTTAGTGATATCGCCGTATTTATCTTTCAACTTGGTGGAGATGTTTTTCGACAAATCGACCATTTCTTTAGCCATAATCATCAATTTATTCAAATCTTGAAAAGCAATAGAAATGCTTTCGTTTTCGGCTTTCTGCTTTTCTATCAATCCGCGCTCAATTCCTATGATACCAGTTCTCAATTTGATATTGGGACGAGATTTTTCTCCTTGGCTGTTATCGCGCTGCGATTTGTCAACGATCTCCCATCGTTTCTGTTCCAATACTTGGCTCAAAGCTGACACAAATTCCATGTCTAGTTTATCCTTGAATGAAAGTTTGATGAAATTAGAAGAACTTGATGGCACAGGTCCAGGTAAACTGTTGATATCACGATCGGATAAATATAATATTAGCTTTCTACTTCGAGAAAAAATGAAATTCGATTGTTTTTCTTCTTTGAAAGAACTGACGTATTTTAAATTCAGAGACAAGTTCTGACTGTCTCCCGGTAAACACCATAATAAACGATGACTCGTTAGGATTACTTCGCCTTTGTCGTAAGACGTTTTGCTATCGCCGTCGTAAAGTTGGATATTGTAGGCTCTCAACATGTACGACTCATTTGGCATCAAACTGGAAGTAGAATATTCGAAGCGGTCCATCGTAAACGATACCGGAATCTAGGAATACGAAAAATCAAATCATACATGATTGGGAAGGGTTAGTAAGTGGCAAAATGAAAAGAATAACTCACCAGCTGTGTTAAATCAGATGAAAATCACTTGGCAATCATGTCTGTCTTACTACTTCCTAGATTAGCTACGACTATATTGATGATGACTGAAGGTAACTTTTTTGAATCATCAATTTTGAATACAATGTTTCAATGTATCATTCACTAACACAACATTTAGAAATGAGAATAATTATACCGGATTCATTCTTTAAAAACAAGCTTCATTCTGTTCAGCATTTAGCAAAGCAACACGTCGAATTTTTCATTTCATTTTCAATTAAAATCAATTTTCATTTTTTTGAGTTTTAGTTTTGATAAAGCAAAACTGCTACCGGGTACCCCAAAAAGCTGCATACAAATATACATGCCGTCATTTCCGTGACGCAGAGTAAAGTCGTGACCACTCGTGAGTCGTGACCTATTTAAAAAAGAACAAAGTTTCCATATTATTCTAATAGAAGGCGCTGGATGGCGCTAGGTTGAACATTCTTGTTTCTTGACTTGTTGAATTAGTTGTCTATCGTAATAATTGCAGGGATAGTATTTATTTTTTATTTGAGCTAGTATCAAAATCATTGGGAAATTTTGCCAGATATCCGGAATGGAATATCGGATAATTTATGAAGTTGAGTGTCGTTTTTTATAGTGTCTCGTACTCGTAGTTTTCTTCATAACAAAAGAGTAAGAGATATATGACACGGCAGGCAAGTGTTAGCCTGTGTACAATGCCTACCAACGAAAAACGGAAGAAATGAGAAAATCAAAAATTACCCCTTTCCTCTCCAAAAAAAATTGAAATTGGCTGGTCATTTTTTCAATATTTCATTCAACGAGAGAGAGCTGCGGTCAATATTTCCTTTACTTGAAAAATGTTCTTATCTTTTAAATTACCTATATGTACTTACTTTAAGAGCACCGAGCAAGCACAAGAAAAGTTAAAAACTAAATAATGGAACATTTCTTTCCATTATTTCAATTTCAAGAGCAAGGGACAGGCTCTATTATTTTAATTTCAAAATTTATTCAATTTTAAAACAAATTTGAAGTTTTTTTATTTTCAAAAAAAAAAGTTGAAATACAAAAAAAATGAAAATTGTAGAAAAAGTAAAATAAAAAATTTCAAAGTTTGATTTGAAAAAAAATTCCAAACGTTTTGGATTTTTTTATAATGCAGAATAAGCAGGAGTTTAACTACTTTAAGCGCGAACATTTTTTTCATGTTCCAATTTTAGGGGAGGGGAGCAGTTAAATCAAAATAAGTATGCCAAATTTTTAATTCCAAATGAAAAACAAAATAAATGGAACATTTCAAAATTTTTTCGACAAAATGAAAAAACCTGAATTAAGCCAATTTGTCAAGAGTACCTACGATCTTTGATGAGAGCGAGTGAACTCATTCATAAAAAACAAAAAAAATATGTGAAAATACTGTATGTAATTCGAAATCTTGAATAAAGAGCCAGATAAATTTATAAATTTAAAATTTAATTTTAAAAATGGAAGGAAGACTGCAGGGCACACATTTAAATAGAGAGAAACACAAATTAAATGCATTCGAAAGTGTAGAAAAAGTTTCCTACTTTCACGGTGCAAAAATTACACGAAACGTGAAGTTTTACAACGAATGTTATTTTTAGGAAATTGTTGTTGATTTACTCAATTCGATTCGAGATTACTTTTTGTGAATTTTTTTTAATCAAATGATCTCGTTTATCCGCCCTTCCTCCTCCCATCAATTTTGAGAAAAATAAGTCAATCGTTCGTGAACTAAGCCTAAGTACAGCTAAGGCTGAAAACTAATCTTGTAAGCTGCCCCTATATTGAATTTAAAGGTGTTGATAAAGTTGCCTTGCCTACACTCATGTAGCGCAATAACTCATTTGTAGTGTAAACATTTTTAAAAACTTATTAAAAAATAAGAAATGATTTTCAAACTTATAAAAAAATAAGAAATGATTTTCAATCAGCCTAAAAGTAAATATTTTTTCTTCAAAATAATGTGAGATAGAGATTTGATCTTCGGAAGGTCAAAGAGATGCGGGATCAGCATTGCAAGTTGCGATATTTTACCATGAAATTGATTCTTTGATAAATCAAGGCCAATGATTTTGGATTTGAGGTTCATCTTTTCGATCCGGGTGCTTCTGCTTCAATATTAAGGGTCAATATACAACTTCAATGTCGTCAAAAAATGATACAAACACCATTTTAAATGAAAATGTCATTTATTTTCAATATACAAAAATTTATAAACAACAAACAAAATTTCAGATAACTGATTTGTAAATTACTTTTTAAAAACAAAATAAACATTACAATGAAAAAGAAAGATATCGTTTTAATATTGAACAAGTTCAGGGTAAGTATATTTATTATCGAATATTCTATTTTTTTCTCTAGTTTTTAGCTCTGAAAATTGCTCAAAATGTAATCGGGTCGTTATTTCTCAACTAGTCACTACGTATCATCATAATTATCAAAAAAAGAGCAAAAATTAACTACTTTCGAAAAACTTAAATCATGTAAGGCACATTACAATCAACATGTTTCCTGTAAATAAATTTATATCGTTTCAAAACCAAACTTTTAAATTCAATTATTTTTTTTTTCAATGAAAAAATTTTGTAGTCGTCCAAAACAAATAGAGCATCGTATACAAACTCAATCAAAATTATAATTATAATGATAAAAACAGTACCTATACATAAATACTTTATCATAAAAAGGCTTATGAGATGTAACAAATTTGCATTTTTAGAATTCGTATAAAAATATTTTATCAAAAAAACATATTAGGGAAAAAAGAATCCCTTAAAGTAAGTATGAGATTGCACGAGAAAAAATTTTGTAAAGAAAAAAAACGAAAAATGCAAATCTTAGCCTATTCGAGCTATTTTAAAATTAATCATCTTTTTTTTGAGATCATTACTTCTTAACACATATAATTACTCTGTTCTACTCCTTGTACACTACATTAATTACAAAATTTATAGAACATTTATGTATAAAACAATGATGCTAAATTATGTAGAAAAAAAAACGAATTATACAAGAAAACAAAAAAAAATTAATAAATAATTCATTAAAGGCTAACAATGTTCAATCGATAACTATAAAATGCAGTCATTTCTTAACAAATACAAAAAATGCACAATAAAGGTTTTGAAAATTCAAAAATAAATACGAGTACATATACATTTATACACACAAAAAGAAAAAAAAGTAAAGTAAAGTTACAAAACATGGTACAATGTTACCTAAATACGGTCAACGGTATTTTTTTAAAAACACAAAAAAGTAATAAACAGCGAAAGTACACATTGATCAACAATGCTAAAGGTTGTCAAGAAGGGGTAAAGAAAAAGGAAAAAAGAGGGAAAAGGAGAAATCACAATCTTACAACACATGTACAAATTGACTATATACACAATAACAAACAATGAATAAATGAAAACATTAAATAAATATCGCTTCCGACTGTTTATTACCTTGCGACGACGAATTAGGACTTAAAATACCTTCCGACCAGTCGGAATTCGAATGAGGGGACGAAGACGACCAATAATAAGGCGACGATTCTGGCGACGGCGTCGGAAAACTGTTCCGTTCAGAAGGCTCGGATGGAGGCGTTAAGAAATGCTGATAAGTGTATTGGGGTTGCTGCTGCGGCTGAGGTGGCTGTTGCTGTGGCAGTATGGTTGTTTGCTGGTACGTCGGATTCGACTGCATGTTTGTATTCAAACTGAACGGATCTGTGTAATGCATGCTGGGATGCTTTTGTTGAGTAGCCGTTCTAAGGGCAGCCATATGCGTTGGCGAGGTGGGTAACGATGGCCTGCCTTTAGCCGGAGGTGAAAACGTCACGCTATGCGGCGGCGATGGCTCTTGGAACGCTGGAAACACATACTGCTGCTGGAAATCGATGCCGAGATTCTGCAGCGAGCCGACGTTCTTCATGCTCATGCAATCTTCGTAAGGTGATATTTGCGGTAACGCTGAACTGCCGTATAAATTGGAAGCGTCCAAGTTGAGCAGTGTGTTGTCTTGGTTTTCCAACGCCTGTTTTTTCGGCGCCTTTTTAGCGCTAGCTTTACGTCGTAATGTTTGCGGCGTCTCTTGCTCTGGTGGACTAGAAGGACTATTACCTCCGACGCTCGACTTGGGCCGTTTCTTGCTCTTGTTATTGAGCTTCGTCGATCCGAGCAGCGTCGAGTGGCTCATAAGGTGATGAGGTGAACCTACAAAAATAGACGTATTGTTTTAACATCGTGCTCAATTATCACCTTTGGAATCTTGATGTGCAATAAAAACTTACCGATCAACGTTGATGAATTATTATGCGACATAGTACCCATCATTTGAGGAGAATGCGGCACATGTTCGTCGAGTAACCGAACAATATCGGAATGGCGACGTTCGCTGGCAATATCACGAGGTAGCCTATCCATATGGTCGGTGATTTCACGATTGGCGAAATTATCCAACAATGTTTTACACACTTCGTAGCTACCCTCTCGAGCAGCGATAAATAATGGTGTTTCATCCTGTAAGGGAAAAAAAGTTCATTTGAAAATAGTTCATCGAAGCAACAGAAATTTTTACAACGAATGGAGAACTATCCTACCTTATCGTCTTGAGCATCTTTATTAGCACCATTCGCCAGTAAAATATTGACAGCGTCGATATTGTTTACAGCTGCCGCCCAATGAAGAGCTGTTTTGCCATTGTTGTCTGGCGCATTGATATCACTTTCTGCATTAATTAACCCGTCGACCATTTCTTCGATGGCTAATCGAGCAGCTAAAATTAAAGGTGTCGTTCCATCGTACGCTTTCGCGTTCAAATTGGTAGCTCTGTTTCTTAAAAGAATCTGTCAACAAACGAATATCAATCATTAGCAAAATTAATTCCAACTCCGTTTCTTTCTGCTGATTTATACGAGAAAAAATACAAACCTGGAAGACACCCATTGCATCAGCAGCCACAGCCGCATGTAGAGGAGTTCTTCCGGTATTATCTTGAGCATTTGCATTAGCTCCCAAGTCAAGAAGCCGTTTGGCAGCATCAGCTCTGGCATATCTGTAACAATACACACGTTATGTTAGTTAAATGCAGCCAAATTACCACACTTATGAATGAAAAACACATACCTGGCTGCTAAATGCAAAGGTGTTTCGCCAGTTTTATCCATAGTTGCGTGTAAGTCAGCTCCTTGCGATACTAAATCGGCGATCGCTGCGCCTGTTCCATCTTCATCGTCTTCGTCTTGGGATTCGATTCCAGTGCTGCTGACTGCACCACCAATAGCGGCGATCATAAGCTGTGTCATACCACTCGGGCCTCGAATATCAACAGCCGCAGTTTCCTATACAGATCGATAAATTTTAGTTAAATTGAACATCTCACTACACTGCTGTAATCAGCGGAATGTAATACTTACCATGCTGGGAGGTGTAAGTATAATAGGACGATCATCGTGTATAGACTGAGTCCAAGGATCATCGTAGTCGGAAATTACGGTATTATCGCGAGCACGTTTAGCTGGTGGTAGATCGCTGTCTTCATCAGACCATTGTCCCGAACTAATACACGTGACATTTTGCTGCAATTGGCTAATACTTCGCATCTCTTGTCCGTCGGGTCCGCGTCTTCGACTTCGTCTTCTGTCACTACTGCACAATAGATTGAAACAAGTCAGAATTTTGTTAAGGATTAGAGATTACATATTTATCATCCTCTAGGTACCTGTTTTTGCGGAGGAATCCTTCGGGAAGCCATAAAATGCCGGATGCTTTCTTTACTTGACCTTTGCCTTGTGTCTTGAATACTCCCATACCAATCACCAAAGCGACAATCGTGACAGTAAGTGCTCCCAGTAGAACGTTCATCAGGTTTGTAGGAGTAGTGGCACCTCCAGCCGGAACAGAAGGTGGGAATGAAGAAACTCCTTCCACTTGATAGATAGGAAAAGCCGAAGATAACGCTCCAGCTTCGGCGGCTGCAGAAGCAGCTAAAAATTCGGCAGCCTAAAATATCGAGAAACATTCATCGAGTTAGTTTGATGCAGAGAATTAGCGATTCAATGTAGGTGAAATACGATTGTGGGCTTACATTTTCAGCATTATTGAAACATCCAATTTTATCATCAGTGGCGCATTTTCTATTATCAATTTCGAGGAATGCTTGAACACCGTTATCGTAGCTCGATTCTTTCGACGATTTCCATGGGTAAATCATATCATGTCCGGTGGTATCTTGTTTCACGCGTACAGCAGCACGCAGCTTTTTGCTCACCTGAAAATGACAAAAAGAATTTATATCCAGTTCGGAAGAATCACTAAAAAAAAGTACATCATTTGGCATAAAGACTCACCTCTCTCAAAAACTGAACTATTTGTTGTTTGAATTCGTTTATATCGGTCAATAATATCACACTGACGGCACCATCGGCCAAAACTGGCTGTACCGGATCGCAATCCAAACCATCCCAGTTACAAGCTAAATTGTTACACTGGTGATCGCACTGTCCATCCGCATATCGTGATTTACAAAACGCGTCCATAGGGCAAGGCTGAATTTGATACTCGCAATCTCTTCCATCGAACAGACAAGCGGCAGTGTTGCATTCGGGGTTACAGATCTTATCGTTGAACACATCCCAGCATCTGATGTTTTTCACAGTACAATTACGCCACGGATTAATACGCAGAGAACAATCGCCACCGTCAAAGTTGCAAGACCAGCTGTTGCATTCTGGATCACATCTTCCATCGCCAGATTTTGACTTGCAGCTTGGGTATTCGCAAACTTGATCGATCATCTAAAATTTATCAGTTCGTGATTAATTTAACAATTTTTTACTTGCACAGATAAGTCCATGCAACGGAACTCTACTCATCGTAGAAATACAAATGGTCAGTATTTTTGAAACACTTACCGGAGACAAATCAACGCCACCTCTCCAATTATGATCACGAACTTCGCAGTTTTTGCCTCTAAATCCAGCACGACAGTAACAGCTGTAATCACCGGTACCGTCTTGGCAATTGCCATTATTTAGACACGGATTTGAAGAGCATTCGTTGTACGAGTCAATTTCGCAATTACTTCCAGTCGTTCCTGCATGAAAAGAAAAACAATGTGATGATTACACATTTCCTCTACAAAAATAATACACTTTGTACGATTGCTGAAAATGAATGGACATTTGTACTAACCTGAGCGACATTCGCATCGATAATTATCACCTTCCAAAGGTATGCAAGTTCCTTTATTAACGCAGGGATTCGAGTCGCATCCGTTTCTACCGAAAAACTCGCAATTCGTGCCGAAATAACCTTCGTTGCAATGGCAAGTGTGCCTATTTTCCAGAGCTGAACAAACACCGCCATTCTGACAAGGAGAATGCTCGCAGAAGTTGACTTTGGTTTCGCATTGTTTTCCCATGTATCCGGGTTTGCAGTTGCAGTGGTAGTTGTTGACCAATTGGACGCAGTCCAGGGTGCCGAAGTTGTGACAAGGATTGGATAGACATTCGTTAATATCTCCTTCGCAACGAGGTCCAACGAATCCAGGTGGGCATTTGCAATCGAATCCACCAACTTTATCGATACAAGTTCCGTTATTGTGACAAGCTCCTGGGTAACAGTCGTCGTGGTTGATATCGCACATGTATCCGGCAGTTCCTAAGCACAGCAAAAAAATGAATCAACATCAAAATATTCAGACTATACACAAAAATTATATGGTTTGGTTTTTAGGACTTGGGCTTACCTGGTGGACAAGAGCACACAACACCGTTGACGAGATCGTGGCAAGTGCCTCCATTTTGGCAAGGATTTGGTCGGCAATCGTCGATATTGAATTCGCAATTAGGGCCTTGGAAACCAATCGGGCAGACGCAATTGTACCCTCCGATGAAATCTTTGCAAGTGGCTCCGTTTTGGCAAGGAGCTGAGTCGCAGTATTTGATTTCGTTGGCGCAATAGCTTCCGGTGTAGCCTTCGTGACAATGGCAACGATGACTATTGCCAATATCTTCGCAAGTTCCATTATGACAAAGTAGCTCACGACGAACGCCTGCAAAGACAAAGAAAAAAAAACAGGATTAGCAATTTTTCTTTACCATCAAAATGCAATATTTTAATTGAAAAATCTATAGGTACCTTTTGTGATAGCAGCGTCATTACACGAGACCATTTCAACATCGCAGACTTTACCAGTCCATCCGGGAGGGCATGTGCATTGGAAAGAGTTCTTGACTTGTTTGCAAACCGCGTTGTTCATGCAAGGATCGTTCGAACACCAGTCTACGTAGGTTTCGCAGTGTTTACCAGTGTAGCCGTACGGACAATGGCAGCTGTAATCGTTCAATAAATCCATGCAAGTGGCTCCATTAGCACAAGGGTTCGAATCGCATTCGTTAATTCGTGTTTGACAATTGCTTCCAGTGAATCTGCATCAAAAAAAATGAGACAACACGTTACTTAAACACTCGATACTTTTGAACGCATTTCGCACTAAAGTGTAATTTGAAGGAAATTCAACATACCCATCGGGACAGAAACACGTATACGAGTTGATTCCATCGATACATGTACCGCCATTCATGCAAGAACTAGTGGTACAGTCTTGATCGTTGATACCGCAATTGATTCCGGAGAAGCCCAAAGGACACGTGCATGTGTACGAGTTCACGTATTGGTTGCAAGTGGCACCGTTCAAACAAGGATTCGATTTACATTCGTCAATATCAATCTCGCAATGTTTACCGGCAAACCCATCTACGCACAGGCAGGTGAAATTTCCAATACCATCCAAGCAAGTTCCTCCATTTTGGCAAGGAGCTGTACAGACAAACAAAATAAATTGGAGTATATGCATCGAAAATACACACTGAAGGGCTTTTGAGATAAAAAATTATACGTACACGAAGCGCAGTCGTCGGTGTTGGTCATACAATTTCTGCCTTCGTAACCTCTGGCACAGACACAGTGATACGAGCCGTTGGTATTCTGACAAGTAGCTCCGTTACGACATTCGTACATCGAACACTCGTCTATGTCTTCGTTACACAGTCTTCCGGTCCATCCATTGCTGCAATGGCATGCGAAGTCTAGATAATTGCTCGATGGTGTGCATTTGGCTCCGTGTTTACATCTGAAAGGAAAGAAATTCATGAAAATTAATAAATAGGTATTTTATCGATTCTCAAACTTACTCGGTTAATACTTGAGATATTTAAAAAATAAAACGACATAAAAATCGACTAATTGATAAATTTGAGCATTTGAAAACGTTACTCACTTATTCGGCGTACAAGGATCCAGTTTCTCTTCGCAGTTCGGTCCGGTATAAGCAGGAGGGCAAACACATTGATAATCGTTGACGAAATCGATACAAGACCCGCCATGTTTGCAAGGATGCGACGCACAATCGTCGATATTGGTAGCGCAAGTCTTATCCGTATAGCCGGGTTTGCAATTACACGAGAATCCGTTCAGATGATCGATACATTTACCTCCATGTTGGCACGGATTAGATCCGCATTCGTCGATATCGTATTCGCAACGTTTACCTCCGTAGCCCGGTTTACAATGGCAGATGAACTGACTAACGCCATCTTCGCAGACACCTCCGTTCATGCAAGGGCTACTGGCACATTCGTCTACGTCGCTCAAGCATCTCGCATCGTAATATCCGCGAGGACATTCGCACTTGAATCCGTTCACCAGATCGATGCAGTTACCTCCATTGGCGCAAGGATTCGAAGCGCATTCGTTGATATCAATTTCGCAATGCAGTCCGGTGAATCCGGGCACACATTCGCAAGAGTAACGATTAATACCGTCGACGCATTTGGCTCCATTTCGGCAAGGGTTCGAGTTACATTCGTTAATGTTGAATTGGCAATTGATTCCCGAAGTGCCAGGATTGCATCGGCACTGGTATCCGTTGACCAGATCGAGGCAAGTGCCACCGTACATACACGGGGAGCTGGCGCATTCGTCGATTTGGTATTGGCAAAGTGATCCGGTGTAGCCTGGATGGCAAGAGCAACTGAACGAATTCTCTCCGTCGATACATTCGCCATGATGGCAAGGCGCTGATTGGCAATCGTTGATGTTGATTTCGCAGCTTATTCCGGTAAATCCGAGAGGACAATCGCACGTGTATCCGGCGATCGAGTCTCGACATCTGCCACCGTTACGGCAAGGGCTGCTGATACAATCGTCTATATTCGTCTGACATCTAGGTCCGGTGAAACCGGCCGGACATGTACATTTGTAGCTGTTAATCAAATCGCTGCAGTGGCCACCGTTGAAACAAGGATTTGAAGCGCATTCGTTTATGTCGACTTCGCATTGCGTGCCCGTATAACCTGCGAGTAGAAAAAAAAAACACACACAGATCAGTATTCACTCTGGTACAGTACAGATATACGTAGATAGATATACCCTAAGCACATTTATAACGGCTATGCTGCTAGCGCTGTGCAAAAAAAAAAAGGAGATCCAACTCGCAAGTCGCAAAACCCGAAATCAATTCAAGACCCTATAGAGGTACGCGGTCAACAAGCCGAACGTGATTAAATAATTGTCTACGTACACCTTTTTTAAAACAATGACTCTCCAAGGCAACTCGGCCACAACTTGATCGTTTATATACAGATAAGAAGCGCGCGAATAAAAAAATATACCGATTTACAATTGTAATAGCCGTGGAAACGTAATCTTAATCCCCAATTAGGAAAAACATCAATAACTCTCGACTAACCGAGAATAATAAATCTTGCAGTGGTTCCTGTTGTTGACAATCGGACTAGTTATACTCGCTCCATCTCTGTTCAACTCCTCCAGTACGTATACCTATCGTAACATACCTATATAGCTAACATGTCACATCAACTATCAACCGACGATACATTATCTGCTAGTCGATTGAAACAATGACTTTTTTTCTTTCCTCTTCTTCGTAACCTTTTTTTTTACTCCACCAGCCCCCCGCCTACGTATAGATAATCCGAGCACAAATACTAGGCTACCTGGCGCGATATAGGTATGCTTGTAGAAAAAATTATGATCGATTTTCATTACATTTTTTTTTCATCCATAGTCCGTCTTATTTCTATAATGGGTTTCGTTATACTACTGTTTTCTCAAGAGACGAGAATTTCTATCGAAAAGTGGACATTGCTGCAGAATCGCTAGTATTGTACAACAAAGACCAAAGTACACATGGATTTGAAAAAAACAGGCCTTCAGTAGCTCAGGGCAGAAAAATGGTGAAGAATAAGGAATAATTTCTTGACTTGGTATTTTGAATTTGCGATTCATATCGACAAACAATGTAAAAAGTATGTCAGGATTAAACTTTTTGTGGCCAAAATCGATTACAGCATCCTTCAAATCCGCTGGAGAAAATTAAATTTTTGCTGGAGGTTCTGCATAATATTGTCTCAAAAATAGTTGAAATAGATCTCCAAGGTCAAATTTGACATTCAAGTCGATTTTCAGAATTTTTTTTTAAAATTTAGGAAATCTTTCTTTACTCGATTTTTAGGCTACTTGAATTCAAAAATTTGCCAAAAATCGAAAAATCCACCTCGAAATCTCAAAATTTGGTACTAAAATGTGAACTGCATCTTCCTTCAGTGAGCCAAATTTCGATTTGATCGAAAGTAAATATTCAAGTAATTTGATTCTCAAGCTCGCTAAATAGTGATTTTGATAAGGTAATTTTTCAAAATTTCAAGTACATTATTCACTTTGTCCCAAATTTCAATTTTTTTTTCAACCATTTTTCAGGAAAGAGGGAATGTTTGATGAAAAGCAAGACTGATCATTTTTTTTAGTAAAGAACAAACAAAACTTTTCGGCAAAAAGTCAAGATTTTTTGAGAATTTTTTCGCAGAAACAATTTTTGAAAAAATGAGACCTTTTGGCAATTTTTAAAAAAACTTTGAGGCATATTGGAAATTTTTGGGAAAAATGGGAAATTTTTTTAGTAATTTTAGGCAAAAAGAAAAACTTGAAAATTTTAGCAAAAACCAGTCTTTGAAGCAATGCAAATTTTTCACTGTTGATATAGGTAATTACTCACTGACTTTTTTCTCCAAGGAATTAGGCTAAGATTTGAAAAAAAAAAATTGAAATACTTCTAGGCAGCTTGGATATTTTTCTATTTTTTTCATTCACTTTTTTCAATCCCGAGCGGGTTTTTGAACCAAAAAAAAAAATGATTTATTCATTTACAATAAAATCCAACAGAAGTAATGCTACTCTTTTCACACATAACTGACCTATAATACGATAATTCTAGTTTTAAAAATCTCAGCTAAAAGATACCAAATTGTTCACAAATTACCCCAATAAATTCCTCAACTCACTCTACTCATTTTAAAGCACCTGATCCAAGAACCCAAACTTTAAACCCATTTTCACCGCATTTCTTCCTTTCGTCAATTCCGGGAAAAACAACTCTTTCTCTTTCTTTGCTTCTCTCGTTCTCTCTCTCAGTCTCTGTATCGAGTTCTCGTGATGATTGAAATACACGCGTCGACTTCTACTAAGTATTTGCATTTAACGATAACGAACTCGAACTCGCTGGAAGTGCGAAGTTTCACGATGCAATGTATAGTATAGAGCAGATATACCCATACAATATATTGTAAACTATATACGCTCGCAATTAATGACCGACCAACGAAAATGTAACCGTAAAAGAGTAATTAGAAAGACGGGCGGGTAATTAAAATAAACGGAAAGAAGAAGAAAAAAAACGAAAGAAGGAAAAAAAAGTAGGGGAAAAAAGCAACGCTAAAAAAGTTGTGGGAACCTGATCGTAAAAATTAATTAAAATAGTACCATATTTGCGCCTTCTTTACATATAGATTCCGTTCATCGGTTAGCAGCACGCTGTTTATTGATAAGTACTCGACTCGCACGCCAAAGAGTGAGTATACGAAACGAAACGAAACGCAGACAATTTTAAATAACCGAGTTTAAATTAATGTTAAGTGGACGTTTGCCCACAACGATGACCTCTTCATTTGGTCTACGAACTGAATAGGAAAAAAAAGCCAAGGTCCTAAGCGTCTCGTGCATTACTCTAGGAGACGCGAAGCAGCTGAAATACGGGTATCTACAATGTAATGTTGACCATCGTCGTACATACCTGGCATGCAGACACATCTGAAGGTGCCCGGATCGTCCAGGCAAGATCCTTCGTTGGCACAAGGATGAGATTCGCATTCGTTCACGTTCGTCTCGCATCTTGGTCCGGTAAAACCTTGCGTACAATTGCAGGCAAATGAACCAGGTGTATTAACGCAAATACCGTCGTGCTCGCAGGGTGAACCTAGAATGAGAAATTTACATTTTTACGTATGTTTTTTTGAGCACATTGAGGAGATATTTTTGGCAGATCAGAGCATATTGAATGTAGCAGGGTGTTTGGTGAGTGAAGACTGGCGTCAAATTTGGATAAAACGCGGTATTATTGTAGAGGAACCAGTCTGAAGGGTACAGAAGGGTAACTCACTCATCAAAATGATATTTTGCCTCAAAGGGTCAAATGAATTTTAACCAAAGATACGAATAGAACTTTGAAAATTGAACAAATCTTGTCGCTATAATCATTTTTCAAAAACCAAAATTGAAAGATTTATAAAACATTGAAAATTGAGACCCTTTCCATTTCCATATATACTGCAAAAAAAACACCACAACACGACTACAGGCAACCTATAAAAATCGTATCGAAAATCTTTTCCGGTTTAACACACATATCAACATGTATCATGGTACAGAAAAGAATAAACTAAGAAGGGGGGAAAACATATTTTGTCAAATTTGGCGGTAATTCGAATCTGCGTCATTCAAAACCATGTTCGTAGAGACAAGTTGTCTATTATAAATCACACATAAACGGTACACCTTTTTAAGCACATCATCGGAGCGGAGCTGATGTTCTTTATATTTAAAAATAATAAAGAAGACTTCTCTCTTTTCATAATGTAGTTACGGTACACCTTCTTAGATGCAAGAGGAGGGTGTCCGCCTTTGTTTCTACATTTCCTGTTCCCATGGCTCTCTAATGTACATACGTATGTATAGCCAAGCTATATACACTCCTTCTCCTAACCCTTTGAACAAGTAAATCAGAATACGAGAACACTTTACACAATGTAAACAAGACACTACGTTTAGCTCTATAGTCAGTTCTCTCTCATTATTTAACACAAGCATCGTTAAGCACCAAAAAAAAACCTATATCGCATCGTACTTTCCTTATCTAAGATTTCGTGCTTATTTCTTTTCCCCTCTGCCTCCTCCGCCTACACTGGTCTTACTCCTGTGCTCCTGTTCACGATGATGGTTCTCTATTATCAAATTATTTAGCAGCGCGAATCCCTTCCTACTTTCGTCTCCCTTCGCCTTGTAATTTAATACTTTCAAGGAAAAGGAGATCTCTCTCGCGTTTGGAGCGGGGGAGGGTAGATGCACCAGCTATGTTGCGATTTTTCTCACATCATGATACGTGAATATGTTTAGGTACTCACCTTGTTCGCATTCGTTGATGTCTTCCGAACAATCGAAGCCTTTGTATCCCGAGGCGCATGAACATGTGTAAGAGCCGTTGATCGGACTTGTGTCGCAAATTGCATCCGCGTGGCAGGGATTCGACGCACAGGCGTCTTCCAAGTGGCATAATAAACCTATAAATTGAAACGATTCTCATATATTATACGATGCTTATCATAATTACCGAACGATCGGGTACTCTAATTTATGCACTTAAGACGGGAGGTGATCGAGTTAAGAGACTTATTCGCTGTTTCGTGTGAAACTGCGGTGAAATGAGCATCGTAGATCGTGTTAATTTTAATATTTTTTCCATCGTTGGTGCCCTCGAGTGGTGAACTGAATCGATTAAGTTGCCGTATTTTTTTCGGCTATCACGAAACGGAAACGATTCCAGATATGGAAAAAATTTCATTTCGGCGAATCAGAAATCAGAATTTTACTTGGAGCTATATGTTTGCTTTGCACCTTCCTCACCCTGTTATGTGAATCGAATCAATCGATTGAATCTTTCGATACTCGTATAGGTGCATTCCGAAACCAGTTGAAGTATCGAATGAATTTGTCTCAAAATTTAAGTGTGAAAGTGAAGATACCTCAGGGTAATGACCCTGAATTTTTTCAGATTTTTTTTACCCCAACAACAAACTCAAAATTCACTATGAAAACTTGAAATTAATGTAAAAAGAGGTCCAAAATTTGGAAAAAGTCCAAATATATTTTTTTTACATTTTTCAGCGTATTTTCTACCATTGGTAATTTTTTCAGAATTTTTCGAGGGGAGGCCGCTTCTCCATAACCGTAAAACCATTTGAAAACGCGTTTTTCCCACCTAAAAAGTGTCCAAATTTTGGTGGGAATTTTTTTTCTCGCAATATGTCATCAAACACACCGAAATACACAATCAACCAGAATTTGGACCAAATTCGTCAATTTTTTGAAAAAAATCACAAATTTGGCCCAAAATTTAAAAAAAATAAAATTTTATCAAGTTGACCTAGAAAGCTGAAATTTGGTATGTCCCCTACTTTTGACTCACCAAATTGGATAGAAACTGTTTCGAACCGTTTTGAGCAGTTCTGGAGCTTTCAGCAAATTTTTCATAGTTGAAATTTTGACAAAATTTAATGTCAACTAGAAATGGTTTCTAGGCCACTTTGAAGCCTTCAACGATTTTTCAGAAATTTCAGTTCCTCACAAAATGTCATAAAATCTGTCGAAATGAACTTCAACACTACTTCGTCTCTGAGTATTTTGTTTTCGAACTGTGGTCTATTCATTGGGCGTTGGCTTTGTCTAAAAATACACAGTTTTGAATCACCAAACGTTGACAGATTTCAAGAAGAAAAGTTTGGATCTGATCATACCTACATCTGGGATATCATCAAGAGCAGAACTCTAGAAATTACTCCTTTTTGCCTCTTAATTAATATTTTCTTTTGATTTGTCTCATTTTAATCAGTTTGAGAGACTTTAACAGCCTTCAAAAATTCCACTTTTCTGCATGAAAGAATTTTGAAAAAAATTTCAAAAATTTTCAAAGGCTCCAGAATGGCTTGAAACTGTTCAAAACCGCTTCTAATCGATTCGGCGGGACGAAAATGGGGTACCTATATACCAACTTTCAACTTTCTAGATCAATTTAGTGAAATTTTGTTCTTCATTTTTCAAGTGGCCACTTTTGGATTTTTGCAATTTTCAACCAGCCACTTCAATTTTTAAAAAGAAATTCCCCAACCTCCCCCCTCCCAAAAATTGGTTCATTTTTCAAAAACAGGATGTTCAAAAGATGCAAAATTCTCGCTACTTTTGATTGATATAAATTATAATTTTGAATTATGGCTCGCCAAGTAGCATATCTAGAAAAAATCTTAAGAAGGCCACATTTAGGCAATTTACTTTAGGTGATTTATTAAAAATTCTTGGTAATTTCAAGAGTTCTGCTCTTGGTAAAATCTTGCCAAAAAAAATGGATCATGACCATTTTACGCGAGTGTATAGATGAAATCCGAACTTTTCTTCTTGGAAGCTGTCAACATTTGGTGATTCAAAACTTAAGTATTTAGACAATGCCAACGCCCAATGAATAGACCACCACGGTTCGAAAACAAAACACTCAGAGGCGAATTTCTCTTCTCGACAGATCCGTATCCCATAGTCGAACTGCTCGCAAACAGAGAAAAATCAACAAAACCGACTCTGACTCGAGCAAACATATCACGACGGACAGTACACAGAGCCACAATGTACCTATCATACTCATACATTTTCACTTAGCCGGAAAGTACCATCTCTGGTGTGGTTCTAGGTTCAACTTGAAATACCAATATAGGATACTTGAACTACACTCGTAGTAGCCTAACGTAAGATCGATCGTCATCAAGAGACGTACGTACGGTAACCATTGATGAGCAAAGAGTACTACAATTGAATACATACCAGTCTTTCCAGGCGTGCATTTGCAATAAAAACTGCCGACTCGGTCAATACAGGTAGCGCCGTTGAAACAAGCTGCGCCTGCACAATCGTCGATATTGATCGAGCAATCAGGACCAGTCCATCCGTTCACGCAAATGCAAGAGAATCCGCCGAATGAATTAGTACAAGTGGCACCGTTATGGCACACGCTAGGCCTAAGCGAGCATTCGTCCACATCCAACTGGCAATGTTCACCGGTAAAGGTCGGAGGGCACCGGCATGTATAGGCGTTAATTCCATCCACACAGGTACCTCCATTTTGGCACAAATTTCCCGGACAATCGTCCACGTTGATTTCGCAATTTTGGCCTCGGAATCCTGCGAACACAGAAGAATACACAAGTTATGAAAAACCCAGGCAAAGAAATCTCTCAAGTCCGCAGCTTGTCTTATATAGTTAGATATTATAAATTATATTATGATTCATATATCGTGCTGCGGGTTAAAATCATCCTTATAGTAACGTGGATGAAAATTGCATACCATGTCATCGAAATTCTCACCATCTCGATTACCTACCAACATGCCTGCCTGCCTGCCTGCCTACCTACCTACGTACACACGTACAAGAAGTATTTTAAAAGCAGCAAATTAACCATCCAGCTTATATAGTTCTAGTTTATTGAAACAGCAGCAGCAGCTCGAAACAGATGAAGAAGAGCGCAGAGAGAAAAAAAGAATATGACGAAACCAGTTCCTCCATTATCACATCGGGCTACACATCTCACAAAGCTAAAAGGCTCCGAGAATACAGCCCGAAGCAACACCGACGGTGTGGGCCTAACAGAACCGCATATTTATATTATGACTAACGTGTGAGACGACCTATCGTGAAAAAAATCCAATATTTCGGAGTAAAAAGAAGAAAAAAAATCAAAAAAAAGCAGAATGGAGGGAAAATCATTCGCATACACGGAGAAAATTTGTACATAGGTTTTGTCGCATAAACATACGAAATTTATGACATATACGATGGTATTAAATGCTCAATTTCTAGTTAGATAGGCGAGAACACCTCCATTAGTAATAATTTCATCGAAATCGAGCCAACATTTATTACAGTCATTCGAGTTATGATAATTTACACGTATATTTGCGCGGCTTAAGAAACTCTTCATCTCACTCTATAGCTCTCTTTCTGGTCGTAGTTGTCATCGCTGTCTTGTCTCATCGTACCTATAGGTACATACGAGTACATATCTCCGCATATAGCGTGATTAAATCAACAAACCGCGTGTACGATAATTTCGAAACTCGGCTCGTATTTTCTTCAAAGCCGGCTGCTCGATGCCATGTTCGACGACACGAAAATCTAATCCTGGATGCGTTTGTGAAAAGATTTCGATTTTTAAAACTAGTTTTCATAGACAATTCAAACAGGTATATCGGTAAGCCCGCATATAATTCGATCTACTCTTCTTACCTCGCGCGCCAATAGTAGGTATATAAAAAGAGAAGAAAAACATAAGAGCAAAGGTGCACTTGGTACGATACCCACCACTTCTTCTTATATACGTACGTACCTACCTTACTTATCTGTATGTAAGTGTACGCGCATATAGCTTTACTTATGTACCTATGTAGTATGTACCTCCAGCTAGCTTTAGCTATTCCACCAACGACGTCGACGTCGACGACGACGACGACGACGACCAAACAAATAAATTAGAAAGTTACACAGATTATAACGAAGAACGAAGGAAATAATACTACGTAACCGCATTAAAGCGAACTAGTTTCTAGCCATCGAATCTTTTAAAACCGCAATTAAACTGCATTGCTTTACATGAGCTTCACTCCGCACATACCCTACTCCACAAAGCGAGCAGCGCGCGCTATCTGATTATGACGCGTTCTTATTTTATAAATTTCAAAAAAACACGCGCGTAAAGAGCAAAGGAGAGATGCCACGTCGTCGTAATTAACGTCCTACGTTGGTAAGATAAGTACCTAACTAACAGGCTTGTAAGTTGTAGATTTGGATGGAAAATTTCAACGCGAGGGGGCAGGTCATGGATCGTTTTAATCTACGCCGAAAAGAACGTTCATCTTGCAAGAACATTGCTGCAGGAGGAGCAGAGAAAGGAGGGAGCTTTTGAAATACAGAAAAAATAGGATAGGTGAATAAAGGAGTCCCAAAATTCATAATTGCCCAACTCAAAAACCATTCGAAACTGCTTGAGAAACAATGCTAAAAATTGTTGCTATTTTGCAATAAAAAAAAAAAAAGTCAAAATTTCTTGCTTTTTTGCTAAAAGCTGTCAAAAATTGCGAAAAGGTCGTAAAAGTTTTCTAGTCTTTCATTTTGACTAAAATTACTGAATACGTATTTTCACTTTTTGACTAAAAATTTCCAATACCCCCACTGTTATGCTAAAAATTGTCAAAGGTCTCATTTTTTCAAAATTTCTTATAATTTTTACTCTTTTGAAAAAAAATTCTCAAAATGTCTTACCTATACGTTTTTTCCAAGAATCACTCATAAAAGCCTCGTTTTATCACCAGAAATTGTCAAAAAGCCCTGCCTTGCCAAAATCATCAAAATCATGTTGTTGTTTTTTTTAATAGGCAAAAAATGCTCACTTTTTGGCCAAAAAGTATGGTTTGTTTTTTGCTAGAAAAAATCTCGCTTTTCAACAAATACTGTTGAGTTGCCAATAAATCTCACTTTTTTGCTTAAAATTCCGAAAAAGTCTCCCTTTAGTCCGAAAGTGGCCCAAGTCTTGCTATACATACTTATTTCATCATAAATTGTCAAGTCTTGTCTCGCTTAAATTGTCGATCTCGCTTTTTGCTGAAAAATTTCCAAAAATGTCCACTTTTTTGCCAAAAACTTACGAAAAAAATATGTTTTTTTATTGACAAGTGTCACTTTTTTACTGAAGTACATAATTTTCCAAAAAAATTCTACTTTTTGTTAAATTGTCGAAGTCTAGATCTAAGTTTTTTTGAGATTTTTTTCCTGTATTGCGAGATGTTTTGCCCTGGTTTTATAACTTTTTTGGTCAAGAAGTAGATTTTTTTCGAAACTTGGGTCGAACAGTTTTTATCTCTGTGAGAAGGAAGATACCTATTTAGGAAAATTGGCTGGTTTTTTAAATATTTTTGAAGCCTAGGTTATCTATATATTTTGAAAAAATTCAAAAATGTCTACACCGATTGGGGTTCTTGGTCAACTGGAGGCTCAGGTGTTCCAAGAACTTCAAAAATATGATAGATAAGTTTGAAATTCAAAGATCATTTTTAAATTTAAAAGTTTCAATAAGAGTTCCATTGATCAACTATAGTCTCCAGAAATTTGAAAAAATGACTCAAATTCACCTCACTGCAAATACTTTTCAGGGATGGTTAAGATTTAATCAAGTCCAACCAGATCTGATCCATTTAATTTTTCGTTTAAAAAAAAAAAAGATTTTTCGATACATTTTTATAATTTACCGAGAAGTGAAAAGATCTATCTAAAAAAGAAGATGCCCAACCTCAATTTGCCTTATTAATTCCAACTCATTGGCAATTTCTTTACCTCTCCCTTCTCCTCCCAAAAATTCATCATCTTTGAAAATTTTTCAATCACAGCAACTTTTGGAAAATAAGGCACCTTTCCTTTCTCAATCCGACAATAAATTTTAGGGAAAAACCCTGAAATCATACTCAATATACAAAAAATTCTCAAATAAACTACCTACATCTTACTCCACAATTCCACATTAGGCCTACATATTCGAAAAACATTCGAACAAAATTCAAATCTCACCAAACCAGGGAGCATTGCTCCTTTACCCTTGCCCAAAGCTACATAGTTTTTTGTTCTCACAACAACCTATAACCTTCTGTATTAATGAATCACTCACTTATACAGAAGTACACGCCAGTATACATATATAAGTGAATTCGAGAAAAATATTAAATTGCATAAATTAATTCTGCGTTATGTTTTTTTGTCGCGTCTCTGGGTCTAAACTCTAAACGAAGAAGTCTGAATCTCGCCACCAAATCGACATTTATTTCTCGAAACCGGTACCATGAGACGAACCAATCTACCAATCTTAATCATAAACAACACGACACGAGCTGCCATAGTACCAATTTACAATTATATTCTTTAATTAACCGCGTATAAAAACTACCAGTGATACGCCAATATGCAAATACCTACTCGAGTAGGTAGATTTTGGTACCCGAACTAGCTATGTAGTACTACGAAAACCACCTGCCGAATATTAGGTAAATTTCGCTAATTAATTTAGCAGAAAAAAGATCCGAAATTCTTGGCAACTCGTCAAGTAAATCTTCAATCACCCTGTTTATTCGACTATTTAACTCATCAACAGGTAGGTAAAATTAAAAAAGAAAAACGACCTTCGTTAACCTATACACGGTAAGTTGTATGTAATAAGCATCCCTTACGCTATGTAAGTATAGGTAGAGAGATAGACACACGAGACACACTACGAGAGTATGTGTATAGTCTCACTTATATGGCTTCAGCCTTTCTAAATTACTGCATCTTTCTCTCTCGCTCGCTCGCTCGCGCGCCTTCTTTTTTCCCGACGTGTCTGTCGTGTGATTTGATTCATTATCGCGGCACCATCTTATTCCTTTCGTGTGTTCGACGCTTGGCTTCAATCAGTCATAATGCGATGACCCATTAAGTTAAAGAATCCGATCATTTGTGCCTGACGTTTAACGCATCTTGGTTGGTCTTCGTTCCCTATAAGAGCACACTCGTATACTCGAGCCGAGAAGTCAGCTTTTCTACTTGCAAGGAATACGAGTACCTATAACCGACAGCCATCCGGCATTCGTCGCCAATCAAAGGGTAAAGGAAAAATAAACCTATCCTATCGTGATTGTTAACAATTTTGAAAAGTCGTGTTTTTTCACTTAGGCTACTCGTATAGGTATTCTTTCAGTTGGTCGGTTTTTTTTGTCATTATTGTAAGTTTTTTTTCTCATTTTTAATGATATCAACTTGAAAGGAGTAAACGATCACAGCCATCGAGTGTTCATGTGTCTAGTAAATCTATTATACAGAAGGTATTAGGTGCGTATAGACACACCAGTGTCCTACTAATGTCTCTTTTTCGTGTTTATGCAGCACTGGTATGTTCATTATAGGCCAGAATTGTATGTACGAGTATCTCGTAATCTTAAAAGTAATATTTATAGGCGGATTTATTTTTTCAAAAAAGTTTTTTCATTCAAATAATGGTTCATACCGATGTTTTAGAAGAGAATCTGAGACAAGAGAAAAAATGAAAAAATTCATAGAATGTAGTAAAGCCCAATGCTGGAGTAAATGCATTCTTCGATTTTGGATGAATATTTGAAAATCAAAGATCAAAAAATTCGAAAAAATGAAAATTTTACAGAATTTTGACCTAAACAGCTGAAATTTGGTAAGTGCTCTATTTTTGATGTCCCGATTCGATTGGAGAAGGTTTCGAACCACTATGAGCAGTTCTGAAGCCTCTAGCAGATTTTTGAAATTTGAAATTTTCATTAAATTTTACCCTATGAAGTTGGAAAGCTAAAATTTATTGTATGCTTTGATTTCAACGTGCTAAGTCGATTGGAAGTGGTTTCAAGCCGTTCTGGAGTCTCTCCATTAACTTAATAAAAATTCTAGTTATCAAAAAAATTCCTTAAAAAATGTCCAATTCACCTTCAGTAAGTATGAATGTGATTGATGGTTATTAGTGATCCACTTAGCCGATTACACATTATTTTTTCAAAATCGGTAGTATCCGGAAGTTTGGAACCGTATATTTTTTCATTGATTTCATTATTGAAAATTTTAAACACATCATGAAATTTGGAGGTATATTTTTAAATACTTTTTCACCTTTGTTTCAGATTTAAAAAACTTCCTGCCAAGAAATAAGTCCTTGTTGAGGTTTATCTTTTGTACTTTGGAGCTCCTATTTCATACGTATATTTCGTATATATTTTGTATTCCAGTTACCATAAAGAAAAAAACCCTACTGAAAAATTTTAACAGTTTAAAAAAAATCAAATTCGAGGAATTTAAAGAAAAAGAAACGAAGGAATTCATCATTGTCAAAACACCTTATCAGCCCGTCGTTGTTGTTTTTCTCCCCAGGTAGACGGATACAAAAACATACAATAGAAAAATTCTGAATTATTCGCCAAACAGTCCAAAAGCACGTGTACCCTTGGCTACCTACTCGTACACGTGAACTGAGTGAAAATAATTTTAAAAACCAATTCACACCACCATCCGGTGATTAGTATAATTGATTAGTTCTTCGAAAACAATACGAAAGAAAACCGCAGAAAATAAGTTTTCCAAGTTTATCTAATCTTTAGTACACATATTACAGTAACACAATCAATCGCAGGCTAAACAATAAATTCCGCGCACACGACCACTTCCTCGATCAGCTGATAACGCCTATCGCTCATTTTCGGAAGCGGTTAACAAAGTGACAATAATCGCATGAGAATTCTTTTATCTTAGCGTTCGCCGACACTACGAGTATAACTGTCGATAATTATCAAAAAAAACCGCGTCTCATTTATCAATAAATTCTCACCACTTATTCGCACCATGTCCACGTCCACTTCGGACGTAGCGTCCGTCGCGTCGGTCAGTTGCCTCCTCTCGCACACATCACTCCCAACCTAATGCACGATCAACATATCGCCGACGAATTGAAACATTTTACTAGGCATTGCAACGCAACGTAATTTCTCCGACATGCTGCTCTGATGTTTTTAAAATCACGATGTACGTAAAATACGGCCTATAAATGCAAATTATAAAACACGCACGAAAAAGAGTAGAAAAAACCTTGGTAGAGACTAAAACAAAGATGGATACGAGGTATCTCTGCTCCTATACAGTGTTATTTGCCTCATATGTATAACAAAATCGTGAACTCGTAGTACAATAATCTTCGAGCAACGAATGGAAATGAACACTTTGTCGAATCTTTTTCTTAATTACTCTTAATTGGCTAACATATTTTACGCACCCATTCTCTCATCTTACCTCCCTTTCAATCCAACAAAACGTACTCTTCGCCATTATCATTTCTCATATTTTTTATTTACTATATAAAACTAGTAACGGTAATACAAGATTAGATAAACATATCGACCATAGAGAGAAGCCGCAGCCGAATAGGTAAGTATAAGTACAATATTCAAATGGTAATCAGAGTCAGATAGCTGCGTTAAAAGTCACTCGAGTCGACTGAAACCTAGCCCAGATTTAGAAGGAGAAAAACAACAACCAACTATACATATAACTTCTATGCACCGAGATTCTGTGAGGCATGGCACGATCTCCGCGGTATATTTTATAGCTTGGACCGTGAGCGTTGATAATGCTCGCCGAGTCTCTCTCTCTCTGGTCGCAACAACGACCAAACCAAAAGAGAAGAAAAAAATTAATATTCAACCATAGTATGTATACAGATTGCTTTCACAAATTTAAATCATACTCGCACGAAACCCTAAAAGGCTACAGTACATGCTGCAATTAAAATCTTCACTTGCCACACGATCCAATAAAAACTCGTCCCAATAAATTCAACTATAGCATAAAACCATAGCTGCATATGGATACACACTTGGTACTAACGCATACACATACTAATGGTGCTAACGACCAGACCAGGGTGCGCTATTCTTTAGGTAATATAAGAAGATCGCAGCTATAAAGTGTGAAATAAAAACGAGAAGATGTACAACCCAAAGATTCGACTGTGTCGATTAAAAAAAAGAAAGAGAGAGAAAACTCCATTATTCCATCGACGAATTTCCACTTCACCTAATGAAATTAACGTGTTTCGACGAATAATAAAAAAAATATTATTAAAGTTGAAGTTGAAGATTACGTTATAGTCGTGAAAATGTCAAATTTCCAATTTAACCGAAAGCCACTGCCAATAGACTATACGTTTAAAGAAGCGCATAATTCTCTCGTTTTATCAGAATACCACGTCTGATAACGCTTCTAAATCGACTCGTTAATTTTTCAAGTAAATAGGTAGCTGTGGAAGTGCATTTTAAAATTTTTAAAGTGTTTATTTCGAGATAGATACGTGTTTTATGTACTTGTTTAATAAGGTTTGACCAATAAATAGGAATAATTTATTTGCACTTGAATTGCATTGGTTCCTCTAATGTACTAATAGAAGTCGAGGGATAATCATACTCGGTTCTTCCTTCTCACTCAGTGCAACGAAAATAATGAAATTCTAGTAAATATTAATACCTACATTGTACATGAAATAAGGTACCGTAATATTATTACTTCGCAGGTAGGGATGAAATCCAACTTGAATTTCCATTTTTTTCCCCTCCAAAAAGTTGGTATGCATAAAAACTTATTTCATTTGTTGATGTTTTTTCAATAAGTCTTGGACGCTAAAAATGCCCAAGATCGTTCCAATTTGCAATTTTTGTATTTGACATACCAGATGTTGAATCAAACTTTCTGATCAAATTTTAGCTTTAAAAAATTGAAAGGTCGAATTTTTGTAAGCTGATTCAGTTTTCATCTACTTTACACCATATTGAAAAAAATATGAGAAAATACATACGACGAGTATTTCACGTGATTTTCCATATCCAGTTTTTAAATTTCGGAGGTTTGTCGAGGGGGAGAAGAAGGAAAAGAAGGAGAAAGAGGAGGTTCAGTCTGATGAAAATAATGACTTTCTACAGAAAATTCAATTTTGTCATTTTTGAAAATTTTGGGCCAAGAAATATCCTTTTGGATGCGGAGATTCGAAATTGCACCTTAACACTAAGAAACTCGACTTGCGACTAGAAACGACGAATCTCAAAATTGTAGTTGCCCAATCACACATTTTGACCATTTTTGGGCAATCGTTTGATAATCTGTAGCCCATAAAATACCCTATGGCTTTCTAGTATGACTTATTGACGGTTTATAATATGTCCTGGAAATCACCATTATACATACTGTTTTAAGCACATATTTTCGTTTTTTTTATTGATGGAGTTGGCCAAAAATCAAAATTTCTATACTTTTGGATCTCTGTGGGAGTGTGGAGTGCTTAGTTTTGCGATTGGGCAGGTACAAATTTCAAGGTGAACTACCCAAGGGTCCTCTTACTTTTTAAAAAATCGAGTCAAATCAGTTTGCACACTCTTGAAGTACCCTTGTTAGTTCATCTTTTGAATCTTCAGGATGAAAATAATTTTTCTTTCCATTTTTGCACAAAGTTTTTTGGACGATCAATTTTTATCAATTTTAAAGGGTTTCTAACAATCTTTCAACTCGTGCTTTCGTCTTGCTTGTTGCTTATGCGTCCTGATGTGCTGTTTTTTAACATAAAGTCTTATTTTTTTCTGTTTTTCCAACATCAGCCTTTAAATTTTTCAATTTATATTCCCCTTGGATAATTTTGAAAAAATGTATTGCGAAATCCTCGTTTTCCAACTTTTTAGAAGCTATGAAAAATTACAAAAAATTTTCACAAATTTTATGGTTTCACTTCGTATAGACGGAAGCATGTTCTCTACCCCTTTTTAGAAGTAATTTTTCAAGAATGAATTTACAATACATTTTTTGAAGACAGATACATTAGAAAGGATTTGGGTTAAAAATTTTGAAAAAAAAAACTGTAAAGATGATTTTGACCACCATCCTTAAAATATCTTAAAATATCCATTGGAAATGTGAAAACAAAAAATTGACCTGCAAAATTTTGAACCCTCTTCCCACCCTATCAAATATCCTGCCAAAAGTCTTACTGATGTCCTGTTGTTTTTTTTATATATTTTCATTTTGAAGCTTTTTGTGAGACGTTTTGATAAGACCTCTTGCTGCAATGGACGAACAATGACAGAAAATCCAAAAAATGAACTACTAATGTTTTCTCACTGAACTTTCTATTTTCTTTCAAGAATTTCAAAATCATACTTGATAATGTTTTCCTCCTTGAATGATAACTTCCTGGGCTCAAGAACATGTAAAAATGAGTTAGGTTTGAGTCAAAGCAAAAACCTTTCTAATGCAACCCCCAGAGTGTTGGAGACTGCAGAACTTTTTGCTGGAGCCAATCCCCTACGATCAGGCTTACTGATTATGGCACGAGATGAAGAACCGATGGATTTTTAATTTTTTCCACCTTCCTTAATTTTAATAGATAACTCTATAATAACAATTTCCAGCAGTACAACTTACCAGTTGGGCATTTGCATTCGTAATTCAGTGAGTCGATTTGCCTACAAACTCCACCATTGGCACAGGGTGATGGATCACATGGGATATATTTACTTTCGCAATTATGTCCGGTGTATCCAGATTCGCAGAAACAACTAAAAAAGAAAGAACGAAAACACCAATTAGGCATATCAAGCAAGACGCCCATATAATTAACAAAAATTAACATATTTGTGTTCTAAATGCCTTACGTATGTACATAGAAATACGCTATTGCTACACATAGCGAGAACATATTCTCGCCAGATTTGTACTAGAGGGCTATACGTGTTCATCAGATGTTTCGATATAATACCTACTTACACCCTTGGATACATGTAAGTATGAGAGATCGATCCAGATGTACATTTTCTGAATGATACCAAGACACAAAACTCTTCCTAAAAACTCAATATGGAGAAGGGAGTCGGTTGAAAGAGAGAAAAAAAAACATAATTACGAGAATCTCTTTCAAGCTGCTACCATTACACTATACATATGCTCAGACTCAGTCGTATAAGACTCGACCACGACTATGTGAAGACGAACTGTTATCTTAATCTGGTCTACATTAGTATTAATACGTTTACGTGCGTGGATACAAATAAAAATTAGATTATCGGACATTTTTTACGCCCACGGTCAATGCACATCGCAGGTACATGAATTTTATATACCTACAACCACATCTTTCATGTCTTCCTTGTACCTCGCAAAATAAAACCAGAAACGGTTCATCATAATTCATCGCTTAGTCGCCAATTCGGCGCTTTTTTTCAGAACCATAATACATAATAGGTCGTCTAGAACAGAAATACTACAATAATCTAAGATTTTTACAATATCCACTAAACGGAACGAAAATTGAATTTTTATATTATATGTCGATATATTGGATTGTTTTTTTGCTTCGTAAATACGTGGGTGACGATAATTGCCGAATAAAACACGTAGACTTACTCGAGTATCAAAAATGACAGATATATCTGTATTTTTTAAATATCATTCGGAGAAAAAAATTCAAATCTGCGCGTGATGAATTTCTTAATCTATTTTTAAAGCAAAAAGTGCATTGATAGTTTTTTTGCGCATCGTTCTACTTCAGTTCGAAAGCTGGAAATTGAAAATCGTTTGAAGAAAGGTGGTTAGAGTAAGGTTTGAAATCCATCAAAGAGTCATAGATGGAAAAAACTCGAATGTTCACCGACTCAACTACACCTACTGAAAAAAATCCCCCATAAAACTTTTCAAGTTACTCAAAAATTTTGTAAAATTTTGGCAGCAACCTTGAAAATTTCGGTGAATGGCACCACTGCCAACAGCATAAAATAGAAATAAAACCTAGAACAAGGTAATTCATAATTTCTGGCTGGGTTTTCTGAGCAGCAACATGGACAAAACACTGTTCCATTCCCCTTCGATTTCCTGCACCTCGACTTCCATTACTTATCACTGCACTATTCTCGGTTCGCTGCCTTTTCCGTGTTTCTAACCCCTTACTCGCAATCAGGTTATTTTATTGTTGTTTTCCCTCTTGTACGTACGTTTACAACGCTCCTTTTTTCAACAGAAGTAAATTCGTAACAGGTTCCAAACGTGTTAGCTTGACCATACCACTTTAACGTTTAACTTAACTAAATCAGGGGGTTTTGGATTAGGTATACACAACTTATCAAACATTCGGTCGAATTTTCATACTCCAGTCCATTTTTCATCGCCAGAAAATTCACCCAAAAAATAAATTACACAAAAACGACGCATAGCCTATCTAATACCTGCATAATTTCACGACAAAATGATTTACGAGCATACGCAAACACGACACAGACCATTTTCAAAACTTGAGAATAAACGATCGTGTAAGAAAAACAAAAATTAAAAGATAACTATCTTCACACTTCATAAAATAGCCAACAACGAGAAACATCTTAATAATGACAAATCCTTAGGTCCTGCGTTGTGTACAAATGGTCCAAATAAACATCACACGTGAAATCTGCATTCTTTCTTTTCATCCTGTCACATAAAACTAATTTCAAAATAGACCATTTTTCCCTTTTTTTCAAACCACGAAATCTGTCTCATCTGAATAACCTGCTGTGCTGTACCATAATCCTCTAGCCTATCCCATTCTATCCTACACACAACACTCGACGACGAAAACCTGAAAAGCAGGCTTTATCAGTAGAAAATAAAGATGATCTGGGTCACATATTTTTTAATGCTTAAAAACCTTCGTTCGTGTTTACAGATTCGGGTTCTTTTTCAGTTTACAAAATTTATACCACATATAGGCAGATTTTCACCAACTAAAGTTATCTACTTATACTTTTTTGACCATATTTGATCGATAAATTTACAGCTAAGTTTGTGCAATAAATCTCCAATTCTCTGAAAATAGTATCGTACTATTATTTGTATTGGCCACGTATCTAACCCATATGACTATGATTAATCAAACGATAAACAAAGCGAAAACAATATAATTCTTGGTAAAATGTCCGAATGCGAGAATTTTTACATTTCTGCGCAAAATATGCTGATTACGATTTGCCTAACATGAATAATGTTGATTTTATCGGTATACATTCAATTTTCAATTTTCTCAATAACCAGAATTTGCCCATGCCAAGGATACTCTTCTCTGTACCTCTCTTTCTGCGTTGGCCCCACTTAATGTCATCGGACTTATTAAATCATGGGAGAGAATTTTCTCAAATTTTAATCACAAAATTTGTAAACAGAGTTTTTATTTGAAAAACACTGAAAAATCGTCTTAAATTCCACAGTTCTTCTGACAGCATCCAAAAATTTTCCAGCTCCGTTGAAAAATTCTAAAAATTGAATCATAAAATCATACATTTTCGAGTCCTGCTTCCCCATCAGAAATTCTGATACGTGCCCCCTCCCAACTGTCTCAAATAATTGTAAGCACAACAAAGCATTTAAATTGAAGCGATTGAAATTTCAAATAAATTGTTGTTCAAAACTGGCTAAAAATTATGTTTCGAATGGGCCAGCCCAACTCCCATCGCATCTTCTCACACATCAGTAGGTAAATTAGACCGAAAGTTTAACCTAAAAACTCCAAATGAAAATACACCAAGGGTAGAGCACCAAACAGTGACCGATGATGAAATTTTTCAATACGAGTCAACAAGATGATAAACGAGCTTTCTTATACATGCGTCTCATAGCCTAAGGAGGCCCATGAAAAATAAAAAACATAATCCTACATACGAATAAGTAACACACACAACACGTATAAACTACCTACATATACAAAAGAATACCCAAGGTGAAAAAATTCCAGGTACCGATACTTTGTCAGCTGAAAATCGAACAATAACGAGTGCAAAGTGTTACATCCAAATAGTATTTCCTAAGCATATGTAAAAATCTGTAGACAGCATTAATTACCTCGCTAATGAACCAAAAGCGTACGCGTAGCCAATGGCAAATATTCATACGAGTTCGGTTCGTTAACCGTAATTCAATCAAATGCACTTCATGCAGGCGTTTCATAAATTCGACATTCTGACATGTCCGAATCAACTAATGATAAACGATCTTTGGTGTGGTGGCACGAGGTCTGAATTATGCGAAAAATAAATCTAATACAATATAACAGCTTCCTAGGCATTACAATACGTCTCATCTTGGATGTATTTGCTGCAGATAGGTAAGTAAGTGGAATAATTTAGAATTGAACGTCTACATAAAATTTACGATTTTTTTTTTTTTTCATTCGAAACAAAATTGTGAATACTGATTGGTCATCAATCCATCAATTTGCTTCGGCTCGTCCAAAACCCTTATTGTCAAAAATTAAGAAGAATGGTGAGGCTCAAAAAATGATGAAAAATCTTACACGTGTATCAATTTTAAGACGTTTGAGTACGCTGAGATCAAAAATGATTTAGATTTTGACAATTATGGAGGAACCAGACACGAGTGAATATTTCAAACAGAGAATGTTATGATAAATTTATTTCAATTTTCATTTATTTTCAAGAACTAAGTTTCAAAAAAATTCAACTTTCCATCCTCTAAACGGGCCTTTGACGAAATCAGAATAATTTAAAGACCTTTAGAAGGGTATACGTGTCATCATTTCCAATTTGAACACCATCTGCAAATCTTGATCTTAAAAGTTCACGCAATTCAACCTAATCGACATCAATCCTTATTTCAGTCTAGTTTTATGACACCGCAGTATCTCCATTAGCGTTCAACTACGCACACGTTCAACGCCAGCGGGAGATGAATCCAATCACCGTACGTATCCCGCAGCTCGTCCAAGTACAAGTAAAAAAATCGAAACATCCGAAGGTACACAATATACATAATACCGACTCGTAAAATAAAAGAAAGATGAAAGAAAAAAAATCGTAATAAACTTACTAATATGATCCATAGGTATTATGGCATTTGCCTCGGACGCACGGGTTATTACTACATTCATTAATATCTTCGGCGCAAGTTTTACCGGTGAATCCAGGAGCGCATGTGCATTGGTAACTATCATTATGGAAAGCGCATGACGCGCCATTTTTACACGGTATATTAGCGCAATGATCCTTCAGTTCGCAATGAGCGCCTGTGAAAATAATACCAGAGAATTAGTTGAAAATCGTGATCTGACTGAGGTGACATTCGTTGTATGCCACAATCACAAAATAGGGCCAGACAGAGGAAAAATTGTTGGATGGACGAAAACGTAAACATTGTCCCATCAGAATTTTTTTTCATCTAAACAAGCAGCTTTTTTCGTTCAAAATGGAATTTTTCTCAGTTTCTTCTGATTAGAAGGAAATGTTTGCAAATATCATTGCTAGCCACCCTGCCATCAACGAGGTGCATTCTGACACAAAATACTCGAGATCTGATTCCAAGCTTACTCACCATATTGTAATTTGGCTCGAATTTTCAAAAATTCTTAAAAACTGCTTATATTGATGCTTTAGAGTGCACCCTTTATTTTGTATTTGACCTTCTACCCCTACCCCCTAAAGCTATTGCTCCGGATGAGAAAACGATCCAATATTTCTTATTTTTCATGTAGGTACCTGAAAAAAGTTGTGCCAATAGACCTCCTCCTCTAAAATCCAATTTATCTCAAAATTTTCTATTTTTGGAGTCAAAAAATTTACTAAGTAATCCCATTTTCAAGAAAAGATTTCCTCCGGTATGAATGCCTCAAAGTTGAAAAAAAAATCAAAAACTAAATTTATGAACATTTTTTGAAAAGTTCTTTTTTTAATTTCAGAATTTTCCAAAACAACCACATTTTCAAAGGAAAAAAATCATCCTCGAAAAAGTTGAAAATATTGAAAAATTGAAGTCTGTAAAAAAATTGTTGAAAGTTTTCTACTCGTATTTCTAGTAAAAGCCCTTCCAAACAACCACCCTTTCAAGAAGAACCCTCCCTCGCCCTTCTCCCTCAATGTTGGCTCCTATAACATTAGTAGAGTCCCCAAAGTTGAAAAATATCAAAAAAATGAATTAAAATTTTCAAATAACCTCTCATTTCCATGAAAAAACCTCCCTCAGTCCCCAAGCAATATCGAGTAGTCCAGCTTATCTACGAGTAGTTAAAATAACTGGTTTAAAATTTTAAAAAATAAAAAACTGAAAACATAATTTTTGAAAGTAAAATTAAAACTTGATGGAACAAAAGCTAAACTTTGGTTTTAAAAAAAGGTCTCTCATGAAAAACATACTCGAAAAAAATTCTCTACGAGAGAAAAAACCTCTTTCCAAAAATTGTTTGTCCCGAAACAAAATTTGTTCTGGACCTCAACTTTTAAAAATCAAATGAACTTCATTTTTGAAGGAAACTTCTTTCTTGAGAAAATTTTTTTGAAGAAACTCTTAAAATAAATTTCTCCAATAGGCTACATTTTGTTCATAAACAAAATTATCAATTTTTTGGGGAGGGGAGCTGGACTTCTTCATTGGGGAAAACTTGTTTGAAACTTGCAAACTTTTTCTGTAAGTTGGATGAGTAGGAACATATATTTTTTCAAATTTCTAAAATAGAAAGCCCTTCCCATGAGGCTTTCGAAAGTATTCCACCCAAAGGCCAGAGCCCATTAAAGATCAATTTTTCCAATATCGAATGGTTTCAACAATCTGGATATCCTCTAACCTCCTTCTTCGTCCCCCCCCCCCCCCACAACCGGTCAAAGAACAAATTCTACCAATTACGAAAGAAATACGTACCTCTAAATCCGGCAGCGCATGTACAGGTATACTCTTGCAAATTTTTCAAATTGCAAGTTCCGCCGTTCATGCAAGGCCCGCTGTCGCAAGCATTCGGCACTCTAATTTCGCATAAAGATTCGGTAAAACCGATAGGACAATTGCATTGGAAAGTAGGACTAGAAAGAGCGCTGGTACGGACTTCGCAAGAGCCTCCATTTTGACACCGAGGCTCGCGTCCTGTCGTACACGGATTAGGAAACTGGCAATATTCGCCGACGTACTTTGACGTGCAACTGAAACAGAAAAAAAAATCAAATCATTAATATTATCGGTCATCATCCAGATAGAAAAATACAAAATCCCTGCAGACATATTATCGTAAGTTTATAATCATCGATAATCCTTTTTTAGATCGCGATCTGGGCAGGGGAGGCAAAAAAAAACACAGCCATTAGCGAAATTTTTTTCTTTTTTAATCGGGCGAAAAAAGAAGAGAAAAAAAATCATAAATCGCAACGTATAAGGCAGGCGCGTATAAAAAGGTATGTACGGCGAAATGTTAGCAATAATAATAAATCTCCGAGCATTTGTTCCACATCGTGTTCTTGGCTGCATAGCAAGTAGCGTACTCGAGGGGTAAAACTGTAAACTTGGTATAATTCTTGTAGAATACGCGATGGGCAAACCGCCATGGAAAGCATAATCGAGTACAAGCTCGTGTAATTTATGTTGTTACATGTGGTTCTCGAAACCAGTGTTAGGTCACGACTGTTGTATCTTGTTTATGGATACTTAATGCCTACTGTGACCGTAATGAATAGCGACAACTCGCACTGGCTAATATCAAAATCACCTCGACGACGACGCCGGCCGTCTTAGAGGTACATCCAACTATCAGCTCCGTATAGTCCCAAAAAAAAAACTCTCCTGTCATCTCCCTCTCTGGACTAATTCACGCAGCGGATACCTCTAAGAACGATAATTACTCGAGTGCGTCTGGATATATTTGTAGGTACTTTGCCTTTCGTTGATATTACACTTGCACCATATCAACACTTAATTAAAAAAATTACCGCAGTTGGCACGATTTTTTCACACAGTTTACGTAACAGTGTTTCTCTCTTACCAACATACTATATTCTCACTTCACATACATGCACATCATATCTTTAGATATCCTGCCATCGGCCAAGCTGTACAATGAACCAAAAAAAAAAAAAAAAAAAAAAAAGAATCTGAACCATCGATTGAACAGACTGCTGTGCGTAGGTAGGAGACAATACCTCTGTCTATGTAGATGTACTAATGGTAACTCCTATAGCAATACATCTTGTATATGCCATGGACGACGATCTCCTTCGTTCAATATTCAGTTGTTCAACATCCTGGTCAAATTATTTCAAGAGGTTTTTTAACCGCGGTGGATCGATACACCCGAGGATATCACGAATGATTTTTTTTCAACGTTACGACACGCGGTATCGATGCGAAGAAAAAAGTACATAATAATTACCTCGGCTACCATCTCCCATTATCTTCACAAATATCAGTTAAGTGAAGCAAATTTCATCGCAGAAGCCTTTCATATCTTAGTAACTTAAAGAGATAGGTTGAGTAGACAGGTATGACCGTAGAATACTTTTTACTCTTTTTTTTTTGCACCAGCATCCACTAGAAGAGAACGCAAGGACAAGCCAAAAAATCCAGGTATATTTTATAGTGTGTATAACGAACAATTTATACCTGATTGCTTGTAGTTGCATTAATAAGATATGGTCGTCGTTAGTTGGTTTAGATCGACTTACGATGAATTACAACGAAGCCACGTAATTAAAGCTCGAACCCTTGTTTAATCCTACGAAGAAAATGAAGAACGCGGTTAGCGCGAGCGACCAAGTCGGTTCTAAAAAGGCTATGCTGGTAGCGTGCCTTCCAATATAGACATGAAATCTAACACGAGTCGAGAATTTCCTGAAGAATTTTTGTGGTTCGAATACCTATACTATACCTCAAACCTGTAGCAATTCGAACGAAGGAATCGCACACGAGTTTACCACATCCCATCATCATCATCGTAATCAACAATGAATTATCAACCGGGCGTTTATTTGCAAACCACTGAAATCAACTGGTATAAGTATAACCATATTTTATAACGATATGTACTAAATTTTATTCAATGTTCGTCTTTCAACCCCTACCCAGTTCTTTTTCAAGTATTTTTCTAACGTGAAATTGAAACAAATCAGATCATAGATCTCTAGATGCCGACAAAATCCGCAGGACTGTAATAATAAAAGGGTTAGAGTAAGTATAACGCAGTGTACATATACATAGCTACCTATCAGTCTAACGAAAAAGGTTCTCAATTGGCCACCATATGGCCACTTGCAATTGGAAAAACACTCGAGAAAGGGTTAAAAATTCTGCAATTGAGTGGTTTCATTCTTATACCATTATTTTTTAAATTGCAGATGGTAAAAATAAATGATATGAGTGCTTTAGCATCGTAGATAAGAGAGAAGAGGTGAGCCATGTTGAGAGGGAGGGGGTTGAGAATTTCACAGTAATTCAAGAAAAAAATTGGAGCGTAACATTTTTCAAATTGATGTAAAGTTGGAAAAAATCGTCAAAAAGCAGAGAGCAAGTATTGGAAAACTTGGTCGATTTTATACCCTCGTTATACCATGTTCAAAGCTGTGTGTGGCTCTTCGGTGATTTGTGCAAAATTAATTTTTCAATTATGTCATCGAAATTCAAAATTGAAACTCATTTCTCTTGAAAAGAATTTGGTTTTTAATATTGGTTACTAATTTTGAAAGAAATGAAGATTTCTTAACAAAATCCGCAAATCAGAATGCCGAATTGTAGAACATTTAATTTTTTCCAAATTTTGGTCAATTTTATTAAAATTTCATCATTTCTTTGGTAGTTTTCAATAATTTGGGTAATGTCTATTATAATGGGGTTTGTGGTTATACATACCTATTCATTTCTAAGAGCATCAAGATCATCAGAATTCATTTTCGCCTTCGATCGTTAGCCCTATAATTTCTCATTTCTGTTTGTGTTTTTTTTTTTGCATTTTTTTTGAGATGAAAATTTTTTCAACTTTTTTTTTGATTTACAAAATGCAATTTGCCGAAAATATTGAAAAAGAAGAAATACATAGATGAGAATATATTGTAGATGATCATAAAATATACATATATGAATCAATTAAATTTTTTTCGTTATTTTACTCGACCCTGCTTCGATTTCTCTGCTGAATAAAGTGTTTTTCAGATTTTAACATCTCTCCGTTTTCCCTACCGTTGCCTCGTGAGAGATGAGAACGATTTGAAAATCTTGACATAACATAAAAACTTCAAATAAAAAATGAATCTTGAAAGTTAGTTCACAAAACTGGGCTTTTCCACAACTTTTTCAGCGCCAGATCTCATTTTTCTTCTGTTAAGTAATTAATTTGTGATAAATAAATTTTTTAAAAAACTTTCATGCATCTAAAATCTGATTGTCAATATTCGGCGCTCAAGATCAGGTCAAAGGAGAGGAATAGCCGCCATAAAAGTGATGTTGGTTTGGTGGCAGTTTGTCCTCAAATATTGAAAAATTGATCTTCCCATAAAAACGATCGAATTTCGGGGAATTTTTTTTTTCAAATTCCGACATTTTTTTCACCTTCTAAGTTTTTGTAGGAATATTCCTAATATTGGAGAGAAATGCAATTCACAAACCTAATTAATTGAGATAAACGCTATAATGAATTGGAAAAATGTCAGAACTTTTATCATTTTCGCCCTTTCGATAATTTGGTGAACGTTGTTCCCAAATACACCTCTCATCTTGCATTTTTCTCTTTCAAAAATATGCGTTTCAAAAACATCGTGGAAACCTCACGCGATTTTGGCATGTCATTCTACCATCAAGCTGAGAACCACTAACCTTCCTATCGCAAAATCACGTCCAGCGAGTTAAAAAGACAAATAATCAAGCGAATTGAACCCGAAACTAGGCATAATATTACCTTAACATTCACATTTTTAAAAAACCTGTAATTTTAAACGAATAATAATAAATTTTAAAAGAAAATAATATAAAATGGTCAAAACGAAAATGCTCACGGCTTTTAAGCAGTAAAAATAAATTATAATAATAACAATAATAATAATATGTACAACATGGAACTTCATTGATGGTATGCGGTGGTCTTAAATGTTACGCACAACCTCTTTATGTGGACTGGTTAAACGCCTACTACACATACATACGAGTATAGCTAAAGGTAGGAAGGTGTATACCTATGGAGAAAAGAACACCGAACACCGCTAAATCGATACATACCTAATAGCCTACTCTTACAGAGGAATATATCAAAACGATCTTGAAATCTCCTTCATCTCTAGACTTAGGCTCATCTTCAAACAACTTTTAGTACAGATACGATTATTGTCAATCCAACTCCGAGTAAGTAAAAATTTCCTCCTTACGTACAATAACATTACCACATCAGCACGCAATATTTACACATACGTATAGGTGGGCCCTGCACTATACACGACAACAATGCGAACGTGAAATCCATCTTGAACCGTACACGGTCATTATATGTGCTGGCAAAACAATAAACCAACAGCACAACAGTACAAAAAATTCCCAGCTACGTAAATTGCGTTTACAAAAAAAAATATATAAAAGTCGACAAGAAATACCGAGAATCGCGTAATCATTTTCACTGCTACATACTCGTAGTCGTACTCGCGACCTCTTCCAAATTACGAGAGTCGACTGAGTAGGTACCCGTAGACTTGAAGCATGCGGCTGGAGAAATTACTCATACACGAGTGTAAAATTTTCGCTTTTTTATCTAATCGAGCCGTTCGAGGCGCGCTAATTAAATGCTATTCGAATAATGCCTGTCATTTTTTAGAAGAGATCGACCGACACCGACGACGCGACGATGCCAGCAACAGCGAAACAAAGAAGACGGAAGACGTGCTTTGAAATGACATCCAACGAGCTGCATTATTGTAAACTATGTATTTGTACCAAAACTATATAGTTACATGTCACGACTCCATGTGGACGTAACGTACTTCGCGAGATGATTCGCCACAAAAAAACCAAAAAAATTGAAGAAAAATTTGCCGAGTTTTTCTTCTCAGCTGTCACAGCCTTACAGGTGCAGGCGGTATCGATGTTACTTTCCTTAGATGAAAATTTTTCGCCGATTTGATCGAGCATGGTGGAGATTACGATTAAATGAACTTGACATTACACGCTAACTGTCGAAGTCGATGTGGAGAATATTAAATCTCATGCAACAAAATCCGATACGCTGACTATTTAATTATGTAATTTAATACGTCGTTGAACACACCGGCTCTGGGCTGTAATGAGACATTACGTCGAAAACTATATCCTTTCCACCACCGCCGCCGCCACCTCTACATCATCATCATGGCCTCAATCAGCGCCGGTATAGTCTTTTTGTCGTTTTTTTCTCCACCTCTGTACTCCGTAGTGTTTCTTGAATGCACACCGGCGCGTTATACCGGCTATGGTAATATTCATTAGAAACGCTTACCGAGCGCGAAAATGAGCGAATTTCGTTATTTGTTAACATGGTCGATGATAGTCTGGCTTTTACGCGCTTTACCAGGCGTACAGTTCAGTCTAGCGAGATAAGGAGATCTTCATCGTCCCTTCGAAGCGATAAATTACTCGTTACAAAGATACACTGTGCAAGTACCATCCCAGCTTGAGCTACCGACGAAAGTTCAAGCGCGGTACGTTTGGTTCAACAAAGATGACGAAAAAAAGAAAAACACACAAATCAGCGCGTCAGCTAAATCGAACGTGTCAGCAGATGCACGTGGGAATGATGACGATGACCGCTCTGCCGCATCGCGTTTGTTCGACCATCATCGAAGACTCATCGCCGCCCCACCGGCTATCTTTTTATAAGCATTAAAAATGTATACTTATGATGCATATACCTATACTTGGAGGTATCTGGCATGATGCAAAATCAACATCGTCCACCGTCTTGGTTGCCGCTTGCTGGATCTCGATGCTCGATGCTCCTCACTTCCATCCGACAAACTATACAACCTTCAAGGTTAACATATGGAGGTCGTCGGCTTGGGCATGGTATATCCTCGAGTAATTATTCGTCGCACATCTTCCATTATCCGCGAGTTATTTAGTTCAATAAGTATATACGAGTACGTGAAAAAGACAACACCTTCTTTTTTTCATTCTTTCGTTTTTTTAAGATGAATTTCCTTTTTCTACATTGACGGTGGCTGTCTTCTGAGGGGTGGTATTATGGTGTACTCGCACAATTGGAGATGCAGGAGTACATAGACCTGAGGACTTGACTAATCTAATAGGTACATCTTCGCAGAGTTGAGCTCTGGTAGGTATTTTGAGAACCACCTCCACAGCAATGAAGCAACTTGACCAAAAATTTATTAAAATAAAAAGGGCATCGGGCAAATCACAGACTTACGAATTGCAGAAATTTCTGTTTTTCTACGTAGGTGCGCGAAAAATGGGAAACTTCATCCTCTAGGACCCTCAACACTTAGCATGCGTCCTCACTCTGTGAAGGTTGCCTTCTTGGATGAATATGTTCGAATTTCTGCAGATGGTCAAGAGGTTTTTTCAAAATTCGAAGAGAAAGGGAGATTCAAAAATTGAAAAAAAAAAAAAGAGTTCTGCGCCAGATGTATATTTTTCTATAGACGATATGAGACCAAAGTGATTCAGATTTTGTGCTTAAGATGAAAATATTCTTACAATAGAGGTTCCCCAACCGGAAGAAAATTATTTGAACCGAACAAACGAATCGAAAGAGCATGCAAAAATACATCACCAGCCATTTCTGGCGCTAGAGTGCAATTTTTGATTTTTGGTGCATTTTAAAAATCAAGTTTCTGGGCAAAAATAAAAATTCCCCCAAATTTATGTAGAAAGCTGAAATTCAGTACGCATCATATTTTTAAGCCCCCCCCCCCCCCTCCAAATCGATTGGAAACGATTTTCAACCATTTCGAGCAGTTCTGGAGCCTCCAGCTACAAAATGTTCCCCAAAATACTTCAATTTCGACGTGGAGAATCAATTGTGGGTGGTTTCAAAAGGTTTTGGAGCCTAAATGAACGCGTTTTTAGGTGCTAACGCTCATTTCCACAATTTTCATGACAATTTTTTGGGCAACTGGAATTACCAAAAAATTTATCGAGGTCTTAGAACTGCTCGAAACTGTTTGTCTGTTTGAAACTGTTTTCAGTCGATTCGGCGGGGAGGGAGGGTTCGAAAATCAAGTGTACACCCAATTCGGCCGATGATGAATTTTTGCATGTTCTTTCAATTCTACTTGAATTTTTCTGTCAGTTTGAATAATTTCCAGCTTCCATGTCAAAAAATATTTTTTTCAAATTTCAATGTGGATTTTGACAGCTTTTTCTCCCAAATTTGAAATTTGGGACTCTTCAACTGCGAAATTTGTAAGATGTACATAGGTAAGTGCAATGGAGTTGAGAAGTTATATTTCGCATTTTGATCCAAATTTTAAGAAGAAATGATGACAACCAGAATAGGTATACGGTATACGAGAGCAAGAAAGGTGATGTATTTTCGACCAAACAGCTCAGAATCGGATGATTTAATTCAAAATTACTTCTAGAAAGCAGAAGGAGGCACTTTTCAAGAACGAAAAAAAATTTCAAGCCCATTTGGTACCTCACAAACCAGAATTGTTCGTCATCCTTTCTTGTAACATTGCGTTTTCAAACCCCGAACAAATGGTTATGTTTCCCACCATGCTATCGTGGGAAGCTGCGTTGCGGCGCTTTAAAGCCATCTTTTTTTAACATGGCCCCTGCACCACGTGTTAATTAAACTTATCGTCATGAAATTTTATGAATATTATTTTTAGACAAAAATGGCCATGGGAGGGGAAGAATGGCTCGACTGAAAACATATTCTTTACACGACAATCATCGTTCACATTTTCAAATACGCGACACTCGTGAAGTTCTAGGAGAATCCCTGCAGCTAACATCATTACAAGAGATTTTCTCTAACCAGGACAATGCAACAAAATTTTGAACAAATCCTTTGCCTGGCGAGTCCTGCAAGTTTCAATACTTTCAGCTCCCCTCCTCTTGCATGAAATGGGCTGAAGTATTTCAAAATTGCTCTAAAGACAACTCCAACAGCCTCTCATTAAGTTTTTCACTAGAGATTCCAAAAAAAGTCATAACACTTTACAAATGATGAAACAAATCCGTTATCATTTTAGCCACCTTAATTGTCCTCTAATTTTCCCTTTTATCGTCGTATTACCTGAATACAAAGTTATTTAAACCCTTCCCGAAAAATATACTCGTTTTTCTTCCTTTTCAACGATGTTTATAGATACACATACGTCGAGTAACAAGATAGTAAAAAGAGATACGCCGATGATAACATTAATTACGTTCATGTTCAAAGTTTCGGCATATAGCCGTACAATTTCACTACCTACTACTCGAAGACTACCTACTATTACTACCATTTTCGTACACATTATCCACATCCTCGAAATAATACCGAAAATCCTAGGTGCACTATACTTTTTCCATTCATAATGGGCGTGTATTCGAAACAAAAAAATATCAAAAAGTCGACGCGGCGTGAACATCGTTCGAAACCCGATAATTATGTAATAGGTATTTCTTATTTTTTCGTTTTTTTCAATATAATACGCATCATAGGTAGGTACATATATACGACGATGTATGGTTCTTTAACCCATATATTTCATAAGGTAGGTTTCCGTTCCACCGAATAAGCGGTATTATTAGATAGCATATAGATGTACTACCTATATTATATGAAGATCGAACGTGTACGTAAAAATTGTCTTTATATGTGTACTTCTACGTCAAAAGGGCCCATTCGGTCGGTGCCGAGAAGGGTGTAGATTTTATTTTTCAAAAATCGGTACAATCTTCCAAAGTTTTCCAATTGATTTAAATGGCGCGCGAACATGAAGCTTTCATGGACAGCTTCACACTCAAACACTGTTGGAATCCACCGGAGAACATTGGAAGCTTATTTTGATTTTTGAAAAATAAAATCTATACCCTTCTCGGCACCGACCGAATGGGCCCTTTTGACGTAGAAGTACACATATTCGGATAACATTTATACTACCTCTATGCTACAAACATATTAATCCTTTTTCGCCGACTTGATTAATGCTGCTCCTTCTTTTCAGACGTCAAACGACCACCTTAGCGAATAACTCGCGCTGGAAATGTCTTCTTTTTCTCCTACTTCTTGTTGTGTCGTTGGGTCGTAGACCCTACCAAAGTAGGTAAGTCGCAAGTCGGAGTCGCGCGTTACTTCAAAGTAACTTAATTACCTTTCACTCGAAACAAAAGACTTCCACCTGATTTCCCAGCGAGGTGTCGTTTGATTCTAAAATAAAAATTAACGCTCTTCTTTTCATTTTGAAGTTTTTTTTTTTGTTCTTTTCAGATTCAATGGAGTCCGCATTTTCGAGATCGTCATCTGTTCCTGGTTGTCATTTTTATAATCATCAATTTCATCTTGAAAAACCTCCCAGAAAGCTCGCAGATTAAAATACAATCAGATTTATTGAAATCTATTTTCATCATTTTTTCCATTTTGGTAAGCAGAGAAAGATTATAGAAACATAGGAAAATCCAGCGATTCGACGTCGATCGGTCAATTTTGATTATTCAGGGACCAATCAACTTTTTATCAACTTAAGAAGATTCAGCAAAAAATATGTCACTTTGGGCTTGAAAAATTTAACCCAAAGGGCACTCAATTTCAGTGAATCGATTATCGATCAATGTCAATGTTGAATGAAAAAATGTGATAATTTTTGAAAATAAGAAACAAACACTTGATTTAATTCTCATCCAGATAAGAAATCGCATCATTTGAAAAATGGCACAAATTTGATTTTTTCAGAAAACGAAACACCCCTCGCACAATCTCGCACAGTAAACAAATCACACACACTTATCTCGGATCATCATACAGCAACGTAGTGTGTAGGTGCCTGCGCAACTCCCTAGACAAGCAGAAGCACACCTGCTTAGTAATCACAACTACCGACCATATGCTATGCGAACACCTTTCTTCCGATAATTCATACCTTCATGGTGCAGCTTTTACACCGATACCATTCGACCGAATGACATCATGAAACGCTCCAGCGACGTCGTTGATAACTTGGTAAGTCGCACAATTCACTAAACTCACATCACGAGTTAGTCATAAGAAATTCTGGCCTAAGCATACAAGCTGGTACCTTACCTACTCCTTCGAAAATATACGACAAGTAAAATGACACATTCGCAAATAATATACTACACAGTACACATTGTCATCAAAATGTGCAAATGTACGTATTACGTTGAGGTAATACGGTTTCTAGGAAACACAAATAATAATGTATTACAGTTTTGTGATACCAGGCTTTAAAAGAAGGCTGGTCAAGTCTTGGAAAAATATTTTCATATTCACACGGTTGTATGTAGATAATCCACATTGGTGTGTATTGGGGACAAGGTATCAACCAGAACTACCAGAAGCAAATCAAAACAACCCCAGTGAAAAGGCAAAAAATTATCACTGTTCAATTTTGCCATCAGAGAGAGTAGTCTAGGAAAAGTTATAAAAAGATCCTGAGACAGAAGAATTTTGAAAATTATAAAGTCAACCCCATCCCATCCAGGACCGATTTCCTCAAGGGAGCAAAATAGGTTGAGAATTTCAATTTTTTTTGGTAAAAATTAATCAGCATCAAATTCTAAAATTTGTGTCACGTTGACTTTTGGAAACATGGAAAAAAATTCAGTCAAATTTCTGACATTATGCCAGATTTCGATCAACTTTGAACTTTTAAGATACTTAGGTATGCTGACTTTTGAAACTTGAAAAAAAATATATTGTTGACTTTCTAATTCAATTTCATCAATCCTACCACCACCACGACACCACACGACTGGACAACCCATACATTTCGAATAAAAAGGAATTAGGAAATAAGGAAAAACAAAAATGGAAAGTTCAACATGGCTGACAGATAACTCAATATTATGCAAGCGCGAAGTGAATGCACACAAATAGGTACGAAAAGCGAAGGAAAACTTGAAAAAAAAAGACGACGACGACGACGAAAACCTTTAAGAAGGTAGGTATAATTCAAAAAATACCAGGTGTTACCGACAGTTACTTGTAATAGTTATGATCAGTCGTTGTCTAAAATCAACGATGCAGAAACAATTTACTTACACGGACGTTAACTCATTGCCTACTGAGTGAATAATGAACCAGTTTGGTGTTTTTAAACAATTCTCTTTCTGAGCACCGAGCAATAGCTGAGCGCTTAAAATAAACAAGACAAAAACATTAAGCTTGGAAAAAAATTTGATGTTGAAGGCTTCTTTTATACGTACGTACGTACAGACGGAGACGGAGATGGCATCGTGGCGGGCGTACGTACTAAGTACGTCTACGTACCGTACTCTACACGGTATGGCATTACGCCTGGCGAATGGCGAACCGCTCGCTCCGGCTCCTCTGGTCAGCTTGGGCGCGAAAAATCATCATCATCAACTCGTCATAAAATTCATATACCGTTAAGCGTCGAGCTGCGATTCTCGTGTAAGAGTTGGAGTATGTACTAGTAGGTACGAGTATATAGTCGAAACGTAATAATAAATGTACGGATTACACCTGACAACGTATACCGGAGTGTATACTGCGTTCTATTTTTCATCCATCTCATCGTCAATCACGTGGCTGTGGCTGTGGCTGTGGCTGCGGGCAAGCGAGCCAACGAGCGCGGCCGCGGATCAACGCGTATGTACCGAAAATTACGCCCAACATTCACCTCTTTCTGGCTCTATGGTACGCTATGGCATGGTATGGCATCTACCATCTACCTCTCTTTCTCTATGTATGTATTACCTACAGTTACCTTAGCTGCAATCTCTCCAAACACCGTATAGGTATACTATGCATATAACAATACAGCCTCATATACGCGTTCTCTCTACCTCACCTCCTCGCTTGCTCCTCTTTATACGTATCCTATACCTATTCACGCATACGCCTCTCTATTGCAAACTGAAAAATAAACAAGAATGTACGTCGGATTAAGGCGATACAACTGTACGTATTATAAAAAGCACGATGTCGATTGTCGAATGTGTGTACCTAGTCTGCGGTACACGATGTGGCCAAGGTAAGCTAAGCAGTACATTACATAGGTATACAGTGTAATATGTTGGTATAAATTCGACGATTTAACAAGTTTAATCCTTAATTGACATAGAGATGGTATATTTCAACTTTCAAACGTTCGTACATATATTGCATAGGTACGCGAAACGATTACACGAATATCAATTTGACAACAGACAACAAGATGAAGATGCGCCTTTCTCATGTCTCGCCTAAATTATAAGCCAACTCTAGGCCATCATCGTTCGTGCTCATATAGCGCCGCCGTCCAGCCTCATCCATCGCCCAACACACGACAACTTCATCAACTCGGGCCCGGGCCGAGAAGACGCCCGACCATCGTAAATTCTGGCGCAAGCAAACCACGCGTATGAAATTTCCACCTTTTGTCTGCCACTTATTCCACCTCGTTTTCAGAGGCATTGACAAAAGTTCTGCGGGTAGCTTATCAAGTGATCCATAAGTTTTCCATCGCCAAAGATCAAGTTTTGAGAAAAACTCGATATAATTTTCGATTTTTGATCCCATGTGATCTGTTCAGCCCGGATGGAAAAATCAATTTAGTTTCGAAAATGAGCTTCCCGATTAAAAATCGATCATGATCGATAATCGATTAATGGAACCCCAAAATCGATTCATATTCGATTTTCGATCTCATACGATCGATAATGCTCGGACTGAAAAATTGATTTAGCTTCGAAAATAGATAACCCGATCAAAAATCGATAATCGATTAATCGAACCTCGAGATCGATATTTATATTCGATTTTCGACCTCATATGATCGATCGTGCTCGCACTGAAAAATCGATTCAGCTTCGAAAATAAGACTACCCGATCAAAAATCGATAATCGATTAATCGAACCTCGAGATCGATATTTATATTCGATTTTCGATCTTGTGTGATCGATCAAGTTTGAAAATGAAAAATTCATTCAGTCTCAAAAATTAGACTTCCCGATCAAAAATTGATTTATCAAACCTTGAAAATCGTTTTCATTGGTCAATCGATTTTTTAATCGTTTTCGATCTCAAGGAGTGATCGATTTTTCAAAGATGATCAGGAGGTCCAGCTGATTCGTGAAAATTTAGTTTTCAAATGACAGAAACTGATCATCGATTGAGATCAATCAATCGATCAGTAGTCCATCGTTCATCTTGAAAGTGAATCTTGGATTTTATCACAAATAGATAACCAGAATTTGAGCCATTGGTTATTCTCACCTCCCGCTTTTCTTCCCCTCCACCCACACAAAGCAAACATTTTCTGTCCCTCTTCACGTAGTATAGGTTTACTCTGATGATAAATTAATCACCAGATTTTTAGGTATTTTGACGAAAGACGTAGGTATAATAGCCAAGTGTGAAATTTCCATCGATTCACCTGATGATGAGATGGACGAGCGAAGCACGAAGGCGGACGAGCTGCGCTCGCTGCGCACCGTATAAAAATGTTACAGATAAATTAACACGACGGACCGCGACCAGCTTATTACATGAACGTCGCAAGTTGTTTAACAAACAATTCCCACGGTTTCCGAGACGATGCCTGACGCTACTTGTGCAACATGTCACACACACGAATCGGCCAACCATAACCATAATAATTCCGCCCTCTCTACATATGGTAAAAACAAGGGTTAAGCTCTTCGAAACGCCTTCCAGAAAAAAATTCCTTCGTACGTGTGTGTACTGCGTATCGCTGTAGAATAATAATCCGGAAAAGCGCAATAAAAATCAATCCTATGCACGTTCCCTGCGCCACTACACCTCATCATACATACGATACCTATTAACTTGCATAACCTTAGAGGAAGACCAAGAGGGGAACAAAATTAAATCAAGCCTTTACAAAAATCACGGAAACGAGTACCCTTTTTTTTTTTGGTAAAAAAAGAGTAATAGTTCCTATTTCAACGCGTGTAAATCCTTCATCATTTAATTTTTTTGAAAAAAAGCAGATGTTGGCGAAAAAAAATGAGGGTAAAAATCAAAACCACAATGTTACTCCAAAAACCGGAAACACCATGTGACAATTTTACTCGACGAGGCTTAATTGACGATCTTTGTTTTAGTCGGCTAAATTAATTTACTTGTAATTGCGTTTCCTTCGCGTCGTCGTGAAGCACTTTTCTCTTCTCCGGTTACCTCCAATGATGACAAAACGGTGCATCATCGTAATGTAATTATTCCATTATCCAGTTCCCGTTCATTCAATTAGCACTGGGTAATTGTGAAAAATTTGTCAAGTTTGTTTGTTGTGTAAACGTGCAATCTTCCTCTGCCTACTCCTCTCTTCGCTTCCTATCCTCGTCTGTTGTTCATCTCGCGAACGCGTATACTCTTTAATAACCCATAACCAGAGCCGAGAAAAAAATCACTTCTTTGACGCCGAACGACAGCCAAACAATTTTCTTTACCGTTTTAAAACTACCACAATGTATCAACCTTAATAGGTACAGGTTTTTGGTAAACGTACGAGTTTGGACCACCTTTAAACCTATATTTTGTCTTCCTCGCGGTAAATTGAAACACGATGAGTAGGTTTGTAAAAATCTAACAGAGGTAATTTTGAACCATCGTAGATCGAGTAAGATTTAATAGGTATCGAAATGGGATTAAACTCTGAGTAGGTTTTCTATTTTGAATAAATTTTTAGCAACATGGCTCGTAAATTTCCATTTTTGCCAATTTAAATGGTCAAACGATATTTTTTCGTTCGAGGATGGCTCCACGTTGACGGCAAATTTTCCATTTTATGAGGATAAAAATTTTAAATTTTCAATCAGTGTTAGGCTAATTTTGATTAAAGTGAATATACTCGATCGATTGAAACGGAATCACGATAAATAATCAAAAATAATTTTAATCGATTTCCTGCCCACTTGACAATAGATTCGCCGCCCGAAAAAGCCGGTGAAAAAGCCGGCCCAAAAATGACAGTAAATTTGCCGGTAAAAAAACGCCAGCCAAAAGCGGCTGTTTAAAGTGGCTGATTAATTCATTAAAACGTCGAAAAATCTACCAAGCTACAAAAAATTTCTAGCCCAAGGTAGGATCGAACCCGCGACTCCTGCGTGGAAGTCCAGAGCGCTCACCATTCAGCTATCACAGCAACAACAAAATCTTCGTTTTCAAGTGGTATACATGTACCGCACTTCGTACTTTCCTTTAAATTTTTTGAAAATGAGTTCTGAACACAGGTTGCGCATGTGCATTGTAATCGGCAAATCAACAAAATAAAAAACTGCTGCTTAAAACGCCGGCTCAAAAGCGGCTGTTTTTCTAAAAGTGGCGGAAAGCGGCTGATTTAAATGGCTGATTTTATAAACTAGCCGCTTCTAGCTGGCGTTTTTTCACCGGCAAATTTACTGTCATTTTTGAGCGCCTTTTAAGTGGCAGATTTACAAAAATCAGCCGGCGTTTCGGCTTAAAGCGGCGAATCTATTGTCAAGTGGGTGAGGCTACCGATTTTCTTGAGTCAACGTATCATGAGAGAAATTAATAAGAATCCGGCCGGGTACACGTGGGTTTTAGGTTCATGAAAAGTAACCACAGGTGTTCGGAATCAAAAAGAAAGAAAAACTTGAAAAAAACCACGCTCTGCTACCATTTTACTTTCATAATGCTTCTGCTGCCCTTTCATAGACAGCCCTTTGTGTTTACAGGGCCTTGTTGTAGTGCCAGTTCTAGAAGTGGTTGAATTTAGCGAAAATTGCAAATGTTATCTAATGAAATTCCTAATGGTTAACTGTCAAAAAAATTTCCAAACTGGTGTGATTTTTTTTTTTAATTTTCGTTTATTTTTCGAGCTTACAGAAATCAATTTGAAAATCAAAATGGAACTGGACTGGTCACTGGTCTTGACGTCAAACATTTTCTCATAATCAGGGTTATCTACACAATTTCATCGTTACTGCCAAACCAGCTAATCATGGAACATTTCATTTCCATTTTCTCAATTCTCAACAACGGTTTCCCAGCATTAGGAGAAGATCTACCAAAAATGCTACATCCAAATTTTCCAATCCTAAGCGCAGAACAGTATCTAATAATGCCACTTCCATTAGAATTACGGTACAGCGCGTCATCTCGAATTAATTAAACATTACTCCGACCCAGAACTCAATTTTGGTGAATTTTCTTACACCGTGTAATAATAATACGAGATTAATGACTATGGCACGTTCATAATTTGTGTAATAATTACCGGCGCACTAAGTACACCGCAGTGTATAAGCATAGGTTGAAGACCACCTAGAAGTCTTTTCCAGCAAATTATTATTAAGGGGAAAAAGTACGTGATAATATCACCTGAATCGAGGAGAGTTACCTCCGTACAACAAACGCGAACGCGAAACAGCATCTAATGAAATTTCTTCAGTTCAATCATAGTTCAACCACATCTGGCGCGATAAGGCTTAGTCATTGACTCAGTTTACATATACTACACGTACTATTGGATGGGTACAGGTACACTTCATCATATTGTTATGTGTGTATCTTTTCTTCAGATAAAAATGTACACACTAAACGAAATGATCTGTTGTATTCACGTTGGTAATTTGCTCATTGTTCGATGCTGAGCATGCACGGTCGTCGTATAGTACATTACACACTATAACAACAATATTCATGAGAACGATCGTATTCTTCATTTACCATCGTATCTTTCTCTATAGCAATATAAACGTCTTAGACGAGAAACGCTCTCAGTATACGAGATGAAAATTCCAACCATTTTAGGCGCCAAGCCTTCGTACAAATATTGATACAAATTTCTCAAGTAGGTAACCAAAACCAGTTAGTAAATTCTGCCAAACGTATACCTAATAATTACTACCGAAAATCCGTCTTGTCAGTCTATCTGTGTCTAGATTAGAAAAAAAAAAGAAGCTGAATTCGAGACAAATTGTACTGTATGTACTACCTTGATGTTCGTTTAACTCGGGTTCAAACTGCATAAAGAAATCAAAAAAAGAAGAAAAAAACCTTCACACATATCTTGACCATTTTGCTTTCGCTGCAACCGATTCCCTCAATTACCAGTCACATCTTCCCATCCAGCACCTGGCGTAGGTATCCGAGCGATGGACCAAATAACAAAGCTGTAGAAAACTCAGCACGGTCAATCGATACAGTATACAAGACGCTACCGTCGTCATATCGTTGACCTCGCGCACAATCATCGGTAAGGCACGGTCAATTGAAACGAATTCCATATCATCCGCCGGAAAATATAAACTGCGGATAAACGAAGAATGGAGAAAAAAATACAACAAAAAAACCTCAACTTGCGTCCGAAGAAATCACCATCACAACAATCGCCCACAGATATATACCGATCGGTAACAAAAAAAAACCTATCTGCGGTATGGGATAAATCGTTCTTTTTCGGTGATAGCTTCTTGACAAGGTATCGCTAAAAAGATTATGTCATCTCAGCAGTGGTGAAGATGTAAAGATGAGTGCACGGAATTTGCAGACTCGTAGCTCTGCATAAATTGGTCAATTAAACAAGGCGTTTCAAGAAGGTAGGTACTATCAGATGAGACTTGCAACGTTGAAGAATCGGCGATGAAAAAAAATCCAAGTCGAAACAGTTGCTGTTGCTGGTCGAAGAAAAAAATCAAATTGGATTACGCTGGAGTTGGTGAAGTGGAGTCGAGTCGTCGATAGGCAAGGCGCAAGGCTGGAGTGGCGCTGGTTCAGGTCGAAACGCCAAAGTGATATTTAATACGTATCTACAAGTCCGCACGCCTAATTAGCCAGTAGGCTTGGCCAGATGCGGATTACTCTACCTTTATAGCGGTTGTAATTGACGGGAGGCGTTACGCTGTATTTTACTCGAACGTTGGTCACTTTCAGCTACATCGAGTTATGGCATGGCGCGCGCTACAGCACACATCGCAACCGCCATATAACCTTTTACTCAGCCAGAAAAAAAATCTGCAGTCAGATCAACAACGAGCTAATACATATGAATATCCATTGGAATGGAACAGAAGAGATGAGTAACTTTTGCAATGGACTAGATTGATTCCTCGGTCAGCGTAGATGGTCAGAATTAGGTACATACAAGTCGTTAAAGGCGTAGATATTTGTATCATATCGTTCACCGGTACCATACCGCAGCTCGATCGAATCATTATACGAGAAAATTATCTGTAGCGTTTCTAATTGCGATATTAGTTCTTCGATGGTACCTGTTTCAACAATCGAACACCCATCAAAGTCCGAAGGACGTAACCCGATAAATATAATAGATTGGCAACATTAAATAGATCCGTTTATTACACATACGGCATCCGTGATTTACTTGTAATACCAACAATACCATCGACAGTATACAGATACTAAATACGACACACAGCGCGCACCAGTAATCGAACAACAAAATGACCGATTCATTTCAATCATCTTCACATAATGGCGGAACGAGTCTCTCAATAACGAGAGTACATCACTCGCAGTACATATTATGTAGGTATAGATGGGTAGGTACGTCGAGGAAAACACGCTAAGTCGAGTTATTTAACCTGATTTTTTTTCTCACACCATTAGGCCGCCAGATAACGCCTAAGAGGAATTACATAAAGAGGAATTTCCACCATAAATTCACCATGACGATGGAAAAATCAACTTACACAAATGCAAACGAAAGCATCATAGATGCGGCAGCATGCCCGATGAAATGGTGTAAAATTGGGGAAAATACAGCTTTGAGGATTACCTCTTTGGGTTCCAGGATTTGTTTCCACCTATCCAGATTCGAGGGTTTCAAGTTTTGATTCAACTTGTGTATATGGTAATGAAAAATAGGGGATGGAAAAACCAATATGATACCCAATATGGGGTTTGTTTCAGTTTTTCATTTACATCAGTCTAATGTTTTCATTTCTTCAGGTTGAATTTCAGTTATCTAAGTTCATCAACGTTGGGGCTGTCAGAAAGTTTTTTCGTTTTTTGTGTATTTTTTGATCCGAACTTTAAGATTAGCTTAGTCGAGGCAATTTCAGTGAAATTCGCTCAAATTTGGTACTCAGGCTTGGTTTGACAATGTATTGATGGGGATGACCTTGACTCAAAATTCGCAGAGCCCAAATTTTTAGGAGTAGGTAGTTCGAGATCAGTGAACAGGACAAAAAAAAGTTCAATTGAGAGTCAGTCAATATAGGAAATCAAAAGTTGTATAGCATATCCAAAAATCAACATCCTAGAGCATTTTGGAGGGGAGAAAATCGAGGGTTATGTTTTCTTGACCTTGAAAAACCTAGTGTGACGCCCCCACCCCTCAAATGTGCCTTTTAAGGGTTTCAACTTTTCAGTTCCTCCCTACCAGTTCAACAGCTAACAAAAAAATTAATGTTTGATTAAATTTTTCAGCACTCGCCAAATCATTCTCATCTTTTCAGCTCACACATATATCTAACATTAATTCCTATTACAGAATTTCTTCATCATAGCCCATACGATAGACATAATCATCGAATGTACCACCACCATCATCATCATCTCATCATATACATACGTAACTATGCAGTCAGAGATATATGGACCACATGTACATTGTATACGCATTGCAGCAACATTCGATTCGTCGAAACAAAAACACCTGCTCTTATGGAAATTTCAACCATACGTTCCCTTTCTTTGGTTTACAGTATATTACGATAATCCTTAATCTCGTTAATCTGAAGCATTTTCACTGTACTTCATCTTGTGATAACCTTCGCTGTGTGGTTTCTTTTTCTCTCTACCTCTTCTCCGGCTATAGTCTTTCAATAACCATTACACGTTTATCGACAGACACTGCGAGTAGCATTTTTTAAATCTTTACTCCCTCTTTTCTATCACGCTGCGCTATCCGCTTTCATGTAACTTTAATTATTTCTCACTATATATATTATAGCGACTCTATGAGCGCGTCAAGTGCTCCTTGAATAAACCATCTGGTTACTATTTTTTTAAAACTCGAAGCCAATTAAACGCAGAAAAAAAGAGAATGAATAAAACCGAAACAGTACTCGTGTAAATTTCACTTACGCTCTAGGAACACATCAACGAGAATGGTTTAATTTTTTTTTTTCAAAAGCTCGATAAAAAATTTTGTCCCCAGGCTGGCATTTTCTCATCATTATTGACTTCCGGCTGTACGAAGCGCCATTTTGATTGTCATAAAACCCTTCGTATTTCATATTTCATCGTTTATCTTAATCTGATTAAGTGTGAACAAATCCTACACACAGGAACTTTCAAGCTTGATTCGATGTGAAAATTTTTCAACTCATTAGACCCATCAATCGACAGATTTCCATGTGGTGAATACAAAAACGAACAATATTTATTCCATAAATCAAGTCAATGACCAACAGGAATATGTTTGTCCGGCGCCTCAGACTCAGTCAACAATTCGAATAAATTTCAACCGAGTAGCCGTTCAAATAGGTAAATTTACTCACCAGGCAACAGATAATAGGCACAGGCACCCAGCTCGAGCAATAATAAACCCACACGATGCATTAATTCGCACTTTTAAGCGCCTCTTTTAACACCATCGCCGCTTCGTTCTTCTCTTTTCAGTACCTTTTTTTTCAAAAGCAAACAACCGACCATACGCGCTTACCTGTCTTCTGAATGCTGCGGTTTGGAATTACGCTCGTAAAACAGAAGACAAAAAACACTTAAAAGGTTTAAAATGTATTCTCTCTGTATCCGCCATAAAATAAAGGAGTACCAGTGTAGAAAATATGAAAATTACAGGTTGTTTACCTTATGAAAGAATAACTCTAATAAGTATAAGCAGTATAGCCCCGAGGTTCGAAAAAAACCGAGAGAAAGAGAGTTAGAGAGACAGGGGCAAAAAAAAACCTATAAAAAACCACTAAGGAAATCTTCTTCTTATAGCCGATAACCACAATCACAATGTTACCAACGGTTTTTTCAACATGAAACAAATTCTCGGTTAGGTTTTTTTCCTCATCTTTTTCTACAAGTTTCAAAGGTAAGAGCGTGTGTATCGGAAACTAAAATCTCGATGTTGGGATCTTTCGGTGGTTTGACCCTGATTGTACAGGCCTGAACAAAATTATTTGGGTTTTCATTCGAATAATTTTTAAATCATTCATAAACATTAAACATAAACATTAAACACGTAAGACAACAAGATGATCTATTTTCTTGCATCGATTCAGCATCTCTCCCCTTCCCCTCACTGCATCAATTTTTCAAAAATAAAATCGCACAATATCAAATTATAGATGTTCAGAAATACATACAATAGAGACAATCGAGGCGAGAAATTCAGTACCAAAGTCAACACTGTATACCGCTGAATATGATTAGGAATGCACTTTGTCTGCAACCGACTTAGAAAAAATACACCTCCAACCATTAATTAACCAGTATAGCTAGAGTTTCGGGCCCTATTTAAATCTGATCGCATAATTTTCTATAGGTACCTCTCCTACCTATACTACATAATACCTCGCCAAGTACGGCAGTTCTTTTTCTGTTTCTGTTTCTTTCAGCCATATTCATTATCTATACCATCCATTAAAAAAGAAAAAAAAATTAAATAAAATAAGAAAAGAAAGAAAGCATCGCAGACGTAGTAACTGCCTGCTTAAAAGCTAATATTAACCTGTCAAATATAACCTCGCAATCCGTTTTTCAAAAATTTTACCCAATCCCTATAATTAATTACTGATAACGCGACTCATATTCGATACTTTTTTTTTCTCCATACACATAACCTACCTATATCTATCTTATATTTTTCATTTTATTTTCACAATGGTCCTACACACACGATGAGGTTTTAGGTCATTGGTAATAGAATTGGTTGGTTACTTTCTTGCACACTCTTCGCGAGTACATCGACGACATTATAGGTACATCGTATCCCTGGCTTGTTTCAAATAATAAACAAAATCGTAAACCAGTTTTTGATTATTTTTCTAGATAATGTTCAGTTCGAAGTCGAAGCCACATAGAAGAAAAATATTTGTTTAAACCGCTAGATTAAAACGACCCGATTTTTTTTCCTATGCGATGCGCCTTTAAGATGGTTTATAGGATAGGTATGCGCATCATCCTCTATTAGCATATAGAACGAGCAAAAAAAATCGTATAAAAATCTTTCATTTAACGTTTTAAAAATTCTATAACGACGTAATTATCTCCCAAAAATATAATTCAAAGATTTTAGGCGATCGCGATGGCGAGGTGTACAGGAAGGGAAGCGAAGAACTCTAGAGAAACATCTCTTCTAAACTTTTCTTCACAACGGTTTATCATTCAGAACGACAACACAAAGTGAACATAAAATTCGTGCTAAGCTTCGTACGAGTGCTTGCCTACCTATGTAAAAAAGAAAGTACCTACATCTCATTGCCGGATTGATCAAGTAACCGATGATTATTATTGTCATTTTCATCTTCATCGTGAGCCTACCTTTAATAGCTCGATGCTTGAGAAAGCTCCTTGATAAACTTGCCTAACACGTGAGTGATAGTCTCGCGAGTCTAAAATTTTGATAAATTTGCCGATCGATTTGGAGAAAAAAAAGAATCAAGCCTTGTAAAGTCTAGGTGGGAATTGCATCTTCGGGGCACGAGATTATCGCACGAGATGTTCATCTCTGAAGGCGATTTTTCATTCTTTCATTCCCATGGTGTAAATGGAATGTTTTCTAGGTATTCTCGGAATTTACATTCTTCTCGCGTTCGAGTACTTGGTTTGGTTCAGAGAGGGGGTGGGGAGAGGGAAATCGCAATATTGGAGCATTTATGTCTAAATTAAAACGAAAATATCGCCGATTTTGATCAAATTTTGTACGTGAATCAAATCTTCGTAATTCAGTTCAACTTCCATAAAACCTCCAACGCACGTATCGGAGCATAAATTAAATTTAAAAAGGTCTCGAATCAGGTTCTAATTTCATTCTCGAACCTCGAACTGAATTTAATTCCCACCCTGAAGCCAAAAGCAAAAGCTACTGGTACATTACAAAATCGATCAATCACACTCACACTGCCGACAAAAAAAACCAACACGTAAGAGGAAACGATCACGAGCAAAAAATTAATTACGTAAACGGTAGGAATTTAAAAAATGGTAAATTTTTAATAACAAAAATAAAAGAAAGGAAAAAAACACCGTCGTCGCTCTCCCACAGAAGAAACCCGTACCTATATTACCTATACACACGTATGAGTAATTAAAAGAAGAAAAAAAACAGAAATCATGGCGATACTGACAAGTTTAATACGCCATGAAGCCATTAACTATACATATAATAAGAAACCAGCATAGAAGTTTAAATTGAGGTGTAAAATCCCCCCAACGTATGTACTCCAGCTTATATGCCTCCAGCCTCCCTCCATGTATCGGATACCTCATCCACAGTCCACAGCGCACTTGTGTACACACACATAAGCTGACCAAACTGAAGGCGCCTTCTCACTGTCACTGATCCGATCCAGTCCATATGCAAATATTACGTCGAAACTCATAAAAAAATGTCGTCCTATAAAACAAAACCGAGGAAAAGATTTTCAAACTGGTCATAAAAGAAACCGTGGGAACGCCACACAGTATTCGTGTGTTTTCTCTGCTTGTTGGACGATTGATATAGGCAAGCATTGGGACAATTTTCCCTAAATTTATACCAGAAAAATTACGCGTTTTCCACCATTTTTCGAATCTTCTTTATAATTAAATATGAATCACGAGTCGATGACGATATTGCTGATGCATCGATGCATGTTACTCGTACATAGTGTGATTCGTTTTTTCCCCGCTTCCTTTCTTCTTCCTTCGTGTTCTTGTGAATCAAAACCACTAGCTTATTATTTAATTACGAGTTGCAATTTTTTGCTGAGTCCTACAATGCGGCATCTACTTTGTTGATTAATTTAGAAGAGCGGCGGAGAAGAGAGTTCTATTTTTATGACACGTTAATTTCGCAGACATCGAGTAAGCAATTTTTTAAAACGAAATCGTTCGCTGAACCTTTTAGCTAACTGAGATCACGTAATGATTTATTGCTCGCCCGTTAAATTTTGCTGCGAAATTTATTTCGAAAGCCACTGCATTAATTGAAGCATATGTTTTCAAAACGCACTAAGTCCAAAAAAATATTGATAAGAAATTCGTGGTACTTAGTACAATTTGGAAACGTAGAAATGGCCCGAATTTGCTGATTTTTTGATATGTTGTAGCCAAGACCCGTGGGCACAACATATCAAAAAAATCAGGCAACTTTATGCTAGATGGCCTTGCAACCTCAGAATCTTTGAAAATGGACTTGGGGCGTTTTGGAAACACATGCTTTCTCGTTGAATTCTCTAAAATAAAGCACAAATATACCTACCAATTTTTTTTTTTTTTAATAAAAAATTATCTTAGAAATCTCTGGGTTTCTTCAAGAATTATGAAATTGGGAAATTTGATCTCTTTTCAATGTCTCTCCAGCTGGCTATTTTAATTAAAAAATTGGTTTCGTTTATTAATTTTCCAAAACGTATCGGTAATTCACCAAAAAATGCCAAATTACCAAAATTACCCGTAATTTCCTAAAAATTACCATTTATTTGAAAATTACCCGTCACTTACCGAAAATGACGAGAGATTCGCCAAAAAATTATTCGTAATTTACCGAGAATCGCCAAAATTCTTTTAAAAATCAATACCTAGATAATTGCTAAAATTATGTCCAACTTTCCGCAACTTGAAAAAAAGGTTTTCACGATGATTTTTTTAAGCATCTGAATTAGATGGCATATGTATTTCTTATGAATGTTGAGTTTTCACTTTGGAAGTTCAGTTTTGAGTTTGACAAATTTCAATTACCGATTTTCAGACTACTGAGATGGCTAGATCATTCATCGATTAAAAAAACCTATTGTATTAGTCCAATACACATAGCCCTATACTTCTCGAGACCACAAGGATACAACAAAAGGAACTACTGGAAGCACCCAGCCCCCTATCGAGATCAACTACCGCCAATTCGCCTAAAGTCGAATGTTTCTTTTTTACTGCAGATTCAGACCTCGAAAATCCATCTCCGCCCTGGACCCCTGGAAACGAGTTGGTCCAGTCTAGCGATCATTAGCTATCTGTCACAACGCCACCATCATCCCACAATGACTAACAACTCCAGCATCACGATGGCAAAAAAAAAGTGAATCTTAATATTTCAGCAGTCGGCTCGACACTTGATTCCCATCGATGATGGAGTTCAGGCCCGGGTTCCACATCGACAAATACGATTATTGCCAATTCCAGTTCAAGCTGTCAGATTAAGATACTCGTGTACCTATAAGAGTTAGTCGGTAGAATAACCGGAATTTGCCTAATTTGCATACACACAAGACAAACTACAAAGTTAACAACAACAGCAACCAGCAGAAGAGAAGATTCACCAGCATAATATATAAAATGCTGGCCGGCTTGGTTGCGATGTTGCCGCACCTATATGTGGATGATGACAAAAAAAAATCTACAAGACGTGATAACGTGATAACCGACAACAGTTTCTTCAAACTAACATGCTCACCGTGTCTATGTACGGCGTGATGCCGATGCCATGCCGGTATGTTCTTAATCGGCTTCAGCTTCAGTTCGGTTCAGACCAGTTCAGCAGTTGAGAACCAGTAATAGTAATACTGAATCAGTATAGGGTATACCTAACCTATACATCGATAGACGCGCCTATACTATTAATTCGCCAATATCACAAACACCTGTAGAGATTTGTTCATAGATTCATCGTGCGTAGGTTTCCATAAGTCGATGAAAAGAAACAGACACGAGTTTTCATCACTATATGGAAGTGGAACTTTTGCATGGGCGATATGGTTTTTTTTTTACGTCTAAAAAAATGTATGTATGTATAACCTCAGATCTATCACCTTTGCATAGACGCAGCTACCTATACAACAAGGTATGATAATTCGACGGTATAAATATTTCAAATTCGTCCGAATGGCGAAGGCGAACGCGTGTGGAAGGTTAAACTAGACAGATTATCAGCCGTGGTTCACCCCTTAGAAAAACTAATCTTCGCATCTTGTCACAAAGCAACTCCACCGTCGAACGCGTAAAATCTTTTATACAGATGGCCATACATTTTGCTACCATTAGCATGAAAACGGGCTGCCTTCAGGGAAAGGAAACCAACCACAAAGCAACAGTCACCGTGTTCGAATTACTTCAGGTTATTCAGTCTCTTGTAACATCTGTGCCCGAAAAACTTGCACTGTTGCACACGATGATGGCCTTTACAAGAGCTACGTGTATAAACAAACATTCTTCATACGAGCTTTTTTTTCAGTCGTAATAAGGCGCCCATATTACCAAACTTATGACGACTAATACGTTATTATCGAATCGTGAGAAAAATCTAATCCCATATGATATGATTGTCAAGTCTTCCGAATTCTTCAGGGATATCTCTGGATGTACGAGAGATCATATGTGTAGGCGCTCGATGAATAAAAAAAAGTTCAACATGTGCAAAAAGTAGCGTGTGAATATGACGACAGATAAAAAAGCTACAATGAGAGTACAGCGAGCAAGCACTGTACACTACGTAGTACGTACAGCAATAATTGGGGTGATATCTATAACAGATGTCAATAACGGTTTTCGTACACCGACCTCACAGCTCTCGAGCTTTACTAGGCTCATAAAAAACCCCAATCGAGTCCGCGCGCCCCTCGTCGTGCTCTTTTTATATAAATCCTTTAATTAAAACGCCCAACAAATATTCATCCGATGAATATACAATGGATCTTGATCATTTACAACGCTATAAGTCGATTAATAATAGAATCGAATGGTTTTTTTACATCATCCGACCTCGCATCTACGACAATTTGTTCCTCGCCATTCGGACAAAGCTGAAACGTTTCCGGCCACGCTAAAAGTTGCCTATTTTTAACACCGCCATCGCCACGTCGCGTCGTCATCGTAAGTAAATCTTTCCAAAACAAGTGAACGCGAAAAATAGGGTTGTAGGCTAAAGTGTCGTTGTCGGTTGCTGCCTCGAAGGGCAGGTGAAATGGGTAACGTGTTGTATAGCTGATACGCTACCTCGCGAAAGCCTGGTGAAATGTGCTAAAGGGGAGGTGTTTTTGAATGTCTCACTTGCATATCAACTATCTATACGTATTCAGGTATAAGAATAAGAACCCGGTATAACCCTTTTCAAACAGCCTTTATTACGTATTATTCGCAGATTTTACGTACGAATAATTCTATCAAATGTTACCAAACGAAAGAATCTGAAGATAGATTTTATCAATTTTTAGGTGAAAAGGATTCGAATGAATTGGAGAAATCGATCATTTTTCTAGGCCAGTAGCGTTACAGAACCTTTTCTAAATATTCCTCTACGTTTGTATTGGAATTCAATTAAAAACTACCCTTGGCCTTTTCTCCAACCGTCCACTACCCAACTCCATGAATCGCAATTCTGCTTACGAAGGAACTTATGAAACCCATCAACTCTAATTGAGCTGAAATTTGGCTCATTGAAAGAGCATGTAACCCATTTCTCAGAACCAAATTTCCAGCTGCCAAAATTATTTTTTTAGTTTTGGCGAATTTTTGAAAATGGTAGAAAGAGCTTTTAAGGATAAGAATAAAAATTTGTTTAGGCTGAAGTCGCCCCCCCCCCCTAATTCAATAGTCACAATTTTCGAGCCGATCTGGAGCCTCCAGCAAAAGTTGAATTTCTGATTAGTTCTAGGGAATGTTCGGATCTGATCAGGTTTGATCTGGATTAATCAATTCGGTCAGTACAGATCTAATCCGATCAAAACTCATGATTGGATCTGGGGAATGCCTGATCAGTGATCAGATCTACTATTCATATCTTGTCCAATCCAATAGAATCGCCCCCACCCCGTTGGATCTAAAGCTACATCTAACTACATACTAAAAAGGTCTCCATCCGTTCATTGTCTATGTACTTACCTAGACCATTATTTCATCAAATTTTCTGCTCGACGCGACATTGGCGGAAAAAAATAGGTAATGCAATTTCGCGAACCAGAATAACCATCGGAGAGAGGCTGGTATCAAGTGGTAATTGAACGACACCACGCACTGGTCTATTTGCCTGTAATCGAAGACCTTGAAATATGAAAAGTTAATGAACTTGATAATTTCTCCGGTATATTGGTTGGCGTCCGGCCGAGGTACGGAATTGGTTTACGAGGGACGATGTGCGGTGAAATTGCAAAGACCAAGGTGTTAATTTAAGTACAATTGGGTAAGGTATACTATACTCGTACCTATGAGCCTGAGCGAGGTTTATTAGTTTGGTTTTGTGCTTTGGTGCGAGTTTATGGAGAGGAGAAAGAGAAATGAAATGAGATATAAGTACGAGAGTAGGTACATAGACATCATACGCGCACAACATCCTGGCGAAGAGAATCGAAATTGTTCTTCCTCGTATTACATTATCACATTATACATAAAATATTCTTACACACGCCTCTTTATTGTTATACGATCATCTATACCTGTTATGTGATCATCTGTAAATAATGCGAAGCTATGTTGAGAGACTAGCTTAGTATAGATTCAATTTACATATATTCAACCGCAATCGTTTGGATGATACGTTTCCAGCATAGCTAATTGCTAATAATGTATATTACCTCGTCTGACATTGGTTTTCCCCGCATTCTTCGTCCAGTCTACCCACGTACAGTTTCTGTTCAACCCTTCTTCTTCGCCTGATGCGAGAGTGTAGTGTATGGTGAGGCCAACATTCCACGTAACGTAATAATCAAGCAACGGCGCTTTTTACTTTATATGCCTAATCTACCCAACGTACGAGTATAGTGATCTGTTCGGCGAGATAAGGTAATTATTGATATTGAAAAAAAAAAAGAAATCATTTTAACCCAGCATCTTCTCCGAATCGGAGATTGAGATTGTGATCGTTTCATTAGACGCAACCGGGCATGGGCATCGCGTCCTTCCAGTTCCAGTTTGTGTATACTGGAAACTGGACTCTTATGGGCCGCGGAAAGCAAATTCACCTATCAAATGGTTGGTACAGCCAGAAGTGAGAAGAGAATGAAAAATTCATCAATGAACTCGAAATACACACCGATACAAGCGAGTGTTGTCCTTGTCCTTGCAAAAGGAAACTTATGGTGAAAAAAAGACCATAATACCTGTTACCGATTTCCTTTGAAAATTATTGTGTCAAACAGGCGCACATGTTCGACGGTAATAAAACCGCTTTCCGAGTGCCACTTCGGAAATACAAACAAATTAACGCGTTTTCGGTACAATGTGTGTTGGAGGATTTATTAGCTATGACAGGGAATACGAGGATACGCTTTAACGTACTTAGGCTATAAAAATGTGATGATTTTTTTGTCGCATGCACCTACATATGCAGTCGAAGGGTAGAATTTTATGGTTTTTTATCCTCAAATAATGTATACAAAGTATACGATCTTATGTGGTTGTTAAAAGGTCGATTAATTTGTAGCGTTTATTACCTACGTATCTATTAACGAGATCGATTTTGACTTTTAAATCGGTCAAAAAAAAAATGAGTAGAATCGTAAAAACGCTTATTTTGAATTAGATCAGTTAATCGATCGTAAATTGATTGATGATTTGAATGTTTCAATTGAATCGTTTATAGTTAACTTTTGTATTACTTTTCCGGAAAATAGCGGGAAAAAATTCTCCATTGTTTGATCAACTGATCGATCCATCAGTCGATCAAATAATTTTCAATTGTTAATAGGAAGATTATGACTACGATTACTCGTAAGTACATATTTAGGATTGATTTCAAAATCGACTGTTCTTCAAAATTGATGACGAAATACTTCACAAATCAACTGATCAAATGATCGATCGATCAACCCTGTGAAGAATATTGGTTCTGAATAGATCTGATCAGATTCAGACATTTCATGGGACCAATTCAATTTGACCAGATGGTCATGTCGAAGCTTTGAACGGGTTACTCAGATCTGTTAAGACTGGATCATGATCAGATTCAGACATTCCACGGATCCGATTAGACTTCCCAGATCAAATCAGATGGTGTCAAAATTTTATAACATTCTTTAGGATCCCCCCTCCCCCCTCACAAGTGAATTCTCAGAATTTGATACGTACTTAGGAAGGATTTGCAAAACTTGCCAAACACCTAATCAATTAGGAGTATTACATTTGTATTCTTGATCAAGTACATACTCCAAAATTTATCAATCTTTTTTTGTAAAAAAGGATTTCAATCGACCTACTTTGAAAATCATCCTCACCTCCAACTCTTCACTCCTGCGATTTAATCCAAAACAGTATCTAAACATGACTTAGATCATTACAAGACCGACCTTCTCAGTAAGGAAATACCTAATCTTCTTCTCGTCGATTCAAACCCTGAAATATAATCCGGTTAACAATTAAATCCGTAAAAAATCGTTAAGGCAGAACAAAAAGGTATAAAACAGATGCGAAGCTGTAGGTATTGAAAATACCACCAGGGGAGCGAATACATACGTCAGATTAGAAAACGCACGTGGGCTACTTGACCACTTCCACACCCCGCACTTCTTAATCCTCACAACTCGACTATAGATATCAAGGAATTCGTGAACAAAAAACTGTTATAGTTTTCCCCTTTATCTGACAAAAATACCGAAATAAATGTCTAATTTTTAATTTTAAAAAATATACCCCCTTCACCCTCTCTTCCTAATCAATACCTTGTCACATTAAATCGAACAAAATCAAGTAGGTAATTCATCGGAAAATTCATCTAGAAAGAAATCTTGCAATTCATACACCCACCATCATTGCCAACTTCGACTTTATACGAGTACCTACCATTTCTCTAGATGAATTTCAAACAGTGCAACCGGAGACTTGTACGAGAGGTTTCAATGATCGCGATTCGCGTCTGGTTCACTGTACAATGTGCACATTCGATTCCCCCATCCGTTGATTCGCTCTTCGCCCTCTTCGTTAACCTTTTCTTTTCATTACACTCCCTCGATCAGTGAATTGATTTCACATCCCTAAAGTGCTATCGTACGTACTTTTTTTCAATCGCGTCTCGTCGCGTGTAATTCATATTGTAATTGTTCCGTGCCAACTATTTCGATTGTTATAACGGCCTAAAAATATGGTCGATTTAAACCCAACGAGAGACTTGCTGAGTAGCGTTTCCAAATTCGAACGCAATCCTAAGTTTTCAAATGGGTGTAGGTATAATTTCATCAACGAAACACTGTAGAAATGAATAAGTGAGCTAGAGATTTCCACAAATGAAGTCATTTACACCACCAAATCATCTTCACCATGTTGATAGTTTAATAAGTGTTAATTGATGTCGAGAAATACGAGACGAGCATCGAGTAAATTACTATATAGCGAAGTAGTATTACTCTTTCTCTCTCTCTGTGGTACATCATACCCGTATACATGAAGATGAATTTAATTGAATACTAATCGTAGTAATTCAACTCTGAATATCACAAGTGTAAGTTGACTTACTCTCCTCTGCTGCAGTGTATAGTCGAACTGCGAGAATCTTGGCGCATTTTTCATGCTATACATTCAACCTGTTCTGGTTTTTCAACAAGTTCGCCATGCACAGCATCATCGCATCGAACAGATAACTCAAGACAGATACATGATGCGAAATGGTACCTATCTTATTATTATTTTTCTCTATCAAATGCTCATGACGTGGAAGTCACGACAAAGATGAAGGAATGCTTTCTACACTAAACTTTTGATATAGTTATTAATGATTCGAGATCTTGAGTATACTCCGGCGATTGATGATGAAAAAAAAACTGGTCCATTTCGAGCTAGCGTTGATACATTACGAATAGGTAGGATATAACCAAGCAGCTACACGGTTATGGGTAATTTTTTCCATCGATTCGTTTGCCCCCGGTATACTGTGTGAGGGCAACCTACGTATATAGAAAAATCTTGCGAGGGAAAAACATGGGTAGGTATATACTTTGGAGCGAGTTTTAAGCGAGAAGTTTACGCTTCAGTACGTGTAAATTATGAATTGAAAAATGCCTCGAGTCTTTTGTTTGTTTAACCATCATGAGACGACGACGACGACGACGGACGCAGCGTCCGTGTGGACATAGCGGCGATATAAAGCGAATGAAGCGAATGGTTTGTTTATTTTTTGAAATACCTACTAAAAAAAAATAGACGTTTCTACGGACATTTGATCAAGGTATAGGTAATCGAGGTATGGTAGTGTATAAAGGTACATAATGTGTTAAGCGTTAAATTAATGTAAACTAAATCTTTACGCTTGGGAAAGTACAAACGAAGACGGATGGACGATTTTGGCTGTGTATACAGAACGCAGTTGCCCACTGGTATTTGAAAATTTTTCCATATTACAAAACAATATCGACGTTGGGAGGTTTAATTAGGAGGCAGTCACTAGTCAGTGTCAGCGGGACCATAATGAAGTTTACAGGTGTCGTCGATTCTTGTGAGAGAGTTTTGAGCATAGTACGACCGTGACAGATTGAAAGAAGAATCGTTGAACTTCGATATTGTACCTAGGTGTTATATTTTCTCATGCAAATCAAATTCATTTTCTCAACTCTAATGAAAAAAAAAACCTCGTATAGTTTCCTTATTCGTAAGGCCTCTCATCTATAATCGAAAAACCGTATTGTTCGATTTATATGACCGCTGCGTAGCCTTCTCGTAATTGTTACATGTATGTTGGTATTTTTTGTCTAGTCTCGGGTAAATATAAGTAGAATTTTTAATATGTAATTTACTCATTCGATACGCATTTGTATACGTACATCTCTTCGTAAGTATATGCATATGCGATGCATACTTACACTTGGTATATATGTACGTTCCACATATCAAGTGTCCAGCAGGGTGTAATGTACGTAGACGTGTATTTTAAAGAGAAAAAAGAAAAAGGGTTAAATGTACTCGTATCTCTTTCTGTATATCCTTTTGTCATTGTATATTTATCATAATGAGGCTTGAATTATGACTCCTATTTTAATACTTAACCCTTTTTTGAACACTTTTTACCAATATAAAAACCATTTTGAATTTATAGCGCGCGGTTTTTCAAAACACCCTTAAAATATTATAGTGATTTTTTGGAAATTTCTAACAAGGGTTTACCTAAAGGGTTTCCAGGGTTTATGCTTTGCATATATACATCAAAGGGTTATTTCACATAACCGAGACAATTAGAAGAATACTAAGTTAATGTTGCGTATCTCGAGTATACTCGTATAAAGATCACATTGGGATTTCATAAATATACCTACTACCTATATGATTGTACATATAAACGAAACGCGAATAGTTCATTAGGATAAAAAACCACTCTCGGTATACCATATTTGCATTGTAAAGGCGTAAAATTTATTGGTTTTTATAATAAAAAAATACGCCATCATCCATCTATGGTTAGCTATTATAAAACACACGCGACCATAGACACAGACACACAGAGAGGTAAATTGTTTTCAAACATGACCATCTCTCTCTCTCGATTCACTCAATTTTACTTGGGAGGGCTATAGTCTATGATGCTGTATGTAACAGAATCAACGCAATTATTCGCCGGCAGCGGTTCTATCTTTTAGAAGCCACATATATTGGAATAAAAAAAAAAAAAGCACGAGGAAAAAAACAAATAGATCTATTAATTGAAACGCAATTAAAAAGAATGTTGATATGTTAGACCACAATCCTTAAAGTTGAAATATAAATGGAAGCACGATCTTACCAAGCAAATTAGATTGTTACCTGTTGAAAGAATTTCTCAAGTATTGAAGGCATTTTAATAGGTCTTTGTATCCTATATACTTCGTCAGTTTTAATTCTATCTCTTTCTTTTTTTCTTTCTCTATACATAACCGTCGTACTTTTTCATTCCTAGCGTATTTTCAGCAGTACATAACGTCCAAGAAGGAAACGGTAAGTTATTACAGCCGATAATGTGCGGTAAAACGAAAGTAAATTTATTGATTGGTCTTCGTTTACTTTCAGTCAAATTGGATACCTAACAAAACGGGAGAATTTTAAAGATTTTCAACAAGAGAAAATTGAATCAAGTTTTGTGATTTGTTTTATATATCTAACTTTTTAATTCATACCGAAACAACCTTCTCCCTTCCTTTACCTGAATCGTGCAAGCACTATTGACCATCTTTTCGCATTCAAATTCAAATTATACATCAATTTTCGAAAAAGTATCAATAATTTACCAAAAATTTCCGGTAGTTTACCAAAACTTACCAAATTACCGATAATTTACCAAAGATTACTAAAATACCGGTAATTTACCAAAAATTGTCAAATTACTGGCAATTTATCAAAAATTACCAAATTACTGGTAATTTACCCAAAATTAACAAATTATTGGTAATTTACCAAAACAACTGCAAATTTGTCAAAAATGACCAAATTAATACTTTATCAAAACTCAAAAGTTGACCAATATTTTTTAAAAACTACCAGTAAGTATTTTTTTTATCTTGCTTCAAATACCCAAAAATTTACCAAAAAATGACAATTTATTAGAAACCGCCTATAATTTACACCAAAATAATTTACCAGAAATTACCAGTGATTCGCCAAACAGGATCTCAACAGGGTTTTTGGAAATTTTAACGTTGATAAAAATGTCAGTGTAACTCAAAATGTTGAAGGAAGAAGGAATCATTTTTTTCAGTTTCTTGAAGACCGAAGTCCCGTCATAATGGGAATAGAAATCGACCAAATTTCTTTCATAGGTTTTAAAAGCCTGACATACTTAATTTTATCATTTAGAATTTCAACAATTTTTTCCCCAAGTTTTCAAGTCAGCGTTCACAAATTTCAGGCAAGCTCTTCCCCCCCCCCCCTCTGCCCTGAGCGCAAAGAATCCCTACCCATGTCAAAATACTTAAATTTTTATTTTCAAGAAACAATTATCTACTCCTCTGACAGTGACTTTGAAGACTAAATGGCTCCTATTTTGTACCCGAAGCCTACCATGCAAACAACAATTTTGATCAAGATTAACTACTTACACAGCTTGAGTATTCTCCAAAAAAGTAAAACTAATTCCACCCTCTCCCCCAATCCAAAATCATCCTTCTTAAGGGAAATTTCCAAGTACGTCATTGTCGTCCAAACCACTACAAAGCTCAATTTAGCGCGATAAAAATAATCTAACTAGAATTTTTCGAGGCGAACTGACGTTCGTGTGTACATTTAATTGTAATACTTAATAGTATATTTGGCATGATATGTACAAATGGGAGGACTTAGCGACCTGAAGTCGTAGCTGGTCGAGAATTTGCGATGAATTTTAACGACTGCGATGACGACCACAACACAACGACGATGGATCGCGTTCATGTTGATTATATTATTGTAGCTCGTAGTACATACAACGAAGCTATTATAGCTAAATTCCGGTAGTACGTTCTCACGATTTATATACAGCCGAATCCTTTGGTTTCTTTTGAGAAATAAACAACAACAGCCAGCAAAGCAACAGAGATACAGGCACAGGCAGAGGTACCATTCACGCAACAGATACGTATAGATACCTAGACCGAGTTGAGCTAAGCAGCACGCACGCACCGCGAACGATCCGGTCACGCCACGCGTCCGAGCTATCGTGGCCATTAGGCGAATATTATTTCGTTTATTGCCCGTAATTATCTACCAGCATATCGTAAAATGGACCGGCAATCTGGCTAACATTAAATACCATATTCAAATTCACCAATCAGCCCATTAAACGGGAGTCTCGTCCCATCTAGCATGTGTGCATAGTTTCAACTTCAAGAAGAGAATAAAAAAAAAAAAACGTGAAAAAAATAACTATCGATACCCAAACCTCATGCATATCGATAGGTAACTCGATAGGTACCTGAAAATACAAGATACTCAAAAATTAACACTTACTTGCAGTACGATGCACCATGAGGTAACGATACGCATGTTCCATTATTTTTGCATGGACTCGGGAAACAGGAGAGTCCACCTGTAACACAAAGGAGAGAAAAAAGAATACGTTAATAGATATTCTGATTTTGTCTATATCAGACAGCGTGATATCACTGCTAATGACCTCACGTTCCTCGAACTCCTCCATTAATAAATACATAATACAAAGTGTATACCTCGACGTATCTATTAATCACGTAAATCAATCTACTTACGACAATGAAATTACCAAAAGGTACACAGGTATTCGGGCTTCTTTTTTTTCAAACCCGATCGCGCGTTGACGGATACAAGGATACGTGAACAAAAAAAAAATCAGATAACCTACCCATCCGAGCAACTTGCTCGGTGACTAATGAAAAAATTGCCTAAATTATACCATTTTTTTTCTTCCTTACCTATACGCAGGGTTAGTAAGGTATAGAACCCGTTATGAGGATGAGTCTAGTAAGTAAGGGTGTATCATAGTTTGGCAATTCATATGTTCACCATATGAAAATCTCTACAGCTTCCCGCCCTTTTTCATCTCATCGTCTTCTTCGTACCTGCAAGTGCTAAAATGTTCCTCGTCTCACCCTCTTCCTCCTTCAGTCTACTTCATCTAAAAAGCGCAGCTGAAAAGGCAGCTATCTTCTTCGACTCGGTATACAATAAAACAACATCGAAACCGCCACCAGATATACTCGGACGAGTTGTAGTATACGATTTAGGTATTTGATTTTATAAACATCTTACCACTACAACAGATGGTAGGTATACGAGAGTAAATTACCATTTTATTGCATTGCCTATACGTCTTGGCTTATATGTACTCTATGTTATGCGTATGTGCTGCGTTCGAAAAATTTTCGTTACCTACCTATCGTATTTCGTGTTAATTAAACTTCGCCAACATTTTGAACTTAGTCATGAAATCATTCGATTTTCGCTGACGTAAAATTTTTCGTTCGTTTTGAGATGAGAACCCAGTACTCGACTCGATCTCACTACATTTGCACTTTCTCAACAGTATCAAGTCTGTAGGAAATGAACCAGACTGCTTAGGTAGTTATAGGTACAACTGTAGGCATTAACTACTGTTCGGTTTTTTTTCCTTTTTCTTATCGGTACATGCCATTTATATACCAAAGACCGAGACCGAGACATTGTACTGTTCAAGGCGACCAATAAAGAAACACAAACAATACTGTGTGCCTATTATTGAATCTAAAGATACAGGGATCCGAGTATATAAGCAAAGTGTGGGTTCGATCTTCGATACGTTTTTAGAGCTACTCTAAAGAGAAATGTAGAAAGAAAAAATATACATTGTCCGAAGGTGAACACCATTATTGTGAAGATACTTTACAGTCTTTTTTTTTCCACCCTTCTGTATCTTTTTGTGACTTGGGTCTCAGCCGTATAGAGAGAATACAACTTCGGTAGGGTCAGCGAGACGTGCGCGGAATGCCATCGCATTTGCAATCAACAAGTGGCAGTGGCAGTGAAATAACCATTAGCTTGACCATTTGCGAATCTTTAACCACGTTTTCACTCTTCTTTTCTTTATTATTTCTCTCTTTCTCTGTAGTAAACAATCAACTGTTGAATTCTTCGTACAAAACACACTTACTCGTAGCTTTACTTAATCGAATTCTCTGCGACTGCCTACGGTTGGCTGGCAGAATAATTATACGACTAACAGAGGAAATGACTAAATTCACCAAGAATGAATAGTTACCTAGAACTAATCAGTAATCAGAAAAATACAGGTAGGTAGAAGTATAAAAATAATCAGTGTGGTCTAATTGATGCTTCAATATTCGTGTTTTCATGGAAAAAAAATGTAGATATTAATATTTTTGTCATTTTTATCAGATACAGTTGATGAAAAGGAAAAATGTGAGAAGGAATTCGAAATTTGATTCTTGAAAATTCGTCAAAATTCAAGAAACTCACTCACAGACCTGCAATTATGGCTGATTGGGTATGTTTACATGATGTTTTGATTTAGTTTTGTTTGGACCAATAAATCAAAGAAAATTCAGGTCACTTCTTTCCTCAGATCCAAGGTGCCCAACAAACAGAACAAAACGAAAATAGGACATTTGCTCGAATATAAATTTTTCAAGGCAGGGGAGGGGTCAACATTTTTGAAACTTTTTTTTATTCAAAATTTTCAAATTTGAAATTCTTAGCTTTTTTCTACACTTTTATTTTCTTTCATTCATTCTGATGTCATTAAATATATTTTTATCAACTAATATTATTAACACAGGATGAACTTTATTTCCCCCAATTGATCAAAATTTCTGAAAGAAAGAGGTAATAAATAGAAAATTTCGAAATTTGTTTGGAAAGATACAGGGATAGGACTTTAGTCTACATTTTTCACATGAACAAAACATTAAACTTTCATTCAAAAAATTGGTAAACTAAGACAATTTTTTTTTTCTTTCAATTTTACATTGCTGACGAAATTTTTCCTGAATAAAAAATAGAAAAAAGTACAAAATGAAACAAGAATCAGAACTTTTAGAAGAATCGTTTTTCAAGTAAGTATTCCAATTTTTGAAGAGTAGGGAGGTGATCAACATTCATTCAGGATGAAAAATTTTTAGGGCTGAAATGTTTCAATTTTTAAGAAATGGAGAATAAATGGAAATTTCAACGTTCAGCTAAAAAATGCTAAAAAACAGAACTGTTTGGCAATTTTTGCTAAAAAAAAAAAACAAAAACAAAAAGAAGGATAAGTAGGATTGCTTGACACTCTGTGATCTTATTTCTACACAAATTTTCAGCTTCTGAAAAAAAATTTCTCACGTTTCCCAATTTCCAATATTTTTCCATTGATAATTTTCACCATGATAAGTATGAAAAAAACGTAAAAAAATTGTGCGGTCTCCAGAACAGCTTTCCACAAATATCCATTTTTTCCCAAGAAGTTTCATCAAATTTTTCGAAATTTTGAACACCACTTCATCGATATTTTTTATTCACTTTTTGTTCTTGAAAAATAATCATGAAGAAATAGAAGAGCAACACAACCATTTTTCCAATAGAAAAATTCAATACCTATAATTTGATTTGAAGTTCGCCATTTTCAAAAGTTTCTCGACCTTTGAAGCAAAATTTGAAAAATTTGCCAATTTCGAGGCAAAAAAAATTTTTACATTTCCCATAATCCTTCTCATAGCACATAAAATTTCTCACCCCTACCAAACCATAATCCACTACCAGTAAGTCTAAATTTTTGGCTAGGCCACACTCGGTCAAAAAATCGTCTCGACAAACCTCTAACAAGGCATCAATTCAATAGACGAATTATAAAATCTATACAAGTGTAAAACTTGAAAAGAAATTGTTATTTTGAAAAAAAGAATAAGAAAAATATTTATAAATAGAGCTCAAATTACATCACGGACGCGAGACGTTTAAAAAAGGAAGTCTTTTAACAACCTGAAGACCGGCTTATTTGAAAACTCTACTTAGGAATAATATTAAAAGTACAGGTGTTCTAGCGAGATTTTTCAAACGGACATGACGTCACATGTAAAGAGCAAGAAGAGCGAAGAGCGAATGGAGGATGAAACGAGATTCGTCGAAGCTAACTACTACGAGTAGAGGTACATCTTGTCGCAGGCACTAACAACAACCAACCTTCAATCCAGTTTTACCAGCAAAAGTTTACATTGCGGTGCGATTTTATATTCTTCCAGCTCCAGCTCCATCTCTTCGAAGCAACTCGGGCACGAAGCATTCATAAATTCGTAGTGTGAGCATTTGAGAGAAAAAAAGTGCTCTTATCATAGATTTCACCGTCGCGTCGGGATTTCGTATGTAGATTGTTTAGAGCGTTATTACCACGTTGTTACCATAGTTTTTTTTCTTTTTTGATCGCACATCTGTTTTGTTTAAGGTGGTAATTCAACATTTTAAATCTTTCATCAGAAGGCAGTGAAGGCACAGTACAGATAAGGTTCCAGTTGGAAAACTTTACGCAGACACGAATAAATCACCTCATGCGAGCATACACAACGTGTACCTATCTATGAGACAATTCTAAAATTCAAAACCATATCTCAATATGCTACAATATAGATAGAAGATACCAGATACCTCCCCGATCATTAAATTCTTCTTGCCAGATATGAGTGTAAATATAGGGCGTCACTCTCCAACTCGAACTCATACGAGGTCCACTCAGACTCAGCTATAGGTACCCAAAACCGATGGCTAACCTTCCAAAGGCAAATTCCAATCGAACCTACCATGATGTTCTGCTCGCCACCCAAAATCCGCTCATTATCATTTCCGAGAGGGATGATTAAACAACGTGTGTAGCACTATAGCTAATAGCTGAAGACCGAAGAGGTATTGTCTAGTGCTTATAAACTTTCACCACGCTTTAATTATTTATCTCCTATACTCGATCGGTATGGAAATAAGATAAAAACGTACCAGCGCTATCTAAACGTTACAAACACAACAAACCGCGTTCACTATGCTTACGGCGGTCATGATTTCCAGCCAACATAAACGATTAGAATAGAAGTTATCACAGATGTATGCTTCCTAGGAGCAAAAGAATTCAAAGAGAATTAGCATTTCGCGAAAATGTACCTCGCGTTTTATGGCGTAATAAAAAATCCAACCGCTGCACACAACTTCGTCATCTCACGACCAACCCGCGCAATCCTCCAGCATCGTAAAACCAATAAAAATCACCCAAGGAAAACCACTCAACGGGCCAAGGCGCAAGGCTCGATGAACGATGAACCACCCCAAAAGTACGTACTCCCAACAAATTTCACTTACCCACTGTTTGAATGCTGACGATCATGAACCATAGAAGAATGAAAATTTCCATAGTCGAAATAGTATACACTGATGGCACCATATGTGAAAAATACTACAAAAAATTTCCATTCGTTCATCCCTCGCGAACAAATTCAAAAATTATCACTCAAAATCATCGATAGATTAACTTTGTTACGTAATTCAATTCACAACCGAATATGATCTAATACTGAACTGAGGTACTGCTGCTTTCACGTACAATCATCCCTAGCGTAGTGTGTGTACCTTTGGTTGAATGAATACATATCCCCACTTCTCTTCAACTAAAATGCATTGCAAACGTTATCACTTTTATCAGTCTGTTTCATTCATGCAGACTGGGAAGGACTGCAGTTTGCACAATTACAATTGCTCTCGAAGTCTCGATAACAGTGCCATGGGGTTTTCCAATCCAAATAAATGAATGGATGCGACGATAACAAGGAGTTGTTTTTTCTTCATTTTACAACTTGAAAATTGGTTGAGATTTCAAGTTGAAACGTCGATTTTTTTGGAAACCATTTCGATTTTTCTTTAACAGGTTAAAATCATATTTTTCTTTCCAATTTTTACCAATGAGTGTAGGTGTAGGTACTAGGTAGGTACTGTAGGTAGAGGTACTCGTATTTTAAAAATATTCAAATACTAAAGAAATGGTTCTCAATTTTCCAAAAAATTTACTTCTAAAATTCTCCAAACACGACCACCTTTACGTGCTTTACACACAGTACCATTCAGAATCAAATTTGAAGTGTTGGTAAATTTTTGAGAAATTTTGGTAGCCTTGATATACGTAAGAGGATGGCTATGTTGATTCAAATCATAAGTAAAATTTAAAAATTAAGACATTTGAGTTTGATTTAACCATGCATTCTCAATTTATTCCTCGTAATTACAATTCAATTACAATATTGATGCATAATTCACTCCTGGCATAATTTATTCAGGTCGTTTTAGAGCTAAAAACGCCATTTTCTCAATTTCATCTCATATTGAAAACGCAGACCAGACATTCGCTGCAAAAATTTGTCATTTTGCCAAAATTATCAACCAGAACCAGTCAAAACCAAAGATCAATTTTGAGGAAAACTTTCAAAATAATTTTTAAAACAGACTCGGATTGTTGTCACTTTCTTCAAAAATAATTAGCTAGTGTTTTTCATTTTTTTTTTTTTTTTTTTGAGATCGAGCTTGAAAACTGATAAAGGAAAATATGAATGGGATGGGGGAGGGGTAATGAGTGATGTCAAGGTTCAATGACAGAATTGACCGAACCATAATAAAGACAACTCACAAGTTTCTTGGCGCAAAAATGAAGTTGAATGGAAAGCCTCCCCCCTGCTAAGAACCCTTCATTTTATATTTCAGAAAAAATACCTACTCACTTTTTTAATAAAAAATCATAGCCAGGAATTTTGAATATTTTGACTGCATTTTAATTCCTTCGTTTTTTATACATATTTTGCCAAAAAAAAATCAAATTAGATAGGTAGGTAAGTAAGCAAAAGTGACTTTTTGATGAAAAATGCATCCCAATCCAAAAGTAACTTTCTGTGAAAAAAGTAAGTAAACACATCCATACGATGCCTGTTGGGCTACTGAATTTTCAAATTACGCAATTCAACAATGCATTCATCGCCAAAACTAACTAAGTAATTAAAACGATAATTCGAAAAAATTACAACTAATGAAGAATTTCTACTGATGAGAGGTTAAAGGAATGAGAAGTATACGTGATTCCATCCAAATCGAAGTTACTGAATTCTAGGGAAGGAACAGGAGAGAGTATTCTTTTCCAGTTCAAAACCTTTGAATGTTCAATTTAACAGTTTTAGAGTTTAAAATCAAACGTTTGCCTCATTTTCTCAGTAAAATAAAAAACAGAGTGTCAAACAGGAACAGGTACTTCTGGCCAGGAAAAGACCCTTCTTTTTTCCGTGAATAATCTCAACTTCTTTAGCAAAAATTGAAAATGAAAAAAATTATCAAACATTGATAATTTTGTTACATCAGTGGTTTAAAAGGGAGAAGAGGAAAAGTATTGGTAGTCCATTTTTCATTTCAAAAATGTTCTTCTAAAAGTTCTTTTCCGTTTTTTCTGGTTTTGAGATTAGAATTTGACTCTGGAATGAAAGTAAGAGGATAACCTTTGAATTTCTTCTGAAAAAGTTTTTACTTTCAGAATAGCTCAAGATATTGAGAAGAACCCTGAAAAAGACAGAAATCAATAGACCCACCTATTTTTATGAGCGATTTTTAGGAAAAGAATAGCTACAATCGGCAATCAATCAACGCACCCAAATTAATCGCCCATTCCAGCTGTTTTCCATCTCTTAGTGATGCAGAGTAGCTCAAGCAAACGAAATCTTCTACATGCAGATGATGAGATGACATACGTGTGAAAAATTCGCACCGTTATCGAATATTTTCACTAAAAAATATAGGTAGGTAAGGTATACGATGCTGAGGACGAATTGGACAACATTTATGTATAGGCAAACAACCGCTATATCCGAATTCCATTCGTCCAATATGCATTACTAACGTAAACACACTCGACTCGCGTATATGCTCATAAAATGTATAAAACTATCAAAACCTCACTCACGAAGAAGATGGATCTTGGTCTTGGTACAAATACCTACCTATATTCTGCACACTACATACAAGACGTATGTAATGTACTAGATGAGTAAAACAAGTACAAGTACAGTACACATACTAGCTAACTAATTTTCTTCCGAGAATAAACTTTCATAAACACGCTACGAAAAAGGTACTCCGTTATTTATCATTTGCATACCGACCTAACAAAAGCCGCACGACAAACAGACAGAAAAACATAGATAACTTTGCAATTCTACTTACAAGCCGCAAGTCGAAGTTGCCGTCTTTTATAGTATACCTGCATTTACCTCATCGTGCGCGCATCACCGCCACACTGTTGCTTCGTTTTCTTTTAAACAAAGCTATTTAAATAATATCGGCCAATTACCATTAAAAACATTACCAAATGTAGTATGACTATAGGTAGAGAGGTAATAGCTATATAGCTGAGGCTGAGATACAATCGTACACATACTTCGAAAAGAAAAGGCAAAGAAAACTTACACTCATCGAGACTATTATACATACATAATAATAAAACTCTTAAGACTACGTTCAACGTTCATCATTTAAAAATCATAGCCTAATAAAATTGTAGCTGGCGATCACGTCGAATTAAATAAAGAATCAACGAGATCACGACGACGAAGAAGACGACGACGACGAGGAGACGATGCTGCTTAGCAGAGTCAACGCTACGCTTTTCATTTACAATTTGGCCAGCCAAAAGATACAGAATTACGAATCGGATCTAATTTAACTAATCATTCGACGGGAATACAGACATCAAAGGGTTCTGTTTGGCGTTTGTAATTGGCGACAATTGGCAAATTAAGTAAAGTACGGAAAAGCACACGTACCAAATGCGCTACCACAGATCGCAGGATGAAATGAGACAGGAAGATACTAGTTTAGATTATTACGACAAGTTTGTTTTCCCACAATAATGCAGTTAATCGACAGCCTTCGAATAAACTAAAGCGACCTCTGCCAGTAGACACACAGTGTACGTTAAATGAGAAACGATGGCAAAAAAAAAAACAATTAAACCCGTAACAAAGTCCGCAACTCGAACGTGTGTTTGTTGTGTATCCCAGCAACCAGTTTTAATTAGGTTAAAAAAAAACCTTTCCTCGAAAACAACCATTCAGCTTTAGTCTCTTCCGAAAAAAATTCAAGTTTTTTCAATTGGTTTTGGTTACATTAAAATTTAAAAATTGATACTGCGCCGGCGTAATTTTACACCACCTCTTTAATGGAGGGTGCGCGCATGAGCGAAACTTCCATCCAAAAATGAATGCTGCCAAATCCCAAATTAGATTGTTCAGTGTCCATTAAATTATCTCAGATTTGAAAAAAAAAAACTCCAAATCGTCATGTTGCCCCTCTCATGAAGGACTGACGTGAGTTGGTCCTCTCGAGGTTTGTGGCTCGCAGCAATTTTCGCTATTAGACCTTTGAAAACTGTTTTAAAAATTCATGAAAATTTAGCTTTGCAATCCAAGAATAATCCAAGAAAAAACTAAAAAGTAAAACCAAATCTACTCAGCAAACTTTCAAAATAGGTGCCTATACCAAGTTAGCACACTAAACCACGTGTACCAGTTTCGAGGACTTTTTTATACCAACTTCATTTCCATTTAACGAACATCTTGTACCATTACCTATATTACCATGAATACAACTTGGAAACCCCTTCGTTGATTCGCACTCCCGCTGCTTTCGCCTCTCTTGTCTCCAGCATACAAATCATTCTTCTAACGACATAGGTCGTCCAATACATAGGCACTTGAAAATTTCATTCAGATACTCTCCAGCAAGCATACTACACATTTCGTCGACTTTGGCTGGAAAAATTACCTCAAAATATGATTTTATAAGGTTTGCACGAGTAGGAGTAATCCAAAAGTGCTTTGTAATACGCAGGGTCAGTGCTTGCGCCTGACACGAGACTATACCGTTTTCCATGCGGGTAAAAACGCATAGGTCTCTAGGTACCATAGTAACAATGTAGCTGTAAGACACGCGTACAACCCTCCATAGCACGCATTACCTTTTTATAATCGAACAGGAACGGGCCGAATGCATTTTACAACTTGGTTCTTTTACTTCCATTTATAAAAATTCCACCGCACAATTGTGCAGAAGTCGTCACCAGTTTACTGGTTCTTTGAACGTACGCGCAGACGTACTTCAAGTATCCAGTTTTAATATGTATATACAATAGGTGGTCGATGAATTGGGGGTTGGATTGACACAGAAGACAGAGGCACTGGGGTAACACACAGTTAAATATTTTCTAATTAATTTTAAATGGTTGCTGTTTTAAGGACGGTCATTGTTAGAGCAAGTTTTCGATTTGTTGTACCTATCATTTGATATTCATCTTTTTTAGTTGACTCTTTGCTGCATCCATATTCCCTCTTCCTCAAAATACGTTCATTTCCTAATCCATCCATTGTGCATAGAAAATTCAGACAGCATCTTTGTATATTTATTCTTCTGAATTTAAAAAATTAAATACCATCGTGTAATAAGCACACCTGCGGCACCATCTCTCTGATTATGCCAAATTTGGACTTTCTTAGTCAATTTATGGTCTGGGTTGTTAAAATTTGGATATATTAGTCACACTGAAAGCACTTATCTATTTATTTTATTTCTGAACATTTTTATTGATTTTTTTTGTACGTAATTTTCAACTTCATATGATCATCTCCCCTCACTTCAAGAGGGAAATCTAAATCCTAGAGGAATCCCATTTCCCAAGTTTAACCTAGAGCTGGAGATGTTTTTGAAGAGGAAATTTGAGCCCCAAAGAGAGGGCATTTTCAAAAAAAAAACAATTCAGTTTTAAAAGATAATATTTGAGGTCCAGTTGAAAATTGGAAAATAACTCGATTTTGGTAAATTTGTACTTGGAAAATTTTTTTTCTAGAATATTATGCGTGAAAAAGACTGATGAAGTTTATCGACCTCATAAGTCATCAGTCCTCACAACGAGGCATTTCCTTCAAAACACCAATTTTCATTCATTCACTTTTTGACTCTTTCCAGCCGTGGATGAAAAACCACAAACAATTTAGAAAAATAACACCCACTTCGTCATACCTACCAAAACTACTGCCATCGATCGAGCTACGATATAGACGGAGTTGTGTTCGTGAGGGTAATTTTCTCGTCAATCTGTGGTAACGACATTCGTCGGCATATTTCCATGTCGAGGTACCTTTCAGCCCTACATTCTAAATCTGCAGCGAGTACGGTGTATGGGTGCATACTGCACATACACGATGTAAAAATGACAGACCCGTAAATGCATCCTGTGTACGTTGCGCACACAACCAGTTGCACGATGCATATTTCCAGCCAAGTGTTTCACCTTGGACAGGTAGTTTTAAAACCTATTCGCATCCATTTCACCTCAACTCAGCACACCATAAAAATATACATTCGAGAAGACTGCTTCGAGTTTTAGTTACACTTTGGACTCGCATAAAAATGAATTTATTACTCGTCTAGGTGAAGAATTACCACCGTCCGAGATTGTTTTTCTTTTTTTTTTCTTCCTTTCGTACACAGGTACTCGTGTAGTCGTAGGTAAGGTATATCAGCATGCCCCATAATAACTTGGAAATTGTCAACATTCACGCGTGCACTATTTTCCCAACGGACGAGCCACACGCATACGTTATTTCAACACTCAAGCAGGCAGGCACCAATCAATTTACAACACGATCGTACATCGTAATCATTGCAAAAACGACTCGATTCAAGAGTTTCGTTTTACAATGGATATTTCTCATTTTCTCCTCGTGACGATTTGATTAAGATAAAAATTTTGAATAGGAAATTAGTCGTGAAAAGTACCTCTCTATATATGATACGACGATGTACTCTCTGTACAATGTGCCATAGGAACGAGAATCTGAATACAGCGCGTTAACGGCCTTCGTATATAGCGTATCTATAGAGACTCTCGAGGCGTGTACTCGTAGCATATCAATTAAATGCAGCCAATTTATTAAATCGTATGAAAAATTAACGGAATAAAAACAACTAAATTGAGTCCTATTAGCAACTCTGACAGAATATATGCCTATTACCTATATCGACGTTATATCGTATGTAGGTACTTTCGATAAATTAAAATCATATACACGAAGCGATGATGATAGAAGTGATACTATATGCGATAAAGGCCCAGGAGGGGGACACGCATATACAACAAAACAAGTAACAACGGTAGTTACCGAAAGTGCAGCTGTTACCATCAAATCCCGAAAGGCAGGAGGAGTACAAGGGTGAAATGACGGTTAAACCGAATGTACATATGCAGCTGCTTCGGTTCAGCTCCGATACGCTACGAACCACCTAGCAAACACAAAACCGAAAAGCCCAACTCTTCCACATCCATCCATCTATCCAAACTGTGCAATATAAAGTGGACGACATAGAAGACGGTAACCATGGAGACGGACCCACTTGTTGGATTATGAAGTTAGACCATCTCTCGATTATCCATCCATAAGGGGGTGGCGGTGGTGCCCTGTGCCTTCGTGAGGATCTCTGGTTAGCAGCGGAGACGTCGAACTCTGAAGTGATTTCTCAAAAAAAAAAAAGTCAGTCCACTAACACACGTTCGGTGTGTTTCGAAAATGGTTAAAAAGGTAAAGGTCACAGCCAATACACTCGAGTTGCATGTGTATTGAAAAAAAATACACAGCGCGACGTCAATTTAACGAGAAATATACATATTCACTTTCGCCATTTATGATGGCAGGCTACAAGCCTTCGAAGTCGATTCGTTCGAGCATAAAAACCATATATTGGCAAATTGCACAGATATGTACGAACGATGCTGCGCTCAACGGAATCGCGAATTGATCAGATCGATCGATAAAACAACGACGATTACGAGTAAGACGTGTCGTACATACCGTAGGTAAATAAAAATATTACCTACCTAGGTACCTATACTTCGATGGAAGAAAAAATGCGCAAATTTATATCGAACAATAACCTCGTCTTATCGACGATACTCGATTATTTAATCAATTTTGCTAACTCTAACGAAATGATTTTCCATTGATAAGATTATAAATGAGTGATCAGAACCATATGTGAATGTTTTTCTCATCTCAGTTGCGACAAGAGTTGTTTTATTCCCAAAGGGATCAGAGTATCTGTGTCCATAGTTGGGCATATGTGGAACTTGAAAAAATTTCAAGTTTATTCCAACCTTCCTCTCAGCGAAACTATATCAGTAATTTTGTATTTTTTTTATTACTGCCGTTTATTCATCATGCTCGCGTTGTCTTGTAAGTTGTATAAGAAAGGTTCTACAAAAGTGGCAAGCTGTCCTAAAAAACATGGAAAAATTGTAAGTTGAACTAATAGGTGCAAATACAAATAACACGAAAATTTGCAAAAACAGCGACCTTTTCTCTAAAGGATCCGATAGCAAGGGGAAGGGGGAGGGAGGGGGTACTTCTTGAGTGTGCAAATTTTGGGATGAACAAGTTTTAAACATTCCTACAGACTTACAGAATGATTCGTGCAAGGTTCTAGTACAAAATTATTCAATTTTTTTGCATTTTTCAATTATGACTCAAAATATCTCAAAAGATACTACTCACTCTCTCCTAGTAGAAAATTTCGTGCCCATTGCTTCTTTCAGTCCCTTTAGTAAGACTCTTTAATTATTATAAAATGTGGAAAATTAGTTGGAGAAAAAAAAATAAAAAACATCAACAACATGTTATTTACAATTTGAACTGAGGTCTTATCTCACCATAATGATAATGAACTCTCATTCTTGTCAGGTAACCCATCTATGAGCCTAAATCGTCATTTCTAACACCCCCTCCCTCCCTCCCTTCCTCCCACCCTCATCTCATCAGCGGATTCCTACTATTTCTATTCTGGACAGAAACCCATTTTCAGCTACCAGTTTGCGATCAACACCTCAATCAATTTTACAATGAAAATGGGAAAAAAATGTGTACATAGCAAAAGAACCCTCACCTCCCCTTCCCCCACCCACCCAAAAAAAAACAAAAACAGTTGAATAATTTGGAATTTTGAAACCGATAAATTGAAAGAAAAATTTAGAATCTCAAACTTGGACAAAAACAATAGGATATTATAGAGGTCATGGTCGGTCATTGACACCTGATTATCACCCTCTCCCATCCCACTTTTCTAGGCATCAAACAGAGAAAAAATAATATTTTTTGAACCTGAAGAAACATAGATGGTCAAAAAAATGTTTCTCCTTTACAATTTCATTTTGACTTTGTTAGCTCACAAAACTAAGCATGGAATTGATGGAAATTCTAAAACCAAAATGCAAATTTCTACAGTCCAATTTCAAATCACGATGAAAATTTGGCGAATACTTCACCACTCTCTCCCTTCCATTCATCGTTGAGCAGGACTTTATACCTTCGCAATTTCACTTTTATTACTAGATGAATCATTCCACTTCGACGAGTAATAATCTGTAAACATGCTGCTAATCCTAAACCAAAACATTACTCTTTACTCAATTTGAACTCAACATCATGTACCACGTACCATCATGAAATCCCCTAGAACGACGATAATTTTTCCTAAACAAACGCCTCAACTTCCAATTAACTCGTTCATAAAGCAGGTTAAAAGAGAAGAGCCGATAGTAGTACATACGAGCAACAGGAAGTAAAAAAATAATAGAATATTTAATTCGAATTATTCCACATATAGCGGAGACCCCGACGACGCCGACGTTGGTATATCGCAGGATCAAGGTAAAAAAGTTCTTCTTTCATAACAGCCCAGTTCGAGTCATCCACAGCACACATAGATACACATACGTCGCTCGTATACCCAGGTATCTTTATCTCTTAATTAGCATGTTACGTAAAATAACGAAGAACGCGGAGAAGCGGGCGTCGTCGATGGAGAAAGAGGCGCAGATTCTTCAAAAATTCTTAAGAAAGTGCACTATTCACACGCCACGATATAGTTTCAAAATCGAACAATCAACTAGTAAAAACAATAAACGCGATAAATCACATAAGCACGTTCACACCCACGCTTTAATTGAATTAAGTGGCATATGAGAAAACAAACAACAATGAACCGGCTCACATCTCTAATAGCGATTTCCCAGCGTAAAAAAAACAGCGAAGAGAGATATAGGTAATGTAACGATGCATCGTACCTACGATACGTATGTATACGTAAGCGTCAGCGTGTAAAATGTGTCATCTTATATAGCGAAAACAGAACAAAAACGTGCTTACAAGCGAGCAAATCGTCTTTACAGAGAGATGCTCAAAAGGACGATCGCGTATTACGCCACTTATGATGTTCGTATATTATAAGAATACGATGATGATGATACCAACTCGAGTAATAAGTAATAAGTAATAATATACCTTTAGACGTAGGTACCTGGGTACCTTACAGTACGCGTTTTGAGAAAAAATACATTTTCTAATCGTCGCACCGAATACTAATTTCGGAGTCGAATAAAGCCACAATTTGTGAGTTCATTTAACACATGATGAAAAACCACATTTGTATTCAGCTGTGTTCATCGTTCATAATGTAGTAAGAGAACAAGTTGCGAATGGAATGCGAAAAAAATATAGGTACCGAAGAATCAACATCAACACATATGCAAAACTTTTTCATCGCTACGGTGTATTACTCCATTGGCGTGCCAGAATGTCAAATTTCAACATCCTTCTCAACATATGGGCGACGGAATGAGATCTGTGAGAAAGCACGAATCAAGTGGCCGGAAAACGGTCACCTCGAAGAACAACATAACATGTTGATTGTTGGATGATTGAGTGCTGAAAATTAGTCATCAAATTTTAATAATTGATATCTAGCGTATAGTCATAGTCTCTCCCATTACAGGTCGCAAATTTGGACGCTTTAGATCTATTTGGGGAGAGGGGAGGGGCTATTCTGAAATTGGAAATTCAAAAAATATCTCAAAAATCAACTTTTTCGATCTTGGAGAAAATTATCAAATAGACTTTGAAGACTGAAACCTGCAAAACGCGTATAGGTGACACCTTCTAATTTGTATAGGTACGTTCAAAATGGTAAATTTGGACCTCTAGATGAATTTGAAAGGGCTGTGGGTTGTTCTAAAGACCAAAAACTGCGAAAAAAATAACTCAAAAATACACTTTCTCAATTCCTGTAGAAGGGTCAAATAAGGTTAGAAAATTGAAACCTACCCCATGAAAGGCACATTTGTGGCACCTTCTCGCTGTTTGTGCAGAATTTGGACGACCTAGGTCAATGAGGAGGACGAAAATAGGAAGAAATTAAAGTCTTTTCCACCTTAAATGAGGTGGGGATAACCATGGGATGCTGTTTGGATATATAAGTCACAGGGAAGGTATACTTTAAGTCGTTTTATTTTTGACCATTTCTATAAATTTGAATCGAGAAAATGACCTTTCTGTAATTTTCAATTTTGACTCTTACCACTTCAAGGATCAAATCTATATCCCAAAGAAATTCAATTCTTCAATTTTGAGCTTTTTTTTAATCCATTAAAACTGGTGCCAGGTCATGAAATATTGAAATGTTCAAGAAGAAATAATGGAAAACGTGTGATTCAATTTTATGAATTGAATTTCATTATGCAGCGAAAAGTGTCACGTGCTAAATTTTGAAATGACTGTTGGGGAGGGAAAGAAAAATTTAGTCAAGTACCTACTTTTTTAGAAAAAAAAAAAAAAAAATAGACCCAAGTACCAAAAGTCTTTTTCCAGATTTCTCCATGGTAATGATGCCTGAGAAAACTCAATGGAGCAAGAGGTAGGTAAATTATTGATATGATTTTGGAATGCAACAAAACTCCTTTTCAAATAAGCCATTGATATTTTGAAGAATAAGTCGATATGAGCCTGTAGTTCTTTCATCTTCTCTTGTTATCATCGTCAAACGTAGCCCGAGCTCAACTCAGATTCGTGTGGTGTTAGTGGTTTGATACTAGAACACGTTTCCCGTCGAATATCTTTCCAGGTTTCGGCATACTTGCGGTTTCAAAGCATGCTAATAACGAATACCACACACAGAAAATATTCCGAAGCCTGGATATACATTTTATTTATCATATGAAAAAGTAAACTCAAACTCGTACGCCAGATAATAATTGAATAAAACCGCTCATAATTCATAAAACGAATGGACATTGAATGCATGGGGCATGACAAAATCACAATGCAGCAATGCACTAATGCAGCATGCAACACAGGTTGCCAAACAAATATTTTGTTCTAATACAGGGTTAAAGCAACGTTGCCAAATGTTCAATTCAAAATTTTATGAACACCTTCCTCCGCAGGGCATATTGTGCAGGGTGCAGAATTGGTTAGTAGGCACTTCGATGAGTAAAGAAATTAATTTTTTCAAATATTAAAATGAAAAAAAAATTGGAAATCGCACTACTCTTGTTTTTGCAAAAAATCTAAGAAACAAAAACAAAAAAGGAAGGGTACATGGTTTTTTAATGGAAAAAAAAATTCTCAGAGGGACATTTTATATTCTTTCCTCAACAATGTACATAATATGCATTACGTCAAAATATAGTTTATTTTCTTTCAAAATTTTCCAAACTTCCTGCTGTATTATACCTACCTACCGTAGCCTATAGATTATCTCTCAACCCATCCCACCTTCTTCGAAAATTCGCGACTATTTCTATTTTTTTTTTAGAGCTATGCTAGTAATGCATTCAATTCATAGTTCACTAATCTACGAAATACATAATTAAACTATCTGTTTAGCGGCCGACACTCTTTACTGCATGTTCTACAGAACAGTAACGATCACACAATCACACATTCAAAAGATAACTCGACGTTGAAACACAAGTAATATTGTGATAACGTAATACAACATTTCGCCAAAAAGTAAGTACTTAGTACTTACACGTAATGTACGATATGTACAACACAATGAACAAGTAGTGATAAGAAATAGACTTTTGAACACAAACATTGAATCATCTCCGAGTCAATACTTATGTAAAGTACATTTTTCATTATCTACCAATGATAATTAGATACTGGTAGTACTTATATCTCAAAATACTCGATAAAAATTAAGGTCCATTTTTCAGAAAATCATTAGAAAGATATTTTGATATTTAGCTGGAAAATCGGATCCATTAACAAGCATACTTATGAAAGATAATTCAAAATCCCCAAACCTATTGAATGAAATGGTGGGAAAATGAACATTATTGAAAATCAGTAAATAAAGTAGGCACACTTTATCAATACCTCTGATAATTGTTATCTCATATCATCCTGTAGAAAATATCGTCCATTTTTCAGAAGATCATTAGAAGATAATCATGGTAGCTGGAAAAATATATCAATAAAGAAGCAGATAAGCGGCATCGGAGTCGAAATAACGTTATGAATGGAACACTCATCTTTAGTAATGGTGAAAAAAACTGAGTATGTAAACGCAAACGCACATCTGGCGCAAGAATAACACACTCATCAAGTGGAGAAAATTTACGAAGAATGAAGAAATTAACGACCTAGACACTACAAAATGGTAAACTCGCTTCATTGATCATATTTGTCTGAATGGTGTTAAATACATTCGTAATTAACGATCGTATTGAAAAAAAAAAACGAGAAAAATTATACTGTACAGCGTACCTATACTTATTATTCCAAGTACCTATCCATTATTATCTTTCATCAACGAATGTTTAATAGAAAAACAAAATTTATTGGAAAAAAATAGGCAGCAATTAAATAGAAATTTTATGTTCGAGTAACATAATAGCCCACACAAATCGATCAGTATGAAATCTAGGATTACAATCGGCGAAAATGATACAAGTTCAATCGTCGTTCATTGCACTTACAGTTCACTCACGTTATCAATCATAATACAGAAAATATCTATTGACCATTAAGTAATGTTCGGTTACTATCTGTTTATACAATGCGATTAAGTACCTAGACCTACCTACTCGTAGTACCTACTTGTACATTTTCTAAATCAGAAATCAAAATGGATAGGCAAGCGAGCAACTGGCGACAGAGGAAATTCAAAATCATAGACATCTAGCGAGATATTCGCAGCATGCAGAACGGTTTTTGAAATAAATAAACGTAAAACACCGTGCAAAAAATATGATAAAAAAAAACTCGGTGACAGTTTTATTCGTTCCCATGCTGCATTCTGTTTGTATCCAACTTAGTAGGTTGGTACACATAGAAGGCTCAGAAAAAGGTAATTCTAAAGACTAATAAAACGAACAAAAAATTTCCAATTTCCTAGAAAAAAAAGTTACCCAGACAATCAGTAGTTAAAAGAATAGTAATTCGGACTAAACGCATTCATAGGCTCGGTGAAATTTACTACTCGTACCAACCATTTGACAAAAGCCAACAAAAGATGCTTTTATTTAGTGTTTCTGGATGCTTTCTACACAAAACACATCGATCGAGTGAAAAAAATTGACCATTATGTAAGATAACTCGTAAATAAATCAACCGAATACGTAATAGTGGTCGAAAAAAACACCAAACAAATAAAAAAAAGCCTCCTCCAGTTCTTTGAAAACGTCGTGTAACGGTTGAAAAGGCTATTCTGTCGTTGACAGCGCCAGCAAAACAAAGGTATGTAAGAAGAGAAATCCTGACAAATCCAAGTGGAGGAATTCGTTTCACACGATGAAATTTTAATAAAAATAATATATAATAATCGAACATCATCTCTGTTACCTGAAACTAGATCCGGTGTGTTGAAGAAAATCCCCAAAAATAGGATGGTAATACACAAACAATCCACAGGTCGCTTCATATTGCAAGCGACTTTCAAAACGTTTAAGTTAACATTTAATTCGAAGAAAAAAACACCAATTTCACGTAATTAAACACCACACTTTTCAACACGAACACTTCAATAACATTTAGAATTTAAAAAAACGTTAAAAACTTAATTTAAAATTAATTAAAACACAAAAAACACCACTAGTATTCACTGACTACATTTCGCACTTTCGACAACACTACATCGCCCTCCAGTCCAGTTCACAATACTAACACGGTTGCCGTTGCCGCTATTGTCTGGACACTTGGTCGTGGATCCACAGATTCACGTTCTACCGCCATGATGCATACCGCCCTACCACTTTTTTTTTTCAACTATCAAATATTTTGGACTGAAGCATTTTTCCTTTGAACTACCTAACCTGGCTTCTTTCTAATGATTCACGAATATAATTTATGCCTAGGTTTGATTTTATTTTCGCATTTTTAAATGTTCTAGCGGATTAAAAAAGTTGGATTTTCTACTTAACCTATGGCTGATCAGTTGCAGGTTTGAATTCTAACAATAATCCAGCGTTAGCAACTATCCTATCCCTCCGTGTCCATGGCAAAGACAAGAGATGGAAAAAAGTTCCAGAATATTTACCTGGACCAACTCGTAGATTACAGGCCATCATTCTACCTAGATGTAGGTACATCCGGCGCTATCTGTAATCTGGACAGTTAGGCAGTAAAATTTTTCGAAATATTTGCTTTTATAGAGGTTGATGAACGGATGAGTCAGTATATTTTTATTGTATCAAGATTAGCTTTCCTCATTTTATTCAGCCATCGCGGTTTACATGGGAATGAGAGATTGGGAAATTCAAAGTGAATTAATTTAAAAATTTAGCGAGAGAGAGTAGAGCAGACTGGTGAAGTGGGCAGAAAGGGAGGAATTTTGCGCAGGGCTTCAAAAGCTGATTTCGAAAAATAATCTGAAAAAATTTTCATTTCAATACGCAGGTTTAATAATTTGTTGCATCAGTTTTGGGACAGAAGAAAGTTATGTGATCTGTCCGTTATTGTATTTCGTAATTTTGAACCAAACAATTTTTTTTGTTTTGAAATGACAGCATTTGAATCAGGAATTAATAAGATCCTCGAGGAGTGCATAGTATGTAAGTACTTGACATCATCAGTTTTTATTTATATTTATTTTTTATTCTCAGCATATTCTAACAAAACCATCGAAAGAGGTCACGAGTTGATTTTATATTTTTCTTAAATATGCAAAGGCCTATGGCCATTAATACAAAATCAAGTCCTAATAATTCTTCAATTTTTTTCGGTAAATAAAATGTTAAGTCGATCCTATAAAATTCGTGAAGCTAATTAAATGAATAAGCTTACCATGAAATTTAACATGAAATTGAAAATAAAAATCACCTGGTAGAAAGTTATTTTTCAGGTTCAATTTTGAATCGCAATTTTTTTCGCAAATATAGGTACTTATGGTAGTTATGGTACTGTAAGGAGTAATCAGTGAAATTGCATCATATGATTTCATGTGAAAAGTACAGTCAAATGGTCATTGGACGCGTTGAAGTTGGAAAAAAAGCTGGTAACAATTCAGTAGTTACCTATTCGACTGATAAGAAAATCTTCAAATTCTGTATAGGCGTCCGGATTCATCTATTTCGGTTTTCATAGTAGGTAGGTAGGTATCTGGTATATATCTATTGTTCATTGCGATAAGATTTTTTTGTTTGAAATAGGCTACTTGATTCTTTGTAGACGTGTGCCTGCTCGCATGATCATTCTAAAGTACTTAAAAACACGTTTTTCAGAAGTTCTTGTACAATTTTCCAAGAATGTGTCCCTTGTATTCTACCTAGTCGCGGTTCTCATTCATTCGCAAATTTTTTGCTTTTATGTAAAACTAATCTTCTGTGTAAGACGCTACTTCCTTCTTTTTCATGGGGTTTTTTGAAAACACGAAGGATAATTATTTGAAACAAAACTATAGGTATTTTCAACATGACGACAAATGTAGGTATACAATACTTACATCTATTTCATTTTTCTCAGAATAAATTCACAAGGCAGGTGGAATTTCAACTTACAGCGCCAGACCGTTTCCAAGGAGCTAAAATCAACAACAATTTTATACTGTTTTAATTTTTGTGCTTTTTTTCTTCGATAACTTATTATAATTAATTTGTCATTTATTTATTATTCGATAGAATTTTCAAAATGAACAAAAAAAATTCAGAAGAAATACTGCTGGATTCCTTGAATAAGAAAATCGCAGAAATGAAGAAAAAGATATCGTTATTAGGTGATACATTTTATACCTGCGCATTTAAATATTTAGCTTGAGCTTTGAATGCATTCTTCTGCTCGCAGATGTACCTAATACTAAAACAGTGCGACTTTTTCAGAGGGACAACGAAAAGCTCATTATGAAATGTGGGATACTGAGAAAAAACAAAATGGAGATCGAATTAAAATGCTTAAAGAGAATATCAGAAAATTGTACACTGAGTTGGGAAAAAGTGCAACCGTGAGCTGAATTGGGGTTTTCTGGCATATTATGGGCTATTAACCCTTTCGGCTATGAGACAAACTGACGGATAAAATTTGAAGTGCTTTAAACTGAGTGAGGTCGGTTGCTGCCTAGAACTCAAAATTTGCTGGAAATCGCACATTCAGAAAGTACTCGTGTCACAAATGGCAATAAACCTTAAATGGACTATTTTTCGATTTATGACACCGAATAGCATTATAAATCAAAATCAAGCCTTCTGAGGCATCTGATATTTCAAGATGAAAATATTGATAACAAGCATTTTTGAAAATAGAAAAAAAAGATGAGCGAAAATAAAATAAGTTTGTGTAAAAAAAGAAATTTTTGAAGAAAAACAAGGCATGCGACTTCAGATGGTTATTCAAACTGCAAATGTTTGAAGCTGATTGCTTGTGGGAGGATTAAAATTGATGGAAAAATCTTTGTGTTATAGAGAGCATTTTTTGAAATGTTGAAAACTCGTGTCACAATTCAACCTGAAAAGTATGACATCATTTTCATTTTCTGACACATGCATCTCTCTTGAGGTGATTTGCTTGGGTGAGTAAGTTACCTCAGAAGATGACTAGGTGAACTTTTGCGAGCATTTGAATTTTATGATAGATACTGTGTCATAATACAGCCCTCAATCTGTTTGTCATAAGGAGATAATAAAAATAAAATACGTACGTCATGTTGTGGAATTCCTGGAATTACTTTTTAGAAGTCATCTTACAAATAATGAATTGATTGAGCGCAGTCTTTATGACACAGTATTCATCATAAAATTCAAATGCTTGCAAAAGTTTACCCAGTCATCTTCTGAGGCAACTTACTCACCCAAGCAAATTAACTCAAGAGAGATGTATGTGTCAGAAGATGAAAATGATACATATTTTTCAGAATTTCATTGAAAATTAGCGTTGAATTGTGACATGGGTTTTCAAAATTTTGAAAAATGCTCTCTATAACACAAAGATTTTTCCATCAATTTTAATCTTTCCACAAGCAAACACCCTCAAACATTTGCAGTTTGAATAACTATCTGAAGTCGCATGCCTTTTTTTTCTTCAATAATTTCGTTTTTTTACTCAAACTAATTTTATTTTAGTTCATGTTTTTTTCTATTTTCAAAAATGCTTGTTAACAATACTTTCATCTTGGAATATCAGATGCCTCAGAAGACTTGATCTTGATTTATAATGCTATTCGGTTCGGTGTCATGAATCGAAAAATAGTCAATTTAAGGTTTATTGCCATTTGTGACATGAATACTTTCTGAATGTGCGATTTCCAGCAAATTTTGAGTTCTAGGCAGCAACCGACCTCACTCAGTTTAAAGCACTTCGAATTTTATCCGTCAATTTGTCTCGTAGCCGAAAGGGTTAATCTTACACATTTTTTTTTTTTTTAATTCATCTATTATTTCCTAATTTAGACTCTGAAAAATGTTAAAATCTGCGATAAAATGACCACAGCAACGCTCGTCAACAAAAACCAAGATGAAGTTTTGCAGTCAATAGATTTCAAAGTCATCGAAGCAAGAAAAAAGTTAGATCTTCTTCAACATGAAATGAATCAGGTACCTACCCATGAGTATGCTAATCACTCGGTTCACTTCACTCTATGTTTACTGACCTCTACATTCAAATAATTTTTCACTTACGTAGAAACAACAACAAATTTTGGAATTCTCGATAGCTCAGTCTACTCAACCTGCCAAAATTGGAAGTGGTATTTCGAAGCAAATAGTACCGAACAGTAACGTAATATTTTTCACTTCCACATTTTCATGCGATACTTCAGAGAAAACTCGAAATTTCACATAATGCGTATTTTCATTTTTACAGACAGTTGCTTCTTTAGAGAACCAAATTCACCGAGTTGAAATCAACAATATGGAAGCGGAACATTTAAGAAAGAAATATAAAACTATTAAAAATCAATTATTAGACGAAAGTGTTGGATTTGAATCGACGCTTAAGAAACTTGAAGAAAAAATTAGCCAACAAGAGACTGAAATTTCTCGATTACAAGTACGCCTATACTAATATCGACTTCCTTACCTGATAGGTATACCGGTATGCTACTTTTTGAGCTGTTTTAAATAAGAAAGTTTCATCTGATCTGACAAGGATAGGTAGGTCTACATTCAAAATTTTATGAAATTTGATTCACACTAACCTGGATTTGTTTCACTTCTTTCATTAAATTGTCTATTTTTTAAATTTTTGATTCTGAAGCACTCAGAAGCAGATCGTTGATTAAAACCTTTCTATAAAAAGTTTTTAAAAAATGATAATGCATCTTTAGCTTAGGGCTTAGGCCTATCATGTGCAATTTGATGTAAAAAAAACACAAGAATTTCCTATTGTCCTACCTATTCGTGTTTTGTATGTACATTCCTGTAAACTTTTTCTCATTTTAGAAAGCTTACGAAGAAGCGGTTATACTTCGTAATATGACCCACGAAACTTTAGCTGAACAAGAGAAAAATATTTTGAAGGAGCAAAAAGCAAGAGAAAATGAACTGGAACAATTGAGGTAGGTAGGTACACGTGTAGAAGTAAAGCCATCCGTTATTTGAGGTAGTTCTGACTTTTAGGCTAGTTCATTATCACAGAAAAAAATTTCGAACTTTAAAAAAGCTTTTCGTTGTTTTCTAAGGCTAAAAGTGGAAAACTACAAAAGCGAATTGGAAAGACTAGAAAGACACATGTATCCAGTAAGAATAACGAGACGAGATTCGCAATCTGGAATCAACGAAGGCGAAGTAGAAGTAGGACAACAATCAGAGTACTTGGAAAAAATATTTGATACCTTGAAAGAAGCTACAGGTACTTTTTAAAATTACTCGCCCGTTCTAACGCATCTGCCTAAAGATTTAAGTAGTACCCACTTTTGCCTCGACAACGTAATGTTTAACATTAAATGCTCTATTCGTACGATCATAAAATCGTAAATTTATTGAACTTCAATCAATAGAGAACTCGCACGAGTGTCACATAAAGTATCAATTTTATATCGAGGCAATCTGCGATTATTTTTTAGGCCATGTCTTTAGCACATATTTTACGACTTGTATTTCCGAGAGATTTCGTTGAAAAAAAAATGTTTTAACGAACTACTCACATAGGTACATGTACCTATCTTACGTAGTTGGTACCTAATACTTCAATAATTCAAATAATACATCAACAAATCACAATTTTCATCTTATTCCATTGGAATGTTGAGTAGAGTTGACTAAAATTGAAGCAATCGATTAATACCTAGCCGAGGTTTTGCATAAGCTATGAATTTTTATTCTATGAATGTTGAACAAGTACTATACCTGTTCGCTCAAAATAGTATAGTTTGATATAGGCAATTTCTTCGGCCTCAAAAATCAATTTTTTTGATATCCATTTATAGCTCACATTTAGTGTGATGGGACGATTATTGCATTGAAGAAAAACATTAGATTACCTAGATCTGATCAAAAATGAATTTTATTTGTAGGAGTTATAGAAAACGAAGATGTTTTAAAACGATTCTTATCCCAAAAGGATACTAAAGAAGTCCTTATTAAAATGAAAGCCTATTCTGAAAACGAAAAAAAAGAACTTATCAAGAAAAAAGAAGAAATTACTGCGGAGTTGGAAACGCATAAATTTGCTGACACTAAAGATCAGGAAAGGTAAGCTATTTTCAATTGTGTGGGGTGCGGTAATATGTACAGGGTGCCCAGAAATATCGGGTACCCCAAAAAAAGTTTTTCATTAAAAAATAAAAATATAGGTTGGCAACGTGAAATAGATGCATATGATTGATGGAATGTTATCTCTCCAGGCCAATAACCAATCATGTGCTATCATTATTATCATTCACTGTGACCAACCGAAGTATTTAGCAGAAAACTTTTTTAGGGGTACCCAATATTTCTGGGCACCCTTACCTATTATTTTTCATATTGGTAATAATTTTGCATGTTTTTTTTTTTTTTTTTTTTTTTAATATTCTTGTTTTATTCTTTTAAAATAATTTTTCCGATCAATAAAAAAGAAATGAAGAAGAATTGGAAGAATTACAAAATGAGATACAAAAAGAAACCGAAAATTTTGAACAAATTCATGAAGAATGCGAAAAATTACAGCGACAGATTACAACGATAATGGAAAGAATCCATACGTGTTGTCTAAAGATGAAAGTAAGCTTCTAATTATTATCCTATAGGTACCTACCTTAATATATTTTTCTTCACTGCTTTTGCTTTACTGTATAGGTATTCCTAATTTTCTAAGCTAATCCAAAGTTATTACTACATACATATTCAATTATATTAAATCAAAGCCACAATTTCATTCATTTAGGAATTCGATGTAGCTAACGTGCCAGAGAAATGTCCTTCTATTGAAAAATGCGAATGGTTGTTGAAATTATTCAGAACCAAGGCAGAAAGCGCGATGAGACAAAACAAAGGAAAATCGGAGAAGAAAAGAGAAAAAGTGATTCATAAATTCTGAAACTAATGGATAGGAATCAATTTAAAGAAACTGTTCTAATATTATCCCTAAATATTTCAGGTAAAATCAGCAGATTTATGGGTTCATCTTCCATATTTTCTCGATTCAAAAGTTAGCGATGTAGATGATGACGAAGAAGTCCCTACTCGAAATAGTTTGAAGAGAGAAGCACAAATAATTTACGAAACTAGGCATAGAAAAAAAACTTATCGAGTGGGACTTGGAAAATAATCGCATTCGAACTGCCTCCAACGGATACGAACATTTTTATTATGTTATTGTTGGTATGATGGTATGGTTGAATTTTTTTTTGTTTATAAAAAAGTTGTTTTGTGTTTTTTGTGTTTCTATGATCGTAATCGATAAGAGAGCTTGCTGAGTGTCTATTAGGTATTTTAATCAATAAATCAGAAACATTTCTATGATTTTGCTATTTTTGCCAGTCCTGGTTATTCCTATTTCCATCATCAACTCCTCCAGACTACAAGGGATCATTAAGTTGTAATCGAATTATGTTCTTATTCTTACAAATTACGATTTGATATTAGGCTAAGCTACTTCATCAATATTAAATCTCTTAAAAGTTAAATTTGATTGATCAAGAACCCTAAGACTCAAAGACGCTGACGCTGTGACCTAAGGATAAGGAATGACGGATACAATGAAATGTGATGAACTGCGAAAAACTGTAGAGATGATTCATACATTAGGTAGGTACATAAAAATTAACATTATCTAATTTTTTTTAAATTTACTTTTAAGGTTTTAAGTATGATATTATAGCGAATACGATTTTGTTTTCTCGGCAGGAAGGTAATAAAATATATTGTGAATTTAGTAAGTTACTTTAGCGATTCTTGCGGAAAAGAACACAAGTTCGTTATTTGAAATTGAAAGCAGCACATAAGCGTGCAAAATAGAGACGCGTACAGAAACCGAAGCGTTGTTGTTGTTGATACAACAGAAAAATCGAAAATTTTGCCGACAAAAATAATTTTTGGTGTTGATATTATTGATAAATTTAAAAATCTTGACGTGCTGTAAATGTGTGATGTTTGATGAATTGATTCTTCGTAATCGTAACAGGTGGTGTTTCTGTAAAATGACGCACTTTGCACTACTTCACGTTTTCGTATGAGAAAACTTTTCAACATGTCGTGTGTGTTTCAGGTGTTCATGTTATTATTAGTTTCGATTTCAAAAGAGTGACTGACCATACTTGAAGCATTCCTCGTAGATCATCTTCAATTTTTACGGATAGATCATGTCGTTGAGTTGAAAATAGAATTTGGGTAACCCTTCCCCTATAAGTTCCACACTATGGTTCCTCTCGGTACAGCAAACCAGCCCTCATCTTTACCCGGGACGTCGTCTGGTTCAACATCTTCATCAAAATCTTCTGTAAGTGAATATTTACTTTTTCGTTCGAGTAGCTCTGTTTTTGATGATGTGTTTCGATTTGGATGATATATTGATGAAGTGTTTTTTTCCCCTGTCCATTAGAAACCAAATTATTCCCTCAAGTTCACTTTAGCCGGGCATACGAAAGCTGTTTCATCGGTTAAATTTAGTCCAAATGGAGAATGGCTCGCCAGTTCATGTAAGTCAATCGTTATTTTGTCAATTCCTTCTGTAACGTAGGCTAAATGATATGTAACCGATGATTTATAATTTATATTCTTTTGTTATTTGTTATCCAGCTGCGGACAAATTGATCAAGATTTGGGGGGCGTATGACGGTAAATTTGAAAAAACCATATCTGGTCATAAATTAGGAGTCAGCGATGTCGCCTGGTCTAGTGATAGTAGATTGCTTGTATCGGCATCGGATGATAAAACCTTGAAAATATGGGAACTGAGTACGGTAAGAGTATGATTTTGAAAAAACACACGGAACCTAGCTCGAATTGTTATCAATTTTCTGTTTTATTTTGCAGGGAAAATGTGTCAAAACACTGAAGGGTCATAGCAACTATGTCTTTTGTTGTAATTTTAATCCACAGTCCAATATTATTGTTTCTGGTTCCGTAAGTATTAATGTATTTCTGTCTTTTTTTGTATTTAAAATCGTTCTATTGATAATGAAACTTTCACAGTTTGACGAAAGCGTCCGAATGTGGGATGTACGATCAGGAAAATGTCTGAAAACGTTACCAGCTCATTCGGATCCAGTAAGCGCCGTACACTTCAATCGAGATGGATCACTTATTGTTTCCAGCAGTTATGATGGCTTATGGTATGATTTCCTTTATTAAAAAAGTCGTGAATTGGAACCAATGCATACCAATTATTGTTTCTATTTCGAACAGTCGAATTTGGGATACTGGAAGCGGACAGTGTTTGAAGACATTGATTGACGACGATAATCCTCCGGTTTCTTTCGTTAAATTTTCACCGAACGGGAAATACATTCTAGCTGCCACTTTAGATAGTACGTTGAAATTATGGGACTACAGTAAAGGCAAATGTTTGAAAACTTATGTTGGACATAAAAATGAAAAATATTGTATATTTGCCAATTTCTCAGTTACTGGCGGAAAAGTACGTTTCTTTTTGCATGGATTTACGTTTTAGGTAGAATTCGAATTTTGAACTAAATTTCAACGTATGTTATTTCTAGTGGATTGTTTCCGGATCAGAAGATAATTATGTATACATCTGGAATCTACAAACGAAAGAAGTCGTGCAAAAATTGCAAGGCCATACAGGTAAATGTTATTTGAAAATCTCAATGATCTTAGCTTAGATTTTTTGAAATTAATATATTGTCGATTTTTCAGATGTGGTATTATGCACATCATGTCATCCAACTGAGAATATTATTGCCTCCGCTGCATTAGAAAATGACAAAACGATTAAATTATGGAAAAGTGATACTTGAAGATATTACTTGTTGTAACATGATAATGTCATTTAAAAACGACAATTTGTGTTGTAACGATATTTTTGTTTCGTGGAAATATTTTGGACAGTTCTTAAAAAGCAGTGTTCCTTTACGAAAATATTTTTCGAATATAAAGAGAACAGCTCTCACTTCGCCTTACATTTCATTTTTAAAATGTGTATGTATAACATTTGAAAATTTTTATCATAGCTTTTTTTTAAAAACCATTGTGAAACGTGTACATCGCACATCATGTGTAACTATTTTTCGTTTTTATTTTAATTTGACCAAGTAAGAATGAATCATGGTGAATTTTGGATTAAGTACATAGATATTGTTATGTTCTCAGTTCAGTAAATTTTCATTTTTTAAAATTTTTTTATGCTTTTCATAATTGTGTTCTTCTATTTCTCACTCAGTCACTCGGTTAGTCGTATGATTTCAAGTTCTGATTACATCAATTAATATATTGATTTTTTAAAAACCATAAAACTTGGAAAAAATTTGGAAAGAAACTAAAGAAAGTCAGCTTTCTACCAAGTATTCTTCTCTTCATTCTTGGAACTTCCGAACCGCGTCCCCCCAATACAGCTATGGTAGCTTAGATAGACGCTGATACTGGTAGAACGGTAGAAGTGGTAGACGACGAACGAAAACATCTTGACGTCGATAACGTACTTATGCTCACACATGGAACGTGCCAATCGTTACCTGTTTAGGTTAGATGTTAAATATTGCTTCACCGTGCAAGATCTTATATAGTTCTTACGCAGTGCAGTAGACCTAGATAATGCTCAGATTGAACGTTCCCTTCGGTTGAGTGAAATACTAATCATGGTCTCGAGAAATAGAATTGAAAACAGTACACTTATGTTGATAACTTGATACCAGTTGTGTGATTTTAAATTTCAATCACGTAGAACGGTAGAAGGAAATAATCTAAAAATCATTAATGATTATTGATTAAATTGAATAAATAAGAATATTGCATATCAATGTCATACACTTCAATTCAATTTCGTTCCAACTTCGTAGGTATGCTCTTTCCATTTCGAAATCTATTCATAGTATAGATAAAAAGTTTTGCCTTACTGATCCCTGCAACCGGACTCAGATCCAGAAGCGAAGCGGAGTGCTAGATTATTATCAACAAATTATTATAAAAAACAGTACGTAAATCATGATTTCAAAAAAAACTTGAGCGATCGGTAGTAAAAGCAAATTCTCTCTACTCTGGAAGCCAAGATATGATTCGAACTGCGACCTCCCATGTAGCCAAACTACGCCAAACTAAGCTAGCTACTCATCGTATGATCGTAAAACAGTAGTAAACTTTACTACGAATTTCTGTTGCACTGTTGCCGTTCCGCCCAAATTTCTTTTCCGCCGCCTGAACGAGTCAAGACTCAGACTGTCAAGAGTCAAACTATCTTTCCATGTGCTGCTTTGATTGATGTATGTGTGATTAAGATAAGATTCGATATAAGTTGTCATAAAAAAATTGATGAATATTTAATTCTTCCCTGGCGTAAGTATTTGATATTTTTGTAGTGATGAAAGCTAACGCTAAGAAAGCTTATGAAGAGGGTCATAGAAAATGTGTTGGATGTGGAAGAGTGGGTTATAGCGGCCTTTTCAGGTGAATACATGTGTCATTTTGTCATTTGCAACTCTCATCAGTACATTTCATAACTCATAAGCCTGCTTTCTAATGTTATGTCTATATTTATCAGCATTCCGCATGAACCGAATTTAAGAAATCTTTGGTTAAAAGCATGCGGTATTGATGAATCGACTAATATAGCCAAGGGAACAAAATTATGTGAAAAGCATTTTACCGAGGATGATTTTGTTCCCTGCGATGAAGGAAAACGAAAGTATTTGAAGAAAGATGCCATTCCAAGCATTAAAGTCGAGTACGTACTTACGTTTGTAGCTATGTAGATCTCACCATCTTTTGTACCTAGATACAACTTTTCTTGCTATTGAATATGTTTTCCCGATTTTTTCTATTATGCAGTCCAGAACAATTCAACAATCATCGAAGCGATTATCAATTTCATTGTTTTGTATGTGGTACGGTGTCTGGTATAAAACATTCTTATCATAGGTAAAAATTTTAATCATCGCAGATGTCTTTTTCGAGCGATATGTAGGTGTTTCGCCTAATGGAACACAAAGTTTCATTATGTAAGTCCATGTTACAGGATTCCTCTAGATCCCAACATTAGAGAGCAATGGCTTAGAAATGTTGGTATAAACATTGGCGCTTTCAACACAACCCCTCCAAGCATAAAACTATGCGATTCTCATTTTAGTAGAGACGACTTGTTAGTGCATCCACAATCGAAAATACGCAGATTACGAAAAGGTGCGCTGCCTTTCGCGATAAAGCAAAAAGAACCATCGAAATCGAAAATGTTTGTGATTTACTTTATTGATTCGTATTATTAAAACTTACTGTTCACCTGATTATTTTGACCATCGATGTATTGTATTTTTTTCCAGCTTTAAAGTCAACTCCTCTAAAACCTCATCTGCAAAATCCAAAGCAGTTGTTGCCGTTTCAAATACGGAGAACATTTCATGGGTACCTGAGAAATCTTCTTTGAGAAAAGAAACCGTCATTCCTATTATTGACTTGACTTCTTTCTCGAAGAAAGGCGATGTTATTCTCTCTATAGACTTGACTTCAGAAGGTAATATCTAGAATTCATGTTTTTCTTTTAATAAGTGTGTTGACGTAAGGGTTTTGGGTGTGACAATAAATATTTTCGTTTTGTTTTATAGATGACGCACATGCGAATTCTGAATCTGTACCAGAAGGAAAACAGGAACGTATTCGTCTCCAAAAAAAGGAAAAAGTTCGACCGGAGAAAGAATTGACATATTCTCAAGAACCATTGGAATCAAAAATGTTTGCTACCTATACATATTTATACATTATCGATTTAGTAGAATAATTTTTGTGACAATTTGCTTTTTCTTTAATTCAGCTTAAAAGCGACTTCTTCTACATCATCTCAGGAATCCAAAACTGTCGTCGCTTCAAGTACAAAAGACTTTTCCGATAAGAAAGCACCCGATCATTCCACTATATCTTCGAAAAAGAAAAGCGTTTTTCATATTGTAGACTCGACTTTGGAAGGTGACAGTATTTATATTTTTTAGAATAAGTGTGTTAAAGATTGGAAGAAATGCCTTATGATCATTCAATGAGTGGGTATTTTTCATTTTCATTCTTATTTCGCAGATGTCGAAGAACCAAAACCTCCTGAGTCTGACCTGAAAAAAAAACGAAAACGCATTCGTCAGCTGAAAGAGAAGAAAGTTCGACTGGATAACGAATTGACAGATTCTCAAGAACTATTGGAATCGAAAATGTGTGCTATGTTTACATTATCTATTCGTATCAAAATTTCTTGAATACTCGATTTATTTCCGTAATGGTTTACTTTTTCTTCTATTCAGCTCAAAAACGACTTCTAAAACACTGTCTCAGACATCCAAAACTGTCTCCGTTTCAAGTACTGAATACGTTTCCGAAGACGTTTCTCTCGTTGAAGAGTCCTCCAATTTGGAAGGTGAGAGTAAGTATTTATAATGTCTTAAATAAGAGTGTTGAAGATAAGGAAAAATATTATTATTCAACAAGCGGATATTTTCTATTTTCATTCTCATTTTCCAGACGTCCAAGATCCTCTTCAATCGAAATTGGATAAAAAGAAGAGACGTATTGGTCGTTTAAAAGAGAAAATCTCTCACTTCGAGAAAGAAGCAGCTGAGTGCAGAACTCTGCTCAACGACCTGCTTACAAAAAAATTAGTAACAAAAGAAGGGAGAAAGATGATCAAAGTGAGTAACTGAGTATGGCGTGAATTTAATTTTAATAATACTCGTATTATTGGATCTTCGCAACTTTTTTTGTTTAGAAATACATACGAAACGTGGAAGCAACATGAAGTGACAGCGATTGATCGATGCTGTAATGTACAAAATCCTTTATCCTTACGTATTTTTTTAAAATGTGCGATGCTCTTTTGTTTTACTACTTTTTATATTTATTATTTGCTGTTTGCCAATAATGAATTTATAGAAAGGTATTATTTAAGTTAATGTGATTTGCTATACGAATTACGAAATCATCATAATTGTATAAGATTACTGTGATCGTTAAAGATAATCATTTCGTTTAACGTTAGGAGTCGATGTTATATTTTTAATCCACATTTTTATTCTTGTTTTGTTTTATTCTGTTTTATATTTTTATATAAATAACTGTTTTAAAATAAATGAATTAAATTTACGAAACAGTAACTTGTTCATACGGATTTGCAGTGCAACTTCTCACGCAGTAGACCTGGATACTGCTCAGATTGAACGTTCCCTTCGTTTGAATCTAAATAGTGAAATACTACAATCATGATCTTAAGAAATAGAATTTAAAACGGTATAGATACCTATGATGATACCAATTGTGTATAATTTTAAATTTCAATCGCATTGAAGGAATTACTTCTTGAAAAAATCATTAATGATTAAATAAGAATAATATTGCATATCATATACGTCAATTTAATGTTCCAACTTCGTAGGTCGGTATGCTTTTTCCATTTCAAAATCTATTATCTATTTATTTATACGTAAAAGTTTTGCCGTAAGCGGAGTGCCGGATTATTATTATCAACAATTTCAAAAAACAGTACATAAAATCATGACTTCAAAAAAACTTGAGTGATCGGAGAAATGTTAGAATAAGAAAAGTCAGCTTTTCCTAGATCTGACTAGATATCTTCTGATAATACAACATTTCTTACTATTGAATGATGTTTTTGTCCTGATTTTTTTCTACTACCTATGCAATGCACTATGCAGTCCAGAACCATCCAGCAATCATCGAGTCGATTACAAAACTCATTATGTTGTATGCGGCGTCTTAGATGGAAGGAAACAGTCTATTCATTGGTAAATTTTTCTCATTTTTTAAAATTTTTTTATGCTTTTCATAATTGTGTTCTCCTATTCCTTACTCAGTCACTCGGTCTCGGTTACTCGGTTACTCGTATGATTTCAAGTTCTGATTACATCAATTAATACAATTGATTTTTCAAAAACCGTAAATAAAACTTGAAAAAAAAATTTAAAAGAAAGTCAGCTTTCTGTACAGAGTATTCTTCATTCTTGGAACTTCCGAACCGCGTCCTCCCCATCCATGCTTTGGTAGACGCTGGTAGACGACGAAAACCGGGAAAACATTCTGACGTCGGTGACGTTACACTCACACTGAAAGTTGAAACGTGCCAACCGTTCCTGTTAATAGGTAGATATATACGTTTCACCATCCTTGACCGGCCGACCGCGTGTGTTACGCCGAAGTACGCTTATGTGTTGTTTTTGAGTTTTAATTTGTGTAATGTATCTTGAGTCGAGTGAGGTGTAATTATCAGACAAACAGAAAAAATTATTGAGCATTATTCTCGTCCATTAAAATTGAAATTTTGTGTTGAAAGATGAATCAGTCTGATTCATATCGAAGACGAAAAGTATGGAATTGCATTGGATGTGGTAGACGGAGTTATTCCGGTTGTGGTGCCTTTTTTCTGTAAGTACCTATATACTGCCTAATTTGGCCCTTTCAAGTATGAATATAAATCAGTATCACACGCTTATCACCAGAAATAACGTTGCGTCGCTACAGTAAAGTGAACTTAACTTTACGCTGCTCATGCAGGTAAACACCTACACTATATATTTCACATTCATTTTGACGTATCGTGTATTAACAGGTTTCCAAAAGACCCAGAAAAGAAGAGAATTTGGCTAAAGAAATTGAACATTGATCCATCCAGTACGATTCCTGTTGAAACTCGATTGTGTAAAATGCATTTCAACCACACTGACTTCATAGTTGGCTATAAGAAAATAATGCTTAGAAAAAACGCGGTTCCTAGCGTTACAGTCAGGTAAGCACGTAAAAGTACAGCTTCAGATCTAGTGTTCATCTTAAGAATCTTTGCGCTGAATTTCCGAAAATACTTCAGTCATTAGGTACTCATGTAAAATATTTCTTTCATGAATTCAGGCCGGTGAAGACCCATCGTCCGTTCCGGGATTACCAAGTTTCTTGTTACGTGTGTGGAATGATGTACGCAGGATATCACTCTTTTCATAGGTAAGTTTTCTAATAATTACTCGTCTGTTTCTCTATTTCCTAATTCCTACATAGTATGTGTATTGTGTGGTCTATGCAGTTCAACTTGGTAGCTTTTCTGGCATTGGCTAGCGTAATTGCAGTCAATTAGGTATACTTGTCAATTGCGTCGACTACAGCAAGTGTAGACCGACGTGTTTTTTGGTACTCGTTGAATTTGATGTTTTTGTTCCAGAATTCCGGTTGACACAAACGTTAGACAAAAATGGCTGAAAAATGTCGGTATAGAAATTAGCGATTTTAATTCTATACCTACTGGTTGCATATATTTGTGCGATTCTCATTTCGCCAAAGAAGAATTTATTTATCATCCACATGCATTAAGGAGCAGATTAAGAAAAGGCGCGATGCCTCGGATGACATCTGCCAACTGTTTCAACAGTAATGGTAGTGGAAGTCTTGATTCATCGAAACGAGAAGATTTTGATACACCGAAACGTGATGCCGCTTTTGTGTCTTCATGCTCATTGAATACGAAATGTGCAGTAGCGTTGAACGATGGCATAAAAGACGAAAAGTCAATGAAATCGAAAAAAAAGTTTGTTTCTTTCATTATAGATTTATAAGTTCATTGGTATCATATATTCTATCTTTAATGTGACGTATAAACGACCTCTTTTAGAAAATCATCTAATAAATTTAAAGTAGGCGCTGTTTCAAGTGCAGAAATCACCTCACGCAAGAGACCAGTACCTGATGAATCTCGTATCTCTTCTTCAAAAAATGAAGATGTTTGTATCATTGTGGACTTGACTTCTGAAGGTAAAAAGTGCCAATTATTGTTCAACTTGGTGAAAATCGCAAAAATATAATTACTTGATGTGCAGATATTTTCATTTTTATATTACATATGTCGAAGGTTCAAATCCGCCTGAATATCTGCCAAAAAAAGGTCGTTCAAAAAAAAAGAATAAAGTCCGATTGGAGGAAGATTTTGAATATCAAGAACTAAAATCGAAAATGTTGGTCTTCTTCGCATCATCAATTATTCGTTATTTGCTACTTTTGAATCATTCTCCTAACGATGTCGGTATTATATTTTTATTCAGGTCAGGAGCGAACCGCCCTAAACAATCGCTTAAGAATTCCGAAGCAGACACCGCCCTGAGTAATGGTAATGCCTCAGGCAAGAAGGACCTTGATCAATCGCGTATTTCTTCTTCAAAAAATGAAGATGTTTGGTTCATTGTGGACTTAACTTCTGAAGGTAAAAAGTGGCAGTTATTGTTTAGCTTACTGAAAATCGCAAAAATATAATTACTTGATGTGCAGATACATACTTTCATTTTTATATTAGGTACATATGTCGAAGGTTCAAATCCACCTGAATATCCGTCAGAAAAACGTCGTTCAAAAAAAAAGAATAAAGTCCGATTGGAGGAAGATTTTGAACATCAAGAACCAAAATCGAAAATGTTGGTCTTTGCATCATCAATTCGTAATTTCCTTCTCGAATCATTTTCCTAACAATGTCGGTATTATTTATCTTTAATTTAGCTCAGCAGTAAACCCTTCTGAAAGATCATCTCAATGTTCCAATTCCAAAGCAGTCGCTTCAAGTTTATCTGCAGAGAATATTTCTGGCAACAAGAGACGACTTAATGTTTCGATAACTATAGACTTGACAACTGAAGGTGAAAGTAAGTATATCAAGTTATTCTTACTGTTAGTCTTGTTGAAGATTAAGAAAATTATAATCACTTGATGCGTGAGAATATTCATTTTAATTTTAATTTAATGTTAGCCGAAGATACGAATCCTCCCGATCCTGAATCTGAGGTGAAAAAAAAGAGAAAACTAATTCGTCGATTAAAAAAACAAATTAATCAATTGGAGGAAGAAATAACCGAGTACAAAATTGAAACGCTGCTCAACGACTTACTAGAAAAAAAATTGGTAATAATGAAAGAAGAGAAAAATATGATCAAAGTGAGTAGCTGAGTACCTAGTGTAAATTCTATTTTTGATAGCATTATTGTTGGGAACTTTTTTTGTTTAAAAATTTAGACGAAACGTGAAAGAAACATAAAGTGACTGCGATATTGATTGATGCATTTATCATTTCGTTCAAAGTTGGAGCTGACTTTATCTTTACATATTTTATTTTTTATTCGTGATGTTCTTTTGTTTTACTATATTTTATATTTTTAGATTAATTGCTGTTTGCCAGCAATGCGTTTATGTAGAATGATAGGTACCTACTGTATAAATTACTGGAATGTCGACCGCTGTGATGTGCTACCTATACGAAATCACAATAATTATTGTATAAGAATACTGTGTTGATATGTATTTTTTGTAGTGCAAGATCTTATGCAGAGACGATGCCAACTGTGTGAAATATTAATCATGGTCTAGAGAAATAGAATTGAAAACAGTACGCCTGTAATGATACCTGCAGTTGTGTGATTTTAATTTTAAAAAAGAAAAGCATTTTGATTAAATAAGGATAGATACTACCTATTGCATATATCATATATAATACTTCAATTTAATTTCGTTCCAACTGTGTATGTTCTTTCCATTTCAAAATAATATATTTACCTACACATGAAAAGTGGTATTACGCAGCCCATACTAGATAAACCTCAGACTTTTTGCGGCCCATCAGGACTTTTTGCAGCCCAGTACCGGGCTGCAAAAAGTCTATTCTGTTTTCGACCGCTACAGACATTCAAAAACAAGCCAACGCAGTGTGTACATAAGGCAAAACATCACTAAAGACCTGCATTATCCGATTTTATCAACTTGGCGTTACATACACGAGCGAATCGAGTTCCTCACCTCTCTGAAAGTCAATGAAAACATTTTTTTGGTGGCGGAAAAAGTCTGGGGAATATCTAAAAAACATACACTTGAGTGGGGAGCTCTCCTCAAAAATCGAAAATCGAATTACAAGCCCAAATGTAAGTCTTTTTCCAACCTGGTGGAGTATATACCTTCTTCTCATGGCCCAGCAGTAAGCTGCTGTGAGAACACGTGGAAAAATTCAAGCGCGCCCCTGCTAGTGCCAACACAAGTCGGTCCGCAAAAAGTCAGTGAAATATCATGGGCTGCGTAATGTATGGGGGAAATCTATATATACATATAATTATTACATTCTATATGTATAGGTAAACGTTTTGCCGTCACTGATCCTAAGGAACTAAATACCAGGTATGGAAATACGCCATCTTTGGATATAGATTTCGTAGTTTTGACGGTGATGTGATTTTTTCATTTCAGTCATATAAAGAAATGAAATCAAAAAAATGGTGGGAAAATGTTTATTTTGTGTATTAAAATGAATATGAAGTAAAAAAATAATGTAAATTGGCGGTATTATTAATAAATTGAGTCCTTAAAATTTTTTTTCTATATCCAAAGATGGCGTATTTCCATACCTGGTATTTAGTTCCTTAACTGATCCTACTCCCGGAGGCGAGGCGGAGTGCCAGATAATATTATTATATTATCCACAATTACAAAAAACGGTATGTAAATCATGACTTCAAAGAAACTTGAGTGATCGGAGAAATGTTTAAGTAAGAAAAGTCAGCTCTCTGACTCTGACTCTACTCTACCCCAAGAGGCCATGGTATGATTCGAACCGCGACCTCCCCATGCAGCTAAACTAAGCTAACACAGTTCCGCCTCCTGAACGAGTTAAACTATCAACGATAGTGATAGTGAAACGTTTTCATCATGTCCATGTGCTTTGATGTGAGTGTGGTGTGATCCAAAATCCAAGTTTAGTTGCCATAAGGATAAACTTGATGAATTTTCGTACTTCGCGAAGATATTTGATAATTTTGTGGTGATAAAAGGTAATCAATCAGATCCGTTATGAAATGTATTGGATGTGGAAGATGGAGTTCTGGCGGCCTTCACAAGTGAATACATGTGTCATATGTAACTCTCATCAGTACTATTCATAAGTCTGATTTCTAATTGTTATGTCTATGTTCATCAGCGTTCCGCAGGAACCAGATTTACGAAAGCTTTGGTTGAATGCATGTGGTATTGATGAATCAACTAATATGGCCAAGAAAGCAAAATTATGTGAACAGCATTTTACTGAGGATGATTTTGTTCCCAGCGATGTACAATCACGAAGGCGTTATTTGAAGAAACACGCTGTACCAAGTATTAAAGTCGAGTACGTACGTTTGCAGCTATCTAGATCTGACTATAGATATCTTCTGATAATACAACATTTCTTACTATGAATGATGTTTTTGTCCTGATTTTTTCCTACTACCTATGCAGTCCAGACCCATCCAGCAATCATCAAGTCGATTATAAATCTCATTGTCTTATATGCGGCGGCTTAGATGGAAGGAAACAGTCTTTTCATTGGTAAATATTCTAATCCGATGTGTTTAGCCGAATGGATTAAAAAGTTTAATTGCGTAACTTCATGTTACAGGATTCCTGTAGATCCCAACGTTAGAGAACAATGGCTGAGAAACGTTGGGATAGAAGTAGCCGATTTCAACACGACCCCTCGTTACTTAAAACTATGCGATTCTCATTTTAGTGAAGACGACTTCATTATTCATCCACAATCGAAAATACGCAGATTACGAAAAGGTGCGCTGCCTTTCGCGATAAAGCAAAAAGAACCATCGAAATCGAAAATGTTTGTGATTTACTTTATTGATTCGTATTATTAAAACTTACTGTTCACCTGATTATTTTGACCATCGATGTATTGTATTTTTTTCCAGCTTAAAAGTCAACTCCTCTAAAACCTCATCTGCAAAATCCAAAGCAGTTGTTGCCGTTTCAAATGCGGAGAACATTTCATGGGTACCTGAGAAATTTTCCTTGAGAAAAGAAACCGTCACTCCTACTATTGATTTGACTTCTTCTTCGAGGAAAGGAGATGTTACTCTCACTATAGACTTGACTTCAGAAGGTAATATCAAGTATTCAGTTTTTCTTTTATAAGTGCGTTGAGGTAAGAGTTTTGGGTGTGACAATATTTTCGTTTCGTTTTATAGATGACAAACATGCGAATCCCAAAACTGTCGTCGGTTCAAGTACCAAAGACGTTTATTCCGATAAGAAGGCACTCGATCAATCCAGTATTTCTTCTTTGAAAAAGGAAGGCGTTTCTCATACTGTAGACTCGACTTTATTGGAAGGTGATATTTAGTGTTTATATTTTTTTAAATATGTGCTGAAGATTGGGAGAAATATCTTATGATCCTTCTATGAGTGGGTATTTTCAATTTTCATTCTTGTTTCGCAGATGTCCAAGATCAAAAACCTGAGCAAGGCTTAAAAAGAAAACGGAAAAAGAAAAAAGTTCGAGTGGAAAACGAATTAATAGATCCTGCAGAACCGTTGGAATTGAAAATGTTTGCTACATTCACATTATTGATTTGAATCAAAATTCTCTGAGAACATCCTTGATTTATTTCCGTTACGAATTTACTTTTTCTCTTATTCAGCACAAAAATGAATTCTAAAACATCTCAGAAATCCGAAACTGTCTCCGTTTCAAGTACAGAGGGCGTTTCCGATAAGAAGGCACCCGATCAATCCGGTATTTCTTCTTTGAAAAAGAAACACATTTCTCTTACTGTAGACTCGACTTTATTGGAAGGTGACATGTAGTATTTATATTTTTTTAAATATGTGTGTTGAAGATTGGTAAAAATATCTTATGATCATTCTTGTTTCGCAGATGACCAAGATCCAAAACCTGAGCCAGACTTGAAAAGAAAACGGAAAAAGAAAAAAGTTCGAGTGGAAAACGTATTAACAGATCCTGCAGAATCGTTGGAATCGGAAATGTTTGTTATATTTAGATTATTGATTTGAATCAAAATTCTCTGAGTACTTATTAATTAATTTCCGTAATGATTTTTTACTTTTTCTTTTCTTCAGCTCAAAAATGAGTGCTATTAAAACATCATCTCAGAAATCCGAAACTGTCTCCATTTCAAGTACAGAGGGCGTTTCCGATAAGAAGGCACCCGATCAATCCAGTATTTCTTCTTTGAAAAAGAAACACATTTCTATTACTGTAGACTCGACTTTATTGGAAGGTGACATTTAGTGTTTATATTTTTTTAAATATGTGTGTTGAAGATTGGGAGAAATATCTTATGATCATTCAATGAGTTGGTATTTTCAATTTTCATTCTTGTTTCGCAGATGTCCAAGATCCAAAACCTGAGCCAGACTTGAAAAGAAAACGGAAAAAGAAAAAAGTTCGAGTCGAAAACGTATTAACAGATCCTGCAGAATCGTTGGAATCGGAAATGTTTGTTATATTTAGATTATTGATTTGAATCAAAATTCTCTGAGTACTTATTAATTAATTTCCGTAATGATTTTTTACTTTTTCTTTTCTTCAGCTCAAAAATGAGTGCTATTAAAACATCATCTCAGAAATCCGAAACTGTCTCCGTTTCAAGTACAGAGGGCGTTTCCGATAAGAAGGCACCCGATCAATCCAGTATATTTTCTTCTTTGAAAAAGAAACACATTTCTCTTACTGTAGACTCGACTTTATTGGAAGGTGATATTTAGTGTTTATATTTTTTTTAATATGTGCTGAAGATTGGGAGAAATATCTTATGATCATTCAATGAGTGGGTATTTTCAATTTTCATTCTTGTTTCGCAGATGTCCAAGATCCAAAACCTGAGCCAGACTTGAAAAGAAAACGGAAAAAGAAAAAAGTTCGAGTCGAAAACGAATTAACAGATCCTCCAGAACCGTTGGAATTGAAAATGTTTGCTATATTTACATTATCGATTTTGAATCAAAATTCTCTGAGTACCTACTTGATTTATTTCCGTACCTAACGATTTACTTTTTCTTTTATTCAGCTCAAAAATGACTTCTTCTAATACATCAGCTCAGACATCCGAAACTGTCTCCGTTTCCAGTACAGAGGACGTTTCCGATAAGAAGGCACCAGATCATTCCACTGTATTTTCTTCCAAAAAGAAACGCATTTCTCTTACTGTAGAATCAACTTTGGAAGGTGACATTTAGTGTTTATATTTTTTTAAATATGTATGTGTGTTGAAGATTGGGAGAAATATCTTATGATCATTCAATGAGTGGATATTTTCAATTTTCATTCTTGTTTCGCAGATGTCCAAGATCCAAAACCTGAGCCAGACTTGAAAAGAAAACGGAAAAAGAAAAAAGTTCGAGTCGAAAACGAATTACCAGATCCTCCAGAACCGATGGAAACGAAAATGTTTGCTATATTTACATTATCGATTTGAATCAAAATTCTCTGAGTACCTACTTGATTTATTTCCGTACCTAACGATTTACTTTTTCTTTTATTCAGCTCAAAAATGACTTCTTCTAATACATCAGCTCAGACATCCGAAACTGTCTCCGTTTCCAGTACAGAGGACGTTTCCGATAAGAAGGCACCAGATCATTCCACTGTATTTTCTTCCAAAAAGAAACGCATTTCTCTTACTGTAGAATCAACTTTGGAAGGTGACATTTAGTGTTTATATTTTTTTAAATATGTATGTGTGTTGAAGATTGGGAGAAATATCTTATGATCATTCAATGAGTGGATATTTTCAATTTTCATTCTTGTTTCGCAGATGTCCAAGATCCAAAACCTGAGCCAGACTTGAAAAGAAAACGGAAAAAGAAAAAAGTTCGAGTCGAAAACGAATTACCAGATCCTCCAGAACCGATGGAAACGAAAATGTTTGCTATATTTACATTATCGATTTGAATCAAAATTCTCTGAGTACCTACTTGATTTATTTCCGTACCTAACGATTTACTTTTTCTTTTATTCAGCTCAAAAATGACTTCTTCTAATACATCAGCTCAGACATCCGAAACTGTCTCCGTTTCCAGTACAGAGGACGTTTCCGATAAGAAGGCACCAGATCATTCCACTGTATTTTCTTCCAAAAAGAAACGCATTTCTCTTACTGTAGAATCAACTTTGGAAGGTGACATTTAGTGTTTATATTTTTTTTAATATGTGTGTTGAAGATTGGTAGAAATATCTTATGATCATTCTAATGAGTGGGTATTTTCCATTTTCATTCTTGTTTCGCAGATGTCCAAGATCCAAAACCTCCTGAGTCAGACTTAAAAAGAAAACGGAAAAAGAAAAAAGTTCGATTGGAAAACGAATTACCAGATCCTCCAGAACCGATGGAAACGAAAATGTTTGCTATATTTACATTATCGATTTGAATCAAAATTCTCTGAGTACTTAATTAATTTCCGTAATGATTTGCTTTTTCTTTTATTCAGCTCAAATATGACCTCTTGTAAAACATCATCTAAGAAATTCAAATCTGTTACCGTTTCAAGTACAGAATATGTTTCCGATGAGAAGGCACCTGAACATTGCAGCACTTCTTCGAAAAAAGAAGACGCTTCTCTGACTGTAGAATCCAATTTAGAAGGTGAAATTTAGTATTTATATTTTCTTGAATCAGAGTGTTGAAAATTGGAAAAAATATCATCATTCAATAAGCGTATATTTTCTATTTTCATTCTTATTTTCCAGATGTCAAAAATGAAAATCCTCCTCAATCTGAGCTAGAAAAAAAAGAGGGGCATATTCGTCGCTTGAATAATAAGATATCATTATTAAAAGGAGAATTAGCACTTTACGAACCCTTTTACGAAATCCTACTTGAACAAAAATTAGTGATGAAAAAGGGGAAAAAAATGATCAAAGTGAGTAACCGAGTAAAGTTTAATTTTGATAATATTATATTTGCATCTTCGCAACTTTTTTTGTTTAGGAAATCCTACAAAACCTGGAAGCTACGTAAAGTGACTGCAATATTGATCGATGTTGTGTTTGTACGTACAAAATCATAGTACGAGATTTATAAAATTACTGTGTTCGTTGTTTTAATTTGTAAGATTTATCATGTCGTTCAAAGTTGGAGTTGACTTTGTCTTATAGTTACGTATTTCTATTTTTTATTCGCGATGTTCTTCTGTTTTATTAAGTTTTATATATTTTTAGATTAATTGCTGTTTGCCAGCAATGAATTTATAGATTCCTGTTATTACATATTTTCAATTTTGTTCCAACTTTATGCTCTTTCCATTTCAAAATCTATTTAAATTGGAAAATTGAAAAACAATAATTATTGAAATTTCAAGATTTTAGAGTCAGTTTATCAGTACGTTGAAGTTGAAACTGTTGAAAGGTACGTGGAATAATAATAAATAAAAATAAATTTTGAGCACCTTTGTGACGTCATGAAAAATTCAAAATCCGTTCGCCAATCTACCAATCATATACTTGGAAAAATAGAAAGACCTTATTCGCATACGGCTTTGGCTTTGGTGAAAAAATCAAAATATTCAAAACATCATGTAGGTACGCCATTGCTCATTGCTGAGTCTGAGTTTCTGTGAAAATGTTTTTTTTTTCGTAAAAAATTCATGAATATTTGCCTCTTCGGCGTGATTTCTGTTGCGATTTATTGTTTGAGTATTAATTAGTTCAGTTTAGTGTCACTTCTTATATTTCATGATTCATTGATAACGCCTGTATCCGTTGAAGTATAATTTCATCTGGGTTTGAATTCTCACACTTAGCATCAACCGAAATTCTTGTAAGTACGCTATCATTCAATCATTTCGTAGTCAGCGGTTCATTCTTCACCATGATTCTATTACGAAAGAAGCAGGTATCCATGTAGAATACGGGTTTACATACCGAGCAAATTCTCATGTTTCAGGAATCACAAGATGTCATCACGTCATAGAGAATGGGATCCGGCCTGCAAAGTGTACATCGGTAATTTGAAAACTAACGCTAGTAAAAATGAATTGGAAGACACATTTTCGAAGTACGGACCTCTCAGAAACATATGGGTGGCTCGAAATCCTCCAGGATTCGCTTTTGTCGAATTCGAAGACTCACGAGATGCTGAAGATGCAGTCAGGGGACTAGATGGAACGTCTGTATCTTCGTACAAAAGCTACCGTTGGCGATTCGTATCGGTAACATTGACGATGTTTGTATCATTTCAGTCGCTGTTGCGGATCTCGTATGATCGTTGAAATGTCAAATGGAAAAACTCGTACTCGCGAAAAATATGGTCGTGAAGAATTCCGCCGACGTTCGCCATCGTATAGGTAATGATTATTTTCAAGTTTACTACGGTGTTTCATTAATTGCGTATTTGTTTTTAATAATTTGGAAACTATAAGACAACAGAATAATATTAAAGTAAAACTCTATAATGTTATTTTGAAATTTTAACAGGTTTATTCCTACATTTTTACGATTAACACCACCTCGATCACCACCAAATCACCATCCCAACAGTCACCATTATTATCTCCATCAGGGCGGATGCCGCCACTTCGCGCGCATCTTTCTACATCATAACCCGCATCAATCTCCAAATTTTATTACAACTTAAGCGCGTACATCGACATCTCTGCTCTATTGCTGTCAACATGAGGGTATAACTTCTTAAATTTGTGACTATCCTAACGGTGTTATAAACGTCTCACATATGTCTACATTTGGTGAATTTTTCTTCTCGGGTTATTTCATCACTTCCATTGATAGGCACTGAGTATGTATTTCTGAACAGATTTCGCTGTTTGGAGTATTATATTCTTTCCTGGTTATCCTGTTGAATGCGTTAACTGCGACGTTTTCTCCCATTTTTTTTTTATTTTTAAATTGTGAAGAAAGCTCTTGTGTATTGGTGAAAAGGGAACTACGTACTATCCTAGTATTTAATAATTTTTTTTTCGTTCCTAGAATTTATTCATGGGTTAACGGTTAAAATGAAGAGATGGGATTAAAAATGGTGTGTTATTAATGTGGGTGGTAGTAGAAAATTTGATCATGTTGAAACGAATTTATTACGTGTGTATATTTTAAGCTTTTTGACTTCTTTTCAGAACAATTTATCTATTTGTAGCATCTCTGCCAGCAACGTTAAGCGAATGTTTGATTTTCACGACACGAACTGCGTCATTAATCCAGTCGTGTTTTTATTTATTATTGTTTTCGTATGGTTTGGAGATGCTCTAAATTAACTCGGTTGTTGTGCTTCTTGTTCGAATATCAGTTTTTCATATCGATGTAATACTATTGATGAATGTTATATTTACAGAGACAGACAAAGGTCACCGCCGCCGAAAAGATATCGTTCGTATTCACGTTCTAGATCGAGAAGCCCGGTTTATAGAAGATCGCGTTCGACGTCGAGGGAACGTAGATAAAGTAAGATAAATGCGAAATTCTCGATACTTTTTAATTACGACGATTTGTTTATTTTTAAATCATTTTTCCCAGGTACTCGCTTCGTATTGTAGAAGCGCGATGTGTGGTTTGTGAAAGATGACGATTTGAAAACGTAGCAGCCAATTGCGATCATTTTTTTTACTGGCTATCAAGTTATTCATCAACATGATCATGAGGAATGTATCGTCAACATTTTAATTCTTAAGTGTATCTTTGTTTTTTTTTCTTTTTAAATAAGGATTGTCTTAATTTTATGCTTGTTATTTTGATGTAAATTTTACGTACCAAACTGCTTCGGTAATTGCATTTTTGTACTTATTATTGTAGAATTATGGGTAGATACTCGTATTTAGAAAACCAGAGTTGCAGAAGTAATTATTGAGATATCTAATGACATTTTTGTAATACCTAATTTTATTCATGCTGCGCGTTTGATCTTATTATTGAAAATATGTGCCCAAGTTTCTAAACCAAACGTACTTATTTTTTCCTTGATCAACCTCAAAGTATAAATAATAGTATTTTTTCAGTATGTAAGTGTGTTATTTATTGTTTTCATCGTACGTATGACGTAATACCGTAGGAATGAAAAATTCTAAAATAACATGTTTAGAATCTGTAAGTACAGAATATTCATTTAAAAACATGAAAACTTTCATTGAAAATTGAAATGTTCAATCACTGAATTCTTCAAAAATCAGTGTGATTTTCAACCACATCATGAAAATAATTTCTGAAATCGAAGATGTTTTTCGAAGTGTACAGTTCATGTGGTCATTTTCAAGGCTAAATGATTGCTTCAGTTTTTCTGAACGTGCATTTTACTAGTTACGACACATTACAACATTTTAGAAAAATTTGAGCCTCCAATACATGCCTGTACGACCATCAGAAGTTCGAGTAAATTTCAAGCTACGTTTACGTTCTGATCGTTAATTCGTTTTCAAGTTTTGTACCCTCTCTTTCGAGGCTGCTTTGGAGCTGGGAGTTGAGTATGAAAATGACCCAAAATATGAATTCGGTGTTCCCAACCCCCCCCCCCCCCCCCATCATATTTAATTTGCACTTTATCCTTCACATTTTGTGCGTCCAGTTTAAAAAATGTTCTGCACAAATAATACTCACCCCTCTTAACAAATCAAAATCGACGAAAAGAGCCCAGAATGAGCTCTAGAATGACTCTTGTTAACGTTACTAGGAGAATAGACTAAAATTTTTTTTAGCTAGGTACTGCACTAAAAATTTATAATGCACTCTTGAATCAACGGCTAAAACCACCAACTTGATAAACAATAAAATTAAGTTTATTTGAAAATTAAGTATACAAAAATATTCTATCACAAAATAACAAATTTACACCACTTTCTATATAAAAAAGAAAGAAGAAAAAAGAAGGGAAATTAAAAAATAAATTATATGTACATTATTCGTAAGTATTTAAGCGTTAACTATTATGTTTCAATATAAACTCCTTTATTGACATATTTATTGGTATCACCTACAAAAAAAAAAAAAAACAATAATAAAAAAACATACCATACTTAAATCTTCGAAACGAGAAAAAAATTGAAATTTAAAAAAAGTAGATATCATTCAACAAATAATAATATAATAATAGTTCACGCAACGTCTCCCAATTTCACAAAACAAAGTCCTCGACGTCAAAATTGAAAATTTCCATCATCATCGTGTCACCACAGACACGAAATTCAGACACATAAAATTCAAAAAATTAATACATTTTACAACCACAAATGTTAAAACATGGAAAAAAATACGCGGTCTAATCTTGAGCATATATGTAACTTTTCACTAACAATTTTTACAACCTTACAATAACAATACATAAATTATGACGAAAAAAATTGTAAAAATTCAATCAACCTCGCTTAAATTTCCCATCAACGATTGAGCATCGTTATCACTACGTAAAAATTCGCACAAAAATATTAAACAAAACTTGGTAATCACTTCGAGATAGTGGAATGTAAAAAAAAGTAAATTAAAAAAAAGAAAGGGTAAATGGTAGGTAAGTATACGAATAATTTTGTTGAGTTAAAAAACAACAAAGTATGTATACAACGATCGGGTATTTTAAAAAAAAAGAAAAGAAGAAAATAATAACCGTAAAAATAAATCGATTTAAATTGTTCGTACTTGTTCTAAAAATCTAGATCAAAATGCTAATATAAATTAAAACAAATTTCAAAAATTTACACAATTAATAATCAAATACAAAACATGGCTTCGACATTGTAAAAAAAAAGTTTAATTTAAAATAATGAACTAGAATGGGAAATGAAATCTTAACTATTGTAAACGTTGCATTCTATGTACGAGGTTGGCACGAAACCTTCTTCGTTATCATTCCTTCTTCTCACTCTGGTCCATCCGTCTCCTTGGTCCAATTCTATTATCAGTAACTCTTCTCCGTCGTACATAGGAATCGAACCTTCGCTGGTAGCTATAAAATTTCAACAACAAAAAATAATACTCGATTAATTCCAATTATATTCAAAATGGGATAGGCCGGAAGAAAATTTGTAATGGCAAATTCTCACCTTCGAATGGATAGAGAGCTCTACAAGTACCCAACTCTGGCGCGTCGTAGTATTCGGGAAAGTCACCAGCGTCCGGTAATGAAGTATGTGATGTGCTAATACCAGATTCGGGACTGTTAGAGTAGCTGCCAAAAAGGCAAAAATTTATCACATTGAAAAAAAATTAAAAAGCCAAAAACAATACGATAATACTACTGTGAACTCGGCAAGCGAGATAAATACTAAGTACACGAATATAAGTAGAATACTGACCCGTGGTTATTAGAAGGTAACATTGTCGAATTCGGTGAATTTTGCTTATGATTAATTTTCATATTGTTCTGCGCAGTCATACTCGAATCAGATGCTGATCTGCTCAGCGATCCTTCATCTCTAATACTAGAATTTCGTCGGCCATCTGTCACCGAGGTGTCGTGATTACCACTGCAAAAAATAATCAATTAAAATAGGTACATGACGATCATTTCAGTACAGCGAGGTGTCTACAAGCTGTTCCATTCGATTTGAAGTGATTTTAAAATTCAAGTTTTAGAGGGTTTGCCACAAAAATACTCTATTAGAGTTTTACAACTTGCGAAATCGAAGGTATTTATTGAAAGTTTTAGAATCAGAAACTTCAACATTTTACAAAAAAACGACTGTGGTACAAAAAATGAAAAAAAAAGTATTCGTGTCCAAAATTTTTGAAATATCTCAAAGTTTTTAACTGACAATGAGGATCTTCAATTTTAATAATCGAAAAATGGTTCACATTACTATTTTGTCAGATAATACTTCTTTTTAAATTTTAAAATCTCAACTTTTTTCAATTTTTAAAAAGTATAGTAATTTTCAAGTTGTCATAGGTCTTATAAAAAAAATTAGTGGCTTTCATTTTAATATCCAGAGTCAGACAAAACAATCAATCAAAATTTATTTTACAACTTTTTTCATGATCAACAATAATTTCATCATTTTCACTTCAAATTTTTTCCTAGCACATTTTTCGAGTTCTCCGTTTTCTTTTTCAACTTGATAAAGAAATTCCTAAATTTAGATCTGCGAATAATATCAAAATACTAGTAATCAATTCATCACAACATGGCCATAATTTTTCAATTTCAAGCATTTCATACTTTTTTCACATTTTCATTATAGAATATTTTTCAAAAGTTAGTTTTTTTACGGCATTCAATTTTAATATCTATATAAAGTATACTTTATGTAACTCCATATAAACAAACTAGGATCCTAATAGGAAATTGATCAGAAATTATATTCTCAAACCCATGCTTTTTTCAAAATCTTCAAATATAAAATATTTTTAAAATTATTATTTTTTTTCTGTAATATTTCATCTTATACCCGAAAAATGCTTCATTTTTTTGTCATTTCAATAGAATTTTAAAGCCTCATTTATTTTTGGTACTTTGTCAAATAGAATGTTTTGTTTTATTTCCATTTTAAATAGAATTTTCAATTGGGAAAAAATTGTTTACAAATTGAAGACGTCATAACAAAAAGGGGTATATATGACACATATGTCCTTTTTGAGACGAATCCATATTGTTATTCTTCAGACCTTCCTCTATCATATGTATGAGACCACCCCCACTTCACAAAATCGAAAAACCAGTGAGATATCGCCATTTTAAAACTGCGAAGTCGATTAAAAATGTATTTTTTCAGAGATAATGGGTTACTCATGGTCGATTTTGTGTTGTCAACCATTATTTACCTGGTTTAAATCCAAAAATTTGCTCAAAAACATTTTTACATCAATTAAAAAAAAATTGGCCAAAAAAACTTCGTCTTTTTGTTTTTTTTTTTACTCAACATTGCGATCTTTTTTCAGAAATAATGGGTTACTCGTGGTTGCTTTTGTGTTATCAACCATTATTTACCTGGTTTAAATCCAAAAATCTTCTCAAAAACATTTTTAAATCAAAAAAAAAATTGGCCAATTTTTTGCTTTAAAAAGGACATATAATTCGAAATGTTTGAGCGCTTACCGCTAACACACAGTTTCCTCCAGACTGATGGTGCATAGCATTTCATATAGTTAGATAGTGGGAAAATAAGATAAAATCGTCACCATATTGTACAAATACGCACATTTCTAAACTTCACAAGCACTCAAACTTTCAAACAGTTTTTTCTCAAAATACATAATACAACTTTCACACATATTAGTGTGGGTACCAAAGCAAAAATTATCAAAACAATGGCATCGGAAAGATATAAAATTTTTGCGATATTCCTTCGAAAGGAGACCATTTCCCGACCCCGAAACCACCATTACATTTTTGAGATCGAATTGCAAAACCGATCCAGGGGTTCCCAAAGTTGTGAAAATTGAGCACCTCCGTTGTCATCTGTTTTGGCCAATAAATCCTAACCCAAGGGGGGTAGAGGGATGCTCGTGGTCTCAAATAACTCGTATTGAATCACTCTTGAAATATCTACCCAAGATTGTTCTCATTTAGTAATACCCGACATTTCAGTGGTTCCCAAAGTTGAATTTTTGTATTCCAAGTTTTTGAAGTCACGCATTCAAACAAATATTGTCAGTAAATGAGTTTTGCAATCAAAAAATGTTTCAGATAAAAAATTTGCAAAATTTTATGACGATTTCAAAAATGTGTAATTTTTTTCCTTAGCATTGATAGGGGCCGAGGTGAGGGGGCTGGAACGTCAAAAAACGTGATCTAACAAAGTTGCATCCAAACCTGAATTTGAATTTCTCACGAGGTTTTACCGTTGAACTGTTCTCTTCAGTTGCACTTAAGATTGTTCTCGATACACGCAACCACAATCCACTCCCCCACGCCTCACCCCCCTCGCTAGAGCTTCAATAACTACATACTAAAAGTGCCCTCCCTGAAATAGCTTCACTTAAGAGGTTATGTTGATGAAGTGTTGACTCCAAATGAACTTAAGATACCTCTCGATGCACTTGGCCATGATATCCCCCCTCCTTCTGTTACTGCTCCATTATCAATAAAAGTACATTTTTGAACTTGAAAGTTGTAATATTTTTACAACAAAATTATTCTATGAAATAAAATGAAAAAATAAAAACAATAATTATAGGATAGGATTAGGGGTTGAAATACTGAAATAAAATATACATGTGTAGTGACAAGACAATCAGGCCTTTTTTGTATTTCCTTCTTTAGAGGACGCTAAATCATAAATTGAAGTTGCAATTCCCCAATTTTCATAACCCTGCCTGGTGGCTGGCACTGTTTTGAGAAAAAAATCAAGGAGGTACCTAAAAAATATTTTTGGAAGTACATAATTATAAGCTTTTTGAAATGAAAAATTTTGGTCACTTTTTTTTGCTCTTCCGGTAATAACATTCCATAATTCGAAATTCTCAGTGTGGCAAACTTTATAAATTTTGTATTTGGATAATTTTGACATGAAAAAATTCAAAATTTTTTGAAAAAGTTACCAGAATTTTTTTTAATCCTTTCATTTTTTTAGTTTTGTTTGGCAATTTTTCGATATTTTCGAAATTTCCTTTCGGGAAAACTTCTACACTGCATCCATCCACCGCACTCCCTCACAAAATAGGCTCCGGTGGAACTGAAGACAATACTTTATTCCACTCACTTTACCTCAAAAATGAAAGATGGATGAGATGTCTTTAAAAATAGAATTTTTAATCAATTTCAATTTTTTTTTCGAACTTTATTCTGCAACTCCAAAATCGAAAATTGAAATTCACATTTGCAGAGAAAAATCACACTGGACATCAATTTTCACAACTTTGGGAACCCCTGGATCGGTTTTGCAATTCGACCTCAAAAATGTAATGGTGGTTTCGGGGTCAGGAAATGCTCCCCTTTCGAGGAAATATCACGAAAATTTTATATCTTTTAAATCACTAGTAGTCGTTGGTATATGTTGTATATCAATTTCTGGCGTGAAATGCAATTTTGGGGTCAAAAGTGGACTTCGAGTGAATATGGAGGCTCAAGTGGGGGTGTGGGGGTTGATTGTGGATACGTGCATCGGAAAATACAAATGTAAAGTTCGTTAATTAGAATCATCACTTCAGCAACATAAACCTCATAAGTGAAGCTATTTCAGGTTCAAAGTGCACTTTTAGTAGGTATTGAGGCTCTAGCGAGGGACGTGAGGCGTGGGGGAGTGGATTGTGGATGCGTGTATCGAGAACAATCTCAAGTGCAACTGAAGAGAACAATTCAACGGTAAAACCTCGTGAGAAATTCAAATTCAGGTTTGGATGCAACTTTGTTAGATCACGTTTTTTGACGTTCCAGCCCCCTCACCTCGGCCTCTATCAATGCTAAGGAAAAAAATTACACATTTTTGAAATCGTCATAAAATTTTGCAAATTTTTTATCTGAAACATTTTTTGATTGCAAAACTCATTTACTGACAATATTCGTTTGAATGCGTGACTTCAAAAACTTGGAATACAAAAATTCAACTTTGGGAACCACTGAAATGTCGGGTATCACTAAATGAGAACAATCATGGGTAGATATTTCAAGAGTGATTCAATACGAGTTATTTGAGACCACGAGCATCCCTCTACCCCCCTTGGGTTAGGATTTATTGGCCAAAACAGATGACAACGGAGGTGCTCAATTTTCACAACTTTGGGAACCCCTGGATCGGTTTTGCAATTCGATCTCAAAAATGTAATGGTGGTTTCGGGGTCGGGAAATGGTCCCCTTTCGAAGGAATATCGCAAAAATTTTATATCTTTCCGATGCCACTCTTTTGCGATTTTGAAACGATAGACCGACATGGTACCCCTACTATATGTCCTTTTTGCTATGACGTCTTCAATTTCTCAAGTTTTCAAAATGAGCTTATTTAATTATGCTTCAAAAAGTACATATTTTTCTGAAAAATGCTTCAATAAAATATTTCCATACATTAAACTTTAAAAATTTTCATTTACTAAAAAATGCTGCAATTTTTCGTGTTTTTTAGAAAAATATTTTCAAAGAAATTTCATTTTGTGGGTGGCGAGTTTGATACCTCTATGTGACTTTTTTTTCAAAAATAAAATTTTCACATTTAGAAAATCATCTCACTTTTATGATAATTCAACGGAAAATACACGAAAATAAAAAATCAAAATTTATAAACGTGCATTTTTTAATTGGCTGAAAATGTTGGTTCTTTACCAAAAAATTGATTATTTTGAAGACCATTGAAATATTGAGAAAACATCAAAAAATCACTCAAAAAATCAAAACTTGAGACCACTTTTAAATTCAGGGTTCATTTTTTTTTAAATCGACTCCTCGGATAAATTCTCAAAGAGAATAGTCCAGTCATTAAAGACATTTTTACAGGAAAAATTATTATCAAACAGATCTTTCGCAAATATTGTTCACAGAGGTCCCCTCAACAACATACTAAAAGTCCTGGCCCGTACGGGGTCCGGAACCCCCTCAAAGGGGGGTGGAACCTCCCCCAAAATCAGTTTTTCGCCATTTTCTCCCCCGCATTGCATTTTAGCGAAAAATGTGTAACAGATAAAAGAATCTACGTCAAATTTCCGATCTAATGATGTATCAACTTTCCTTGTATGTTCAAGGGGGGCGGAACTGCAACCATTTAAATGAGGGGGGTTTTCTGAAAAATAGATAAAGGCTATAGGCGCCTAAGAGGGGTGAAATGGTCCCCGAAAACGTTCGAGTTGATATTAGTATGGAAGGTAGGTACCATTGAGAAACTTCCGCGTAGAAAGTTTCAGATCCACACCCCCTCCTCTTTTTGGGGAACCCCCCTTTTCTGAAACTTCAATAACATATTTCTCAACCCCATTTCAACCGATTTTGAAAATTTTTCAGTATGTTATGTATATCCTTAGTAGGTATCCACACAAAAATTTTCAACCCCCTCCCCTCATATTTACCCCTCAAAATAGCGTTTCTCAACTTATTTTATGCTTTTTAACAATAAAAAAAATTGAGGGGGCCAAGTGCTCTGGAGAGGGCTAGATGAGTCTAGCAAAAAATCAGACATCATATTCGTGCTCAGCGGTATCGAATCATAAGAAAACGACACCCTATTCATTAATAATTAGTTATTTTCCCCAAAATTCCCATTTCACCCCCAACCCTCTCTAAGACTCATTTTTACATCATTTTGAGGGGTAAATATGAGGGGAGGGGGTTGAAAATTTTTGTGGGGATACCTACTAAGGATATACATAACATACTGAAAAATTTTCAAAATCGGTTGAAATGGGGTTGAGAAATATGTTATTGAAGTTTCAGAAAAGGGGGGTTCCCCAAAAAGAGGAGGGGGTGTGGATCTGAAACTTTCTACGCGGAAGTTTCTCAATGGTACCTACCTTCCATACTCATATCAACTCGAACGTTTTCGGGGACCATTTCACCCCTCTTAGGCGCCTATAGCCTTTATCTATTTTTTAGAAAACCCCCCTCATTTAAATGGTTGCAGTTCCGCCCCCCTTGAACATACAAGGAAAGTTGATACATCATTAGATCGGAAATTTGACGTAGATTCTTTTATCTATTACACATTTTTCGCTAAAATGCAATGCGGGGGAGAAAATGGCGAAAAACTGATTTTGGGGGAGGTTCCACCCCCCCTTTGAGTGGGTTCCGGACCCCGTACGGGCCAGGACTTTTAGTATGTTGTTGAGGGGACCTCTGTGAACAATATTTGCGAAAGATCTGTTTGATAATAATTTTTCCCGTAGATGGGACATAATTGGTCTTTAATGACTGGACTAGAATACTTTCAAATCAAGAACATTCAGGAACACTCTATACACGCATATGCAATTCATCGCGTATATTAAACGTAAAAAAATGATAATTACTTTTGCTGGACACCATTCGTGGTAGCCATAGTATACGAATTTTTTCTCTTTCCAGCCGGACTATTTCGTTCGACTCCTTCTAATAAATCTTGGAATTTTTTCAATTCAATTCGCAGCTTATCTAGTCTATGGCTGGATTCATTAAGTTGCCCTTCGATTGACATCGGATCACCTAAAGCTGGATTTTGTTCATAAACGCCTTTCATTTTCATGAGGCCATCCCTGTAATTGAACAAATCAACATCGTTAGATTACTTTCGCCTTCACATCTTTCACACATCACCATCACATCGATGGAAATGAACCAATTAATTACGTACCTGGTAGCAGACTCTTGTTGTATTTTCGTTTGTATTTCGTCGATTCTCTGTTGTAATTTCTTCATTCTTTGGTTGGGTGGTAAATCATTAAAGTCCTCCTTATGATCGCCATACAAAGAAGGAATATTGTTCTGTAAGAAAAGAGATTACAAAAAAATTCTCTTTTAGCAAACGATATTAGATTTTTTGTTTCGTGATCTTTTAATCCAAATGCATTATGAATTTCTTACAACTGTACAGCAATAAGCTGTAAGCTTTGTGACTTAGTAATGATTAAAAAGCTAAAAACCATCGATGAGTTACAGACGAAAAATCATATGTACCTTTACGGACTGGCAAACATCCATTAGCTTCTGATGAGTGAGCATGCGCAAACAGAAAATAAAGCTGGTGTAAAAGTGCAAAATAGTTAGTATAACATTGTTAAATTTATACAACGAAAACAAACACCCAAGCAAGCGTACCCTTCATACCCTTAATATTGGATATCGTAACGCATAAAAAATAAAAATAAATAAAAAAATAAGCTCGTATAAAGCTCATTTTACGTATATTGATACACATTATACACATGGTTACATGGTTTATTATTATTAGTAAAGTGCAATCAATGAGTCACTATTAACATTTACCTATTTGTAATTCGTGCAATTTTAGTATGTACATTAGTGGGTATAATAAAAATGTTTTTGAGACTCTAAAACCTTGAGAGTTGAGATTTTACGATTTTTTTTTTCATTTCATCGATTGAACATATTTTTTTTAGGGAAATAGGAAAAAATCAATCAACGAAATCGCTCATTGGCATCAATCTAAAAATATTTATTTCAGTAATGAATAAAATTGACTATAGTAACGAACTACAAAAGTTGATCAGTGATCAAATGGTAGGTGATCGAATAGTCAATATGAGTTGTAAAAATACCAGTAAGTAGTTTAGGTTGAAATAAATTAGTTGAAACAATCAGTTTGATACGAGTAGTTACTTATGTAATTTTGATTAAGAAATTGGCGAGTCATTATTCTTGAAAAAATCTGATGCTACGCATCACAAACTTTCCGAACATTTTTCTGTTGAGAACTACGCGAAATAATAGTAAAAATGTAAAATCGTAAAAAATACGCGATTGATTACTTATTTCGAACCTTTGACATCAACTTATCAATAATCGAATGTAAGAAGTGGATTTCCCACAGGATTCAAATAATCCGAAACTAACGCAGTTTTTATTCTTTTAAACTAAAAGTTCTTAGAAATTTACACCTTGTAAATGCGTTAAAAAAATTATAGAGATTTCAACAGCTGAGAACATGAGTGATATTTTTTGCAACCTCATTTTTCATTTACGCATTTAAAAAAAAAGCATTAGGTAGTACTCGAGTATTTCAAATTTAACATTAAATATTTTCGAAATAAAGGAAAAGGGGGGAAATGAGCGATCAAAAATTTGTAAAAATGAAGCAAATCCGTCGTTAGTCATACAAAAAATTTAATTTCATAGAATTTTGATTCTTTATTTTTTCACAATAATCACTTCTTTTCTCCGTTTTCTGCCTTTGTTCTTATTCCTTTGAAAAAAATTTCAAGGTATTAGAAATTCGTGAAAATAAGAGTGTATCGAATTCTAAAAATGCATCAACGATCATTCTCTAATTATAGCCGTTTAAAATTTCGCTTATTACCGTTTTGAAAAACAAAATTATCTCATCGGATGGGTCATTATTCGAAAATATTTTCTCATAGTAATAAATTAGGTATTAGAACGTTGGTTAATTTTTCATGCAATTTGTATTCATCTACGTAAGTAGGTAAATCATCATTAACGTTAAATACGTCCAACGTAATTAATTATGAAAATTACAATTTACAAATATCAGCATAATATATGTACTCGTAATTAAATCAAATAAATTGAATTTTTTTTCAAAACGATTCAGTTTGAAAACAAATGAATTTTTTTTAAATGTTTTTTTTTTCCTAAAGGGCAAATTGAACAACTTTTAAAAGAATTCTATAATTAATAGTACAATAAAATCGATCGATACTTTTGCACCGATTAAAAAATTCTTTACAATTTAGCCTTGGCATATTTTACATAAATTTTTTTTCAATATTATTTTTCTCGCCAAAAATTGCCTAATTCTGAAGAAAAAGCGTAGGTGTTCATTGTTCGGATCATCCAAATAATAATGATAAGTCACATCACATTACACAGCCTTCTAAACCACACAGAATTTCACCTTACACCGCAACATTAATTTTATTATTCATCTTCGAATTCCCCTCCTCCCTATTACCACACCACGAGTGTAAAAAAAAGTACATACATGGGTACCATTTCACCAAATCTTCCAACTGTACATTATACAGGGTGTCCTGAAAGATATTTGAAATACACGTATGTATGGATTTTATACAAATCAAAGAAGAGAAACAAGGGGCATCATGATTCTAGCAAAATTATCCGAAGATTTTCAAACAAAATTGCTTAAAGATCCACTCTCCCCCTCAACGTAACCATCCCAAATCATTTGTTTCAAAATGTTAAGGAGTAAGGTAAAGGAGACACTTCGAGGTCAAATCAAAAAAATATGAAAATAAAAAATACGATATTCAAATTCAGTGGCCATCGGATCAGAATTTCACAATTTTTGAGTCATTTTTCAAATTTGAGAGCGTTCTTTAGAATTTGAAAAACAATGAGTTCAACGTCTTTTTCAATGTTTTTAATATTTTAGGCAAATTCAACTAATTCAAGGACATGCCGGGGGTTAGAGAGGTTGGATCGAAAAAATAAACCCATATTTTAACTAAGCGTCTTCAAATTAGTAACAATCAATATGTCACACAATTTTTTAAACAGGCAGTCAGAAAAGAAGCGAAAAATCTATATTTTTTTAAAAAGTGGTATGAAGAGGTTGAAAAGTCGAAACAAATTTCAGCCTCCTTTTCAAGATCAAAAAAAAAATGCTCTTGTAGACTGATTTTTGGATATGCCATTACAACTTCTGATTTCCCATCGATTAACTTTTATTTTGACTTTTCTAGATGTTCTCCACCACCCTTTAGCCTTTCCTAAAGAATCAAGGCCATCTCCTCCCCTCCTGCCCCCCTCAAACCCCTTCAATCCAACGCTAAACCAAGCCTAAATACTGAATTCGAGTGAATTTTCAGATTTTAATAACTGAATTTGAATGAAATTGGAGGACCAGGAATCATTTTTGATTCACGTCAGTCTAAATTGGTTTTGACGTCCTTTTTTTCAAATTTGAAGAAAAGTTTGGGAAATTATTAAAAAGTGGTAAGCTGGTAAGGCATATCGATTTCTATTAATTCGAGGGCGCTGAGTTCAAATATTTATCCATTTTTTAAAATTCCAACTCTCCTTGTCTTCCACACTCCTAATCTTTACCAAAATTGAAGGTCATAGAGAACACCATTAATACAGGAATCATGACCTCTTTTCATTCCATTGGACACCCTGTATACCATTTCAAAAAACAAAACGCGTGTTGTTATCAGCTATATATTAAGAAAGCATGTTGTAAAAGCCTTTATATACAGTCGAAAAAAAAACATATTAGTAGACGGGCATCGTGATTAGAAAATTATATTATTCCAAAATTCCACCATGTTTGTAATTTTTTCATCTCTTATTCCAACGTTAATTTTAAATATATACACGAATTTCGAGATGAGAAAAAAAGTTGCACCATAGTCCATAGTAGTCAGCCAGCATCGCGTTGTCCACTCCGAGTCCAAATTACTAGGTACAGCGTAATTGAAATTCAAGCTGCGTTTAATCGCATGCTCGCCCTAATCATTTAAAAGCAGCAGCTTTATAAGCATGGCGGCGGCGACACTATACAAGTACAAGAATTCATTCATTTACCAAACCGTGTAAATATAATAAGTCAACTGACGACGATGACGATGACCAAGACACGGACACCGCCATCATTCGTCAGCGCCATTGTCAGAAACTCGGCTTTTCTAAACAACCGTAAATAGTAGGTTTGTGTAAAGTAAACCTAATTCGAGATGGACGTAAGTGCTACCTTCTTGACAGTGACAGTGACATAAGACAATGTCAAACTCGAGTATCAAAATCAATGCTTAGGTAATACAGGTGCGGCGGCATCGGTGTACGGTGCAACTTTTTTCTTATCTCGATAATCTCTTCGTAGTACGTTCTTAGGTATTAAACTTAAGCTTAAATAGGTATAAGAATAAGAAAAATTACTTTTAGAAAAGTTTACCAATATACTTACAAGGTTTATTAAGAATCGAATCGCAGCACAACCCAGCCACCAAAGTAAAGAATTTCAAGAACCGCGCAAATTGGAACAAAAACAAAATACGTCAGCATTTAGAAATAATCTACGAGTAATGTAAACTACTCTCTACGTTTGGGTGTTTTCGCATGATTAATTTTTCATCTCATCTTGCTATACATGCAAAATATTACGCACCCATGTACCTATAAACCTAGAGCCTACAGGTATACTACACCGTTAAAGCTATTCTATGGTAGGTATATCCAGTTATCTACATTAAAAAGTCTCCTCCAGAGTCAGAGACCCAGTCGAGACGAAACATCTCATCTATCAAATTAAAATTTGCGAGGAAACGAAAAAATTTAGGGCCTATTTAAAATGTTCAATAAACTAATAAAGAGCTGTGCTTCTTCTAGAAGCTCTTGCTAAAAATGAAATTTCCCCTGCACTGGATCCGCTTTTCTTCGAGATTGGGGCCCAAATGGGTCCGACTGTAGGTTCGTAAATCATAAGAAGGAAGTGTGAGGAAATTCTATTTTTCACGATTTCTTTTAGTAAATTTTTGAAAATTCAGATTTGACACTTTTTTCACGAGTAACATCGAAATTTGACCAAATTGAGGTAGAAATCTGAAAAACATAGTTCATTACTGATTTTCGACTTCCCACTCGATTGGATTAGTGATAAATAATTTTGAGCCACTCTGGATCATTCGGCGAATTTTTAGATTTTTAATTTTGTAAAAATTACCAACCATAAAAAGAGACAAAATGAAATTCCATAGGCATAAATTTTCAAAATCCATTTCCAGCAGTTCAAATTCAAAATTTTCTCTAAGCATCTTTTTTTGTTGAAAAAATTTGTGTCGATGCAAGAAATTTGTTTTTTTGCGAAATTGTTGAAAGACCTCTTTCTTCCAAAATTGAAAACATGAACCTGTTTTTTTTTTATTACCAAAATCGTCAAAGATTCTGCTTTTAGCTTTTTTTGCCAAAATTAGCAAAAATTTATGCTTTTTGCCCTTTCAAAAAAAAGTTTAGATTTTTCTGATGATCATTTTTTGCAAAAATTGACAAAACGTCCTGCTTTTTACCAAAATTATAGAAGTTCTGTGTTTTAAAAACAGGTATTTGCCAAATTATCACGAATCGATTCGAAAGGTTTAAAAATAAGTACAAATCAACTTTCAGCAATCTGTAACAAATTGGTCAAATTTTGATTTTTTTGAATGGGAAAAGAATCAAATTTTGAATTTTAGAAAATTCGCCAAAAAATCAAAGAATGAAATTCAGCACCTAAAATCAGCACTGGTGATTTATGTATTTTTGGGCCCTCTTTTCAAAAAATTCTCTACAAGGCTCAAACTCCCCCCTTCATGCCTTTTCTCAAAATCCCAACATTCTGAAAAAAAACTCTCTCTCCCCCATACTGAAAACTTGAATAACCAGAATTTAAAAATTGAAATGAATATTGTTTTACTTTTTACACCAATCATTTTCAAGAAAGCTTTTAAAACTTGATATCATCACGAGGAGCAAAGACAAGGTGGGCAGAAAGAGACAAAAATAAGGTTTTAACTTTTTCTGTAATCACTCGAAAACTTTGGTGAATAGAAAATACGAAAATTTTCCGAGTAAAAAAGAGAGAGATCTAGAATTCCTATCACAAATTACAATAGAATGTTAAATTTACTAATAATTTCACAACAATGAAATCCTCAGAATTCTAGGAATTATCATTCTTACTCGGAAAACTTTCAAATAGATTCACAGAGCCTCTTCAACAAATTTGAACTAATCTTTCAGGATCTTTTCAAAGTATCTTTCTTAGTCATTGGACATACCGGGAAATTGACATTATAGTGATTCTTAAAACTGACAATATGTAAATTATTCCCTCCCTTTCTCTAATCCATAATTATTATAATGAAAAGAGGAAAAATTCGGCCAAAAATAAAGACCCGAGCTCGGTACTGCAATCGAATCGACGATCTACACGATATCCATTATAACATCTCGTAATACCATTTGTTGGAAAAAAAAATCTAAATCGACGTTTTCCTCTCGGTAATAATTTCGTTCGCTATGGAAGGGGCAAAACATCTCGAAAAATCGTATACATCTCTCCCCTTTCGTAATTTTCTGACCAACACACGCAATCGCACCACCGTTAATTCACTCCAGCTCCGCTGCTTGGCACGCGATCGCAATACCTTGGTAGACTTTTCTTGACGAAAAAATTACCGTCTATAGTACGGTCTACACGTAGAATATTTCGATCATCAGCATTTACATGCAATTACTATCGTCATTACTCGTACATTGTTCTCTCAGCTTTAGCTTACACAATTCCGCTGTTCACCGCCGCAGCCGTCTCATCATCCCACATCCATCGTCTTATAAAATTCTCACGATTTCGGATACTGTATAAAAATACGAGTATTCTACCTGTGTATAGATATGTATTAACTCGGTACGCACCGCAACTACGATATATTCTCTTACATAAGTGCCAAATCTGCATAATTCTCATTCTGTTAATTTAGAACTGTCCGTTATTCGAATGGTTTGGAAAAAAAATTAGTTATTCGTTCGGTGGGTGAGGAGCATATTGTATACTATATACATGGCATGGTAGGTAGATCTCTGGATTACGCGTTGAATTAATTTTTACGCTTCAGTTAACTACTACACTTTTGTTTTTTTTTCCTTCATAAACTAGATACATACACACGCGCACACGCGTGTCCTATTCATTTACCCTATCCACTCATTATACTACTGTGTACCTAAGTTTACGAGTACCGAGTAGAGGTACACATGCTGTAGAACAATATAGCACGAATAATTCAGAAACTCTCTTCACTTTGGACGTTGCTTCGGCTACTTCTGCAGCTCAAACCAGTCTCCGTTTAGTTTACTTACTAGTTAGACTAATTATTACTATAAAACTACATACGTCCTACGTCTAGTAAGATGCAATACTGGACGTGGCGTCAATACTCACTTTGTTCGAGCCGAATATGCCTAGTAAAACTCCTCGTTTTTTGTGCTTTGAGCCTGATAATGTACCTTTAATCGTTTTTTCGGGTTTACTTAGACCGTGATTGGTGTGTGCGCTGATTACGGAGCCTTTCGACGTTGACGAGTCGCCTTCGCGGCTTAAGTCTTCGAACGGTATGTCTTCCGGGGGTTGGAAGCCAGATTTGTATTTTTCTATCACCATTTTCATGTCCTAGACAAAAAATCGACAATTAATACACATGTGCGAAAAAATTGACTTGCATGCGTTCAATTGAACATTGATTACAATAGAAATACTCTAAGGTTGGGAGGGAGGGAGGGAGGGAGGGGGCAACAAACGTACAAAAGAAAGTCAATCTATTAAAAAAAAATTAAAATTTATTTTTCTGGAAAAATTTAAAAAATAATTGAAGTCTTTTAATTGAGAAAATAATACGAAGCAAGACAATAATGACAGTTTGTTGGGATGTCAAGAAATTAAACTGCCAAATCTGATTCAGAAAAACAAAAACAGCATCAACAACAACATAACTCAGCTGATATGAACATCAATTGACACAAATTTTGTTGAATGTTGACAAATTGGAAGCATTTTTCCAATTTTTTTTTAAAAGAGAAATGAAAAGTACATACATATTTCATAAATGAGAAAAAAGATTTTATTTTTTCAATATTCATCATTTGACATTTTCTTAAAATCAAATGAAAATCCGAAGGAAATGATCTGATCAAATTACATTCATTCCTTAGAATGCCCAAATTTCATTTGTGATTGAATCAGATCTGATCAACATGTCCAAATGCGTCTTTATAAAGGTCTGAAGAGATTAATCTGCACTGATTAAGTTTGATCATTATATCTTCAGATGAGCATAGCTCTAATTAGATCTATTCAGATCTGTTCATCTAGAGACGGTCGCTTTCCTGATCTGATCCGACCAAATCCTTTTTCCAAGGGAAAATGACACGAATTGACAAAATAATCATAAGAGGATGTCCAAAAAGTTGTCAATTTTATTTCTCGACTTTTTAACAATATTTGTACAGCCAATTCCTGTTCGACAGACTCTTCTTTCCTTCCACCTATCAAAAAATTTCCTACAGGAAAGGGGGATCAAGGAGGAGGAATTTTCCAAATTTTTTCAAAAAAACGAAAAAAATACCAAAAAATCACTTTTGAAAAAATCTGAGATCTATTTTGAAAAAAGTTTCAAAAACACTAAATATTTAACATCTTGCTGAAAAATGAAAAATTGAAGCCTTCTTTTCAACAATGTAAAAAAAGTTGAAATGTTACAAAAATATTTTCTTATACTTATTTTTGATAATTTTTTCAACTGAAGAAAAGATTACTTATAGCAGACAAAATGCACAAGTCGAAAAAAATTGAACATAAAAAAAATTGAAAATCATTTGTTTTAGATTTTTTTTTAAAGTTTTTTGATTTGATGAAATATGACGTAAAATGTTGTCATATCATTTCAAACTAGAAAAAATTAGTAAAGCATTAAAAAAAAATTGAATTAGCAAATAAACTGGAAAAAATTCAATATCATAAAAAAAACAAAAACAAAAAAACATGAAATTAAAAAAAAGGAAGAGTTTTAAAGAATTGAAGCATTCTTCTGAAATTTGAAAAAGAATTATAAACTGATCAGCAAAAGCTAAAAATCCTTTCAAAATGAACCTTTCAGATTGAAAAAACAACAATCCACCAAGACCATTCGGGGATAACTTTGAAATTTCTTCAAGGAAATATTATAAACAAAATCATTATCAGAGGCAAACTTATCTAACCGATTTTCTGTCAACTTTTTAGTGATCTTCATCAAGAGCTGAAACGATGGAAATAATCGCGAATGAATGTTAGAGCGATTCGCAATCCTTGATTCGTTTATTAAATAGGTAATTGCGATTTATTAAATTTTAAACGATTTTATTTTTTCGATTTTGTTGAGATAATTTGACCAAGAAAGTAAAAAGATGAAGAAAGGGCAAAATTGAAAAAAATGAAATCAGTTTTGAAAGTACTCGAGTGAACAAATAAAATGATGCATTTAAAATATTCCTCCCCTTTTCCTTTTTTCTCGCACCCACCGTATTCTTATTAATCGGAGGTCAACGAAACATAATTCGTTATTCTGATGAATCGTTCCCGCTCCCCCTTCCACGATCTAACCTTTTATTTCGAAACAATTTCGCACCAAAAATTTGTCGCAGACCAAGGAAAAGAACACTAAAAAGGACGGAGGAGCACAACGAGTATTTTTCGTCGACTAAATCGTTACCACTACTTGTCTGCAAGATATCAAATAATTCTATCATTTATCGTCGTCGATATCTAACACAATGGAGAATCGGTAACCGTGAAACTGACACCACCTTAGAACCTCACCTCGGGAAAAATCACTGGACCACGAAAGAAGACAATCGAATTACATATTTAAATTCGCATTTACGATTCGTCCGATCGCAAATGTGTATCGTAATCGCCTTAATCTTTCAATACTCACTTGTAAGTCGTAAGTTAAGTAAAGTTTACGACGAGATAGTTGTCACAGTCGTCGTCGACTGGAGTCGTTATTTTCTTACATTAATTCGCAATTACATTCGTATACGCATACGTTTGGCTGACATCACCGTTATGTTTATACACAAAACGAAAGAGAAAATAAACACCCAAAAAAAAAAGAGCACCGGTGCCGGTGTAACGATTCCCATAATTCTGTAAATAAATCAAACACATACGAACGAAAGTATTCGACAATAATTTCGTCGCAATATTTCAGAAAATTTCGCAGCCAAACAGAATATTAAAGAAGGACGTAAGTAATGTAAGCATAAAATCGATCATCATCGAATTCGTTAATAGGGCTACTCGTACATGCTTTCACCGTTACAGCATTCCAAAAAAATTTCGAATACCATTTACCACAAATATACGTACGTACTACGTACATTACACATACATATGCCCAAGATGTAACGTATTATCGAAAAATTTCACGCCTCGGTTTTGTTTTCATTTAATTATCGTTACGTGCGTAATTGTACTCGAAACTCGATGCACATATATCGAATGGGCAAGTACTTGGCATCTTGTAGACATTTTTTAGAATATGTACTTAATTCTAATAGGGTAGGTAGTTTACTGGCGTCTTACGTCTTTTTCGTTGATTTCATTGGCTGCGTTGACTATACCATCTAAACATTGATTAATAATAGGGAAAACTTTTCTTTCTACTTCGGCCGAATGAGCCATGAAATTTCTAATATTTCGGATTCTTTTTTCATCCAATTCTTGCAGCTGTCTGAATATCTCTGGCATTAAAACCTGATAATGTTGATACTGAAACAAACAAAAATCAAACATATTATCACAGTGTCGTTCACTTCATGTCATCGAGGAGCAGATAAAATATACGCGAGATAACAATTAACAATAACGCGCGTTTTCCTGTCTTTCTGTAATACTCTCTGCTTCTCTATCTGCACGCCTGTCTCTTTCTCTTCGTTGATCTGCTGCTCAGGCCTTAGCAACCTTCGCATTTCCTCATTACTATCATCATCGCATAAACGAAAGACAAAGCATATTTTCATTCATGAATCGGTCAACAGCGAATAAAATGACGCGGAAATGAGTACTCTTTAATAACAAGTGCACGTGGGGAAGATGAAGAGCAGAACGAGAGGGAGGGGGTGTAAATCGAACCTCAAATACGTTTCCCAACGAAATATCGTTGATCGTTCAATAAAATTTATGTTCAAAATATCTCAAAAAACCTCGTAGAAAAAATTAATCACAATTCGCAGGAGAAAAATTGAATGCTCTATCATTTTGTTTTTCTTCATTTTTTTTTCGTATGAAGTCTTCAGTTATTAACAAAAATCGATCTTTCTTGTCAATACGAGAAAAAAATGCAAACTTCCCATCAGCAAAAATAATTTAAAATTGAATTTTTCAACTTTTGCTTAAAATATCATCTCAAAAATAAAGCCTTGGAGAAAAAAAAACAACCACATAATACTGATCGGAAACCCCTCTAAAATTCTGTTTCTCGTCGAATTTTTCGTAGCATCGCCGTTTCTCCTCAAAAATCAACTTATTGGAAAAAAACTAAAGGTTTGCCAAAAAATAAATAAATAAAAAATTATAAGGCATATGAAATCGTCCGTACATATTTTCAAAAAAAAGGAGTGATTTCGCCAATTTTCAATTTAGAACAAAATTTTAATTTAAAAAAAAAAAAACTTGTCAAACAAATTTTTTCATTTCTAGCAAATTTTCTATTTTGTTTTGTTTTGTTTTTTTTTTATTGGAAAAAATGCAAAGTATTCTAAAAGTTAGGGAAAATATGTACAATAAAAATCAAGTTCTCAGTTGATAATGATACTCAAGAAGCAATTAAAATGTCATTCTGGAATCTCCACAAAATGACACCAAGAAAGTGCAACATTTTTACTGGCTTGCAGTTGTGACACGTTATCTTGAGAATTGTTGTGATAAAATTGGCCAGAAAAAGCCCACAGAAATGGTGGATTTTCAGGTTTGAACCACTCGAAAGCAGATGAAGATCACATTTAAAACCACTGAAAATAATTTCCATGCTTGAAATTTGAAAATTAAAGAAAAATATGCATACAAACAAACGAATGGATTACAGAACATCCGTTGAGTATTCGAATCGAATAGTGATTTTTCTTTTGACACAAGCCAACAAAAATTTCGAGTTAAACTTCGAATAACTTCACTTTACTGTGTTTTTCACTCATTATTACATAAAAAAATGCATATAGCATGTTTTGAAATGATCGATGCCAAAAAAATATTAAAGAAGCGCCCGAACGAAAAAACGATTGGATCTGACCAGATTTGATCAGATCCAGACATTCCAAGCCAAGGATTCAATTAGATCAGAGTTCTGATCGGATCAGATCTCTTCAGACCTAATAATTTTTCCCCGAGAAAAGTTGAAATTATTCGAAAAAACTTAATGTTTTTTACGCGAAAACAAACATTTTTATTACGTTTACAACATTTACTAAAAAAAAATTGTCTTCACAAAAAATTTCCGATTTCTTCCTTTCTTTGACAGAATACTCAAAATTTTCACTTTTTTTCCATAAACTGATTGAATTATTTTTGAAATTTTGTTTTTTTTCAGATTTGGAATTTTAAAAAAATGACTGGCTGCTACAGTGACGGATTTTCAAATTGAATGGCTCAAAAGTAAGCGAGCACTTCATTTTCAGCAGCTTCTAAATCATTTCCACACACATACAAAACAATTTCAAAACGTCCAAAGAAAAAGAAATTTTGCTGAAAGCTCGAAAATAGCGACAAAAAATAAATCTAGAATGTCCCAGATCAAAAATTGGTCTGCCAGAATGACTATCTGTCAGCGGCTTGTCCTTCTCATCATGTCAAGATACAAAACACATAATACCAAAAATCGATTACTTCACACCTAATCAAAACCTCTGCAAAATACTACAAACAATTCGATTTTTACTCATACTTAATGTTGCCACTCGAAATAGACGTATTTTGTAATCGTAACATTACGTACGTAGTAGGTATGGTACATTAGATTGAAGTACTTTATTTACCTGTAATTCGTTGGTTTTTTGTAACTGACTGGCGTATTCGTTTTTTGATTCATCGCAGTGTTGATTCTTAATAGACATATTTATCCTTTGTTTTTCGACCTCGGCTCTAGATAAATTAAAATCGGCGTCGGCTCGTTGAAAATTATCTAACGCGCGTTCCGCCTCTCTGGACGCTTTTTCATAATTTTTCTTCGCCCTTTCTAAAGCTGCGATTTGACTAGACAATGCGGTCATACATCTGGCTCCGTCTTGTAAATACTGAAAAATAAAAACAAAATGTCTAAATTATTCTAATTGCACTCGTCATTTTCGAACGCGAAATAGGTCACTGAATAATGTTCCACGAAAAAAAAACCAAGCCACAAACGGTAATTCATATACCAAAGAAGGACCCTTCAGAAAGCTCGAGGAGTTGCTTTTTATCCTTCAACCTTTTTTCTTCATACGTAGACTTTTTAAAACTGCTCGGGAATATGGTAATGGAACGATTTGAGACACACTTCATAATTCTTTTTAAAATGCAGCTCGTTTAGAGTATTTTTTTCACGTTTTTAAATCTTTGGAGTTACCTACTTTTGGAATTGAAATGAAAGTAACCAAAATGTAATTCATACGTAAATTACAAATTTTTACAATTATTTTATTTTATTTTAACCGATACTGAATTTTTTATCACGAACATTTTGAACGATAAAATAGAGTAACTTACGCCTTCTATTTCGTGAAAAAAATTTTCAGACAAGAATTTCGCATATAAAACTACACCTTACGAGCCAGTAAAACCATTTTATATATTTTTTTTTCTCAAAAGAAAGCTGTAAAATAGAATTTACTATAAATAATACCATATTGACTTCGGGCAAATTCTACAAGGTCGAGATAGTCTTTCTTTATTTTTAGTTTATCGAGGTTTCGGAAAACATAAATCAGGGAAATACAGTGTGATCCGGATAAGATGTGAAATATTGAAATCGCTTGAAGGGGAGTTCAAGGTCGAGTTAAATTCACACTGAGGAGTGGAAAAATGTAGTCCATTTGGATTTTGAAAAAAAATTTTTTTTGCACTCGTAGCAAAAATGGCTTCTGAAAAATAGAGGAAGGGAGAGAAATGAGCCCAGACTAAATCTGAAGCAAAAGGAAGAAAATTTCAACATCAATAACTATCTTTTTAGAATTCGAAAATTTTTCATTATACCATCTTAATAATCGATTTCCATCAAATTCAAGTTGTACGAGGGGAGGAAATGAAGCAGTGAGATATAAAAATAGCTACCTAAATGTTTGGTAACATGTAAATACGCAGAATAAAATTGTAAAAAAAAAAATTATTTTCCTGGAAACAGAACGAATAGGAGAATTATATGAATAGAAATAGCCTAAAGGATCGATAAAGTGACATTATAGGTCAACAAACGCAGATTGCGCCAACTCTTCTACGTTTTGGTTTTTATCGATGTCAGCTTCACTGACCTTCAAATGAAGATTCTATGTATATAAGTACCATGGCTCGCTATGGTAGGAAATTGGGCGTCAGTTTTTTTTGAACGTGGAGTAAAATACGACATTTGAGAAGAAATTCGAAATCGAAACATTAATTTGTTTCCTTTTTTAATCGAAGTTTTGGAAAACATTAAATTCGATTCATCCTAAAAATGTGTTTCATTCATTTTCATAGAAATTGGAGATTTTTTTTTCAAACGATGAAAATATAAAATGAAAGAACACTACGTTAAACTTACCTTTTTTCTTTCTTCTTTAAAATCCTTAACTAAACAGGTAATTTCTCTAATAACATCAGACTGTAAATTTTCAGCAATAACTTCATGCTGGCCAGCTAAATCAGTCACCTCTCCCATAACTTTTTTGAACGCTCTACATGAGGTAAATCTGAAACAAAACGCACAAAATTATAAGTTACAAAAATTCATTCAAACGAACAAAAGTTCCTACACTGAAAAAATACCATTTCAAATTGAAAATCTGAAATTGCTGAGTCGACGGGTCAAGGGAGGGCATAGAAATACCTAGGCGAATTCATTAGTCAAGTTTGGTAAAATTGCATTTTCAACTAATCATAAGTATAGTAAAATTGGTGTGGGTTTGAGCGATGAAATTTAGCAGAATCGAACTCAAGGAAGGGCTGCAAACAAAATTCACTTGAAAAAAATACGTAAAATATTGGCATTTTCATATGGTTCAACAACTTTTTTCTTAATAACCCCCTTCCCTCTACCTTCACATGGTGAAATTGGCTAAAAAAAAAAAACTCGACAACGCAGTTTGAATCGACTTCGTCGTCAATTGCTGCCAATTCTTCAGCTCGCTGGTAACGATAATCGAAAATTTCGCATCTTACATACACATTACAGACACTAGCACCATCACACACATTCGTTAAACGTGACTCTACGGGAGACGTATTTTAATTATTAATTTTAAAATTAAACATGGCGTAGTTGTCGCTGCGCTGGTACACTGACTACAGCATCAAGAACATTCATACGTAAAATGTATACAGAATGCTACAATACACACAATGTTGAATTTCCTCACTTCAAACATGCTTTATCGCCAACGTGTTTCTCAGCAAAAAAAAAATTACACAAGCCATCATGCATTTCACTGCACTACTAAATGCAAAAAAAAAAAAAAACGGAATTCACAACACAGATAACGCTGAAAGTAGGTACCAATATCTACAATACCTATGTAAACAATAAAACGAGAACGGATCCTTTCTGATATGTTAATGACGGACAGACACCCAAGGTCGGATATTTCTTCGATGTTTTTGTTTTCATTTATGGTTGGTACGTGTACCAACTACTCGTATTATTCACGTCATAATGCATACCATGCAGGCTACCTCACTCGTACCTTCGTTCCCGTCTTCGTACCTTTCATTAAATTACAATTTAATTTTCATCTCGAAAGTTCGCAGATTCCGAATCCTGTCCTAGATACCGATATCGTGATTTTACACGAAATTTTACCACGTGCGAATGAAAGGATGAGTAACCACAATAATTCACCATTGAAGTCTGACATCTATACTATAAAGCTGCAAGAAAAATAAATACCCAAAAAATTATATCAATGAATGACTATACCTACAATCTACATACAATACAACCTTTTCCCCACCATACAAATTCCGCCATACAATAGAAAAGAGGGGAAGTGATCTTGTTAGCTTCCCTCTCCAGCTTGGGCACTGCTCAAAATGCAAATTTGATGATCACTTATAGTCATAGGTCATAGCTAATGAGGGGAAGAAGAAGGTAGAAATACTCGTAGGTAGGAGGAAGTTGAAGTTGATTCACGGATCAAGGATACTTGATTTTCAAAAATGAGAAAATTCAAACAAATTCCAAGAAATTGACACATAGAATGCAAATGTCATATCCCTCGCAACATCAACATAGGAGTTGTTCTCCACCGATAACATATGCCAGACCGGTCAAATTATAACAGTACATATGCATTTACCAATGACGTAGTCATGAGTCAAACATCTCGTCAGCCAGCCCATAAACCGTTTCATTCTGTCTTCCCACTCTATCGTCATCGATTAAATCGATCTCGTGAATCAATTGCATAGGAATTGTGCTGCCGATCGAATGTCTTGGCACCTTTCGTAAATTTTATCAGACATCTACGTCTACTAGGCCTGGTAGTAAAACCTATACCAGCCACGATAAAAATTGCGAAAAATTCTCCGGCGAGTCATACGAATATGACGCTCAGCTTGAGGTCACAAATACTACTAACAAGCCGGTACACATGCAACACTACAATCGTCATTCTTCGTCTTGTTAATGAAAATGATAAACATGGTAAAAAATCTTGAAACGATCGTTTATTCATAAACGATGATTCAGCTTACTATAGAAGTTTATTTTACACCACGTCTCGTGTCCGACGTTCCAATTCAAACGCATTTATTTATAATACGCAGAATACAGCTTCACGATCTGCGTCTGTATAATTCGTCTTAAAATCAATTATTCCGACACCTTCGTTGGCTATATGCTGCTCTTTGCTCCGGTTTCAAAAAGAAATGGTGAGTAATGCTCTTTCTATGAGTACGTAGACGTATGTATATCCGACGACGTAGTGCTGCTTGTGCTTACTGCCTTTTCTACTAATGGATTGGAAAGTTCGAAAATTTCTAACCAAGATTCGGTTACAGTAAAATATTATGACACGATAATTGATACACGCTGTGCTTATCTTTGGCAAAAGGTTATTACTCTTTTCTTCATCATACTGCACACCGACCACACGGAGACTCTAATTCGCCATTTTCATTGGATTATTCAATTTCAAGGTTCAAACACACATGAGAAGAAAACTTTGAAAACGGACAAATTTTCAATTTTTTCAAAAAGATTCATAGAAATCTGAAATCTACAATAAGAGAGTGAAAGGGTTAATTTCAAAATTTTTACATCCAAAAATCAGATATCATAGCAGTACATATTTGTAAAAAAAGTAGATAATTCAATTGGTATTTTAAAAAATTACTCAATGAACCCCCCTCTCATCTACCACTCATTTTTTTTCAATCGTTTACTCATAATGATAAGTGACATTTTTTGATACACAAAAATGCTCATGTTATAAAATTCGTTTGCATTTTTAGATACAAAATAAATTGGTCAATTAAGATTTAACAAAAGACTGAAAATTTATCCAATTTCATTCAGGTATTCAGAAATTTTTTTTGTCCCTTTTTTTAAAGCAAAATTAATTTTTGTTTCAAGAATAATGACTATGGCACGTCAAACTTGAAAAAAAAAGATAGATAGCCTCAAAAATGAAACAAATCGATAAGCACCTTTACTGGGACTAATATGCCCAAATTTTACCTCCCGGATCACCCTTCCCTATTCAAGGTGAAAAAACCTATTCTCCTCTTATTTTTGAGGCTCAACTATTTCAAATTGATTTAGGTGGTTCAAATTTGGCACAACAAGTGAAAAGGTGTAACAAATGAGCCGTTTATAAGTTTCAATCCTTTAACTTTATATGACCTTCCTTTAGGATCAAAAAAATCGATTTTTAACCGAACTTTCGCCTCTCCCTCACTACTTTAAGAACTACCTGCAGCCTCTCCAAATTCAGTGAGGGGTCCAAATGTGCGTTTTCCAGGTTTCAACCTTTCAACCAAATTGAACCTCAATCGAATATCGAAAAGGCTTGATCTCTCAGCTATTTTTGTTGCAGTTTTTGACTTTGAACCCGACTGTCCCCCTCCCCTATTGAATCAAGGAGTACTAATTCGCAACGTACAATGGAAGATGCCATAGATGTGCCTTTTGTAATTTTTTTTTCAATAGAGTGACACTGAATAGTTTGAGTCAGATTACCTAATTTTGAAAAAGTGTTGAGTTGGTTCCGTCTTTCTGGACACTAACAAATTTTTCAATGGTGGATTGATCTGTACATTTTCATTATTCTTGATATTAAAATACATACACTAATACTCGAATAAAATAACTCCATTGCAAATTGGACACTGATTAAATCTACACGATGTACATTTTATACAATACATGACGACGTAATTCAGTAGCTGTCTCATTGAGGCGATGACAAGGTACTAATTTAAATAGTAGTACACTGCGGATGATCCAAGTCCCACCGCTATATCCGCGCTCCAACTCGCCTAATTTGTAATATACGTATCAAATTTCTTTTCTTCTATCCGAGCGACGCGACGCGACGATAACAATGATTTATGAATCGACCAAACAACACTTTCATTTACCCATATATGTACGTAATAAAAATAATAACGAAGATGATTCGCCGCCAGTACCAACAATAACCTTTGCCAATATACTTCGAGTACACCAGCACCCAGCAAGATTTCTTCTTTCGTTCGTAATTGATAATAACACACAGCACAACATTGCTACAGTGTTCTCAAATCAAAAAAATGATAATAATTGCGCTCTTTCGACTAGATAAAAAAGCTAATTATATATCCATTCTTATAAACGGAACTATACGAGTACGTATACCATTCAGACAAAATGCAATGTACGAGTACATACTACGCCAGACATCCTAAACTTTGATCTCGCTCATATCTAGATTTTTCGTTCATGACTTTAACGTCTTCGCTGTTTGGCTATTTCTGCACGTTATCGTCGCCGAGGCGAATTTCAATACACGACCTTTATTCGTTACAGGAGATCACTATTCGCGATGACTTTTTTTTTCTCGTATTATTCTATGCGCACTGCATGTGAAAAGAAAAGTAAAACAAAAAGCCCTCAAACGACGAATCGTGCCGTGTTTTTCTGACGTAAGTGTAAGTGAAAACCATCCTTTTGAACTTTGGCATTGTTACGTTGAATGAAATGTTGATATTACACGAGATTGCTGAACTATACATCGGCCAATTCATACATCAATAACACGTTTCCTCAAAAATTTTCGAGACGAGAAGATAAATCAAGTAGGCATATTTTACGAACGCCGTTTTGTAAAATAACCCTTTGATGTACGGTACAACGTGGAAAATTCTTCCATCCACTTATAACTCTTTTTTGTGGCATTAATTTGTACGCCATTTTGAGCTGCTCAAAAAGGAATACAGCTCTTTGGTCACAATTCATAAATTTTGGAAATTTCCCCTTTTGTAGCATTTAATCGCCCCCTTACACCGAAATTCGTCAAGAGGATAAACGAATCACAGAAGCAGAATATAAGTGAAGACAAAAAAGTAAGATAAAATAATGATTCTTCAAAATGCAGAAATACATCTGCTAAAAAATTGAAAAATAAAATTACCGCGCATTAATTTTTATCAAATCACATGAACCACGAGTTCAATAAAATTCCATGAAAAAAAAATGACAAGTCGAAATGTCGCGAGCAGGCTATCAGTGAAAATTTATCGCATTGCTAGAGCTGGGATTTTTATTTCTATGGACTAGAAAAAGCGCATATTTGATAAGATTTCCACAAATCATGAAATTTTCTAACGAATGAGGCCAACATTAATTCGTATATTTTGCATATTTTAGGGGGGAAACTTACATATTTCTGTACATTTGAACATTCTCTAATTATTTTTTGTGCATATTAACGGAAATTTTGCAAAAATTGAGCTTTTTAAGACTTTTTTTGTACGAAAACTCGCAACACTGCTAAAATGTCATCGAGAACATTTTTTCGTGGAATAATTTATGAATTTTATAAATGACTTGTTTAGCCTATTTTTTAAAAGTGCAAAAATTTGGGTGAAAAAATCACATAAAATATTGCATATTTTCATCATATTTCTATACATAAAAATCCCAGCTCTACACATTACATGCGGTTTGATTAATCGAATCCAGCCATTTTTCAAAATCTGACTACATTCAAAACTTTAAATCAGGTCATTTACTTAAGCTTCTTTTCTTAATATGTACTTGCATTAAAGTTATGAAGTTGGGCGATATGGGTGGTATTTCATTTCAAGAGTCTATTTATTCGACATCTGACCCACAAAATTGACATGATTTTGGTTGGATGAAAATTTCGAAATTCAAAATTTGCAAACCAACCTCACCTCTTCGCCCTTCACTTCTCTCACGTTACCACAGGCGCATTTAAATATTTTCGCAATAGAAACACAGACCACATAAATTTTTCAACCGAAAGCTTATATTGTGACACTTGGAGGACTCGTAACCAAAAAGTAAGTTGAAGTTCGTTATTAGCACCCCTGAAAACACATCAAACCATAGTTCACACGAATTTTTCAATTTTTTGGCATTTTAAGGGCCTATTCAGGGGCTGGGAGGACTTATATAAAAAAAAGTGAAATGAAATTTGAAATCAGTGGTAATGAATCGAACATTCAAACTTTTTTTTACGATGAAGAAGGAGTCAAAAATACCATTACGTTTCAACTAGCCGTTTTTTAAATTTTCAAGCTTTTTTATAGCACTTTTCCAATGTATCAATCATTTTCAAAAATGAAAATTCGAAAATAACTTCTACAGAAGTGGGCAAGAGTTTATGATATGCTCTCTGAAGCAAAGCGAGAGCGTAAAATTCTTTACAAAATGATTGTTTTAGAATATCAAAGCAAGGTTTATTCAACCTTTTCAACGTACCTACATAATAAATATATTAATCAAAAAAAATGAATAAATAAATACTACGAAACTATTTTTTCGATTAAAACAAATCGCGATAATTAAATTCAAAAAATACCATGACTCGTTTCTCCCAAAATATGTACTACACATGGATGATCACAGAAAATATTCGATTTTGCTTATCATCCATCACGGATAATTTACACTAAGTAAAATGGTAATTCGAGTAGCAGCAATTAATCAGTGTTGTTTCAACATTGACGCGCGAATTTACCTACCCAACATACACATTATAATGTGCAGTGTGCATTTTACAAAGGTACATATTTGTATTATTCCTTTTTTATTGGTACATATATTTTTGCAAGTACGTTTACATTCGGTTATTGGGGCGTGAAACGCGTCTAATTAATACACGCTCTTAGGAGAGGTTCTGGTCAGACGATTTAGCGGCGTGGGAAATTGTACGTTGTGGTAAAAGGACGTCCGTAATATGGAATTTTTTCAGCGTTGAAAATTTCATACAGAAAACGTGAAATGCTACCAATAAGTACAAGGAAAAAAATCGGGGATTCAATTCGAATTATTACTTTTTTTCTTATTCCTGTGTAAGACAAATCAATGCGGCGATGTAATGGTTTATTTAATTCGATGCTAGCAATTTGTACATAGCATAGCGTTGGGTTTCATTCGGCTGTGACGATTAAAGTATGTGGTAGGTTAGGTTCGGGTTGTAGCAATGATGTAGGTGGAAGTGGTTGAACTACGAATTGAAGGTTTGGTTATGTGTGGTTGGTGTTATGGAATAAATGAACTTGACGTGATCTGGATGCGATTCGCGTGAATGTAAAATATGAATATATTTCAACGTATTATAGTCGATAATAAAGCTACCACTGCCAGTACCACCGCTGGATGCTATTGAATTAATCATTTTTTAAAGAAGTTGGGAACTGTGTCTGTGGCATCTGGCGATAGATTGATGGTTCGTTAAACAGATATAGACCTTTGTTTCGAGTGAAGATGTTATACAAGGAAATTATAGGTAAATGAACAAGAGGGAAATATCGGATACAAAATTATGAAACATAGCGGTTAGAACTTTTCCAACGCATTGGGAAAATATTGTTTGAAACACCTAATGCACATCAAAAACAAGCAGGGAAAGTAAAAAAATGAAAAATTTGCATCGTAAACTCAAAATACAAGTATGCATTTAAAGTTTTTATAAGCATGACATGGCATAATATTGAAAAGTCAGCAATTTTTTCCACAAGTTTTCACGTTGCAATACTTAGTGCAATAATGAACTGGTGGAAGGCAATGGCTTTGAAACCGAAAAGTTTCTTCTTAATCACCAAGTAATGTTTTTCTTTTACGAAATTCTGTATCCAATTTACTCTGAGATCATCAAATCACTTGTGATTGGCTACTCTGCACACATTTTCATCTTCAGAAACATTATCAAACAATGGAACCACAAAAAATTGTTGTGAAACAACCTCTACCTTTCTTATGATGGTGCAAAAGACACAGCTGGTTAAGAAGGGCCAATCGATCCCGTGCTGCGATTTAAAAATTGGAATGGTCAGAACTTTTTCTTCTTGTAAATTGGAAGTAGTTCACTCGGAAGGGGTTATCAGGGGTTCCCAAAATGGCGCGATCCAAAAATCATAAAACATGAAAAAAATTAACGAATTTGATCCAAATTCAGATTGATGGAGTAGTTCGACGACTTTCATACCAATTTCGAAAAACAAAATTCGACCAAAATTGACTACTTCTGGTGTGAAAAATCGTGAAAAAAATGTGAAAAACTAAAAATATACTTTGAATTTCCAAAAATTGTCCTTGGTAGTGTTCAACACCACTACAGGTTTGAAAAAATTAGATTGAAAACTGCCAAAGATAGAAATTTTCAACAGAAATGTCCATTTCATCCCTTTTAGAGGGATTAGGAGTGAACTAGCAATCTGAAAATTTCGTTACGTGGGGTTTGGACCCCCAAAACCAATTTTTACTGGTAAATTTCAAAATCCAAATGAGGGGTCCATTCACATTTCTTGCCCAGCTATTCTCTTTTCATTTTCGATCAATCTTTAGAAGATAAACCTTCCATAAAATCGCTAAATTCCGTCTTACTTTTGACGAAGTTTCAATTTACCCACAATGTCACCAAAAATTTCAGTAATGTTATGGTAATACACAACATTTCAATTCTTTGCCCCATAAGAAAATATGTACACGAGTATCATTAGTGATTTATCGTAATGTAATGTCTTTAAATATTCAAGGCTAGCTGTCATTCGCTAATTAATCACACCAGTAGCCAGAATTTGGTGTATCCCCCTTCACGTATCTTATCGAAATGTTCGATCTTTCAGAATCCGGCTCATAATGATCAACGATCTCCAATACATCAAGTATGACTTTTTGACGAATAACTACAATTAATATCTAATCTTTAGTCACCATTACCTTGGACCCAGCAACCAAAAATCATTATCAAATACACGTAGGTCTAAGTGTAAGTACAGTATGGAATCACTTACTGGTAATCTTCCTCTTCTTTTTTCTTAGGTTGATAATTCTTGACCAGTCTTCTGTAAGCAGAAAAAGAAAACGCAATTTGTTTAACACCAGCTCTTCGGTAAGTATAGAGGGATACTCGTATAAATAAGTATATCAATAAAATTATTTTATTTCCATTTGGACGGTTTCCTTACACAATTGCCGAGCCGCAGCCTCGTCGGTATTTACACGCAGAATGATTAAAGCTTTTCTTTTCATACCAACGCTTACTTATACAGAATAATCAGAGTACGAAATCCGGACAACGAAATCACAGTACAGAGGTAGGTGCATTATACCTACACATAAGTATATGTGAATTGAGTATGGCCAGCACCATATCAACCATTTATATGTATGTATGCACCTTGACAACGACATCGTATCCATAAAAAAAAAAGAAGAGAAGAGAAGATCCGTATAAGACACATAACTTTATACCGACACCCGCGAACCATCCGACAAAATATACTTTTAACCCGTTAACTCGCGAAAAATAACCGATTTACACGGTCTGAACGGCGAACCTCGGCCCAGTCGTATAGAGTCCGGTTACAGCATCTATAACCAACCGTAACACCAACGACGATACCGTAATTTTTTGTACTCCGTAATGTAACACCGTGAAAAATACACTTGTCCACTTAATAACCTCGCGGCCATGCCATAGCATTTACGACAAAAATGAATTCTCCGACCGGAACGCGCGCTTCGCAATGCAACTTCTTCAACATGTTGGTCTCTTGGACATCAACGTCCTCGTCGTCATCTTGGTCTTCATCCATACAAAACCTAATATTCTCGCAGCAATCTTAGATAATTTTCAAACATTTTACACACCTACATAGGAGGTCTGATCAATACGCCAGAATGAAAAAAAAAAATCACAACAGATTCGGCGCCTTTAGCAATTATATCGCTTTAATTTTCATTTCTTTAGGTGACACCGCGCTCACAAAACAATTTTCACATGAGATGGATCTATTCGCTATTGTTTACGTTGATTCCGTAGTCCGTAATACTCTTTTCGGCTGAATTGTCGAGTGAAAGAAAATTTTTAGTCGAATTAACTTTGGAAAAAAACCATGGTTGAAGAATTTTATTCGCGGAGAAAAAATAGGAGTTTTTGGAATATCATTAGAGTATCCAGCAATCCATCTTATCTTCTTGGTACTACTTAATTATACACTTATTTTTCTTCGGTTCAAAGTTCAAACCGATCAAATTAGCTTGCAACTTGATAAATGGGAGTCCATCTGGCAGCACCTTAACATCATTAGAGTGGAAGAAGTACAGATTAATCGCACATTTTCGACAGATCTTTTCTACATGAGGAGTAAAACTGATAAAATCGCATGAAACTGAAACCGCAATTACCACTCAATTCCATTTATACTGACACTAACACTCTTCAATTTTCTTTTTTCTACAGAGCCTGTTTCTAGGCCAATAAACGTAACAAGATTCGCCCAAATTGTATACGAGTATATCTTGTATGATATCTTCAAAAAAAAACTTATATTAAATTAATTTAACCAGAATTATGAACATATTAGTGCGTTTTAAAATGATGATCTGAGATGCACGATTTCAAAGACATAAAATCTACAATTTTTCATCAATTTATGCCAATTTTTGAGAAGTTTCATGGGTACGTACCTAATACTTTTAGGTATATGTATCTACTAAAATCCAGAAAGCTATATTCGTGCTTTTTTGGTGCCTTTTTCGTACTCCCAGAATGAAATTTCGTACCGCGTCGATGTCGTCAAATCTACTCTCATAGTTACACCCCCCCCCCCCCAAACAAAAGTCTCCAAGGTGTCCCAGATTTTTAAAATATTTTAATACACGATTTTTTCGATATTTTTTTTCATGAAGGAAAGTACTACAGGGTGTCCACTCATTTCTGGAAATGATTTTCACTGACTTTTCCAGGTTTTCCAGACCAATTTTTCTATTTTTCCAGACTATTTTTCTCAATTTTCTATGCTCATCCTTAATTTAAAAAAAAAAAAATTTGGGGGGGGGGGGTAATTTTTTTTCATAAGCTTCTCTTCGAACTGGATACTTCTTCGGATATAAAAAACAGCTCAACTTTGATTATTAACTTTTTTAATTAAAAATAAATAAAACATACATCAAGTTTGGCCAATTGATAAAATACCTATGTATTCATATAACTTCTGAAAATTTTTCTTTTCTTTTTTTGATTTTTGAAGGCCACAAAATGTGAAAATTGTTCATCTTAAAATGAGAGACAAATTGGCCCGAGCGAAGCGAGGGCGAGATCTTGTGAAAATTTTCATTTCAAGATGCCTGAAAACGAGTTTTTTTTTTGAATGCGAGGAATGTTTATTTTTTGGTTTTTTAAATTTTAATATTGGAATGGATGTTTTTTTGAAGGAAGTTTACTCTTGAAAAAGAAAAGAGAACAGGCTCGAGCGAAGCGAGGGCGGAAGCTTCTGAGAATTTGAGTTTCGAGAGTCATAAAAACGAGGTTTTTTATGTGAGGACGAGTAGCTTTGTTTTGGCTTTTAAAATTTTAGAATATTTGAATTATGTTTGGTTTTTTTAGTGAGGACGGAGTAGCATTTTTTTTGGCTTTTAAAATTTTAGAATATTTGAATTATGTTTTTTTTTTTTTTTTTTGAAGGAAGTTGATTTTGAAAAATAAAACAGAACAGGCCCAAGCGAGGGCGAAAGCTCTTGTAAATTTGTATGTATTTCGAGATGCTTAAGAACGATGTTTTTTTCGTGAGGAGTTCATTTTTTGGCATAAAAACTTGATTTTTATAATCTAGAAATTTTCATGTTGCCTTTGAAAAAGATTCAAAGAAGCCCGAGCGAAGCGAGGGCAAAAGCTTTTGAAAATTTGCGTTTCGAGAAGTGAAAAACAGTGTTTTTTTTCATCACAGGTTCTTATTCAGAATTTTCAATTGATTGTTTTTTCAAAATTCCAGGGATTTTGCGTGAAAATTACGAAATTCCCTGACTTTTCCCTGACTTTTCCAGACCGACCAAATTCCCTGACTTTTCCAGGTTTTCCAGGTTTTCCAGACCTGTGGACACCCTGTACTAAGTACATACATAAGATTTCAAGATTCATTTTATTTAAAAGAACGAGAGAATTGTCAACAAAAATTTCACATTAGTCGCACAGTTGAATTGAAATCCAGAGTCAAGACATTTTTGTGATTTTTGGACTAATTTTTTGAATCAGAAAAAGTTCGATGCAATGACTTGCAAACTTTTCATTTCTTTCCTTATACTCAAGATTTTATAAAACTATCTCATTGTTTTTCAACAATCAATTTTCAAAAAATTTGAAAAATAAAGCCAAAAAGGCCCAAGCCAAGCAAGAACCAAACAAAACTTGTGATTTGAAAAAAAAATTCTGTATTTTTTAAAAGTTGAAGCATATTGGTAAAAAATTTGAGAAGGGAAAATTCGTAATTTTGGATGAATTGCGCTTTTTTTTACAACTTTAATTCGAAAAAAAAGTGGCGGAGCAAGGGCAAAATCTTTTGAAAATTTATAATTCAAGAATTATTATGGAACAGAGAAAATTGAATAAAAATTGAAAACAACGAAAGTTTTGATAATGACGCCAATTTTTTTAAATTTTCGTGCTTTCTGGAGAAATTTCTATGTTATTTTCGTTCCTTTTTCGTGCCAGTAGACTCTTCTGATTTCTAAAATTTTGATAAATTTTTATGGAATTTTGAGATTTTATTCATTTTTTGACAATTTTAATGATCCAAACAATTTATGCGAAATTTCAATTTTACAGTTTTTATGATAGTTTATAAATAGGTAGGTATAAAAACTTTTCCGACCAAAAATTGAGCTTTTACAAGACGACCAACCAGACACAATTTCTGTTTGATGTTTTTACCACTTGTAAAGCACCATCTACCCACCAACACAATCGATACGACGTAAAATTACGCAGCAAAGAAGGATGTTCAGTGTTCACTGATTCATATGCTTACGTCTACGAAGAGGAAACAAATAATAAAACTGTAAAATAGGAAATAACGCTCAACAGTGAAATTCATACGCTTCAAGCTTCGTGTTAATTTACGGCTTCGTCTATGCCTGTGCGCAGATTTGTACCACAAGCGTTATCGTAACAATACTGTAATTACTCTCCGACATGATATCAGGAAAACAACACCGAAAGAAAAAATAAATATTTCCAATATGATCTCGTTCGACTGCAGATTACACAGAATTTTCATCGAATCGCAAAACGTATCAGAATACTACATACTCGTAGATACACAATTACACATCCGCATGACGAAAGTCTCATTTAACGCATATGGGGCGATTTTCGCATCTAACTTTCCATCATTTCCTACATCCCACCAAGTATTTCGCCAATAAATAAAATAAGACGATAAGTCTCCTTCGAATACACCAATACACCCTATCCTACGATCGGTTTTTTCTTAACGCAACAACCCCACTTGTGATTTTATTATTCAGCAGGTCGCCCACCCTTCGAACGAATGCGACGCGTTACATCACACGGTTTTCTCAACGAAAATATCGTAGCGTATTTTCCTCCTCATTGCCATTGCCACGACGACGAGAGGTACTGTTGTACTTAACTTACAACTTGCATTTTCCCAAGCATACGGTAGACTTGGTGTGATACGATGACTCATCGACTGAATTAAACGAACGCATTTTTCATAGAAAGGTACGTAACGTACGTTACGTTTGGTTAATCAATGTACACCATGATGAAATCGATAAGGAAAGGTAATCAATCGATAATTACACTTACCTTACCTATGCAGTATGCACGTATAAAAATAACGAATACATAGTGAGTGATTTACAAATGAACATAAAAAAACGTTCTTTCGTGGTTGATTAGGAATTTTCCTTCGAGCTAAGAGTCAGTATGGTCGTGTTATGGAGGAAATCACTCGATTTAATGGACTGCTTTTATCGTAGGTATACTTGGGTAGCCTTTAATTCTTAATGTTTTTTTCATTCAGGTAAACGTATTGAAATCTTTTTTGAATCTTGAAAGTAGAACTAATTTCTGGTGTGGCTACATTTCTCTAATTTGTCAGTTTAACTCAATTTTGGCCATTTAACCAGTGACGTGACAAAAATCTGTATTCAAAATCAGGTAGATAAAATAGAAGGGGAGTTCAGTATTAATCTTGCAAATGCATGAAAAGGGTAATTTGTGATAAGTACAAGAATCGTAAATTAATAATTTTTAAGTTATTTGATATTTTTTCTGCAAATTTCTGAAAATTTCAATTTTGAGTAAATAATAGGTACAGATTAAAAAACCAAATTGGCACAGAAGAATGAAAAATAATATTTTTAAACTATTGATTTTTGCATTTTTTTCACGTTAAAATTGAAAAGTGTGACTGAATAAAAATAGAAAAAAAAATCTCATCATTATACGTACAAATGAAAGCTACTTACGAATTAATCTTTAAAAAGAGGCTCAGAGCAAAAACTGAAAAACAAAAGCTGTAATTCGAATCACAGATGTCCATCCTTCCAACTACGAGTACCTACATTGCAAAACGAAAAATAATTCCACGAAACACCCCCAGCAATTTTTAATTACTATACAACAAAGAAAGCGCAACTGCAAAACCACAAATTAGGGTTAAATCTCAATCAAAATCTTAATATAAAAACACAAAAAAAAAGACAATTCGCGAATAGCTTCAGCTGATACTTCAGGTCACCGCGTTCCTTTTCAAGTTGACGCGAAAATCGATTTCCTAGTAAATTCGATGACTCATTTCTACTCGAATTGCGAAATATCTCGACAAGTATAATACCATCTTCTTCACAAGTATACCTTCATAGTAAACGTTCACTACCTACTCGAATGCATAAAAATACATTCATTCGTCGGAATTTTCAATTGAGTCAAATGCTCTGATTTAGCTCAAAAATTCGCTGAAAAACTCAAACATTCAAGTACGTAATCTGTTCTTTGAACGAATTTTCTTTACTCATCTCCAAACGAAATTTCTGGGCAGCTCTAGGGGTAGGAGAAGGACCATTTGATGAATATTCATACTATAATACGTGGATAAAAATCGGCGTTTTGTAAATAATTATCGTCGGATAACAACTTTTGGCAGCTAATTTACTAATCTAATCTGAAAAAATCGCCTCCTCCTACAATACGTTTTATTGTATGGGCATGACAATCGTGTAAACAAACTGTTCGTTCTGAACACACGAGATTTATTTTTAATTGACGGCTTTCTCGCCTATATCGGTAAATATTATAGTTCACGAATGTATTATTACAGGCAAGCCAGCTACTAGAATACAATAATAACATCTTAAACGGCACGATTCAACGTAAGCTGTCAGCGTTACTCAAACTTCACTAAGCATCTGACCTTATGCAAGGTCATGGAATATTTTCCAGACAGAATTTCTCTAAAAGGGACTACTACTATACGGCCAATGAAATTCTATAAAAATGTCCCTTTGCAGAAAATTTCATCTACATCAACACCCAGAATTGTAAACGACTATGATGGACCATAATACTCGTAAAATGCTACAAGGGAAAAAATTACACATTTATTTTTTATTACGAGCATTTTCCTTGATAAAATCGTAATTACGTTTAACGAGTCTTTTAATTTTAATAGAAAACACCAATGTCAAAGGGAAAAGTAAACACTCGTGTAGATAACACCTTGAAAAAAAGGACAAAGAAAACTAATCGTAAGACCCAATAAAAAGCCTATGTAACAGCTCAAAATTTATTTACGAACCACTATCCAAACACATCAAACAATACCAGCAGTAAGTTGAGCCACTTCATTAATCTATTACACACTAAACGGAATACACGCGTAATTTAAAATAATAATTCGAGCTGTTAACATACGTTCGAGTGTAGTATTCGTCTCACACTAAAAAAAAAATAAATAATGACCAATGAACAGCTTACTTAGACTACCATATAACTACCGGCGGCGGCGCTGGAGAGTTAATGGTCGCATTTTACTAAGTACATTTTGTCCATCTCTCTATAACCTCTTAATCACTATAGGTTACATCAATGCACTTTGGACTGGTCGCTGTACCGAGAAAGAAGAAAAGAATACTACGAGTACAACGGATCGCTCATTTTCATCTCCTATCTACTTCAAGCTATTCGATTCTACACATACCATATTCGTACGATTTTACAAAACGGTATATGTATACTGTCTCATCGCTGTACAGATTACTTCCCAGCAGAGTGAAGTATCCATTTCATTTAATACATACAACATCGCGTTCAATTGCAACTTTCCTGTTATTTTGCTGGTTACTATACTTGTGCTTTCCACAAGCGCAATAATGCTGCTAAACAAGATAAGCCGCCAGACATGGCCAATAATCGGCTATTGTCATCGCTCATCAACTTAATCTAACAGTAAGAAAACAATGACTTCGACGAGGGAAATGGCCATCGTTTATAGACGTTGTTCTTTTTCTCTGATGTACGGTAAACAGTTTAAATACATATTTTTATCCGACAAACGTGGCTGATTAAATAAACATCTTACTTTTGCACAATGCCCACCATCAAATCAACGACATCGTCGGAATTTTCATTTTTTCTTCTCCCAAACTATTAATTCACCATCAATCAATTCCAAACGTTTCTATTAGCGTTTCAACCGTTCTTCTTCGAGTCAGCGTGCTTTTTTTTTGTTCATTTTCATAAGAAAACAACAAAGTATTTTATTCCTTCAAAGGCAAAGTTCCCCTAAATCAAAAAGAAAGTGGAATTGGCACGACATACTATGGAAGCCACGTCTTACTCAATACACGGTCAACGCAGGAATGACAAATAGATGCGAAAAAAAGGAGGGGATAACTTGCGAAATTTACCGTTTACACTACACTTACCCCCTTTCATTACTTCTATACCACAAAAAAACTAGGAATAACTAGAAAGGAATCATACAGGGGCAAAGGAACAACAGTATTTTTGCTGCTCTTTTAGAAAAGTTCAATCATATTTGAACCCATCGCCACATCAGATGTAAAATTACAGGCGGTTTTCCTCGGCTCCTCATACATATCAAAATCGCGACTCACTTTCTATGATTCAGCAGAAAAAAAATGGGGTTTAATTCCAAAATATCACGCAGACAAAACAATTTTAAAAAGAATGAGTCATTTCCTGTTGATAAGATAAGCATGAATTGAAAAATGGTGACTCATTTTCTGTTGATAAGATTCAGCAGAAAAAAATAATGGTTTTTAAATTCAAAAATATCGTGCAGACAAAACAATTTTAAAAAGAATGAGTCATTTCCTGTTGATAAGATAAGCATGAATTGAAAAATGATGACTCATTTCCTGTTGATAAGATAAAATAGACATTATTGAGCAATATTGCGCAATTTCCAACTCTTTCAAGGGCACTATTTGTAGTGGGGATATCCAATGGTATATCTACAGCTAAATTATTTGAATTGCATTCTCAGTTCAGTTCTTTTATTCGTCTCATTGCATTCAGTTGTATTTGTCCGCGTTGTTTGTTTGCTCGTTCACCCCCCCCTTTTGCGTTTGTCAATCTCGCAGTTCTTTCATTCGTCTCATTGCATTCAGACGTATTTGTCCGCGTTGTCTGTTCGCTCATCCCCCCTCTCATTTGCCAATCTTCATAATTGCTTTGTAATCAGGTGATCGCAGCTCTCCGTTACGATCCTATTTCTAGCAGTTCGTGATGGCTTTGTACAGTTTCAAGCTACGAGCATTGGTAAGTAATTTTTATTACACATTTGCTCAAGTGATGCTACCATCTCTCAAGTTCAGTGCTCAGGGATCCAAAAAAAGGAGGATTAGGGTTCTTCTGGCTCAAATTCCGACTCCTAATTTTCATGTTTTATCCAAGTGCCTTCACCACTGGCTGGCTTTTGATTCAAGAGCCTACAATAGGCTCCTCTAAAGGTTCTAGGGATGATTCGGAGTAGATCTTTGAATGACTAACTTCAGTTCAAAAATTTTGAGATCCTCCTGAAGGCTCCCCCCAAGGATTCAAGGACCTTCTAGAGCAAGTCTTTGAAGAACTACCTTCACTCCAAAATATCTTCATAATTTTCTTCTTTCATCATTCCTTGAAAATTTTAATCACGAAATGTACGTTTTACTGATACAAATCTTTGGAGGATTTTCCATCTAACATCCCCAGTTACTAAATTCTTTTATTGAAGACTGAAGAGCCTACGCTTTTTAATTTCAACGAAACTCCCCCCTCCTTCCACCAAGAAAAATACTGCTGTATGGGTTTTAAAGGCCTGCACCTCAGTCTTCAAATCTGTTTTCCAAACCAGTGCTACCAATCTAGGATCTGCAAAGGGAACACTATGCTGTTTATCTAGATGAATGAGATTTTCTCACTACCCCCCCCCCACACCCCAAATATTTTGTGCAATGCTGCTACTAGCTTGTAGTTCTGATGATGGATTTTCAGACTACCTAAGATGATATTTTTTACAATGATTGCATAAGAAAAACTCTGTGTAAGATCGGAAAAATAAGGTCACAATGCTACTTTTTTGAAATATCAAAAAATTATCATCAAGGGATAATTTATCACAATTTTTGAAGTCTATACAAGTGAATTTTTAAAAATCTTTTTCAAGGAATGTACAATTTTCGCCATGTTTCGCTAAACAAAGGTTAAACTGTTTTCAATACCCACCCTAATTTTTCCGCCTGGCGCCTGAAAAGCATTTTTGCCGATTCAAGAGTGCAAACAGCCCATTCTCTTTTTAGTTCTCATTCCATACACCAACCCTGATAAGTGATAACCAAATCAATCAAAACTTGTAAGATCTCTGTTCATGTCTATTGTCTTCAGTTTGCATCGCCATTACCAGCTTCCATAAAACACATTGTCGAAAAAACTTTGCACGAAAAAAGCCAGCTGATGATAGGGTCAAGTTTCACTTTTTTCAAACGCAAATCGCAACCAGGTGGTCCGATTATGAGCAAAATACGTGACATTCGCGTTTGACTCGGAGGATTGCTTTTTATGCATACGTATACTCGCTGTTAAGAACAGTATACTCAAGAATAGCAAACATTCGTGAAGACCGAAGACAGATGGTCGCCTAGACAGGTTACACCGGATTACAGTTATCTGTTTTACTCGCGTAATGTTCAGCAATGTACATGGCGAATTTTCTATCAAAACTCTACTTACTTCCATTTCCAGTACGAAATTATAACTTAGGCACTACAACACAATATATGTTTTTTGTAAGCTTTTGTAAACATGAAAAAAAAGGGGTGTCCGTTGACCTGATTGCTGGACGGATGTTTATAAATATAATTCGTACAATAATTGATTCATTGTTCCACGAAAATTTCATTACGAGCAGATTAGGTATAGCGAGCCCTGCACGAATTTACATTTCGATATTTTGTCAATTCTTCGTAACGATAATGCATAGATTTGAAAATAATCGTCGAATAATAACTTCAGCCAGGATAGGAAATCGGTAGCAGAACGAATCTCCTAAATTCGTTCTAATTACCGGGTAACTAGGCAAATTACCGGTAGCACAAAATACGTCTGGATGCCTGATGGCTTCGACTTCAACATTGGTATTTGAACTAATTCCGGTAAACTATTCGACTTTTCGATGATTTACGTATATTTTAATTGGATTTTTTTTTGAAGCGTGCAACCGTTGACCATGAAAAACAACAACGCCGATCTTCGACCTATTGGTAATCGTGTATAATAAATTTTTCCTCCATTCGTGTAAATCGCTGTATCCACTATCCAGGTATACCTTTACCTACTACGTTGATCTAATTCAATATCTCGTGTTCTGTCAAATAATTCTACGCTTCGACATCCAAGGTTATGTATTCGTATTTTGTTGTCATTGATTGTGTAGGTACTCGTAGTACGTGCTTTTTTCATCACACATTTGTTTCGCCTGACCAATACATATGGTGACTGTTTATAGTGTCATAAGCTTTCGCGTGTCGTACATGCATACAGTATGTACTGTAGTATCACCATGTACCTAGATTCACTACCTATACGTCTACGTACTAGTACATACTGCAGCACTAAATTTCGCCTCCTTTCGTTTCATATTATACGTACTTATATGCGACGCGAGGATGACCAAACGAGGTTATCCATCGGTGTATACGTTTTAATCGGCTCATGTTCTTATTGTTAAAGTCGTATACAATGAGAAAAAACACCAACTTGAGTAACTCTATCAGCGATGTCGTAACGATCAAACAGTCAGTCTCGCCTCCTTACTATCTGAGTAATCTATGCTATTGCATAAAAGTTAATTTCTTCTTGTAATCTCACCCTAGACTGGTCATTCGACCCATCAGTCCCCACATCGAGTATTCTTCCTATTCGGATTTCGGATGAATAATACATAGATGCACGTATGCCAATTCTTGCCATGCCATACCACCCTTGATAAGAAAGTAAAATCGTAGAAAATTCGAATCTCTAATACTGCACAATTTTTCACCAAAATGATTGAATATCTCGCTGAGATAGATTCAAAATCTGATAAGTTTACCAAATGAATTTTGAAAAAAAGAAGAAAAAAACAAACGCAATTTTAACCAATAAAGAAAGTAAACAATCGTTTCTAAAAAACAAGCATACGTATCTGTTTCGTAAAAAAGCGAAATCAAGTTGACTAAACATCATGCAACTTCAAACATTTCAATTTTCACATTGTATATTTATGTTCAAATTGTTCAATGAGGCAACTCGCGAACATTTTGAGGGTAGGGAGGAGAAATTGTCACAAAGTAACCATAAAACGTCGCGAAGGGAAAAACTTACAGTTTTTATTTTTTAGTTGTTGACGTTGTTTTCTCTTTTTTTCACTATTAAAATAATATGTATCTACTTTTTGGCTTCCTTGAAAAATGCACTCTAGAAATTCGGAAATTTTTCGGACTTCTACCCTACCCTCTCTTCATTTTCATATTTTAAGTAGTTCTTCAACCAATTTCAAGAATGAGATTTCTCCTCAAGTATTATTTTGGTTCACCAAAATGAGTTTCTTTACAGTTTTCCTGTATCTTAATCTGAAAATGTTTACTTCGAAAAATGAATAAGAGAAACTTTTACAATTTTTTTCTCAATTTTCGACATTTTAGCAGAATATTGCAATATTATAAAACATTATTTTTGTATTTTTCCGCACTTAAACTTTTTCAATTATTCCTTTCGTGTTTTTTTTGGGGGGGGGGGAGGGGGAGGCCTTTTCAAGAGTCAGAAAATATTTTGAATTTTTTGACATTTGAACAAAATGATAGGGTACACCCAATTTCGTTTTTTTAAAATACATATAACATTTTCAAGTTTTTCTGATTTTTTTTCTTCCAATTTCCAACATTTTAACAGAATATTATTTCAACAATGAAAATTAAATTTTCGAATACGAATTCTTGCATCTTTTTTAATGATTACATAATTCTAAATGTTGTGTACTTATTCGATAAACTTTGGAGTATTCAAAAATAGGTTTCTGTATGAGCAAAAATTTTCATCTATTTTTGTTCCAAACTAATGGAAATGTTCACATTTTACCAAAAGTGAATAATTTCGAATAAAAATTTCAATGTTGATGTTACAAAATATGAATTCATTTCGTACAACATACGAAATTGAAGATATCCGATTAAATTTCGAAACGAAGCAAAAATTTACTTCACACCGGCATGACCTTGACCATTCATAATATGAAATAATTTGCATTTCATCAATCATATCACACCTTTCTCGAGTAGGTACGAACAGAGTCATAGAGCGAATCTCCGACGTACGATCAAGATGCATTTACAATACACATCTTCCCATTTTGCAGATGTACATAAGTATTTCAAGATAAAATCACCCATCAAACAGTACACTTTGTACGAGCTTTTAAACGACACAACTCATAGTCAGCTACATATAAACATGGGCGAGAGATGATGAAGCATTTGCTATGAGAAATACCCTGGCCCCTGTCCCTCAATATAGCTCGCATATGGCAGTCAATACTTTAGTCACAAGTCAGATTGCAAGAATCTGGTGCCAGACATGCGGTAATTAAATTCAATTGCCGCTTGGCACGTGAGCATTTCACTATGTACTGTTTGAATTGCTCGAAAGATTTAAAAAATCATCTCCAATCATCCTCGGCGTGTACGGATACACAGTTTTTTTAAACGATACGTGTCGCTGTCGACTATTATTTTTCATTTTTTTTTTTCGATCCAATGTTCGATCGTGTCTGGAATTGTACTCGTACGTACAAGAATCTTCCTCGTATACACACAATGTTCCTTGTCATAATGTATAATTATATTACACCGCGAGATTCACGCTTTTTACGTAATGGATCCATGTTCTATTTCTTCACGTCTGTTTTCTCATAAGAAATGAAATGCATACTGCAACGATTTACTTACGACCCGCTTTAACAAGTCATATAAGTCCAGAAATGAACGCGTATTTCGTGTATCATTAATTTTTTCGGTAAAAGAATAAAAAATTGGATTTATTTGTATACCGACGACGACGTAAGACCAGTTGTTTTATGAGAAAAGTACAAAAATGTAAGTATTTACTCGTAGTTGGGCCAAACTCACAAAGGTATAAATGTCGCAAGAGAAATGTAAGTATTTGTACAATTTTTAACCCGAATTCTTTTTTTTTTCGTCTTTTCAGTTTTCAACTCTGACTTGAACGTAAAATTTTGTATAAAAATATGGTAGGTACGCGTAAATGTCTGAGAATTGAAGGTTCTTGAAACGTTCCGATAATTTACGTAGACTCGTTAGTGTTTTCATAACCTTCTCCGAAATTTTTTAACGTCGATAAGAAAAAACAATAATATTTGTCAAAATAAAATTCAACTTGCCAATGCTTTAGATGATGATTTTAAATTTACTCATTTTGAAACTGTAAGGGACTTGAACATATATCCTCGTTTGCTTTGTTTGATAACACACAATACTTGCATATCGACGAAAATTTAATTTCAATATTGCAAGGTGTCTCATCTCACTTGCCACTCACAAACACGAAAATCCGAACCATCAATTCTTCGCAAAATTTTCTACCAATCATTTTTCCAAGTAAAATCGTACTCTATTTTCAAAATCAAAATATATTTCGACACGATACCACATCTTTGAAACGACACTTGACAACCACTCTCAAATCCTTCAAAACGAGCTCGAAATAATTTAAAACCGAAAAAAGGCCTGACAAAACCATTCCTTGCCATTGCAAAAAGAGAAAAAAATCGAATAGGTACACCAAATACACGACGCGATGCGCTACGATACACATTTTTGTACTTCCATAAATGGCAATTCGCTCAATTCAACTATACCATCGCGATCTCAAACTGGTAACAAATCTACACGATTCCATTATGAAAATGATTCTGTTTACGTGTAATACAAAAACAAACCATATGCGAAGGTGTACATAATGTGCATCGAACAAACCTTGAAAACACCGGTAGGAATGCGGGAAAAATTACACGAAAGTGGTAGAAAAAAAGATTTTAAAAATTCATAAAAATGAAAGTCTTTCGTCGCCTGAAACGGTCAAGATGGTCATTTAACGCTAAGTTGAAAACATTCGACGTTCGCGTTCATCAACACTGGTTAGACTACCATTACGTCCAAATGATACCATCATAATTTTAACGATATTACATAAGTGTCGAAATTCTCATTATTATACGAATAAAGATTCATAATAGTTTAAATTACCCAGCACTTCTTACCATCTTTTAAAAAGTTCACGTTTCCACAACGAATGCGTTAAACTGTACGATAATTTACCGCGAGTTTTTATTTTTTTTTCTTCTTCGACATAAAATACTTGATGTTATGCAGGGTGTCTCAGTAAACGTTCAACTAGAAATTTAGATTTAATAGAGATATGGTCAAAAATGATGGTCGTCGATTGAAATGAGACTTTCATCAACACTGAACTTGAACGTAACCAAGAATTAAGAAAGAATATGTAGAACTTGGCAGGTGTTGGTTTTTTTTAAATTCGTATAGTAACAGGGTTACAGAGGCATTTAAGTATGGTCTCAAAAATTTCAAAAAATTAACATTTTTTTAAAAAGAATTTTTCCTTTCAATTGTATCTGTAAGTGCTTCAGTCTTGTTTTGTATAGACAGGCAGCCATTAACCCTTTCGGCTATGAGACAAACTGACGGATAAAATTCGAAGTGCTTTAAACTGAGTAAGGCCGGTTGCTGCCTAGAACTCAAAATTTGCTGGAAATCGCACATTCAGAAAGTATTCATGTCACAAATGGCAATAAACCTTAAATTGACTATTTTTCGATTTATGACACCGAATAGCATTATAGATCAAAATCAAGCCTTCTGAGGCATCTGATATTACAAGATGAAAATATTGATAACAAGCATTTTTAAAAATGGAAAAAAAGATGAGCTAAAATAAAATAAGTTTGTGTAAAAAAAGGAATTTTTGAAGAAAAACAAGGCATGCGACTTCAGATGGTTATTCAAACTGCAAATGTTTGAAGGTGTTTGCTTGTGGGAGAATTAAAATTGATGGAAAAAGCTTTGTGTTATAGAGAGCATTTTTTGAAATTTTGAAAACTTGTGTCACAATTCAACCTGAAAAGTATGACATCATTTTCATTTTCTGACACATACATCTCTGTTGAGGTGATTTGCTTGGGTGAGTAAGTTACCTCAGAAGATGACTAGGTGAACTTTTGCGAGCATTTGCATTTTATGATAGATACTGTGTCATAATACAGCCCTCAATCTGTTTGTCATAAGGAGATAATAAAAATAAAATACGTACGTCAGGTTGTGGAATTACTGGAATTACTTGTTAGAAGTCATCTTACAGATAATGAATTGATTGAGCGCAGTCTTTATGACACAATATCCATCATAAAATTCAAATGCTTGCAAAAGTTTACCCACTCATCTCCTGAGGCAACTTACTCACCCAAGCAAATTATCTCAAGAGAGATGTATGTGTCAGAACATGAAAATGATACATATTTTTCAGAATTTCATTGAAAATTAGCGTTGAATTGTGACATGGGTTTTCAAAATTTTGAAAAATGCTCTCTATAACACAAATATTTTTCCATCAATTTTAATCCTCCCACAAGCAAACACCTTCAAACATTTGCAGTTTGAATAACCATCTGAAGTCGCATGCCTTGTTTTTCTTCAAAAATTCCTTTTTTTACACAAACTTATTTTATTTTAGCTCATCTTTTTTTCCATTTTTAAAAATGCTTGTTATCAATATTTTCATCTTGTAATATCAGATGCCTCAGAAGGCTTGATTTTGATCTATAATGCTATTCGGTGTCATAAATCGAAAAATAGTCAATTTAAGGTTTATTGCCATTTGTGACATGAATACTTTCTGAATGTGCGATTTCCAGCAAATTTTGAGTTCTAGGCAGCAACCGGCCTTACTCAGTTTAAAGCACTTCGAATTTTATCCGTCAGTTTGTCTCGTAGCCGAAAGGGTTAACAGCCATTAAAAAAAGAAATGGGGTAACAAGGGAACCTCTATACTTATAATCCTTCAATTCCAATCGAGCGAGGCTCATTGAAGGAGCATGTCATCTATATCATCTGAAAACCAGATTTTGATCTACCGAAATTCATTTTTCAATTTTTGACGATTTTGTGAAATTATAAAGTCTTGAAAACCTACTGGTATGTACATAAATTTTTAGTAAAAAACGACAAAATTTCAAGATAGAAAATGAAATTCAAATTAAAAAAAAATCTCTCAGCTTTCTTTACATTGAGTTTTGACAAGGGCTCCAGGTCGGCTCAAAAACAATAATAATTTTCAATTTTTTGGGGGGGCGAAGGGTCGATTTTGATGCATTAATAAATTCTTAGATTTTCACCTCAAGGTTAGTTTTTTTGTCAAAAATTGATAATATCACGGACTGCTTCTGCATGTTATAACTAAAAATTCACCACAGATTGAAAAATCAACATTCGCAGCTTAAAATTTGGTTGTGAGGGGTGGGTGATATGCTTTTTCAAGAAACCAAATTTTCGTTCGAAATAAGAGTTGATGAGTTGTAAAGATTTTTGAGTAAATAAGCCAAAGTATTGCTTCAAAGGAGCTTTTTTTCAAAAACCAAAGTCAGGATTAGTATTTTTCAATAATAATAATTTTAAATTGTAAGCAAAAATTTATTTTGCCAAGTGAGATCTTACCTGTTCAATTTTCATTTCAAAGCCGAATGGTTTTATCTTTTAAAAAATTTGTAGCAAAATCAATTTTTTCAAAATTTTTGAAAATACGTTTTTCATTTCTAGCGACTCTATAGAATCTTTGTAAACTCACACATAATTCTAAAAAAAAGTATAATAACATCAACTTACCGAAGTTTTGCAGCATATTCCATTTCAATGGCGCATCGATCCCGAATAAAATGGGAATACCTTTCGAGAAATTCGATTCCTTTTTGAGTATGCAACGATAAATTTTCATACTGATCCTGTAACACAAAAACAGAAGAGAAATTGTCATCATCACGTTACGATAAAATCAAATTTCAATTACTGCAAATGCTTTCAAGTTTCATGACACGGTGTAAGCGACGATAATTATTCTTTTTAGTTTACAAATAACACGGTCAATATCTCAATGTACACACACACTCCCGCATAAATACCTGTATCTAATTCTTCATGTACTTGAGCAACTCAAACTCTAACTCGTATTATACCAGCTAGTTTTACCAAGTCTTGTCATTTTTACAACTATTCAATTATACTACTGTTCCACTTCACTAACACCCGTCACACAATAAAATTATGGCAAACCAAATTGCATAATACGCTATTAAAAGCTAAACCTGCTTATAACACCATTCATCCGAATACAATTAACCAATTTGATTAAAGCACGAATAAATTAATAGAACGAGCCGACGACTGTATAGTACTACGTGTTCCGTAAATAGTTCATCATCGCTTTTTTTTCTCTTTCTTTTTCGATCGCTTCTTTCAATAAAATAAACAAATCGTTGATCGAAGCGAAACGTGATAGAGTCGGATGATACTCGCGTTATTTTAAAAAGCACAAACAGGATATACTTTTTTAAAAGGTTTTTTTCTAAAAAAAAAAAAAAAACATTTTTTTGGTCGTCTTTACGTTGAGGATTCATAAAACAAGGAACGCATAAGGACACCAGTGGAGTACAACGAGTATGTAACCTATGAATCGTTAAATGGTATAATTCGTAAGTTGAAAAGAAAAAAAGCGGCGGGTGTAGATGGAATTACTACAACTACTGTCAGGTTGCTCTTCTATAATCACTCGTTACTTCTTATGAGATTGTTTGATTGTTGTATTTCTCGTCGGTACTTTCCAAAGGCGTGGAAAGTGGGTAAAGTGGTGTTCATTCCAAAGCCTGGTAAGCCAAGGAATAAGGCTGATGGGTACAGACCCATAACCTTGCTTCCTATTCTGGGGAAAGTGTTTGAGAAGGTGATCAACTACCAATACTGGGAGACAATCAAACAAAAAGGCTTGATAAGTGAGTTCCAATTTGGCTTTCGCAAGGGCAAATCATGCGAGGATGCAATCCATGCTCTTTTACATAACTTGGCAGTGATGAGAAACAAGTTTGCCTTTGTTGCGATTGTTTCATTAGATGTCCAGGCAGCTTTTGACACTGTCTGGTGGCCAATGATAATGAAGGTTCTTGGAGAGCTTGGTTTTCCCCTGGTAATTATCGATCTGTTCCATAGTTATTGTCAAGATAGGGTAGTCAAAGCCGGCTTAGAGGGAGTTTTGGAGGAGCTAATGGTAATGTTAGGATGTCCTCAGGGTTCTATCTCGGGGCCAACTATTTGGTTACTTTTTTATAACCGGATACTTACTATAGCAAGGGAGTATCTCTACATACAAGCATTTGCTGATGATACAGTCTATATTGTGGGTGCGAACTCCCAGGTACAGTTGGATAGCAGAGTGAACGAGGTAATGGAAGAGATAGCGACGATGCTTGAAGAGGGCTTTGTTAAGCTGAATGCTGCCAAGACACAGATTATGGTTTTCTACAAAAAAGCAGACCCCAGTGCTGACCACTTCTTTATACACCGAGGGACGTACTTGGTAGTCTCCAAGCAGATTAAATATTTAGGTGTAATTATAGACAATGATTTGAGTTGGGAGCCCCATATCGACAACATGGTGTCAAAAGCAAAAGCAGTGTCTAATTCTCTTGAGGTTATTATGAGAAACGTCTACGGGTATTCAAATACACTGAGGCGCATAATGTATAGGGGACTGGTTGTGGCCTTCTTCAGTTATTGTGCTTCTGTTTGTTTGAAAAAAATTGCTCAGAAAGGTACCCAAAAGAAATTACTTTCGGCTCAAAGGGGTTTTGCCCTCAGGATAGCTAGGGCCTATCGCACTGCTGCTACTGAAAAAGTCTTGGTTGTCGCAGGTATTCCTCCTCTCTACTTGGAAGTCATTGAAAATGGTGTAACGTATTTCGCTAAGAAAGGTATCCAGACTAGGAAGTATCCATTCAACTATCCAGAGTTATATAAGGTAGAGCCAAAGAAGTTTACATATGTCATGTCACCAAGGGTGAGGCTTACATATAGGGAGGTTAAGGATAGGCTGAGAAAGCATACGATCCGGCTGTGGCAGAAGGACTGGGACAAATATGACGCTTTTATGAAGACTATGTTTCCTAATATCTCAGATAGGCTACAAGCACCAGACGTTGCATGCAACTATTGGTCCTCCCAAATCCTGACAGGGCATGGCGAGTTTAGGTATTATCTACACACCATTAATCGCACATTTAGTCGAGAATGCCCGTGTGGGTATCTAGAACAGAAAAATGAACACATTGTGTACGATTGTCCGGAATCCTTGTTCATTACCTCTAAGTACGATTTCATCGACCGTACAAATAGGAAGATAGCCATCAGCAAAGAATTCGACCCATTTGCCAAGGAGCTGATTGAATGGCTAAAAAGATTCAACTTGGAGTTCGAAGCTCGCCGCCGTCGTATCGCTGAAAGTGATGGGCAAAGACTACCTGATTACGACAGTGACTAGTCTCAATTAGGGTACTGGGGAGGGGGCTGAGACCCCAGGCTGGCGAACTTTCGGGTTACGCAAGGCTTGGCTGTACTTGGTCCTCTTCCTAGTTAGGGAACCACCCAACAACAATCTATCGTTGTTGGCTTTAGTCCTTCCTTTCTTCAAATTCTTATGGACCATCTTTTACTGTCTAGTGGTTTTCACACTGGGTGTGAAGGGTGAAACGCATAATTGAGAAAACGGTTACGACCCTAGTACCTTTCCGAAGGAGGAGACCTGGTCCGAGTAGACCTGTAATGGGGCGGCTTGTCTTGGTGTGCGTAGTGCTGGATCACTGAGTGTGTCAACATCCATTCCTTCATTCTATCTCTCCGGGCAGCGGGCCCGGTCCCTTGGCTTCTGGTGTTATTCGGGGTTACGCATCGTCAAACCAGTGTGTCAGTCGACAGAGTCTGTCTTCGGGTTTCACACTGTTTGCCGTTCGCGTCCTGATGACATGCGGATACGCAACAGAGGTCACTGCGGATTGGGACTCGTCGCTGTCCAAGGCTCATAGGCGGCCATTGCGGGGTTTAGGGAAGTCTCTCATTCTTGAAGCCTCTTGTTGTTTTAGGTGAAGCCTCTCTGCCTCTTGTTGTTTCTAAGTCTCTCGTTGTTTTTGAAGTCTCTAGTTGTCTTTGAAGCTTTTGTTGTTTTTGAAGTCTCTTGTTGTTTTTGTAAATATGTTATACATTACGTTATGTTTACATTATGTTATATGTTATGTTTATGTGCTAAATACTCAATCTGCTGTTGGAACTGTTCCAGGTAGAACCACACTCCGCTGTAAACCTTGCTGTCTGGAGGCAAGACACCGTTCGTCGGTAGCCACCGAGTTTGGCCCGCTGCTGGGTGCCTCTACCAAGGGGCAGAAAATAAAATAAATAAATAAATAAATTGAAATTCTCGGCACCTTCTCCCGGGGCCGAGGATCCCTTGTGCGAGTTGTCCCGCATGAGTTGTGGTTTTCAGGTTTTTGGGCTTGGGACTTTCGGCCATGTTGGGTGAAGTGAGCATGAGGTGGTCTGAGCGGCTGATGAGGTTGGTGTTTAGGAGAAACGAGCAGTTTTGAAGTGCAGTACGATAGGAAAACTACCAAAAAAAAAAAAAAAAAAAAAAAAAAAAAAAAAAAAAAAAAAAAAAGGAACGTCGTAACTTGAGTTTATTAATTCATCGTTAAAGATTTCAAAATCATCTGCTTTGCATCAGTTAAATTTTCAATCACGTTAATAAACAGGCGTCAAAATTAAATAAACGATCGAAAAAGAGGATAAGAGATATAATCGATAATAATGCATTTTTATAAAGCTGGTAAAAAGTCACATAATACTTCAAAATAATATTGGTACAAGGTACAACTTGAATCGTAAATGTACTTGTTATACTGAGAAAATGAATCAGAAGGGGGGGGATAAAAGATCAAGCTCTTTCCAATCGCATATTTCGACATATTGATCAATTTTTTTTGGAAAAATTCTAATCCAAAAAAGCACATTTACTCGATCACGTCGAAAATGTCGTATAAAACTCATTGGTGGTCAAAATATGACTTGGAAAAAAATATTCTTCGAATTGTAGCAGCCATATTCCGTATTTTTTTGAAAAATTTGAGTCCAAAAAATCCTACTGTTTTTCTTACTCCATGCCGAGTAGTTGAGATATGACCTAGAAAACATTGTTAGATTGACACTTTTTTCTAACACCATTTTTTGGCTCTATAACCGTGAATTTCAACTAAAAATTTATTTAAAAATTCAACTTGTTCACTCAGTTTTACTAAGCGTCAGTAATCGCATTCGTGGGGCTCTCTTATGTGGAACAAAAGACTTCTCCATCCACTCCATTATTAGGATTTCTCACTTCACTTATCGTGTTTCATTTCAAAAAGAAAAAATACGACAGCTACAACCCTAAAATACCCCCTACACAGTACCTCCATACACAATCCATTCACTCGAACCCATATCTATGTAGTTATATTTACGAGCTCAAAAAAAAAGCTCGAAAACAATAACGCAAAAAACCGATAATTTCAATACCACTTCGCGGTAATCACCGACGAACTTATAAACCTTTCCCAGTAGGTGATTTCACTTTTGCTTTCAATGATATCCGTTTAATTTTTACGCGGATCAATATCCTCCAAAAAAAAGAGCCATTATACTCGCAATAACGATAACCAGCCTCGGCCATATGATCGACGATAACTCGTTTTCAATAAGAATAAAAATTAATCGAGTTCGGGACTAACCATATGGTAAACGTCACTATCGACTGTAGAACCATTCTTTACCTTGGTTTTACAATATGAACAGTGACTTTTTCCATTTCTTATCGCATAAGCGTACTTTAAATCCGTAGATAATAGCGTATAAACGATACACCTCAATTACCGACATGCTTTATTTGTCGAACACTGATAAAAAAAAAATAGAATAAATCCGATACACGACTATATTCTCCTCACTATACAAAGCAATCGACCTTCCGAATCTTCGATCAGAAAGAAAAAAACCGAATATTTTGTAAACAAACTGAGCTTTTCAATAGACTATTTACTCCCCTAAGAGGCGCTTGTGCCGAAAAATGAATCTCAAATTATAAAAATAAACGCGCGTGGCTGTATTTTTGCTACAACGAACACGCGGTTTTTAACGGTTGCCAAAAAAATCATACACATATTTTCGTTTAATCTTCCTACGACGTTTTATACGTTCCACCGAATTCGAAACTTTCCTCAAGATGGACTATTCGGATGTATATTGCACTATAAACTTAGTCGTTCGAGTGTCACATTTTAATTGCCATTTCTAACACGTTTGTGAAAAATTTTTCATCGAACTTTCTGCCATCGTGATGTGAACCGGTTCCTTTGGTAAACTGGTTTTCAATAAGGCATTATTAGTGAAAAAAAACTCGTCTCTTCGTAAGTCTCTCTCAGAATACTTTTAATCGGATTAAAAAAAATTGAAAATATTCAGTTGATACACTCACGAGGCACTTAGCAGTAGCGAATCTGCCCCAAGTTTTGATGCAACGAGACCAATTTGGAGGTCCAAAATTGGCGAAATATAATTCCCCCCCCCCCACAGTTAATGGTATGCTTTGATACGCATTATTATGCTATTTTGGACTCTCAAGTATACGTACCACACGCTTGTTGTATCAACTTAATAACGCGTAAATTACGTTCTTTCTCGAAATAAAGAGGCACAATGTTTACTCACAATGTCGTTGGCCCACTCTTTGTATCTTACGAGGACGAATATTTGGCCCAGATTTTAATTGAAAATTACCAATTATAACGCACTTCGTTTTCATTATAATGAAAATGTACGTTACACACTACACGACACGTACTTAATTTTGCATTTAGGAACGTAAATTGATGTATTTTTCGCTACTGAAAAAAGTTTCTTCCACTGTGAAAAAAATAATGTGAGAATTTTAGTGATAGAACATTAAAATTTAAGCAGTGAACGAGAAACGTGGAAGGAACTTGAAAAGAAGATTAAAATGTAGGTACTGAAAACAAAATTTAAAATCTCACCCAATAATAAAAATTACCAAGTCTAATTTAAGTATCAAGTAGAAAATTGGAGCTCGGCAAAAAATTATGGTCAAATGCGAAATAATCTCAAACAAGACTATAGGAAAAAATTCCATGTATTTTCGATTCCCTTTTTTGCACATATTTCACTGACTGAGAATAAGCTATTTTTTATTAAAAGTTTCGTGCAAGTAAAAGGCGTTTTTCTCAATTAGGAAAACTTTCAACTTCTTTGACTAATGCATAAACCCAACCCTCAACTTGGCGAGAGCTCCAAGTTTGAAAAATTGAAAAAATTTCAAATTTACTCGTATCAAACATTTTATACCATCTCAACAATATTGCCAATTTTGAAGGAAACAACTTTACTTTTTATCATTTTGAGAGTTTCTGAACTTGACAAAATAACTTTGAGCTTTTCAGGTAGTCTAAACGTATTTAGTACTTAAATCTAAAATTTTGACAAATTCCTCGACGTCTTTTCAGGTTATTTTATCTTCATCAAATAAAAAAAATTTTATGAAGAATCTTCTGGAAACCGTACAAAATAAACAAAAAGGAAGGGATAGGGTGTTTGTTACCTATTTTCAGCAGTTGGAAAACAGTGTTTTTTGTTTTGTTACTTTTTAAGCAACCGTATGCTTTTAGAATACAGTTATGAAAAATACTGAACTTGACGAATTCTCCAATTAATGAGCCCAAACGAGTCGAACTGGGCTATTCAAACCATTAGACACTTACCTACTCGGTTTTTTCAAACATCTCAAAAAAAAAACCATCAGATGGTTAACATCTCATTTTGAATATTATTTCAGAACGTTTTCTTCGTTTACATTGTCCAATGTCCCTATAGGATTATTCTCGTGGTTTGTGAAGTATTTCAATTCAAAATTTGAAACTTTTAATATGTAATCTTGAATTAAAATATCTCGAAAACAAAACACGCGGGAACGGTAATTCAAACAAAGGGAAATTTTCTGAATTTAATCATACTTAAAGTAGTGTCGTGAAATTTTTCAACTGCTTTCAACTACTACGTTTGAATTAAGGTCAGCCCGACAATTTTCAAACAGATGTGTTGATTTTGACTTATCCGAACTTTTTCGAGTATTTCTGGAAGTCGCATGTTATCATTTATGTACTTTACGAGGTTGAATCAGGCCATCGAAAATTTTATTTTATCTGTACATAGTTTCAAACGACAAAACCAGAATTTTTACATATTACATCATCAACTTTGGCAGATCCGTTCTTTTTACTCCACATATGTACGTAATAAGCATTAAATTCTGAGTACTTAATCGAAAATGTGTTCCTTCTTTTTTTTCAAAAAAAAATACGAAAGGTGTGGAAAAAATGATGAAATATTGCCAAATAAATGAAAAAATATATAAAACTTATCGAAATTTTTAGTAGTTTTAATACAGCCTCCTTCGTAATTACCTACTCCAGGAAACGCGAATAAGAACATTAATGTATGTATTGCACGGTATCAACAATACGTGGAATTGCTATCAACACTTGACGTGAATTCATCTGTTATGTTTCTGATCACTGATAAGCGTGAAATACAAAGTGGTTTAAATTTTCTCATAGTACACCACAATTTTCCAATTTTTTCAGTCGATTGGATTCACACGCGATTACATTATTTACGTTATAGCTAAGCGTGCGATTAAAATTTCGTAATCGTAAAGGAAAAATATTTTCAACAATAGTTGATTCTCCAGTATACTCAGAGTATACCCATTACAATGACACTGGTGTAAAATGATACGTAAGCTGGTTGCTTGGGTTATAAAATAACATCGGCCGCCAGTAAGTATTATTAAGCAGTAAATACAAATGCACTTCGCAACTTCGTGAGTATTGAGCATCGATTAAAAATTCAAGCGACGTTATTAAACTATATTTTAAAAATAGCACGTTTCTTATTCTCATGAAGGAATGCTGCAGTAAACACAAAACTTTTACACCGTCGTCGTCATTCTAATAGATTTAGAATCGCGACTGAACTCGGTACTATGACTACTTAACACACCCACCGAGTAATTAATTAAACAATTTATAAGCCGAATCGATCTGAAAAAATAACATGTTCGTATAAAAATTCCACAAAATAATTTCGTCACTCAAATCTTTACATATGGATCCCAAAATTCGATGAACCGATGATCAAATTATATTTTTCATGCTCCGAAATAGACACTGCCATAAAATCCTTCCCACGTGTTTCTCTCACCCTCGAACCCAAATCCGGAATTTCCCAGTTTCATTACATAAAATAACAGTTTTCTCAATTTCCTCGTCAACTTCGACGATGGAAAATGATACATGTTGCAATCGAATAAAAGTACAGTCAGCTCGTTGCCATGAAACTTGTTTCGGTTGCGAAAATCAACTGGGTCAATGTTGCGTCGTTTATCGGTAAAGGAAAAATCGACGCTAAAAGAAAGTAAAATTCCACATACGTACGTACGTATAGGTAGTTAAGGTACTTATAAGACATACGTAAACGGAAACGATGTTAAGTTGCTCTCACCGTTTGTTGGTAACACTAACCACATTCACAATGATTTATACCTTTATTAGGATGATAATAATGATGGCGCAATGTGTACCTTGCGCCTTTTGCTTTCGTATACAATACAAATACGCGAATCAGCGTCATTGTAAGTGAAAATAACCCAATATCGTACAAATTGAGGATCGAAGTGCTAAAAGCATTTTTTTTTTCGTTCATTTGCGGACTAGGATAACCAGAATAGCGTTAAGTATATTCACACAATATGAGTCGAAAGTTATATATGATCGGTTTAATGGTGAAGAAAAAAGAAGGGGGAAGTAGGTGTGAATGAACACTTGTCCAAAACAATTTCTCCGAGTTTTTAAAAAAATGGCTTAGAACTGCCCTCCTCGCCCCTCTCTGACAGTCCTAAATCAAAATTTAATCTAATGAACCTGGAAAGCTAAAATTTGTCAAATACACTATTTTTTGCCACCCAAATCGATTGGAAACGGTTTCGATTTCGAATCGCATCGAGTTATTTCTAGAGCCTTCAGCACAATTTGAAAGATGGAATTTTCACAAAAATTATAGCCAATGAAGTTGGAAAGCTTCTCAGCACTTTAATTCCAACATGCTGGTTTAAGCCGTTCTGGAGCCTCTAGGATCTTGTCATTTTTTGTAAATTCCAGATTTTCAACTAGTGCCATAAAAAGTGGTGTTTATTAGTGAAATAGTGACTCACTAACACTTTTTCAAAAAAATATCAATTTGGCAACATTTTGATTTTTTTTGGTCCAAATTTGATTTATAAAAATTTATTAAAAATCAAAAACTCCACTTTGGAACCTGTCTTTATCGTGATTATTCTTCAACTTAGAACAAAAAAAACTCAAGTTTCCTTCAAAAATACTCTTTAAAAAATTAGATGAGGGTTCTTCACAATGGCCCAAAGTTTATTCTCAGGTAAAATTTTGACTGATGAAGTACAAAAGATCCTGGGAGTGAAGTCTAAGGAGTACATAATATGGTTAGAGAACATTGAAATAACAGTGTTTTGAAGTATCAGTATATCAAAATTAAACGCACTGATTTTTCATAAAAAAAAAAAAAAAAAAAAAAAACACTTTTAGAAAAGGACCACAAAACCACCACGATCGAGTTAAATAGAAAAACCCCTTTTATCAGCCGTCGACTAATTTAGATGAATACACAGACGACAAAACACTGCTACAGCATCGCACATACACTTTGAACCAGTCACATGTTTCATACTTGCGGTAATAATTGAGTCGAATCTTATGTGTAGTATATGCTGCAGGTAAAGCGCAGGTGTTTTCATATCCTATTCAGGTATCTTTAGATTGAACGAGGCGGTGGCTGTGAAATAAAAACCATCACACATCTTGATCGTGATGCTGTAACCAGATCCAACAAAGATATGTTTTCATATCAACCCCTTTTACTACCAACATTTCAAAAAGATACCTAGACGCGAGTCACCAAACTCTTCTCATCAATGAACTCATTCAAATATTCCAACATCGCGTCGCCTCGTAATAATACTAGACAGAGAGGAAAAATTCGCGAGCCTTTTCTTCTGGAGTACTGGGTAAAAATTTACATCGCATTGCAGGTATTAGTATTCGACACATGATTCGAGTACTCGCCCAAGTACACCGTTCGACTGGAAGTCAGTCATACGAGACTTTTAATGGTTCAGTGGGACAAGCATTACTATAATATAAAAGCGAATTATGCTAAAATCACGTGATGGTATTCTTAGCCATCATTTCGGCCAAACAAATGACACAGTATCCGTTTCAGCTTTTCATGTCATTTCAATACCGTTATTGTAATTAATCAGACACTAGAGACAGCGACAAAGAGACTCCTAGCAAAACATCGTCATCGTCTTCGTCTTCATCGTCGTCTTCAGTATAGAAAAATTCCATACAAAAGCATCTCTCGTTGATAACGAGTAATTTTTCTAGCGATGTCAGGTTGAATCGATGAAATTCCTCGCATCATTAGTCGAGACTTACGAGACAACATATTGTATGAGAAGCAAAAAAATGTGCAGTTACATATGCAAAATTCCATCTTATCTCAGGATTACACAGGTACATTCGAGATTCAGTCATCGATACACTACACAACATCATAATAGTTCACTTCTACTGCATCGCGAGTTTCCTGAAATACCTGTTAACATGCTTACAAGTTTACGAACCATTGGATGGTAAAAAATATATTATTCTTCATGAACCTCACGTATTATAGTTGATCCGACGATATTTAAATACTAAGTAGCATTGCTATATTATTTATGCCATTTTATATCATATATACTATCCGAGAGGCACCATAATTCAAACTCTCATCCAAGAAGGCGGCCCCGCTGTTCCAGCTGAATTAATAAAAATAATTACACGAGTGGACATGTGTATATGCCTTAGACCCAGATGTACGTGCACTTTTCACATTTTTTTTTTTCACTTCTTAAACGAATCTCAATTCCAATTTTACAACTTACTATCATCGCCTCTTGTACACATCTGGGATTTCGATCGTTTAAAATCCTGTACCAACCTAATTTTACTATGACCACGTGATTGAAAAATTCCGTTCAAATGAACGTCGCAGGTCGCAGCACGTCATCTCGAGAGTCGTAAAGGTTGAAATTACAAATTCAATATACAAATACACGAGTAATTTTCAAATGGTATGCGTGATGTCACCGTGTAGTATTTATCACTCTACGAGTTGAAATAATACCAATTATTGCACTAACGAGTCCTCTTCGCATATGTCTTCGTAGCAAATATGCGAAACTTACTGGTACTGACGCCTTGTAAACACCGTCTTCCTAATTAACGGGTTATTTTCATCTTGTTTTATTTTTTTTCTTCTTTTATTTCCTATTTCGAAATTTATTTTCGCCATTCCGAGCATACTTTTGTACCCGAGTTCGCTAGGACAATTAACGACAAGTATACCTTAGTCAACGAGGCGAAGAAAAAATAACGTTGATTTTTTCGGATCAATTGATCTCATTTGAAGAATTCGGACGAGAGGAAAGGCGAGAAACGCACCGAGTAATTGATGTCCGCATTGTCCCCTCAACAGTTGAGAGGTTGAGACGTAATCAGTTTGTAAGTTTAATTTTGAAGTTTAACCGGAGTGGACTTTAGAGTAACAGAAATTTTGAAATCTGTTCAGAAGATTCAAATCCCAACAACCTAATCACATCTGGAACTGGTGTGATACAAGCAGAAATCATCGAAAAATCACGTTTAAGTTGTTGAAAAAAATCAGCTTGTTTGCTAGATGTATTTTAATGGTAAGGGGGAAAGGAAGAAGTTGAAAACCAACACCAAAATATTACATCAATTTTTGATCTCATCGCCAATCTTCACAACCTAAAATATTCCAAATGATGAGACATCGTCTTTTTTGGTCAATTTTAACCGAAACTTAAGCAGAAAGGGCGGGCGGAGGTGATACGGCAGAAAATCGAGACCAACATATTTGAATCTGAATTTTGATGCAATCAGAATTATTGCAATGAAACATTAAACTAAGTACCTATAGGTAGGTATATTTTTTAAACTTTTTTGAAGTTTCACCATGTCTTTTCAATCACATGAAGAGATGGTTCAGTTCAATATGTAAATGAGAAAATTTTTATAAAAGCAAATGAAACGATTTTAGCAGATCAATTTCACAAAAACCAGGGCTTGAAAAATTACCAGAAAAAACACCCCTTTAGGAATGGAGCTCATTATCAGGCATATCGTTGGAATTATTTGAAAAAATGTATAAAAATTCAAGAATATGGCGACGAAAGTCACTGAATAATGTTTAAAATAGTTAAACTAGAACAATAATGGCACAAAACAACACAAAACTTGTTCAAAATATTTAAAAAATGGGTAAACTTAATAAGAACAGCAAAAAACTTGATGATAATAATTCACAATATCGAAATAACGTCTTGAAAAGTTGAAATGACATGAAAATCGATTTTGAAAAATGAGAACGTTTCAGTAAAAAACTTCATTGATTGTAGTTTCCTAATTTTTTTTTCAAAATATCTCGAGAACAAAATCTTCAAAAAAAAATTCAATCCATCCAATTATACTCTGCTGATGAAAAATTTTATGCTCTGCAATTCCTTTTTTCATCAACTATTTGTAGGACTCTTTCCCCTCAAAATGGATTTTTGTGGTAAATTTTTTTTTTTTAAATCAAGTTTTCCGTCACATGCGATCAATAAAAGTTGAATTTTCCAAGTATCGATCAACACGTATTTCACAAATGAAATCTCTTGAAAAAAAAATGAATTGCACTCAAATTATAGGAAATTTCATCTTTTACAATTTTTATTCTCTTTGTTTTTTTCGCAGGATCTTTCATTTCTTTAAATCTATCTCTTCATCACAAACAATCTATTCAAGTTGACTTTTCGAACTTTTTCTCAAAGTATACTAAAAACAAACCTTCTATGAAAAATCATACTCAACAATTTTGATCCATTTCATTTTTTCGGAGACTCGCGGTTTTTTCAAAAACGATTTTTCGTAATGAAAAATTTGATAAAATTTTCATCAACTCTAGATGCATCCAACTACCTACGTGAATTTAAGTTCATTCTAAAAATAGTACAGACCAAGAAATTACCATTTTAAATGCGCAGATACCAACATAATTATCAAACAGGACCAAAACCGGCATAATATAAATAACATTGCACAACCACTTCCTTCCACACTTGTGACAAATCTCACACAATAATACATAGCTTCTAATATTTCCTATTCAATTGACAAAAATCAACCTGAAAACTCACTGCATAGAACATCTCATCATGCACCAGGACAAACAATACGGGGTTACCTCTCAATAATTTTATCATCATCGTCATCATCACGATCGTTGAAAAACATCAATTAGCTGAACAGCCACAAGACAACAAAGACAACGAAATCATTTAGTTTCTGTTTTGTCTATACGTCGTCGGAACCATTTTCTTTGTAGCAATATCCGCGATGGTAGTACACTATTCGTCATCAAATCGGAATCACTTCCTGGTAAAAACCGATGGCTCGAGTAATTTGACTATTTCCTCGATGACCTGTCGCCATTGGTAGCAAATTAAAGAGACTCGAGTGGTCTTTAACTCGATCAAAATTTCTCAACCAATTGATTCGAGTCTAACTACGCGTATAACGAACTGGATACCTAAATCATTGAAAAATACAGTATCCTCGCGATAAGAAATTTCAATTTTCTAAATCCGGTATTAGCATGGGTATCGTTTGATATCCGAATCCTAATCATTATGTAATATCATCTTCGTAGCGCACAGGTACAAATTCTAATAATATACGATGGTTCGCGGTTCGGCTTTTGACACACATATTAACAAGGGGGACTGGTCACGAATTAACCGATGTGGACTGCACATAGGCGATTGAAACTTGAAAATTGCCAGTTCTAATCGCCTCACCGGACATATTTCATTATCCGCGCCGCGAACTTCTTCAGATAAAACGCATACAGGTTAGGTGAAAATAGGCATTAGCCCGATTACGGAAAACGGGTCAACCAGTTAATCTTTCTTTCTCGCTGCACGTTGAATTTTTTTATATTCCAAATATACGAAACAACGTATATACGATATATACGATATTGCCTTCTTATGCGTATATTTTTTCATTTCTTCTTCTCTTTTTTTTCCTTCGGCCAATATTCATAGTCTTCCGCGTGTTTATGCCGCAGCTATACGTATAGCTTTAGCTAGTTAGCTACATTTAAACTTCAAAGGTCATATCAACCTTAAGGGCTATACGGGTGGTGTTAGATACGAGGTGATGCCTGTCGGTGATTTAGGTCTGAATGCACAAGTATTTCGTTTCATTTTTTCCCAAAAATTTAATTCTGTAAGAATATTAAAAAACGAATTTGGCCGATAGGTAATTTTCTAAGGTCATGACCTACGACAATGTCTCTTTTCTTCAATTCCATTCTTTATTTCAAATATAGAAGACGTACAAGTACCTACATAGGTACGTTGTTTTTTTTTTCTAACCAGTAACTGACCAAGAGTGAAAAAGAAATGCACTGATCTCGATTTTTTTTTCAACTTGGTCCAGATCGCATTACTTTCACATTCATTAACCGGAATCGACAAATGCAATAGGTTTAGTTCATTTAGAGCAAGAAAGAGAGACCATGTTCACGATGGAAATTTTTCATAAATTCTGCAACAAGAGAAATTGAAAATTCATTCGAGCATGATTACGAAGACAGACTACTCTGAAACGAGATTTTTTCAAAAAGTTGTGCACCCTGAATTACATCATTCATAATAGGAATAAGTCCAAGCTTGGTTCCCAAAAATAAATTTATATGTAAGTATCCACCGTATTTTATACCTCGAACTTGAACTTTTGTATTTGAAGACTAGTTCAATCTTGACGTCTTGAGCAGACTTTCCCACATGATATTGGTTATGTTTCCAAACAAGGGTCTTTTCATTAGTAAGAGGGACAGGGCTGCTGAGGAGCGGGATTTGAAAATAATATCATCTCAAGTTTGGATACATTTTTTTGAATACCGATCTCGAGATACCCTAGGAGCAGGATAAAAGCAAGTGTTTCAAAAGCAGGACATTTTTTCACGCATTTCAATTTTAGAGTAGGAGGAGTAAAGAATTCAAAATTTGTGGCAGTCAAAATTTTCAATAAAAAAAACTCAAATTTTTTGAAGAGAACTAAAAAAATTTAAAAACAAAAGAATGTCGAATTTCTGAAAGAACAAGAGATGGAAAATTTTGAAGTTTGATCAAACTTTTCATAAGATGAAAAAATACCTAAATCATAAGAAAATGATTCTTGATTATAATGAAAATGGATTCTCATGGATTCATAATTTTTTACTTTTGCTGAAATGTGAATGGGATGACATAAATACCAATCACGAATCAATGGATGAACAAAAATGTGATTTAATGACTCATGATTCAAATGTGAGGTTTCGAGTGGGAGAAATATTAAAGAAAGTCATCATGACATTGGAATAGTAGAAAAAAGGAAGAAAGAAATTATTATATATTTTTCAAGGACCACGTTCCTCGATTATCTGAGCTTTTCCAGGTAGATATTGGACTTATTCATAAGTTTAAATCGAAATTTATAAATTTGAAGGACATTAGAAATTCATGTTCACCAGATTTTTCTTCGCTTATCCCTCTTCAAAAATACTCTTAAGATGTGGGAATTCAGACCCCTTCCTCCTTCCTCTCAAAAAGGCTCTAAGAATTTGAATATATTTTTGGGGATTTTCGCCATCGCTCTTCCCAAGCACAATATTGCACATGTAATTCTTGAAGATGAGAACAACACTCGAAGTGTGTTTCCTCACAGCTTTCTTAGCATCGTTTCTGAAAAAGTTGATAAGAAATTCAAAACATTATGCAATTAATGGGTTCTCGGGGGAAAAAATCGTTGACTAGGCAACGTAAATACAATGTACCATCACTTTAGGGCGCAATCAATGTATAAAAATCGCAAAAAGCGCAAACGATCGACAGCCAACGACGCACAGGTGATTCTTTTCCATAGCCTGTATTTCAGCTCTTTTCATGTAATTTTTAGTTAATACGCGAAGATGCAGACAATCTGAGACTATACGGGTTTCCTTATTTAGAGTCAAACGATACCAAGACATGATCGCAGAGACGAGCAACCGTCTTACCGGTTACGGAGACGAGGAACATAGAAGAAACTATAGATACTACGAATTAATGGATACAAGAGAGCTACATTATCCGCGAACCTTTTCGAATCGACTATACCTATACCTGCATTCCATCGCTAAGCTATTAGACTGGTCTACCTCTACTAGAATTTTCTGATACGTTGGCCAGGTACGAGACCGGTGTTATAAGCTATTCAACCTTTAAAATGGTTTCGTTTATTTGCCACGTCTCGGTCTCTCCTGGTCTCTGGTGCTGCTTCAGCTTCTTGCTCCAGCTCCTCTTTGCGACTGCCAGCCATAGAACATACCCACCGGCACCGTAGGCGCACAACGGCTTATTTGTCCTTGATTATATACGCGCACTCCATTCATGTGTATTTCGGTACCTGTATATTGTCTCATCGTAATCGACCATAAAGGTTGAATGCACTTGCGTGACGCCATTCTCAAAAGACTTCCAAATTACACATTTTTTTTTTTTGCATACAAGCACGATTATTATCAATGTATTCGTCGGATGATTCGTCTCGTAGGTGTTTCGACTCGTTAACGTTGGCGTCTCAATAACCAATCTCCGAGTCAATACTCAATATTTTACATTTTTTATACTCGTTCGACTCGTTACAAGTTCTGCAGTTTCTCACATTTAACTGAGATGCCGAATACTTATTTCTCTCCACATATTGTAATAAATTTAAATCACACGTCAATTTTGTATGCTGCGATGTCTCTAAGATCTTGCAGATGATCATTTCACAACGTATAGAATCATATACTCGACTTAAACTCGAGCCATGTACTGTCGTTTTGTGTCGGTTGTTAACAACAAACAAACACCTGTTATCCGTTCGATATCTGCTAATGCTCGAGCACTTGTAAAATAAACTTTTCTTTCGAGTATACTGACAACCGAGTGATTTTATCTGCTAATATCTGGCAATTCGAGTCCATATTTTTCACTTTTACTAACTTATGCCAAGCAGTAGTTCATCAACAAATCACTTATTCCGAGGAAAAATTCTTAAATCTCGTAATTTTTCAAATAAATCACGAGAAACGATAAAAGGGTAGTCATATAATTTACTCTCTGAAAGATTTATTAGCGTCCATCATCCAAATCGTATCAGAAAATCTTTACCTAGCTCCGAAATGTCACAAAACTGCTCTCAGGTCAATGCAGTTTCAGAACAAACCAATTGGCTAATTTTGAAGCAAACTGTCAAACAGGAAGTAAGCACTCGTATGTTGATACTATACGAGTATTTATCAAACGATTTTCCACCTGATAAGGTGAATCACTACTGAAATACTTGATGGTTCAACAGGAAGAGATACGCGAAAAAAACAGCAAAAATAAATCATTTTCCTTTCACGATAAGCTTTCAAAAAGTTACAAAATGACAAAATAGGTAGCTTCGAAAATGCGATATTAGAAAATTAAAACATTAGCCATTTGTGTCGCGAAGTTATCAACAAATAATGACACTATCTATGGAAGTAGTCAACGGTGAAACTTTCAATTACCCGCACTTGCACTTGACAGTTATCATCGTGTTTTATAGTCTAAATTTCATCAATGGCCAGTACAGTTCCATTCATAAATAGTCATTCATCAAAAAATGAAATTCGCCAGGATTTCACGTGTACTTGTCTAGTTCAACGAGGCAAATCCTTTCTTTCAATTTGCAATTTCAAAATGGGGAAATCAACAGTAATAAATCACTTGCTATTCTCATACTCTGTGTAAGACATGTCAAGTATTCGCATCCACAGTACATACAAGATTGTGACTGCAAAACCACGAGGTTTTTTTTGGGTGACTTGGACAACATCTCATTAGAGAGAAGAGGTTGAGAATATGAGATAGGAGTCAATAACGCATAAGCATAACGAACAGGAAGATGGGGAGGGTACGTATTGTAAACAGATGCAACTATCTCCCTTGCATACATTCGCGCATGCAACCCAAGAAGTAAATTAAATGAAGCGCCACACCCCACTACAAAAATATGACTCACGTCACATGCTCAACCAAAAATTTTCGATGAATAATACAGAAGGATAAATTGAATTTGATGTTTAAAAAAAATATAAAAAAATAAGTACACAGGTCGTTCATCATTGTACCCCCAGTTGAGTATCATCTGTATTATATTGTCTATAGTCTGTATCCAAGTAAACAGCCTTTGAATAGTGATATTATGGTGTTGATCAAGTGCATTTTATCAATGGTTACAAATTATCACTGCACTGTAAGCTCAACGCCAGAGTTTTTATACAATCGCTTGTTCAAGGTTTGCATTTTCAAATACGTCGATTCTTTGCTCATTGACTTATCACACTAACGAGAACTACATGAAAAGATACTGCAGCGCTAATTAAGAACGAAATAGATAGTTAGTGATAACAATGATGAATCGATTATACAACATTTATAAGACGAAGTATCATAGTGTACTTTTGTATATTAATTGGTAATTAACGCACGAATGATTTCTTGATTACTTCAAGACATTGTTTAGAGCTATGATATAAGATTCTATGTACAACAAAATGATATGTTAAACTCACCCAAAGCTCCGTTCCCCAACTCATATCAAAAATTTGTATGGAATCAATTCATAAAAATAAAAATTACAATCACAATAAATTAATTTTCCGGTAACTGCCACAATTAATTCAAAAACATCACTCGATCAATGTTAATTACGTTTGTTTTCCATTGCAATTTTATAAGCATCGAGATAGAAAATCATGAACAACAAATATGAATTTCATCTGTACACATTCACAACATAGCACAACCACATATTTTTAAATTGATGGCCCAAAAAAATCAACAAATAAACATGAAAAAATTATTTAAAACACGACCATTACGAAATAATCAAAGGTAATTAACACTTTTAATGATTTTTCACTAACGAAATTAATAATCGTAGATCACACTTATTCACCGCACTCAACACTAGCACAATCCTCGCAAGGCTGAAAATATGCTGAGGAGAAAAGTGTAGACCATCGGAATTGAAGGGTGATCTCACAGATTTCAAAATACAGAATGGTTTGGGTTGAAAAAATAGTCACAGATAAATAGTATGAGTATATCTTTGACTATATAATACTGGACTGCTAGCAGTGATGAACGTGACGGGTCCAACATGTCCGTTCTATAAGGCTCTGTTCGCATCCTCTGTGGACTGCTACATAAGCGGCAACTAGCAACCAGCAACTGGCAACTTGGCAACCAAATCAAAAAATTTTGATTTGGTTGCTAGTTCCAGCCAATAACCGAGCAACTTCTTATCATTTTCGTTCCACTGACGCGAAACGAAGTTGCTAAGTTGCCGAGTTGCCGCTTATGTAGCAGTCCACTCTCTCACCGCACTTCAGTGGAATTCGCCCTAGTTGTTTACGCTCACTTGGGTGATTCCACTGAAGTGCGGTAAGAGAGGGTGCGAACAGAGCCTTATAAACCGGAATAACGTTATACATGTTGGCAACGCGACGTTATCAAATTCACGGGACCAGGACATTTGACCCCTGTGCATTTGACCCATGCGACATTTGGCCCACCATTTTATCAATTCGCCATTTTTGAAAAACGACATTTGACCCATGAGACATTTGACCCATGTTTTTATCAATGTTTACAAAATACCAATGCGACATTCGACCCATGCGACTTTAGACCCATATTATTGAAATAATTTAAATCGACATTTCACCCATGAGACAATTGACCCATGGAAATATTGGAAATTAAAAATAGCGACATTTCACCCCTAGGACAATTCGCCCACGCATTGAAATAAAGTAAACCATTTAACCCATGCGACATTTGACCCATGAGACTTTAGACCCACAGTGAAATATAAAAATAAAACGACATTTGACCCATAGGACATTCCACCCATGATTTTATAAACTTAACCTATCAGCATTGCGACATTTGACCCATGAGACTTTTAACCCCATAATAAAATTATTCCGAAAACGTGAAGCAGTGTTGCCATCTCAAGAATCATGCTACAATAAGGCAAAAATTCTCAAGATGAATTGATTGTGAAAAAACAGTGCATCCATTTCATGGTGCTGGATTTCCCACCCTCGTGTCGGCTCAGCATAGCCCTACAGACACTGCATTTCAAAATCAAATATAATTTTAACCCAAAGAGCTCTATTTTAACCGATTTTGCAGCATTGTTTCAATTTTTCGCATAATTTGCAGGCATACAAACGATTCATCACGGAAAACTAACTACGTTTAAAATACAAAACCACTATGCAAGTCGTAAAGTAGGAATCTCAAGCGACCACCACCAATTTAATAAAAAGAATCGTAAAATATTCATTTACCGCTGGGCAAAGAAGAATAATTCAGCACTGCAAACCTGCATCCCATAATCACTTCTCGCATCTTAATCTATTCACACTAAAGTAAGTAAGTAAGTAAGTACCTTTTTATTAAATCAAAAACATGTTTTGTTTATTTTCTTTTTTCAACATGCCATTGCCATCATTCAAGATTCTTTAACAAAAAAAAAAAAAAAAAAAAAAAAATGCAGAGAGAACAAAACGTACTAAACAATATTCTGAGGAAATGAAATATCAAAAATGGCGTGCTCGAACGATCATAGGAAACATTGCATAATTATATCAATAATGAACTCATTTTAAAAAATACATCAAACAGAAAACAAATATTCAGGTCATGAAATACATGGTCGTAAAATTACACTACGTCAAATGCAACGAATGACTAATTTATTTCACAGAGAAAAGAAATGAAAAAAGCAATCATATTTTCATTTTTCAAGATTCAACAATACTATCTTTAAAATGGAAGTAATTATGCATTAAATTATTAAATTTATAATTTAAAAAAAAAGAAAAAAGGACCCTAATTTAAGAAAAAGGCACTAAGGCACTTGACGCCGTTGCCCCCAAGTAGGTTTCGATTCGGACCCTAACTGAGCGGAAGTTGTACTACTATCGACGGCTTCAAAATACGGAAACTCCGCAATACTACTCATATCTGGTGCTTTTTGATCCAAATGGGCATTTTTCACGACGAACCCGGCTTCGTCAGGTTTATTACGAGTATTTCCGCCGTCGAATATCATATCCGATGTACTCGGCGCTTTCACGTCATCATGAACGTTTTGAAACTGTAAACCCGTATGAATTTTAGTATTTAATACGAGCAGTCTTACGTGAAATTATTTTCATAAACTTACAGAGTCGTCTTGCGAAGTGAACAGATGATCTTTACAATCAGCGACCTTATCTTCGTCGGCGAATATCACAGCGGTATCGGGATCAGCATCTGTATTGCGAGGGAATCTGATCTCAACGTCGAACTCTTCCATTATCTTCCTGATTTGTCGACCTTTAGCTCCGATTATTCTAGGGTGAACGCGACGATCTATGTTGACTTCTTCGCTGTATCTGTGAGAGAAACACTTACTTCAATTAAATCTAATTTCATGTCTATCTGAGGGACGTCCACTTGAACGTCAGTCATGCGCATTGATAATTTTGCGGATCAATTTCCCGCTAGGTCCAATAATCAAACCGTGATAGCTATAAGATATAGCTGAAAAAAATTAAACATTTAAAATAAATATATGTATTTAAACCATGTTAGCACTATTCAATGTTGAAATTTACCTCTAAAGTAATTGGAACAATATGTAGAAGACTCTGCGCTTAGCACTCTCGCAATTTTCTGGTTTAACTGTAATATAAACAGTGTCGCAAGGCTTAGCCTGATCTTTATCGTCAGCGTGTCCGTTGATTTCAGAAATCCCATTTTGCTGATAATTATCTGTAGAAAAAAAAGAAGAAATTTAATACATGGCTCTTGGCAACAAACAGAAACTTTTTGCTATTTCTGCAAAAAAAAAACAACAATTATTGTTGGAAAAAAAGCGAGACTGCTGGGTAATTTTTGGACAAAACTGAGATTTTTTTGGAATTAAACAAAAATGATAATACCTTTTAGCTGTTTTGCTAAAAAAAAAAGAAGAAAATTGTCATAAATTTTTGAAAAAGCTAGAATTTTTGACAACATTTTTTTAAAGGGGCGTTTAATTTTCGAGAATTATTGACAAAAAATAAAACGACAATTTTTTCTAGCAATTTTTGCCAAGAAACGAGACTCGGCAATTTTGACAACCATAACGTAACCCCAATGCTGAAAAAAGCAGCGCAGTCAGTTCAAAAAAATGAATAGGGCTTACGATTCTAACAGCTTTATATTAAAGCGCAGAATTTTTGTGTGATTAATGGCAAAGTAGCCTAAAGCTGTGGAAAAGTTTCATCTAAACATGAATTTCAACAAAGGAGCATCCGTCTAACCATTATCAACGAGGATAGAGAAATTGCAGTTTTTTATCCAAGTAAGAAAATTAATAGTACCATCTCCAAGAACTTGGCACGGTGCACGTAAAGTGATGGTGTCATCGACGACGTCAGCCGCAGGTACTTCTACACTAACGCCAGTTTCTTACAAGATTTCAGCCATAGTTGAGCCGTTGTGTCCGATTACGTATTTGTGTTGCCATTTCGGTACTTCGACGCTGATATTTTTACAATTTTTTTCCTATTAAAAAAACACGAAGCTCGTGAATAAATTTAACTCGAGTAAAATGGTCCAATATACGGTGTATTCGAGACGTGTAGCTACCATATCTTGATATATCTGCATGATTCGATTTTTCGCATTCAATACTCCTTCTTTTTCTCCAGTTATGGTTATTTCGGTGTTATCGACGGAAGGCGGAGGTACATTGATCCTGGTATTCGTTTCGTGACTCAGTTGATTGATTTTCTCGTTATTCGCGCCGGTAACGAAGGGATGATAGATTTTCGGAACGCTTACTCTGACAAATGCTTTCTTAGACTGAAATTAGAAAAATATGAAATTGTTTTCAAACAACCACGAATTTAAATTCTCGATTAAAATTTTTGTCATGACCTTTGCCCGACGATAAGTGCGAACAGATAATTTAACCAAAATTGATAACATTACTAACACCGTTATCATTGATTAAATTAATGTATTCACTATTTTCGAGATGAATTCCATTAATGTCACCAATCTCTACCAAAACTACCAAAAGCACAGAATATTCTGCGTACCTGTTCATCGGAAATGACACGAATTTCGTGAACCGCTTTTTCGATACTTTCTCGATTTTCAACGACGGCGATTTCATCAGACGAATCGTTAATACTCAGTATGCTTATTTTGGTTCCGGTATTTTTATCCAAATCCTTCAATTTTCGTCCTTTTTGATCCAAAATCCAACGATGCTGATCTTTAGGGGTGCTGATTGAGATATTTGCCTGAAATTGAAAAAAATAATGTCAATAAAAACCAAACTTGGTACGTTCTAAGGATGATAGAAAACTCATATTTAAAATTCATAACTCGCTAATAGAAAAACAAAATCACATAATCAATTTGCAAGAAAGAGTATTTCAAATGTACCGCAATATAACAGTAATTACACAGCTGAATAAACAATATGAAAATGTACACACGTACAGTCAAGGTTTCATCGAATAACCAAATACACAGTTACGTGACTGTCGTCAAAAGAATTGAAATATTTATGTGATTTTGAAAATTGTTCAAAACTATGCGACGAGCTTCCTGCACACTTAGTACCTGTCCAGTAATCAAGAATGTCAACAACAATTCCAAAGTGAAGTTTAAAACCCGATGAAAATTCTTCTAATGAATCATCACTACAAAGTTTATTTTGAATTGCCCTGGTAGGAATCAATAACCGGATCAGAGAGCACGAAGCGATGAACACCTTCACATCATTTCGATAGTTCCTTTGTATCAGTAACGTACGCAACCCAACGTGAATACACGTAAGCACGGTTGCCTACTCTTGAGATTTAAAGGCCCTAAGTTATTAATTCTTAAGTGTGAAAATAGGTATTTTCGATTTTACGAATTCTACATCAATAATAAGTGGCACATTGCGGCGCCAAATCTCCAATTTCAACTATCGTGAAGCGTCATTTTTTTGAGATTTTTGAGAATAATCATAAACATACTCATTCTTAACCTGAAGGTATCTCAAAATTCATCATCTTACGAGTATCATGGGCGAGGGGGGTGAAGTATCAATATTTTTCAAAGGAACACAACCATTTTCAATGAAAACCATACACATGTACCTGCAATATGAATACGCACGAAAAGTATTTTTGAAGATTAAAATTATGAAAAGAGAACATCTGTATTCGCTGCAGGAAATTTCTCCTCGTTTCCACGGAAAAATTGACGAGTGGAGGAGGGATGGGTAAAAATTAATTCAAGTCGCAAGAAGTGGAACTTGAAAAAAGTTTAGAGAAAAAATAAAAATTCTAGAAGATGATTTGGAAAATTTTGAGATGCGATTGAAAAAAAGGTGAAAAATTGAAATTTGGGCAAAAAAAGATAAAGCGTTCCCACAATTTTGTTTTAAAAAAGCCACACATATGTACAAGCGAAAGGCGCAACAAAGTTAGCATTTTCGAACCTTGATGCGGTTTGATACCGGGTACGCTCTGTGAAAAGCGCGAAGCGAAAATACATATCATCGACATTGCATTGCGTTTGTGTTATGACTGAGATTCGACACTGGGCAGAACACTTACAAAATTGGAGGGGCCTTTTTTTCTTTTCAAATTACCCGTCGAATCTTTGGAATCAAGTCTGATAAATTGTTAGAGCTACCTTGCGCATTGGACGAATGCGTCTCTCGTTTCTCCTACAACAAAACAAAAGAAAAGAAAACAAACGCATTCGAAACACAATCGGCTATCGCTGGTTTTTACACATATGTATTCGTATACTCGTACCTTCAACGAATCTTGAAAACTAGACGCTTGATACTGAGCATATTTTGGCTATAGTTGTGTGCGATCGATGGCTAATACAAGCCCAGCCATTACGAGCGTGTGACTGATTCCAATTTTCGTCACCGCTTTGCTGTACTTGCGTTCGTACTTTGATCAAATGATTGGGATTCGCTTCAACCAGACTTTTGGTCGACAATAATCCCAAATCTGCGCGTCGACATTTACACATTTTAAAAATAGCTCGCACGACAGAATACGAGTACGAGTATGAGAGCGTACAAACCTAAGTTTACAGCAGCAGCGATGCTCCCGAACAATCGGTGTTGGATGTTTCTAGCAGAATGCTTGCAGCTGCGGACTAAACGCTTGTTTTTTTATTATGTATGAATATCAACACAGTCTGAGGTAGTTGTTCTTTAGTTGATGTTGAAGGCGGAGGATCCGGTGGCGAAGGCACTGCAGTTCGGATACCCCATTTAGACTTTTACCCCTGTAAGTGAGTAGGCGATTGCGATTATCAGTACGAGTAAGCGGTCGTCCCGGACGCAGATACGACTCGCGACTTACTTGCAGGATTCGATTATTTGTTTAGCGGTCTTGTCGATCGAAAATTCCACCTCTTTCGGAGGCTGCTAGGAAACGTTATCTGTAGGTTCGGCTCTGATACACGCGTCATCTTTGAATTCTGAAAGACGAAGCGAACAACGGACCAAGTTGCACCATTTTCCCACTGTGCAGTGTGCAATTTCACTCCTTTTATTACACTTACGGTAACAAACGACCGCAGCAGCCTTGGATGAACCACTTTTTTGTTCAACACTCGACGACGGATTGTGACGTGCGGTATATCAAGACTGCCAGTCGCAACAGCGGTCGCCACCAAGATGGTTGTTCTTCCAAATCTAATAGCTCTCGCAGTGTATTATAAATTCTTCTAACGATTATGCGCCTTTTTCATCTCTACGAAGATCAATGTCAACGCATCGGCCGCTAATTTGAGAACATAATTATTTCAATACGTAATCAGGTCTGGAAAATGTAATCTCGTCAAGAAGTTATCTGCTTACCCGGCTGATCGGATTTATGGGCGGCGAGTAAATCTAATAAACAGGTTTTTTTCTCGTTTTTGTCGAACCAACACGAACAATCGCTAAGAATATATAATTATCGAAGAAATCTCGGGCTGAAATCTATTATCAACAACGCAACAGTTATCCATTAGAGGTCAATTAATGCAGTCGTACTAAAATTAATCGCCGATCGATATTCGTCAAGTACGTACTACGCACCTGAATTCCCTTCGGGAAAGTAGCAGAGAACATAAGGGTTTATCGTTCGCCAATTTTTGGCATCGAGTGTCTTTCGACGATTTTTCTGATCTGCGGTTTGAAACCCATGTTTAATATACTGTCTGTTTCGTCCAGCATCAAAATCTGTCGGGCATAAAAGGTACAATAATTTAAGTGATCAGCGACTCATTAACGCAAATTTATAGAAAGTTTGACACTAATTTACCGAGAATTAGCGTAACCTAGAATGAAATAAACGTATAGTCAAAAATTGTCTTTAAATTTTCTACCTACATTTATTTTCGAATACTTCGGTGTATCAGCGAACGGAAAATATCGATAATATCGACAGTCGAATGAAAGGTACTCTGAAGCAGTCAAGGAGCGCCGACAGCGTCGATCTGCAGCGAATCTGAAAAAGAAAAAAATCCATGACATAGGGCGAAAGTTTACAGAACGAAGAGCAGTTGAAAACTTCCCCTAAATCCGACTCCAAAAAGGACGACAGTTCGTCTTATTCATGATCCGAAGATTCCATTAATTCCAACGAAGACAGAATGACTCCTCCGCCGCCGGAAGCAGATAAATTCAAAATCTGACCAAACGCGTTGAAAATCAAAGTTCGTTACATGTAATTCAACCGGTCCATTTGTTTGAGTAGATTGATTGATTGTAGCTTGATTTGTATAAATAGGATGAAAATACCTCTGTACGAATAGGAAAGAGTGTACCGAAATTAAATATTAATTTCTTTCATCCAGATTTAAAATAGTACCTATCAATAATCGTTTACGTACCTTATTCATATCCAAGTCCAACGGATTAACAGGTACAGCTGCATTCCTTTTCAATATCGTTATCTGCGGTAACCCGTTCTTTTGCATTTCGATATACGAATTTGGCTGACACTGCGCACCTGCCATCAAATTACTTTCATTCTCCCAAAATCGATCAAAGTTTTCCGTTGAAAAAATAAACATTCGTCAATCGCGTTATCGTAACAGCGAAAAAAAGAGAAAAACAAAGTATTCTTACGTTGGGCCATCACATACGGATCTTGAGGCAAACACTTGGCAGTAACGTCGCAAGCAGCCAAAACTTGTCCACCACCTTCCATCGTATACTTCTAAATTCAATGAACGGTATCAAAACAATTCGAAACTTCCATGTGGTAAATTATTAGGATGAGGGAAATTCTCTTGAATTGTATAAGGAACAGTGTAGTTATCGCTACGTTGACCGTTTCACGAAGCTGGTCTTTCGTACCGTAAGAAATTCCTGATGGATAAAAATACGAACACGCGTTACTCAACACATAAATAAAACTGTAAAATACTCGTAATCCTGCTTGAGTGGAACTTATTTATACCTCTGATCATTGATCGGATATTTGGGAACGATAAGAAAATTCTCGTTATTCGGACAATGATACATTTTCTGGTTAGGCACAATGTGATCGAAGTTTCCGCAAATGTTATTCTTTTTCCCTACTGAAAAACAAACAAACAACAAAATAACATGAATACATACAATTGGTGGAAAAATTAATAAATTTTTCAAAAACTCGTTTCTTATTCATACGCTTTTGAGCTCCAGAAAAACAATCCAACCATTATGGATAAGTTTCACTCGTGAAAAAAAAATAAAACTCACTTAATTTAATATGTAAGTAAAACTAATCACGCGGTATTTTGGAATTTAAAACGCGGTCGCAAATGCATTTTAAAAAGTTCAACAGTCGACTTGACACGTATTAGTAATTCTTCTTTGTTAACTCTTGAGCAGGTTGCGGCATTACTGAATATTTCGATTCTTTTTTTCCCTTCGAGGTTTCGAAATTGTGCGCAATTTCGTAAATTACATTTTTACAATTTTAGCTAACAGTGAGTCACGCAAATTCTCACGTCCATGCTTACACGGGAATGTTATTCATAAAAAAAACATTGAACATTGACCCACCCCGTACTTGACCTTCATAATATACGTATTTTCGAAACATGCGTAACAAAAACCGAAAAAAACCAAACACAATCTGAATGACCAATTTTCATTCAATCCCTTCACCTGATAGGTATCCTACAAAATACGACTTTTATTTTATAATTGCATTCTTTCGAAACTTACCTAGTAGCAAATTCCATTGCTGAAAAACTTATGGTAGCAGTTTGATTGGTTATCATTCCAACACGACCACCGCAGTTTTCCGAAAAACGTTTCAGCTTGTTGCGAATTTTCGCAGGGTCATATCCTATAGTTAAGTTGGTCACTAAAACCTCTACAGGGTTGTTAATTTGTAACTAAAACAGAAGACAAAAATCAAGAAAAGGTAATTACAAGAAATAAAGAAACATACTTGTATACCACAGATAGTTATTCAAGTATGTAGGCCAAGTTTCACACTCACATTATCAGAACCTCTGAGAGGTAAAGTTTCGACCGACCTGGAATAATTATGGTGCTCATAAGCGCGTAAAATAAGGGACTGGGAACACAAATCGTTATGCAAAAGAACAGCGAGGATTTTTTTCCCCGCAAATAGAATAAAACGTTGCTGTACGAACAGGAAAGACAATTCCGGATTTAAAACAATACCTATCAATAATCATTTACGAACCTTACTCATATCCAACGGATTAACAAGTCCAACCAGCTCCATTCCTTTAAACCATTCTTCTGCATTTCGGTATACGAATTTGGCAGCTGACACTGCGCACCTGCCATCAAATTACTTTCATTCCGCCAAAATCGACCGAATTTTTCCGCTGAAAAAAATACACATTCCTCAAATTAAAATTTCGCGATTTTCACTAACTGTTCGGCGTATCTTGAAAAAACACGATAAATAACGCACATTTAATTTAGTTTGCCATAGAAAACAGCAAAAATTCGCAAAAAAAAATCAACTCTTAACTTCGTACCAAAATCCACAGGATGTACTTAACTTACTTAACTTACAGTTTACACTGTACACTCTAACGTCACGAACGCACAGTTTGAGTTTACTAATGTCTACTACTACACTACTACTATTGATAAAGTGATGTACGATCGGTAGGCAAAGCGATATTCTCCCCCCCCCCCCTCCAACGATTCACAAGATAAGAAAAACCAGTCGCTTATCGTAGGCATGTTATCGGCGTCAAACACGAATCTCAAAAACTCACCACAGTAACCACTGAAACCAAAAAAACAAACTTCTTGCTTTTTTCTTGCCCTGCTTTCAAACATGAACTTTTGTACCCCTCCTCATATTCACGGAAAGATGATCTTTGTTCTTTGCTACCGATTCCCCCTCAAAAAAGTATTTTTTCGAAAATTTATGGATTAAGTCATGTTATTTGGGGAGGGAGAAGGACGTATCATCACAAATGCCATTTTAGTCTACAAATTCAAAATTAATTGAATTATGCTGAACATCAGTGACGTTTACAGGATGAAATCACAGGAGGGAGTTTATATTTATTTTTATTTGTGATGGAGGGAGAGGAGAGCAAAACCAGATGTTTCGAAATGAAAAATCGACATTTCAGGTATTTTTTCGAAAACCCTCTATAGTGAATGATTATTTTATCGAAACGAAGGTAAAAATACTGCTGAAACGAAAATTTTTCAAACGAATTGGTCCAAATAACGAAAAAACGATAATTTTGTATGTTTTACCTATTTTAAATTTTCACCCGAGCACAATAGTATCATAAAATATAAATTTTGAACAGCTAGTGGTTCAGCTGAGGAAATATGAAAAATTCGCACTTTTCAAATGGTTTGGGTATTACGAGATAAAAATCAGCGTCTGCTATTGCAGTTGTGATCGAGTAGGTAGTATGTACGACGTACGTGAAAGTACATATGATTAGGACAGCACTGATGCACCCTAAATTGTGCAATATTATTGAACCAGACATCAAAGCTGCGTTGACTGATAACGAGCAGAAGCTACATTCCAGATTTAATGAAAATCCGTTCAGCCAATCCATGTACGTTTGAATGTAACTTGAAACATTTTTTTTTACCAAAGTGACTAAAAAAAAAGCCGATTAGCCACCAATAAATTCGCAAATTTTCATCGTACAAACAAAAATTGTCCATGAAAGCTTCACGTTCACGCGGTCCTTTTGACGTAGAAGTACACAATCGAAAGTGAAGGGATGATTTTGACGGTTATGAAAAATCAACAAACTTGAATACCCCTTAAGCGGTGACTTGATTTTATGCTGACATCGTTTAGGAAACCTCCGGGTGCTGACATGAACCCGGAGGTTTCCTCAGTTAAGTCAGCTCTCAAGGGATACGTTAGATCAGACATTCATTTTGTCACTTGTTTTTTGGGGGTACACGAAAGAGTAGAATTTTGGGCACAAATATTGCGTTGGGTGACATCTATCAATAGAAACTTATGCACCATGTCCCAACTCCCAAGTAAAACCAAAAGACGATAGGTAGGTGCCTTTTTGGGCACGATTTTGGCAGCATTTTAATCAAATTTTAAATCAAGTTTCATAAGTTTTGATCATCATTCATAGACTTTGTTATATATTTTCGTGTTTTTATATAATTTCAACTATTTTTGTCATTCATATATGTGCATACTTAATGACATCCAAACCAAAATCGTCAAACAGTAGGTCATGACAAGATCGGCCAAAAAATACCGTTTGCCGAAATTGTCAACAAATTACTTTTTTTTTAGCTAAAATTGTCAGATAGTCAATTTTCGGCGAATTGACGAAACGTTGTGAAAAGTCCTGCGTAGGTCTTCAAGAATATTTATGGAAAGTCCCATAAACGTAACTTACAAGGGAACTACCTGAACCGGCAGAAACGAAAATGAATGAATCAAAGCTAGATCGAAAGGAGACCACCTCAGGACCCCAAATCCAAAATTTGAAGTGCTGAAGTTGATTTCTAGATTTTTGGTGAATTTTTGAAAATTGAAAAATCCGAAAAATTATTAATTAATACCAAAAATAGAAAATATTGATGAAAAATGGAATTTTCTCGGGAAGTGGCTCAGATGGTGTCCCTAACTCATTTACGGCTATCGAACTTCGTAAAACCTCAATTCCAGTCATTCTGGAGCCTCCAGCGATTTTTTATCATTTCTCCAGAATCTTGAAATTGCTGTGGAACGGCTAAAAATAAACTTTAGCACAAATAACTTTATTTGGGGCCTATGTGGGTTGCCTTTAACCATTTTTTGCGGTTGTCGCGAAAATCGGCGTCTGCCGGTTCAGATGTGTGTTTTTGACCACTGGAAAAAATGACAAAATTTGAAAATGTTGAATATTCCATCTTTTGCGATGCTACCTATCCGAAATCGAGCTCTGACCTATTCTCAACGTTCCGAATAGGTGAAACCTCCATTTCGACCATTCTAGAGCCTCCAGCGATTTTTTATCATTTCTCCAGAAACTTGAAATTGCAAAATTGCTGTGGAACGGCTAAAAATAAACTTTAGCACAAATAACTTTACTTGGGGCCTATGTGGGATTTTCGACGTTCCGAATAGGCAAAACCTCCATTTCAACCATTCTGGAGCATCCATTAAAATTTTCAAATTTTGTCATTTTTTTCCAGTGGCCAAAAATATACATCTGAACCGGCAGACGCCGATTTTCGCGACAACCGCAAAAAATGGTTAAAGGCAACCCACATAGGCCCCAAATAAAGTTATTTGTGCTAAAGTTTATTTTTAGCCGTTCCACAGCAATTTCAAGATTCTGGAGAAATGATAAAAAATCGCTGGAGGCTCCAGAATGACTGGAATTGAGGTTTTACGAAGTTCGATAGCCGTAAATGAGTTAGGGACACCATCTGAGCCACTTCCCGAGAAAATTCCATTTTTCATCAATATTTTCTATTTTTGGTATTAATTAATAATTTTTCGGATTTTTCAATTTTCAAAAATTCACCAAAAATCTAGAAATCAACTTCAGCACTTCAAATTTTGGATTTGGGGTCCTGAGGTGGTCTCCTTTCGAACTAGCTTTGATTCGTTCATTTTCGTTTCTGCCGGTTCAGGTAGTTCCCTTGTTAGCCCTTGAGCGCTGACTTAAGCAAATGCTGACATCGCTGAGGAAACCTCCGAGTCCAACGCGGAGGTTTCCTCAGTTATGTCAGCTCAGGCTCTGAAGAGTGTAAATGAAAATTATTTAAACTGATCGTAAAATGTCTAGAAAATATTTTCAAAATTATTTTAAAAATATGAAAATTTTTTTCGAAAATTACGAAAAAATTGAATCAGAAAACTATCACGAAAACATTAAGGAGTATTCATCAGAGTTGAAGAGAAGAGAAGAGAAGAGAAGAGTATATTACAATTTCGGCTCGGCGAGTCAAATATTATGTCCGTTTTTGGTTAAACCTTTTTTGCATAGTTCATTTTTTTAAAAGAGAATGCTTTCTTTTGCAAATATATCGAAAACTGAACCTCGTAGAAAAAAACTAAAGACATTATGTCGATTGGAAATTTATTTCATTTTCGGCCCAGGTAAACATAGAGCATTTTCGTAGCATGCACAGAGGGCGGAAAACTTATACTTTCGTAGCGTGTATAATGAAAAACAGTTTTCCCGTTCAAAACTTTTTCTTCTCTTTTGTGTAACACATGTATAAAATGATAGAAAAGTGTGAATGCTTAAAACATGTTTCAAACTACGTTAAACGAGTTGAAAACGCAAAAACAAATTTAAAACAAAATCCACAATTTTAGTGATGTGATAAGTCAACTTTTCAACCCTGCAACTTTGGTCAGAGAGAAGAAACGGAAAACGCTGTAGCCCGAGCGATGTGAGGTGGTAGTGGAGGCAAATAAGAAAAGAAAAAAACATTTTTGGCTACCCAAGCTTTTATGATGAAAAATTGTCAGGGGTGGTCCCACGAATAATTCCTGAGAACTACCACCCCACAGACCCCCGGCTAATTATTTTATGGGGGGTTGAACCCCCCCAAAATTGGTTTTTTGCAGTTTTATTCTCAGGGGTTGATTTTACGTCAAAAATAGCTTTAGTTTTGTGTTCTGCGTCAAATTTCCGATCTATTGATATATCAACTGTCTTTCTGCCCCTGAGGGGGGTGGAGCTGGAACCATTCGAATGTGAGGGGTTTTCTAAAAAACTCCAAAATGCTATCGGCGCATAAGAGGGGTTAAATGGCCGCCGAGAGCGTTCGGGTTGATACTAGCATGGAAGGTGGGTACTATCGAGAAACTACCACGTGAAAAATTTCAGATCCACACCACCTCCCCTTTTTGGGGAACCCCCCTTTTCTGAAATTTCAATAGCACTTTTCTCAGCCCCATTCCAACCGATTTTGAATATTTTTCAGCATGTAATGTATACCCTTGGTAGGAATCCCCACAAAAATTTTCAACCCCCTCCCCTCATATTTACCTCTCAAAATAGCGTTTTTCAACTTATTTTATGTTTCTTAACAATAGTAAAAATTGAGGGGTCTAAGTGCTTTGGAAGGGGCTAGATGAGTGTAGCAAAAAATCTGACGTCATATTCGTGCTCAGCGGTATCGAATCATAAGACAACGACACCCTACTTATTAATATCTAGTTATTTTCCCCAAAATTCCCATTTTACCCCCAAACCTCGCAAAGACACATTTTACGCCGTTTTGAGGGGTAAATATGAGGGGAGGGGGTTGAAAATTTTTGTGGGGATACCTACCAAGAGTATACATTACATACTGAAAAATTTTCAAAATCGGCCAAAATGGAACTCAGAAAAGTGCTATTGAAATTTCAGAAAAGGGGGGTTCCCCAGAAAGGGGAGGTGGTGTGGATCTGAAATTTTTCACGTGATAGTTTCTCGATAGTACCCACCTTCCATGCTAGTATCTACCCGAACGCTCTCGGCGGTCATTTAACCCCTCTTATGCGCCGATAGCATTTTGGAGTTTTTTAGAAAACCCCTCACATTCGAATGGTTCCAGCTCCACCCCCCTTAGGGGCAGAAAGGCAGTTGATATATCAATAGATCGGAAATTTGACGTAGAACACAAAACTAAAGCTATTTTTAACGTAAAATCAACCCCTGAGGATAAAACTGCAAAAAACCAATTTTGGGGGGTTCAACCCCCCATAAAAAAATTAGCCGGGGGTCTGTGGGGTGGTAGTTCTCAGGAATTATTCGGGGGACCATACCTGACAATTTTTCATCATAAAAGCTTGGGTAGCCAAAAATGTTTTTTTTATTCAAATATTATGCTAATTTGCCTCCACTATGGAGGACGAAAGCAGTGAAAAATTGATTGTAATTCGAAACGTACATCAATCTTGAATTATTTCAAAAGATGCAAAAATGTGGTTTTCATTGCTATATCATTTTCAGTTTTCAGGAAATTGTAAAGCTTCCTTTATAGTGGCGATAAGCTGGCAATAGAAAATTTCTACAGAAAATCGTGGAATTTTTTCAAACTCAATTTTAAGTACTTTTGAACCTCTAAACTAGTAAAATAATAACATTTCTTATAAATTCTGATGATTATTCACTTTAATAAAAAGTTTTCAATCTTCATCTCATTCATCACTTTTCTATGGAAAAGTTGAAAAATTTTGACTTTTCCATAGAAAATTGATAAAATTCCACAGCCAGTATAAATGCTTCCATTTGAATGTACACATTTGTCTTTTCTGTAGAAAAATTCCACGGCCACTATAAAGGAAGCTTAATAGGTATTAAAAACACACACACAATTTTAGCAAAAATTGGAAATTATTGTTTTCGAATAGCGGCGAAAAATAGGACATTTTTTGATACTTCAGCAGAAGTTGTGACCTCCTGACATCCAATAGCTTTTTCACATAATACTACCCCAAGAGGACTGACATAACTGTGGAAACCTCCGGGTTGTAACCCGGAGGCTTCCACAATGGTGTCAGTTTAAACATATGTCAGTCCTCTTGGATTAATGCAGGCCCGTAGCCAGCGTATAGGGTTAGCCGGGGCAGGCTGTTTGCCCCGGGTAGCAAAATCCAAAACATAAAAAAAACACGTTTGCCCCGACCAGCAACATCAGAAAAAAAAATCAGAAAGTGCAAAAACCCAACTCAACAACGTAAAATTATTTTCACGTTCATGAAATGGCTAAACCAGCATGAATTGCATTCTTGCATTTGATAGCTTGATGGCTCGCTCAATGAGTTCACTAAATTTAAAATCAAAAATTTGATAATTTAATAGAGCAGGAAAATAACGTAAAAAAGCGAGGACGAAAAGGAAAAAATTGGCACATAAATTTTTTCTTCGGGAATGTGTTCAGATGAACCCCCTGAACTACCAAAAAAAACCCGCGCCTTCTACCCCTGGAGCTAACTTTTTTAGGGGGCTAAAACCGGTTTCGATTCACGTTTTTTGCGATTTACTCGGAAAATATTAGGTTTACGATAAAAAATACCATGACAAAAAATGTTCCCCTTTAAATTCTCGACAATTTGATACTACGCTCGATACCCATATCTCAAAAGGGGTGTCTGAAAAAAGGGGTGGAAAGAGAAGGTGTTTCAAAAAAAGGCAGTTCAATAAATTGATCAAAGTTACCACTTTATATCATTCGTTTTCGCTCAAAATTTTTTTACAATGTCTACTCACTCAACTATTAATTACACCACCATTCATTGGTCTTCAATCCTCCCCGGGGGTTGGTGTGGGGTGCTTGATTTTTCAAGTAACACACAACTGAATCATATATTTGAAAAACGAATCTGGACAGGCGATGTGTCGTATAGTATGTTTTTGAGGTCGCTGAATACGAATACGAACTTATTTTTTGGGTCCAACCCCTCAAAGTCCCTCTGTGCCCCAAAAAGAGGGTTAAAATTTTGAAAAATCGTGAAAAGTCGAGTGATATATCGAATGGTATGTTTCCGAGGTCGCTGAGTACGAATATGAACTTACTTTTTGGGTCCCACCCCCTAATGTCTCTATGTTCTCCAAAAAAGGATCAAATTTTGAAAAATCATGAAATGTCGTGTGATTCATCAAATCGTATGTTTCGGGATTCTATTTTGAAATATTTTATCAATTTATGAGTTTTTCCAACAAAAAAAAAACGATATAAATAATCAATTCCATTAAAATTTCCAAAATTAATAATCCGAGTGGCATATACCTAAGCGAAATTTACAAATAGAAATTAGTTGGATGGTTATACATTTTATTTCGACGAAATTCGACAAAACTGTAAAAGTCTCAGTTCTATTTTATTTTCTGTTAAAAAGTAATCAACAACTGGTAGGTGAGTGAACGTTTTAAAAACAAATCTTGAGATGTGAAATGTTTTCTTTGCAAAATGAGCGTTCAAACTTTTTGAATAGCAATCCCGGTATAATACCCGCTTGGTAATACCTCTACCTCGGCCCTCCTCCCTCCGAAAGTTACTCCAATTAGTGTTTTTGAGATGAATTTTCAGAATTATTTCTAAAATAATGGTGAGAATCTTTAAAAAAAAAGATCACACCATGTTTTGTCGTTAACTTTTTTGGGACGGAGAACCATTGTGCTTTGGATTCTAAAAATTTGTGTTCAGCAATCTTGAAAACATACTATTCGATATACTCGTATTACATGATTTTCAGCGACTTTTCAAAATTTTATCCTCTTTAGAAGGGCGTAAATGGATTTTGAAGAACTCTCAGCAGAAAATGAGTTCATATTCGTATTCAGCGACCTCGAAAACATACGATTTGATGAATCACACGACATTTCATGATTTTTCAAAATTTGATCCTTTTTTGGGGAACATAGAGACATTAGGGGGTGGGACCCAAAAAGTAAGTTCATATTCGTACTCAGCGACCTCGGAAACATACCATTTGATATATCACTCGACTTTTTGATGATTTTTTGAAATTTTAGCCCCCTTGATGGGGCACAGAAGAACATTGGGGGGTGGGACCCAAAAAGTAAGTTCATATTCGTACTCAGCGACCTCGGAAACATACCATTCGATATATCACTCGACTTTTCACGATTTTTCAAAATTTTAACCCCCTTTTTGGGGCACAGAGGGGCTTTGAGGGGTTGGACCCAAAAAATAAGTTCGTATTCGTATTCAGCGACCTCAAAAACATACTATTCGATACATCGCATGTCCAGATTCGTTTTTCAAATATATGATTCAGTTGTGTGTTACTTGAAAAATCAAGCACCCCACACCAACCCCCGGGGAGGATTGAAGACCAATCAATGGTGGTGTAATTAATAGTTGAGTGAGTAGACATTGTAAAAAAATTTTGAGCGAAAACGAATGATATAAAGTGGTAACTTTGATAAATTTATTGAACTGCCTTTTTTTGAAACACCTTCTCTTTCCACCCCTTTTTTCAGACACCCCTTTTGAGATATGGGTATCGAGCGTAGTATCAAATTGTCGAGAATTTAAAGGGGAACATTTTTTGTCATGGTATTTTATCGTAAACCTAATATTTTCCGAGTAAATCGCAAAAAAACGTGAATCGAAACCGGTTTTAGCCCCCCAAAAAAGTTAGCTCCAGGGGTAGAAGGCGCGGGTTTTTTTTGGTAGTTCAGGGGGTTCATCTGAACACATTCCCGAAGAAAAAATTCATGTGCCAATTTTTTCCTTTTTAAACCCGCTATTTGCCCGCTCTATAAGTAAAAATGAGTAATTTGTGAAGATAAGAAATCCAGTACATCTTTTTGCAATTTTTTTCGAAAAGTGAGATTTCCACTTTGTGCAATTTATGGCAGTTTTACGTGAAAAATTGAGACTTTTGTACTGCGAAAAGGCTAAAATTTTCAGCAATAGGGAAGACTTATGGACATTTTTTAGGAAAAAATGAAAATTTTTGTAATTTTTGCGAAAAACCGAGAATTTTGACCATTTTAAGCAAGAAGCAAGATTGACTATTTTTGAGGAAAAGCACGAATTTTTGGCAATCATTGGCCAAAAAAAGGATTATTTTTTTCGTAACCTCGTTTGAAAATGGGAGAAATTTCTTGGTCATTGACATTTTTTTTGAGCAAAAAAGCGGAATATTTTAGGTAATTTTTAGGAAGGGGAAATGGATACTTCTTGAATTCTTTTACCAAAAAGTAACAATTTTTTGCAAGAAATGAGGCTATTTTTGGAAATGTTGACAAAAGGTGAGATTTTTAGCTATTTTTGGCGATAAAAGTGTATGTTCATTGTTCAAGTATAGGTTAACTTTCTCAGATTATTCACTTATGAATATTACTAGGTAGCATTTTTTTCTCATCAAGATAGATACAAAAATTGAATTTTTGAAATTAAAAAAAAAATATTTTGAGAAACCAAAAAATGTGATCAAGTACGAGTCCTGAGCGAGGGCAAAAGTTTGTTTTGAGAAGTAAAGTTTTTTCAGGTGAAAAGCGCGTTTTTTGGCTTAACATTTCTTTAAAAATTTGAATGATAAGCATATTTTTTCAATGTTGTTTGGACGTGAGTCAAATTTGACTATTTTACCTTATGAAAAAATTAAAACAGAAACAGTCACTGCTGAAGAATTATGTACTACGAGATTTTCACAGTAAATTGCGCCAATTACAGCTGTGTATTAGCCTCAAACGCAGCATTATGCATTATGTATAATCTTTTTCTGAAATACACACTCATTTTGTTCATTTCTTTTCAAAAAGTTGTTTTGAAATAACAGATGTTTGAAGGGGGGGGGGGGGGTTAAAAGGGGTATGTTTCATAGATGTTTGAGCCTCAAAAAGTGCTGCCCCAGCTAATAGTTCCTTCGCCCCAGCTACAGCCAGATTCTGGCTACGGGCCTGGATTAATGTATAAGTAGGCATCACTCATGTTGTAAAATCAATTTCCTTAAGCTAACCTACATTTTTCTTTCAATTTCAGATACCGGAACACTTATGAACACGTTTTCTAGGATGAAATTCGACGCTCAACATTTTTTGTTCCCTACATTTTTCACATATTTCGCATAATTTTGCAAAAAAACGCGAAAAACGCGTATTTTTCAGATTTTTTTGCCAATATGAGCCTTTTGCAGGCAAAATTTCAATTTCATGGATTAGTAGGAAGATAGTACTTGTAAAAAGACACATTTTGGCGAAAACTGCTTTTGTGTAGTACCCTTCAGTTCGGAGCTGTGGCGCTTCAAAGTTTTCTTTTGTCAATTTTACCCCCACCACTACGATACAAAATTTTGAAAAAAAGCATGTCGATATGTCCACTGTTCCCCTACACATTCCGTGTGGTACCAGAATCCCCCCCCTACTCATGGATACCGAATTTTTCGCGCTAAAAACGCGTTTTTTTGGCTATACTGACCAAGAGGGGTGGGTTGGGGGGCGGAAATTCCGGTCGAAAATTTTTATTGGAGGTACCCAACAATAATCCATCATAGGGCCATTTCACCTATCTTAACCGGGAATACCCTTTAAAGCAGTATGTATCAAATTTTTCGAAATTTTACAGATGATCTCTTTTTTCAACACTTAAAAGTTGACTTAAACTTAAGTCCCGTAATCGTTGACATGGCGGCTCTAGCCGCCATGTCTTCAAAAAAATTCAGGCTGGCGGCTGTCAGCCGCCATGTCAACGATTACGTGTTAAATTACGAGCACTGATAAAACATTTAGTTGGTATCATAACAGCTGTGTCGATAACAATAATTTCCATCCAACACACGCTAACGTTTCCAAGAATTATTCTAGCAATTCGACTTTCGAGTTAGCAGTGAAGGATTGTTCGGCGACTGACTGGCGCCGATATCCTCGAACGGTTGGTTGAAGTGAAGCGCTGTTGCCAGAAGCCAGATGTAAGATTTGTCAGTTTTTGGCAAAAATCAAAGCATTCGGGTGATGAAAAAATGGATCCTTTTTTGGGAATTTTTTATTTGTACAACTACACTATCGCGTATTCCATTTCTGACTAATTCAAAAAATAAAAAGTCATCGCAGTTGCGAGTACGTGCGATTGCGTCAAAAGCGCGCGTATTCCTTGCAGTGTAACTTGTTCCTTCGACTTTGACTGCAGTTGACCTCAAATCTGCGCCGTTCCTCAAAAATTCCAATCACTGCATTTTTTTTTCGTGTTCGTTTCCTTATACTTTACTGCTGTTGAGTCTGGTTGTGCAGCCTAAATTTTTGGATGCAATTTTTAAAACGCGTTCTCAATATGGTATTTTTCGACCCAAAATCTTCAGAAAAAATTACCCAAAAATGACGAAAAAACAAAACAAAACTCAACGAAAATTTCAACAGCAGTTTTTTCAAAAAGCACAGAAAATAACATCGAAATTCGAATAAAAACCAGTTTGAAAAAAAAACTAGCAAAAGCTCAAAACAGATAATTATCAACATTTCGAAAGTGAACTATATTCGTAGATCAAAATGCAAAAAGAAAGCATGAAAAAAAATTGGATTCCGGAAACATAATGGAAACCACTGACAAAATTGCAAAATTGAAAGAAGAGGGGGAAGTCTATGTAAACTGGGAGGAACGAAATTTAATCTTTTATTCAAAATCTTATCAAAAAATCAAATCGCAAAATAGCAGAAATGTTGACATGAGCGAGGATTTGACGAAAAAAAAATTATTCGAGTGTTGAGTAATAATAAGTGAACAATGATTTGTAAAAAGAATTCCATAAATGAATCGGTGAGAACAGAAAGGGGCTAAGTCCATTTTCGCAGTTTTCAGGAATAACAAAAAACTGATTTATTCGGAAATCTAAAATTTCGAAAACTTCACAAAAATTTACACAAAAAAAAACAAAAATTCTTTGAAAATTGGCTACAAATTTGGAAAATAAAATCCATGAGAATTCAAAAGAATAAAACTTGAAAAAAGACGTTGGATTAATTTTTGTCTTGTAAAAACATCGTTGCTTTTATCATCGTAATTTCGTTCTTTTTTTCCCTTCAAAGGTTTGAAATGGTGCGTAATTTTGAATATTACATTTACAACTTTACCTAACAGTGAGTGAGTCACTCAAATTTTCACGTCCATGCTTGTAAAATATACACAAGTTATTTCTTATTACACGGAGACAATATTCAGAAAAACATAAAAAATTGACCCACCCCGTACTTGACCTTCATAACATACATATTTTCGAAACACGCGTAACAAAACCCGATAGCTGCTATCAATGCAAAAAAAATTCTAAATAACCAATGATTATTCAATCCCACATATCCTACAGAATATGACTTTGATATTTTATAGTTTTATTTTTTTCGAAACTTATACCTACTAGCGAATTCCATCGATGGAAAACGTATGGTAATACATAAGTAGTTAGATGGGTAAGAATTCCAATACGACCATAGCAGTTTTCCGAAAGACGTTTGATCTTGTTGCGAATTTTCGCAGGGTTATATCGCATCTCGGGAGTAATAAGGTCACATCTCAAAAAAATTGATTTTGATGTTTTTACATTTTTGGGGTCTATTTGACCCCCCTCAACCAAAAATTACACTTTGAGTTGGGTACATTATCTAGATCTTGTGAAAAACGCAAATGGCCTAACTCAAAATCTCAACAACATTGCAAGTTGTTTGGAGTTATAAGGGTACATCTCAGAATACTCCACCTTTTTTGAGCAAATTTTGTATGTACAAAGTGTTAACAAATAGTTTTGATTGTTTTGAATGTTTGTCAGTTAGAAATAGTCACAAGGAGTGCATTTTTTATTGGTTTGTACCAAATGGAAATTTTTTTAAAAATTGATAACTTTTCAGAAAAATGAATTTGCACATATCATGAAATTTTAGTTTTTTGAGAAAAACTCAAAAACTAAGCACTCTAAAAAAAAACTAACGACATTACGTCGATTGGAAATTTAATTCTCTACAACTTTGAGATCATGGAAATTTTTTTTGGACGCTTCCTTTCGCCTCCACATCAACTTTAATGAAAGGTTATAACTCAAAATGTTTTCCAAACATTGAAATATTTCCTCTTTAAGATTTTATTTTTCAAAGTGTTCTTATGCTAAATGAAGGTAGGATACCAGATCTTTAAAATGAGGTGCTATTCATTCCTCACAATTAATTATAAGTTGATAAAAATAATGAATCAAGTTTTTTAAAAAAAAGAAAATCACTCTCCTGTAAAACTTCACTTTTTTAGATGTGACCTTATTACTCCCGAGGTGCGATATCCTATCGTTAAGTTGGTCATTAAAACCTCTACAGGATTGCTATTTTGTGACTGAAATTTAAGAAAAAAATCAAGAAAAAGTAATTACAAGAAATAAAAAAACATACTCAGGGGTGGATGGGGCACTTTAAAGTTACTGGGATTTGGCGCCGGTGCTGATGCGACGCCAGGTTTTTTGGGGCGAAGATTGGGGGAAGGGGGGGGATTGTGACAAAGAAAAAAGATCATGTATTTTTTTTTTTTTTTGAATTATTTTACCTTGCATATTTTAGCCAATGTTGTCATTTTGAGGGGGGCAAAAAATTACAAATTCGTCAACTTTTGATGGGAAAAAACGAAAAAGTTGCTGATTGTTTTTTTAAATTGAACAATTTGACGAAATTGAAATGAGTGTATTAGATTTATTTACTAAATTAAATTAGAATTTGTATGCTGAATTAAATCAACCTAAGTATGTATGTATTCGTAAAAGGATAAACAAAATTTTGAAAAATTTAGAGTTTAATAACTAAAAAAAGATGTACTTGCACCTAATTGAGTCGAATAAGTTGAATAAAATGGGTATGAAACGGTGAACATTTTGCCAGAGCGGAGCGAGGGCAAAAATTTTGGAAAATCCCAACTTGAAAGGTGTAAAAAAATGTTATTTTCGTTACTGAACCGGCAAACTTTGGAGCGGATATCACCTTGGGTCCTACTTTCGAAAGAAATACAAATTGGACCGAGCGAAGCGAGGGCGAAAGCTTTTGAACATTTTCATTTCGAGATGCCTAAAAACGAGGTTTTTTAAATGCAAGTAAGTAGTTTATTTTTTGGTTTTTTAAATTTTAGAAATACAATGATGTTTTTTTAGGAAGTTGATTTTGAAAAAGGAAACAGAACAAGCTCGAGCGAGGACGAAAGCTCTTGCAAATTTGTATTTCGAGGAGAGTCATAAAAACGATGTTTTTTCAATGTGAGGATGAAGAGTTTATTTTTCGACTTTAGAACTTGATTTTTTGGGAGAAATTTTCATCTTGATGCTGAAAAACAAAATAAAACAAGCCCGAGCGAAGCGAGGGCAAAAGCTTTCAAAAATTTGTGTTTCAAGAAGTAAAAAATAATGTTTGTACACTTTCGGCGCTGCTGCGGCGCCGAATTCGAGTCAAAATCAGCGTAAAAATTGGCACCGAAATCCAATTTTTACCGGGATTTTCCCCGGTTCCCCTTATGGCCCATCCGCCCCTGAACATACTTGTACTACAAATAGTTATTCAAGTTATCAAGTAGGTACGTACGCAAAGTTTCACACTCACATTTTTAGAACCTGTGAGCGGTGAAGTATCGACCAACTTCCAATAATGCTGCTCATTAGCCCATAAAATAAGGGAGGGAGTGGGAACACAAATCGTAATGCAAAAAGCGAATTACATGATATGCTGAAATGTCGTGCTTTTTGATGTTTTTGAAAGAAATTTCAATTCCCACCTCTTTTCGCTATTTTGTGCTGCATAATACAATTTTGCGTTTTTTGCACCGGCACCAACCCTACAATTTTATAACTTCCAATTTCAAAGCAAAGAGAGGGCAAAAGCTTCAGAAAATTAATAATAATTCAAGAAGTATAAGACCATTATTTCCTATTTTAATCCTTTTTTGTTCACTTTTCAATTTGGACAAATTAACCCTTTGGAGGTTCTCTGGGTTTTCGGGTTAGAAAATTGAAGTGCCTTCATGAGTGTGATAGGGTACCTTGCCCAATTGGCCAAACCACAAAAAAGTCGAGCTTTTGATGAAAAGTTTTATTGGAAAATGAAAGTTTCCAAAAAGCACACATGTGACATTTCCGAAAAAAAATTGAATATATGCAGAATTTTTTTTGAAAAAATGAACCAAAAACATGTGTCAAAAACATTGAACAAAAGCACTCTATCAAAAAATAAAATGAAAATTGAATTGGAAAAAAATAAAAAAACAAGGTTGAAAAAAAGTCATCTGGCAGTTCACAAATTCAGCTAGAATCAAATCTTGTTGGCAAAAATGCCTTTGTTTAAAGCATGAAGAGAAGAAAAATGTATGCCGCTAAGAGAAGATTTTTTATCAAGTCATAAAATCTTTTCGGAAATCGAGCCGAAATATGGGACAAAATTTAGCAAAATTGCAATCTTTCTGGTAGGTGGTAACTAATTATAAAAACATTTCCGCCTTTATTCACGAGATGTAGCATAGAATTTTCTTTCATTTTGAGAAAAAATGAGTATTTTATCACTTAATTGAATATTGGAATATGAAGAAGAACATAGAGAGAAATAGTGAGCAAAAACACAAATCCACAGCGTAAACAAAAATGAAAGACTGAACTCGTAGATGAATTTGGATTTTTATTTACTATTTTTACTATTTATCTTCATCTTCATCTTCATATTCCAATACTCCAATAAGTGATAAAATACTCATTTTTTCCCAAAATGAAAGAAAATTCTATGCTACATCTCGTGAATAAAGGCGGAAATGTTTTTATAATTAGTTACCACCTACCAGAAAGCTTGCAATTTTGCTAAATTTTGTCCCATATTTCGGCTCGATTTCCGAAAAGATTTTATGACTTGATAAAAAATCCTCTCTTAGCGGCATAGATTTTTCTTCTCTTCATGCTTTAAACAAAGGCATTTTTGCCAACAAGATTTGATTCTCGCTGAATTTGTGAACTGCCAGATGACTTTTTTTCAACCTTGTTTTTTTATTTTTTTCCAATTCAATTTTCATTTTATTTTTTGATAGAGTGCTTTTGTTCAATGTTTTTGACACATGTTTTTGGTTCATTTTTTCAAAAAAAATTCTGCATATATTCAATTTTTTTTCGGAAATGTCACATGTGTGCTTTTTGGAAACTTTCATTTTCCAATAAAACTTTTCATCAAAAGCTCGACTTTTTTGTGGTTTGGCCAATTGGGCAAGGTACCCTATCACACTCATTAAGGCACTTCGATTTTCTAACCCAAAAACCTAGAGAACCTCCAAATGGTTAAAGATTTGTGAAGTATTTGTGTACAAAGTATTTTTTAATTCCGATCAAAATTATTTAAAAAAACTATACAAATGAACCCATTAATGAATTTTTTCATTTTTTCACTACCTTTTTGACCTGTTAGATACCGACACCCTCTCGAATCGAAGATTCTGATACACGTTTTAATTTTAACAAGTGCAAACTTGTTGAAATTGATAATTTAGTAGATACTTTCCTATGTATAACCCCTAAGAGAGCGCTAAATAAAAAACAAGTACATGATTTCAAAAATCAACCAAGTAGCATTTGACCCATAAGACATTTGACCCATGAAATTATCAGCACACGTTGCTCAAACTGAGTAGCTACTTTGTACTAACATAGCTATCACGTGTTTTTTAATAAGAGTGACTTCGATAAGTAAATAATTATTAAAGATTCACATAAATTTGAACATTCTGTTATTGTAACATAGCTATCTATCAGAAGTAATGGCGTTGCAGTTGGAGGAATTAATTTTCCAGCACCCATTGATTGGTAAGTTTTATTTTACTTAAACATATGATGAACTGAAGTATGTACTCAGTTCATAAGTAAATACATCTACATGTACTGAATTTTTTGTTTTGTAATTTCAGCTCATCTACCACCAGAAAATTATGATGCGGTCATTGTCGATCTCGCTGTCGTCGCTGATCTATATTTATGGATTGGGCACTGTACGCAACATTATAATATATTTGACGGAATTGATCCGAACACTTATATCGTAATTCGTAAGTACCCAGCATATTATGGTGTAGTTTCACTTCTCTCCTCATCACAAAATTTAAATTATTCTCATTTCAGGTGTACAGAATATACGAGTTGTTCTGATCCCGCTGAATAATCTCAATTCCGAAATAGTTTTTTACTTCAATTGGTAATAAATTACTCGAAATAACTATGTACATACGTATGTTAAAATTTAAAATAAAAGAGTGTATAAATGGTTTTAATTTCTTGCTAAATTTGTTGGACTTGAGTTCTGTGGCTGTGAGTTCATTGTCCAAATCATCAAGCGCCGGAGTCTTATCTTTAGAATGAGACCTTTCCCAGCTTGATTCATAAATTCAAATCAATCTTATGTTAAATTAAGGAAGGTCATGTCACTTAAAGTTCCGTCCAACGTACATAAGTCAAGCCGAATTTTTGAACGTCAAAAATGTTTATCCGATTGATTTCATCGAAAATGAACAGAAATTGATGCGGATGAGATCATTAATGTGCAAAATGTTCATGAAGGTGCCACAAGTTCTGAATTGGTCGAATTATAAAGTATAAATTGTCTTTCAATTTATATCCCCTCCCCCAGAATCATGGAAAAAATTACAAATAAGAAACACAATTTCAAAATATTGAACCAATTATCATCGGTATTTTAAAATATCAGCTTTATTTTCAAATTTCTCAATTTTTTTACGTCTGATGTTCATCTTTTTGCTCAATAAAACCAAAAAAAAATCAAAATAATCACCTTTGGGAAAACATACACGAAAAATGAGTAAAAAAAATCAAAAAATTGGATTTAGAAAAAAAAAGAAAAAAAATCACGGACATTTATGACTACTCTACGCACCCACCCCCAAGTAGCCTTGAAAAAATCCGTTACGCTTCAAAAATTCAGTAACGAGGTAAAAGCGCATATTTTTAAAATTTCTAACCGTCTTAGTCGACATTTACGAGGTTTCTTTTAATTTGATGTAGAATTCGTTTATCGTTTTACGATTTTTTTTTGAATTTGATGTGGAATTTGTTTATCGTTTTGAATTTTTGTTCAACGAATTATCGTTCACGTTCAAAGTATTTATAGATTTCATTTTGCATGGTAAGTACCTTTCATTAGATGTGTTCTTTTTACACGGATTTTGGCAGATTTTCGAGAATCTGGATTTTGCCATACTTAGAATTCATGAGAATCTGCTATGGTAGTAGCTTCTGAAATTGGATTTTACTTGAAAAAATAAGACTTTTGAGGTTTTTAAAGTTGACGAATAGAAAATCACTAAAGTGTTGAAATAGAAATTTTAAAAAACGGCCAAAATCCAGATTTCTCGAGAATCTGCTGTGGTAGCAGCTTTTGAAAATGGATTTCGGATTTTACTTGAAAAAATAAGACTTTTGAGGTTTTTAAAGTTGACGAATAGAAAATCACTAAAGTGTTGAAATAGAAATTTTAAAAAACGGCCAAAATCCAGATTTCTCGAGAATCTGCTGTGGTAGCAGCTTTTGAAAATGGATTTCGGATTTTACTTGGAAAAAGAAGACTTTTGAGGTTTTTAAAGTTGATGAATAGAATCTATAAAGTGTTGAAATAGAAATTTAAAAAAACGGCCAAAAAAATCCATCTCGAGAATCTGCGGTGGTAGCAGCTTTTGAAAATGGATTTTGGATTTTACTTGAAAAAAGAAGACTTTTGAGGTTTTTAAAGTTGATGAATGGAATCTATAGTGTTAAAATAGAGATTTTAAAAAACGTCCAAAATACAGATTCACGAAAATCTGCCAAAATCCGAGTAAAAAGGAACACAAATCATCTATATTCAAAAAACCTACGACGGTTTTAAAACAAACATGTAATTTGAAATCGAGTTTTTTGAAATCTCTTCGACAATAACCATCGCTGCGTTCGGAAATATTTTCTCGGTTTTAGGAATGATAATTTCAAATAATAACGCAAACTGATGTAAATTCTCATATCTTATGCAATTTTGATCGATAAATGCAGTGGTGAAAACCAAATCGAAAATTTTCACAAAATTGCAGGCAAATATAAATCAGCATACTGATGAAACCGTTTATGAAATTTCAAACGGATTTTTTTTTGAAAAGAAGAACTACTTTTTTCTTCAACCAAATTTTCAAAAAGCTGTCAACCTCCCCCCCCCCCCCGTTTACAGACACACACGAAAATTAAAACACCCAACTTTATCGCAGGAAAATTCTCAAAAAATTAAATTGAAATAAATTTAATTATCTGAATGAGTAAGTACATACCTTTGAATGAATCGAGCTACTGGCACAAGCCGATTGGAAAAAATTGCCCCAAAAAATGAAAATTTCAAAAAATGCCCGAAAAATAAAAATTCAAAAATGATAAGAAAAACGTTCACCCGAAAATTAACTTTGATTATTTTAAAAAAACACAACACCACCACACCACCGAAGTCCGAAAGAATAAATAATAAGCAGCGCAAAAAAATTGCCCAAAAAATAAAAATTTCGAAATTATTGGAGAAACGAATGAAACGATTAACCGAAAATCAACTTTACAAAAACAGAACACCACCGAAGCTAATTCGGAACGAATAAACTGAGCATGTACACGAAGCAGTGGCGCAGCCGTTTATTTACCCACTAACCCAGTAGATGTAAATCAATCCCTCCTTTCCTAAATATATTTTCTGCTTCGTAATTGTAAACACCAGATGCGCAAACACCTCTATACACACACACACACAATCAAAAATAAAAACACACTAATCGACAGGCGACTGACAGACGACAGTAAACAAAACCCAAAGAGGTCATTGCGAGTGAAAATTAAATAGACTTTGTTTTTTTTTATTCATTACCTCAGTTTTGGCCTCACCTTACAAAAATCTGGCCAACGCCATCCGTGGGAGGGGGACTCTCAAAAAGATGAATTTGGACACATGGTCGGAACCACAAGTGTGTAATTTGTTCACTAAATTTCAGCTTTCCTGGAGACCTAGGTACTTACTCTTAATAATTTTTCAGTATCCTGCTCGAAATCTTCAAAAAACTGCATAATTTTTTCTAATCTTGGTGAAAATACTTGCAAGGGGGCCTCTTAAGTCACTGTCAGTACCGATTTTGCCCACTTTTTACCATTTGTCTGTTGAATATCCATAAAAAGTTATCTTCAAGGTTTCAAAGTGGGCAATGGGCAACTCTTTGAAATAAAACATGTGCAAGAGCTTACATAATTTTTCTAATTTTATTTCGGAATTCAAAAACTCACTCTCTTCACAATTTTTAAAAATTCAGTAGAGTATGTACCGACTTTGTTCAAATTTCGAAACTATTTTGAATTACATAATTTAAAACCTCGTAGGACCTAGGATTGTTGGGAAAATGTGGAAATTTTAAAGGTAGCGCATGTAGCCCTTTCAATTTGAAATCTGTATATACCTAGGTAGGTGAGTACATCAAAAAAATTGGTCCTTTTTGTATGGGGTCATTCCGCGCTAAATCGGCTGATTTTGCATGAGGGGTCCTTGATTTTTTTCAAAATCAGATCATGTTTAGTTGACAAATTGCGGGGACGGAATTTTTTTTCAAATGTTCGTCTACACATTGGTAAAAGAATATCTCAAAATTGCAAAAATTTACATTTTTCAGGTTTCTGATGGTATTTTTGTAATAAGTGCCAAACTTGTGATTTTTCTTCTCGAAAATGAAAAAAAATGTCAGTCCAATTTTTTGATATGTTATTGTGATTGTACAAGAAAAGGACTAAAACTGAGAATTTTTTCAGAATTTTCACTCTCGGACATCGTGGTTATATTTAAATTATAAGTTTTTAAATAGGTTTTTTTTCATGTTTCTGAAAGTGGCAACACAGATTTTGACATCATTCGTCGATTACCCTCTCAAAGTACTACAATTTGAAAAAAAGTTGAAAATTCATCTCACACTGATACCAAGTATTATGTAGATGTGCTGAGTAAGGATTTGGGATGCCCTTCCGTGCCCGATTTCAGCCCTCTCCACCAATCTGTATTTCAGCCCTAAAATTCCATTATTTTGAAATTCAAAATTCGGAACCTCCATTTAAAAATCTGAATAAATTACTATAAAGAGGTATATTTGCACGTAAAATACGATCTCAACGTATCCTAAAGGATACAGAAGCCCCAAATTTTTATCAAAATTTTTAAAAAAGTGAACAGTGAAGTAGATAGGACATAGATTACAACTAATTCGAAAACGATGAAAGTTTAAAACTGGGATTTTTCTTGGTCGCCAGCGAAACTAGGGCATAAACATTCAAAAATTCGCGTTTCGGGAGCTAAAAACAATTTTTTGAAAAATTTTGTCAATTTCTTTTGATGCTCGTACACAATTTTCCCCCAAAAGGTGTAATCTTGTAAGTGAAAAAGCTCGAAAAGGTAACCAAAAGGTGATTGAAAAGTGACCAAAAAAAAAAAAAAACACACAAAAGAAAAACAGAATAAACACGAATTACGAATTGAAATGTATGTAATCTTGAAATGTTGAACTATTTCGACACTTTTTGATCATTGTTTGGCAGCAAAGTAAAGAATTTGGAAATTTTCGACAAAAAAAGCACTTCTTGGAAAAATAAAAACGAGATTGACGTTTCTGGCAAAAAGCGAGATATTTGGACAATTTTTTTTTTTTTTAAAGTAAAGATTCAAAATTTTCCGCCAGTCAGCCACTGTCCAATTACCTATATAGCTTATCAAGAAGCAAGAACGCGTCTACAATTTTTTTTTCAAGCTTACAAATACATATAGGTAGAACACATTATCTACAAATAAATTAGAGAATCGTCTCAACAAACCAACACATCATTCAAAGGAAATAAATGTGACTGTGGAAAAACTTACCTAATAGTTGAGTTAAAAAATGCGCACTTCTTGAGATATTATCACGACTAGTCAATTCATACTTTTTTCATTCCATAAGCCTGCAAACACAAACGAACAATAATTAATAAATACAATACTTATATATTTTGTTTCAGATGGCGGATGATGAAGTCATTCTAATAGAAAGTACTAGGGGGCACCGGTATTTGTTCGAAGGTTATGAATATACAATCAAGGATAATTTGGCTTATGGGGGGAAACGACTGAAGTGCCGGTATAAACCATGCGGAGTCACCAGTATGTTTAAAAACATTTGAGAACCACCCCACTTCACCCAAACTTATTTTCGATGACATTTCAAAATTTTTTATTTTTCAGTGAATATTGACGCAAATTTTCGAGTTACCAGACGGTCTCATCCCCATACGCACGCGGTGGAGAACGCCATGACCAACTCGGCTGTAGTAGAGGCATGGACAACGCTTCGACGCGCTGTTCGCGCATCCCCCGAAAGCAACAGCGTCATATTTAACAGAGTTATGAATGGGTAAGTTTCATCCGCCCGCTGCCGCCAATAAAACAAAAAAAATTTATTAATTCTGATACTTACATGTTTAATTTCTTGACAGGCGCCCTGATGCAGTTTTGCAGAGGATGAATTTAGAGTCGATGAGGCGGTCGATGGACAGATGGAGGTTAACAGTGGTCCCGCCGCCGCCTGCAACTGTGAGGCAATTCGGGGAATTATTGCGAACCAACCAGGCATATCACGGTCTAATCACCCGGCCCAACGGCAATTCCCTCGTTGTAGAAAGCGTGGGACAGCACTCCGTCCTGTTTGTGTCTCCGGAACTTCGACAGTGGGTACCCCATCTGCAAAAAAATAAGTAGAATAATTTTAATTGGTAATTTACGAAATGTTTTAATTTTGCAGCCTATTGACGCAGCACAATACGACCTTTAGTATTGATGGTACGTTCCGGTCATGCCCGAACATTCCGGAGGCCACACAGTTACTGGTGATTATGGCCTCCGCGTTCGGAACGATGTACATGGTTGCCTGGGCTGTGATGAGGCGGCGTAATACCATCTGCTATGTGGAGGTATTCAGGGCATTGCAGCGGGTAGTGCAGAATATGCTTCCACGCATAGTAATTACCGACTTCGAGCTGGCATTACAGCGAGCTGTGCGCATTGTTTGGCCACTAGCACAATTATTGGGATGTTATTTTCACTACGTGCAGGCGCTGAGGCGAAATCGCGCAGCGCACGGACTCACCACCGCCATTGTGCAAGCCAATCCAGTGCTTCGCAGGATCTACGAAATGGCCACCGCGCTCCCTCTGCTCCCCGCAGACGATATCCCCCTGGGATTCTCCATACTGCGGGAGTATGTGAGAGAATCGCAGTCGCCGGAAGCGCAAAGCTTTTACCAATACTTACGGGCGTATTGGTTTCCCCGTGAGTACACACACAAGTAATATACGTATTGTGTAGAATATTGCTATTAATACATTCTGTTCACAGGACGTGCACTACTTTCTGTATATGGTCAACCAAGAAGGACGAACAACGAAATGGAAGCACTCAATAGGCGCCTACCGGAGCAGATGACGGTACGGCAGCACCGTCCCAGTTACGATACTTTTCTGAGTAAGTGGACACACCACCATCGTCATGTAGGTAGGTATTGAGTGATATTTATTAGGCTATAAAACATTTTCAGACGGAATGATGGAGGTGAGCAATGCCCAGTATGGGAGATACCTGCGAGCCGGGCAAGCGCAGCAAGTTCGTTGGCCGGCAGACAGACGACAAGAAGCGCATGAGCGTGACTTGACCCGTGCTTGGGATGAGTATGACAGGGGCGTTAGAACTGCCGAAGAAGTGCTCCGATTTTTAGGCCACCATGCGCCTGATGTAGCAGCGCCAGAGGCAGATGCGGCGAGGGACAACGCGCGAGAGCGAGGTTTGTAATCATTACAAGAAATTATTATTTTTTTCTTAGAATCGAAACTAATTCTTTTTTTACCGACTACCAGAGGAAGACCCCGTGGCAGCTGTAGACGGACACGACGTAATCGAAGTAATAAATATAGAGCTGGATTGGGGTAAGTGTTTCCAAGTAATACACGACTGTTTTCGTTATTGTTACTTACTTAGTTTCTATTGCAGATGATGAACCGGTGATCCGTCAATTCGCAGATGACGACGCAGATATACCGCCACCTCCTGCATTGCCACTCCTACACGGGGGAAATCCTCCACCTGGTGGCGACGGTGACAACGCCGATGCTCAGGGTGACGCTGGTCAAGTGCGCGGTGGTGCCAGAGGAGCGCGCGGCGGTAACAGAAGAGCGCGCGGCGCTAGAGGTGCCCGCGGTGGCGGCGCTAGAGGTGCCCGCGGTGGCGGCGCTAGAGGTGCCCGCGGTGGCGGCGCTAGAGGTGCCCGCGGTGGCGGCGCTGAACAAGCGCGAGGTGGCGGCGCACGCGGTGCTAGAGGTGCGCGAGGCGGCGGCGCTGAACAAGCGCGAGGCGGCGGTGCACGCGGCGCTAGAGGTGCGCGAGGCGGCGGCGCTGAACAAGCGCGAGGCGGCGGCGGCGCTAGAAGACCGAGAGGAAGCAGAGCTGGACGAGCACGTGGTCGCGCTGGTCATCTACCGTCTCCGTTCAATTTCATTGATGACAGGCTGAACGAACAGCAGGTGGATGATCCAGATTCGGATGAAGATCTGTTTCTGGTTCACGTAGAGGAGGTGGATGATTCAGATTCGGATCAAGATCTGGTTCACGAAATTGCTGCTCCTGTTCAACAAATCATAGGTAAAATACATTGTTATTAATAAAAATAAGTTTTTAATTTAGTGATATGAAAAAGTAATCAATGTTTTTTAATCGGCAGTTCAAGCCGATGTTCACAATCAGCCGCAGCCTGAAAATGAACCAGCACTTCAGCAAAATCAAATAATTGTACCAGCACTTCAGCAAGATCAAATAATAATCGGTAAAGTACATAAATTATTAATAAAGTTTTCAATTTAGTGATATGAAAAAGTAATCAATGTTTTTTAATCGGCAGTTCAAGCCGATGTTCACAATCAGCCGCAGCCTGAAAATGAACCAGCACTTCAGCAAAATCAAATAATTGTACCAGCACTTCAGCAAGATCAAATAATAATCGGTAAAGTACATAAATTATTAATAAAGTTTTCAATTAAGTGATATGAAAAAGTAATCAATGTTTTTTAATCGGCAGTTCAAGCCGATGTTCACAATCAGCCGCAGCCTGAAAATGAACCAGCACTTCAGCAAAATCAAATAATTGTACCGGAAGAAGAGGCGATGGGTGACGCAGAACCAGATCAGGCAGTTCACGAACTTAACCGAATAATCGGTGGAGAGCCGAACAATCAGCAAATCCAACGAATCGGTAAGATGTAATAGTTAAGGAGCAGAAAAAAATTTACATCTACATTACTAATAATGTTATTTTCTTTCTTAGATGGACTGTGCTATTTATGTTTTGAGCGTGAACCGAACGCGGCCGCATTCCCATGCGGTCACATGGGATGTGAGCCGTGTTTAAGAAGAACACGCGCAATTAGGGGGGCAAACAACGCGTGTCCCCAATGTCGCGCTCGGATGATGTGTATCGCCGAAATCCGGCGCAACGCCGCAGGCCAGCGGCATTGCATGATATGCCATGTAAGGTGGGCAACATTTGCCGGTGCGCCCTGCGGCCATCAGGTATTCTGCGACGTCTGTAGTGATAATACGGTGACCGCAGGAGGTCAATGCCCGGTATGCCACAGGGATGTGGTGTTTGTCGCCGAAATACACTGGCCGCGTAAGTAGGGCAGATGCCATCATGATTACTTACTCTAAATTAACTAATCATTAATTAGGTATTAATAATTGTTCATAGGTACTACCGCGTAAAAAGTAGTTCCCGTCGTCGTCGTTCGGAGCAGGTTTCCGTCGTCGTCTCTCGGATGTATTCGTGGCTCCAATCAGGGGACCGTTCGTATTTAATAAATTCCGCTGGTAAGTAGCAAAACAAAAGCAATATTAATAACATTATCGTAGCAGCCGTGAGAAGAGTTTATTCGAATAACCCACCTCGTTGATTCGTTCCTCTTTGATTTCAATTTCCGACGTGAAACGAAGTACATAGTACATACCGATATCATCAAGTCGACCAACATCTATTAATTCAAAAAAAAAACCAACACGTTGATTAAAACAACTTTCCGATTACACAATCAATTTGTCCTCGTGAACAATAATATATATTACTCACGTAATCGTTATCAATGTCCTCATCGCGTGATTCTTTCTTATTTACTACGTTCGAATTCAAAACCGTATCCTGTAATCAAATATGTATCACCTTATAATACCATTTTTGGCGTAAAATCGTTCAAATACTCGCTTCGAAAATCACCCTACCGATTTATTATTAGTATTATCACAATTGGAAGGTTCTTCGGTGTTGGTAATCGAGTGAGTATCAGCACCGTCAGCGTCATCGATAACGCACGCTACATTATTTTCATTTGCAGCGATAGTTGCATTAACTGCATTAGTTCGTGAAGTTTCTAGATTCGAAGAATCGTCACAAACGCCACGACTATCAATTATAGTTGGTAAAAATTCGTCAACTCGAGTTTCAGGAGAAATCTGCGTTTCGTTATCGTGTTCGGTACCGGATTGAAGTAATTCTGTGGTGTGAGAGTCTTCTGCAGTAGTTTCTACGGTACTTGAGAAAGTATTTCAGTTTGGTCGGCGTGTTCGTCAACAGTGTCAGCATCCGTATCGTTTAATGTAGCTTGAGTACCATTATCGCTCATGTTTTCCAGTCCAGTCTCAAACAAGCGAATAAATTTGTAGCCGAATCACTACGCGATTCTCATCTTATATCGAATACATTTTCCGGCCGAATTAGATACATCCATCAAAGTAGTTTCAATTCATTATTCTTGATCTGAAACAAGAAGGAGAAAGAAACGTAAAAATTGTAATCGCATCGTTGCTAAAAGTGTGAATGGGTATTTCGCGATAAGAACAAAACCAAATAGTATAAAACGTACGTGATGATTTAGCATAGTGAACGGAACGCTTTGATTATGTAAATTTCTATTCAACCTAACCCGTTCTAATATTATTCATTATTAATATTTTTTCATTTTGTATCGATAATTTGGTAAATACACAATGAAGTTACCTATTAGTTGAAAGGGTAGCTGATACGACTGTGGGCGAAAAACTATGACCACGTTTGCTAGATTTGGGATGTCATCTGAAATGAAAAAAACGAGAGCGATATGAGTAACATCTAATGAAAACCTTTGTTTAATTTCAGGCGGACATTGTATATGTATAATCAAGATAACTTGAAATGTAAATAGAACAAATGTACATAAAATACCTGTAAATAATCCAAGTCGGAGTCGAGATTCTCAATTCTGCATTCTAACTATTAACTACCCTGCACAATACAATTTATTCTACTTTCTAATCTACCGATGACGCAAAATGTCGAAATTCAACTAGACTGGAGATGCGTGCGCAACATACCTTATCAGTGTTATCAATTGCTACCGTATACGGGTGCTTGTTGTTGTCGTATTTTCATAATCATATTCAACAAGTTCGAGAGAGACTTTCTGTTTCAAGATTTTTGCTACAGGTAATTTTTTTTACATATACATTTAAATCGAATCGTGTTCTATTTGATATTTCGTATTGCTCATCTAATACCTTTGATATTACTTTTCAGGATGGAAGGACATGAAATTTGGGAGCGCTTGGCTAAAAAGAACGTATGCGATAGAGAAGCATGCTTCTGGTGGTTTTCAAATATCATTGGTGAAATTCCGAACCTGGTACCCGGACATTCACAAAGACTTTTCTGAGAGTAATACCCTACAATTTGAGCCTGCTCAGCTGACGGAAAGCGGCATGAGATGTTTCGAACGATTTTTCAATACTGTCAATTATTCAAAGGAAGGAAAGTTACACCAGAAAACAAGAGATTATCAGGCTGGCTATCTTGATTTAATTGCAACTGCATATTTATGGAGGTACGTACCGTATGATTTGTTCGCAGTGACTTGAAATTCTTCGTAATGAAGGATTTTGTTTCATTATTTTGAATAGGTGCTTATGGCGGTGACACGATCGCAAATCAAGCTGTAGAATTTTCAAGATAGGCGAACACGAATTTATGCCCTCGTTTGCAAACGTCGTTGTGTGATTTTCATGATGACCATATCGTAAGTGCATGAAGCAATCAAGATAGCTCGTGTATGGAATCGAACGAAGGCCCTGTGAAGAATCCAATGAGTAGAGAATCTTTCAGGATGTGCTGTAGCTTGAGAGTCTTATACGAGTTAATAACTTTGCATCCGAAAGGAAACCGTCACCTTTGTACTACAGGTGAGGTTGTCAAGTGGAAAGGTAATCACTTGGGAAATGGTTAATTGCTTATTTGCTTATTTTCGTGTGACTACAGAGCCGGATGAAGAAAACGATGTAACTTTAATCGTGCGATTCGCCAATACCGGACGACAACCAGATGAGATACTTAGAATTTGTTTTAAACGGAAATATGACTGTCGGATGTTTGAGGAACAGGTATTGCGTGAATTGAAATCGATTTCGAGTAATTCACAAGTAGAATTGTACGCGAACGTATGGATCCAGTTGACGATAAACGACTGATATCGGATATCCAGCTGCTATTAAAGATAATTCGGTAAGTGAACTAATTTCCAGTGTGCAGTGTAATGTGATGCGGATGTTGTATCCCAGACAAGCATTACAATTCTACTTTTTTCTATTATAATGAGACGATTTGACAGGAGCATGTCGACTCGTATTATTACAATAAAATTATTAGTTATTTCACCGTTTGTGGTTTTTGTATCGAAATTAATTAATCGATTTTTGGCTTCGTTTAGTTATTGACAGCAAAGCTCGTGCAAGGAAGTGGTAATTTGTTTAGTTCACCGGACAGAAGTTCCGATAGTTTGACTGGTTCGCCTTGCGTCAGATTAATCTCCAAATGACGATGAAATGTACTTACCTGACGTGGTGAGTATAACTGGACGTTTCTGCTGAAAAATTACCCTACCTTCGATTTATTATTAATGCTCGGATGTTGTTTCGTAGATTATATCGTGTAACGAACAATACACCTAGTTTTTTTTTCCAAATCGCCGATCGACGTTGTGAACTAGGCGATTCGGATCTGCGCGATACTGCTAGAAATATTCTCAGAATTATTCCACCCAATCAAAATACAGTGGAGAATTTATACGTAAGTTCAAATCACTCGATTTGTCGTATATTATTCTAAAAAACATTTCAACCGAACACGAAATGGATTACAGATCTTTTTTTACAATCCTGAAATCGACCCGCAAGATGAATCGGCACAATTACCAACCTTGGAATCAATGTTCTTTGGATCTTTTTCGCAAGTGTTATACAACATCAAAGTACGTATCCTTCATCGTGGTTAGACTATTTTTTGTTGAATTTTATACGAGGAAATTTCATTTCAGGTGCTGTATACGTTATTGATGGTCACATACATATGATCCACAAATGGACAAATCAGTCCATTTTCAATTTTCCTTTCTGTGCAGCGATAAAGCTCAGGTTGCGTTTGAAATGTTGACCAAGAATAATTTTCTACCTCGTGCCGATGTCGCCACTAAACGGTATTTTGATTCAAGTACTACGAATTTTCTCAGTTCGATGTGTTCGGTTTACTAAAGAACAATTTGTATGCATATTTGGTGTTCTAGAACGGCATTTCTTACCTACCGTATTGAAAATCTGCTGCGTGTTACTTTCGGTTGTTTGACATATTGCGTATAAGGTGGCTGAAAGTACTAGAAATCATTTGATCGAAACGAGTCCCGAGAGCGAAGATGGTTTTGCGACGAATAACGGCCTTATATTTATGAAAGGTGCGTTCTAGTCGTTACCTATCTGTAATACCGATTCGGCTGTTCGTAGCTTGGTCGCGTGTAAAGTTGCTCAGAAGTTCGTTGACGAGATAGTACAATAGGTAATTCATTTTTTTTTTTTAAAGCAGTGAATGAATGAATGAATGAATGAATGAATGAATGAATGAATGAAAGGGTATTGATAGTTTCAATGATTTTATAGGTTTATATAAATACTCGCTGCATTGAATTTCATTCTTCTATCATCGACGGAAGGGTGTTAAATGCAGTATACCTCAACTAAACACCATCCACGCCGTAATACGATTGGCATGGGCGTGTGACGGCGGTAATATGAAAATTTTGGTCGATTCGGCTGCAACGAAGATGTTCCATGTCGCTCTTCAAGAGAACGAACCCGACGTTTTAGGTAAAATAAACGTAGATTTTAATCGATCTTTGTACATTTTAAAATTTTTGCTTCAACTTGGTGGTTTTTCTTGTTCAGTTTGCAGAGAAGCCTTGGAATTGTTACCAATATACATGATATTGAACAGATTCGCGTTGGATAATTTACACGGCGAGAAATTGTGACCACATTTCATCATCGATTTGATTTTGATTGCGCGCAACCGGTTAGTAATCTGCGGAACTAGTTGTAATATTCATTTTGAGAAAGAATTTTTTTATCGAGTGCCCATTTATTGTTTCGCAGAGCTATTCGTTATTGCGCTAGCGAACAGATGATACTTATTATGTCGTTCTCACATAGTCAGGCGCCTTCATTGAATGTATTCAATTACTATTCAACGTTCTAAATAAGAATATCGTAACCGAAAATGGATCTAGTGTGTTTGAATATTTTCATGTATGTTGCATTGGAATGAATTTACGAAACGATTTAGATATTGTGTGTACTCGTGTTATTTATCAGTTTTTTGTTTCCTTAGTTACTGTGCCGATTGATTAGCGTTGTTCGACGACGCCGACATTGAAGAATTGTTGAATTCCGAAATTGCTTGGCTAAAGATGGAAAAAGTAAGAAAAAGAGATTTTTAGCGATAATAGCTGACGTTTTGTGTTACAGCTACAAATGTTCACATGGAATGGAGATGAAAATTTATTCGGTGGATGAAATTTTATTTATTTTTCATGTTTTAGGATAACGCGAAGAAGTCTGGTACTTTGTTAGTGGATGAAATATTGCTGGAAAAACATTTAAGCATCAAGAAAGAATTATTAAGACGCATCTCCCCGGAAAATAAGTACGAGTACTTTTACGGTTTAGACGAGAACAGTTTGGTGAAATTAGTCAAAGTAAATTTGAATTTTTTCGTCCGTTATTCAATTGAATAATAAAACGTAATCTGAATACTAATCATGGGTTGATTTTAGGAGCTAATCGAAGATTTCGAATTTCCGGCATGCAAAGAAATGCTGCATTTTGAAAAGAGTACAGAAACTGTATTGGAAAGAGTAATACCTGTGTGTAATATGTCTCAGTCTTTGGATTCAGTTTTTGATTTGCTAGTCACACTATGTATGGGTTACGCGTAGAATTTAAGGCTGCTCGTACAAATGCTTTGTGCTACATATGATCCATTGTGGTACGTACTTTTGACGCATTCACTGAATTTTATCTTCGAAAAAATATGATACTAAATTTATATTTTTAGATCGTGATGCTCCTTAGGTGGAATGGGATTATTTACCGCCTATCAGTCCTCGTTCATTGATCGCTTTCGCTGGATTGAAAAACGCAGGTGGTACATGTTATAAACGAATTCTGTGATTCAACAGTGATGTGTGCATGGTGGAGAGTACCAGAGTTGATATACTCGCCGCCAAAGGTGCAGCTGCCGATCCGAATGAAGATTTTTCTAGCGAACATAAGTAGGTATGATTTGGACGTACATAAGTACTGTGACTTGATTGGACATTTCATTTTTTCTCCTTCCTAAAGGAAAATTTTACATTTTACATTTTCTGTTTTTGCAGCAAAGTCCGGTTGGTACTGTTGACGGAAATGGGAAATGTAGCGTCAACGATTTTCGCAAAAAAATGCAATTTTAATATATTGAAAGAAGTTTAGGCTATTTTCGGGCATTCGGCGTGCAGTGACTTGCAATACTACGTACCGAAATGATTATGGAGGAATTTCCGATATGTTGGGTGTATTTTCAATTCAAGTGAATTATTTGCGATGAACGAGCAAACTTTGAGTAAGGTGCTAGGTGGCTCGGTTTTGGACCAGACTCATGGGTAGGTTTGTCAAAATCTTCAAGCGACAGACATAACCGCAGAGAAAATTGGTTCGCCGAATTATTAAAATTACAGCTCCCGAATAGAAGTCTCAACGTTCATCTGTACTTTTTTTTCTCATTTTAGATACCGTAGAGGAGAACACATTTAGTGTAATCAGCGTAGATATGCGAAACCATTCAAATTTATTAGATTCGTTAGAACAGTATGTGAAGGGCGAACTTCTGGGAGAAGCTGATGCGTGTCACTGTGATAAATGCGATAAAAAGGTAGTTAATCGAAGCTAGTCGTAGCATAAAAAATATAAATCATGGAACGAGTTTCAATTTGCGTTGTTTTACATGCAGGTTAAAACTGTAAAACGCTTATGCGTGAAAACGTTACCTCCAGTACTTACAATCCGGTTGAAGTGGTTCGGATACGATTACGAACGTTTTTGTGCCATTAAATTTAATGATAATTTTGAATTCCCGATGAGCTTAGATACAGAACCGTATACCGGTATGTCCTATGTGCTGTTTAGTTGACTTTTTCTCTTATTGGTGTGAAATTTAAGCCAATTTATAAATGTAATTCAAACTATTTTTTCTGAACTTTAGTCGCCACTTTAGCCAAAGTTGAAGGAGAACAAACAGACTGTGATAATGTTTCACCGGATGACTCATCGAGCGGCAATAATACCGAAGAAGTTTGTACCACATAACATCTAAGCGGTTTTTTGTCGTTCACAGCGGACACGCCATCCCCAGCGGTGGCCATTATTATCCGTATATTTTGCGTATGTAAATTGTCATCCCAGTTTCCAAGTTACGAAGTTTACTGGTTTCATTAGAACTCATTTTTAAACGATTGAAATTTGCAGAGAAAGCGACGGATCTTCGAAATGGTACAAGTTCAAATGATGGCGATGTCAACGAATGTAAATCGGAAGACGATGAAGAAATGAAGTCACAATGTTTCGGAGGAGACTATATGGGCGAAGTAATAACCTGTACGGTGACTTTTTTCCTCCTAATTCATTTATCCCAAGTTAATAAATGTGTATTTTTTATCTAAGAACCCCAGATATTTGATCAAATACTGTATAGGATGAGCTGCAGAAGATAGAAACGATAGTGGAAGGTGCATATGTTATTTTATACTCGTCACGATGTACAGGTAGGGCCTTTACTTGATGATTTATAACAGTTACTTTTGTGTAAGTCACAAACGATTGGGATTTTTCTTCTTTTCTACGATGCTGGATTCACACTTTTCTTTGTTTTCAGCTGAATCGAGACTGCGGTTGTTAAAAATGCGAATACCTGCTGTCATGCCCGAGTGCCGAAGTTAGAACGGCGTTTATTAAAATCGTTGCTTATTTAGCTCATTATTCGGTCAAAGATCCGGTACCTAGCGCATCCAGTGCACCATGTAAGTAAGTGTCTTTGGTGACTCGCCCAATTGAACGAATAGCATATTATTAGACCTAATTGAAATGAATGTTTCAGCTATAATTTTTCGATACTACTTCGCCTCTCAGCGATCACATTCTAATCACAGCTTTGCAGTTGCTTAACAAAGAGATATCTGATCACGGCCGACATCTTTCTCATTACTTCACTCTGTTTGCAATTTATTGCGGGTTTGGTACCACCGAAAGACAGCAGTTACTTAGGGTGAGTTAATGAACCAGTAGGATTACGAAAGTAATTTTCCAGAGATGGTGTACAAATCGATTTTTTTTGTTCACAGTTGAATGTGCCATGCTTATTTTTGTTGGTTACTCTAGACGAGGGTCCAGGGCCTGCTATTAAGTACCAGTATACCGAATTAAATAAATGCCATGCTGTTATTTCAACGTTATTTAGTTGCTGTGACGTGAGAAATCAGTGCAATCCTTTTCAGGTTCGTGGACATTGTGAGTACTGATTTGAAATTTGAATAACAAGGTTCTTCATTTTGATGGATTCGATGTGTTACGTGATTTTATTTTCTCGTTGCAGGGAGCACCAATGTTACCTAACCCGTATGCTGAGTACAGTAACATATAAGGTACTTTTTTTCCTATTGATTTTTTTGTTTTCTTTAACCAAAGAGTTATTATTACAAAGAAGATGAAAATTCTTCGCTCGTTGAAAAAAAAATGTCAAGTGCTGAACTACATACTTCTGTATAATGCTTTGTATTTTAACTCCCGATTCAACTTTATGCTCGCAAATAACGCCAATTCATTTTTACGATCATTTGTTCAGCTACGTGAAAAATTTTTGATTGAAGAATTACAGCTAACAGAAGATACTTTAAAATTGTTACAATTCGTTTCGTGGGAAAATTCGCGCATGTCTAAGACCATCCTGAGCGAAGTGCTGTGACATATAGCGTCCGCATATTGTAACGAATTAAAACATCATGACTCGTGGCAACCGTATCATATATATCGAACGCTTTAAAAGGTAACGCTAATTTCGTGTTTGCAAACTCATATTTTCCTTTGTCAAAAATAATGATACTTACATCGGCTTTAGGGCTATCACCAGATCGCGATGGTTTGTTCGAAATCACATTTCTTAGTAAAACGCATTATCAGAAGAGATCCTACCAGTGTATCAAATGCATGGGTATGTTGTTCTCGAAATGACGCCTTGCCCATAACATGCTCAACGGTGATCCTAATCTGAAGAAGAAATGGTGGTAAGCGATCGAATGGTTGCATGAAGAATTAGATAGAGTAAGTTTTCGAGGAAAAAAAATTGAATTTTACTCTTTGCAATGCAAAGTATAATCGTATTACTTCGGAATATTACAGAGACCTTTCGTTTCGTCTCGCCGCCCTACAATTATGCTAATTGGCAGTCGACGAGTTCGGTTCCTTTGAATGATACTGCGAATGGATATTTCCTGAAGAGATCCAATTCGGCGAAGAAAACATTGCAAGCGCTGGAAATTTGTCCCGATACGGTAAGTAGGATTGTGTTTGATTCCTGACAGGTGGGGTGAGTTTAGATTTCAAGAATATTGTCGATCTATATACGAGTTTTGTACGCAGGAAAGAGATACATACGAGCAATCTGACGATGGCGAAGGTTCGCAAACTGAAGAACTTACATCAAATGAAATTCATCCTCCGCACCCGGTCGTAAAGGGTGCCCAACAAATACCTTGGTTCAAATCGGAACGTTTTCAGTAAGTTTAAAGTTGACTTAAAATAATGGATTGGATTTACTCCCACTACGGCATGAATTTTTCTACGGCAATATAAAAATCTTTCAAAGGGTTCGGAAAAGGGTAATTCGTAATTTTTACAATTTTTCATGAATAAACCAAACCTTGAAGGCTGATATCTCGAAACTGGTTGAACCTTGAGTAACTATAGTTGTGGTGTTTGAAAATTAAACGAACAGACTCATGGAAGAATTAAAATTGACGATTAAAATTTGAATACTTCAAAATTGAACTTTCATATTACAAAATTTAAATTTCATGATGAAAGCTCAATTTTTCCTGATGACTACGAAAATTGAAAAGTGTTATTTAAACATTTTAAAATCACAATCAAAGCTCTTTTTTTACTCCCTTGTTAACAAACCAGTTGTCAAATCGAGATCTTGGAAGATCTTTTGTACATATGAAGCCATAATTTGCGATTCAACATTCTTCGCAGTTCCCTTTTATCAAGCTAATTTCAATGATTTTCTCTCATAGGGTTCACGATAGCGAAGTATCCAGTAGTTATTTCTCCAAATCGGTCACCACCTCAGAGATTTAATTTAAGAGAAACTAATACATCGCCAGTCCATTCAGGAGTTCCTTACCATTATCTGCTATCGAAGCACCCAACGAAGATGGAGTTTATGGTGATAATAACTCATCGGTTACATGCTTCGAGCAGGCAGACAAGCTGTATGACGTGAAAAGCAAACCGATCACCGAATCGGATTCGCAGCAGATTTCATCTTAGACCGAAGTATCGCAGTTTATACGATAAAATCATCGCTTTATAAATTGCATTGCATTTAAAAATAAAATATTTTTGAAAATAGCATATTTTTGCAACAGTGGCTATATGTACTATGTATATGTTTGATTTCGAGATGGTTTTTCAATGCTTTTCGAATGATCGTCTTTTCACATACCGCGTTGCAATTTCATAATAATGTATGTATGATTGATACGAATCGGAAACCTTTCGTTATCACTTTTTTCACTTGTATCGAAGAACCGAATATTTTTTTGAAAAAACTAAAGATGATTTTTTTGTTTCTTTCTTTTGTTTTTAGTTATATTTTCTAATTAATACTGTTTTTTTAATTTATAAAAAAATACAATTCAATCGAAATGTATCCGCGATGCTGTGACATGTTTGTAATTATAAAATTAAGATTAAAAAATGTCTGTGAGATGAAACTTTTTTAAATTATTTTTTCCTTCCTTGGAGCACAATTTATGCTCAAGTAATTGATTCTACTACGTATAGGTAACGTATATATTGGTGATGAAAAATTTTTTATAAGTGGAATAAATTTTGTAGGTTGTAATTTGTAAGTTTAATATTTTTGAATACGTACTTTATTACGCTATGTTTACAAAGTACGAGAGCGCTGTATATTATTCTATCTTAATATCTATTAATTTTTAAGAAATGTATGTATATGTTGTATTTACATATTGTTTATGATGAAAAGTGCGATGGATAAAAATGCCTCTTTTTATTAATTCATAATCGCAAACATTTTCTTTGAAAAAGTTCCTTTAAAAATGAAGTATGTAATGCAAAATCATAAAATAATATATGGATTTAGGAGTATTTGATAATCGGGATATCTACCAGGTAGTGAAAGTAGTTATAAAATATTGAATTCAGTCAAAAATGTAGTAAAGAAATGAAAAAATTCAAACCCTCAACAAAAACCTTCAAATCATTGAAAAAACCTTTTATTTAAAAAAAAAAAAAATAGTTTTGATTGAAATTGAAAAATACTTCGTATTCAAATTGTCTTCCAATTTCAAAAAAATTTGACTGCTAATTTTTTGTTGGTGTATGTGATTGGAAGAGGGCTCGAGTGGAGAACTTTATGAAAATTTGGTTGAAAAAATATGTACCTAGTGAAAAGGTAGTGATTTTTTCATCAACGAAAAATCCGTTAGATACCACGCTAATGTACGTGATGTAAAGTATTTAAATGTTTAATTTTCATGTAATTCGTTACAAGATGCACGTTGTAATCGACGCTAGGAAGGGTATTTAATAGCGCACTTGAAACTGTACGCTATTTTTTCTGCCCTACACCTTTTGTTTAATGTGGCTCAAATTTATACAAATTTTTTCTCGTTCAGATTTCGGTGTATTTTGATAACGTCGAAAAATTTTACACAGTAATGTTGCAGTAGAGAGATTTTTATTAGTATACTCGTACTACCTAGTACCTACCTATTCGAGGTGCTTTTTCTTGAAATTGATGTTCAACTGATTAGTAATTCGAGTAAACTTCACTACAGTTTAAAGTAAACAGATACATATTGGAATAAATAGTCGCGGTGAAAATTTTATAAAAAGGATGCCTGGCAAACACTTTAGCAGCTTATGAATCTGATCTCGAGGCTGGAAAATTTATTAGGTACGTACGTAATTTTAATATACTTTGTACAGAGCTTAGATGCACTAGATCGGAATTTTTGCAGGTTTTTTGGTATTTTAAATTTTTTTGTCGTATTTTTTTCATATTACTTGCACGACGTAGTGTTGGTGTTGCCCCATGTGCAGGATTCACTCACAGTAGAAAATACCACTTTTTGACGAAGTTGGAAAATGGAAATTTTTTGAAAAAGTTGTCCGCTGCAGCCTAAATTTGGCAAAGAGATGGTGGAGGTAGCACTGCAATGACAAAAAGTTTTTTTAAAGCCCCCCGACGCAATTTTTTGTGTCTCAAAATCCAAATGTGGGGTACAGCCCCACCTTTAGGTGTCCTAAAAGTCAGAGAACCGTGAAAAAAAGGCAGGTTTTAACATTCTAGATTCTAGTTAGGTTAGGTTAGGTTAGGTTTTGGTTTCCAGAAATTTCAATCGGTTTTTGGGGTTTCAGTCTCACTGTATAAGTTTTGGTTTTATTTCCCTGTGCCCAACATACAAAAACTAGAAAATAACACTTGACAAATAGGGTCCGCATTTTAGTTAGGTTAGGTTAGGTTAGGTTAAATTTTTGGAACAATTTTAATCAGTTTTTGGGGTTATTTCAGTTCAGTTTTGGTTTTGGTTTTAATGTCATGTGCCAAACATTAAAAAACTAGAAAACAACTTGACAAGTATACGGTTTCACATTCTAGTTAGGTTAGGTTAGGTTAGGTTAGATCCTGCCTTTGGATGGAAAATCCAGCACCATGAAATGGATGCACTGTTTTTTCACAATCAATTCATCTTGAGAATTTTTGCCTTATTGCAGCATGATTCTTGAGATGGCAACACTGCTTCACGTTTTCGGAATAATTTTATTATGGGGTTAAAAGTCTCATGGGTCAAATGTCGCAATGCTGATAGGTTAAGCTTATAAAATCATGGGTGGAATGTCCTATGGGTCAAATGTCGTTTTATTTTTATATTTCACTGTGGGTCTAAAGTCTCATGGGTCAAATGTCGCATGGGTTAAATGGTTTACTTTATTTCAATGCGTGGGCGAATTGTCCTAGGGGTGAAATGTCGCTATTTTTAATTTCCAATATTTCCATGGGTCAATTGTCTCATGGGTGAAATGTCGATTTAAATTATTTCAATAATATGGGTCTAAAGTCGCATGGGTCGAATGTCGCATTGGTATTTTGTAAACATTGATAAAAACATGGGTCAAATGTCTCATGGGTCAAATGTCGTTTTTCAAAAATGGCGAATTGATAAAATGGTGGGTCAAATGTCGCATGGGTCAAATGCACAGGGGTCAAATGTCCCACTGCCCAAATTCACGTGTAATTTAGGTAGGTGCTAGCAGTCCAGTATTATATAGTCAAAGGAGTATATGCGAGAAAATCGGAATTTTGTGTAATTTACTATTTCAGGTAATTACAGTTTACAGCAATCGTGTAAAATGTTTTTTTTTTTTTTTTTTTTATGAATCGATGAAGATGAATAGAATAATAATAAGCATAATTATACGTAATTAACGTTGAATCATTGAATGTTGAAATTATTGGGACCAGGACATTTGACCCATGTGCATTTGACCCATGCGACATTTCACCCACGATTTTGTAAATTCGCCATTTTTAAAAAACGACATTTGACCCATGGGACATTTCACCCAGGTTTTTATCCATGTTTATAAAATACCAATGCGACATTTCACCCATGCGACATTAGACCCACAGTAAAATATAAAAATAAATTGACATTTCACCCATAGGACATTTGACCCACAGAAATTTAAAATAGAGACATTTGACCCATGGGATATTTCGCCCATAATTTGAAACGAAGTAAGACATTTGACCCATGCGACATTAGACCCACAGTAAAATATAAAAATAAAATGACATTTGACCCATGCGACATTTGACCCATGGTAATTAAAATTTCAGTGTTGCAATATGCCGCGGCAAAAGTTCTTTTTTCTTTTTGAATATTGAAAATCAAAACAATTTTTCTCCTTTGAATCATTCAGCGGCAACTAAATTAATTTTTTCAGGGTTTGTTTCAGAGGGGGGGGGGATTCAACAGTCTTGTTTTTTACTGATGGGTCTTTGTAGTCTTGCTAAAGTCCTGCTTTCATCAAGTTATTCAAGTTTATCCAAAAGTCGAAGTCCTTTAGTCATTTTTTTTTTCAATGAGACTTTTTCAAATTTTCAATTTTCCTCCGCTTTCTGGAATTTGAACCAAATTTTGTGGAAAACGGAAAAGGCTCATTTGTCGACCTTCTTAGAACTTGAATTACACATTTTTGAGAGCTTTTGCCCTTGCTCCCATGTAGAACACTTGTTGTTCAAATTCAAGAAACGTTCAAAGTTAGAATCAAAAAATAAACTCCTCCGTCCTACAGTGGGCTGTGAGCACCCTCAAAACGCATGTAATTTAAAAACTTACAATGAATCCTAAAACAATGGTACAATAATATCCTCCCTTATGTTTTTGGGGTCGCAGAATACGAATTTGACAATATTTATTTTGTAGCCGGGGTGAAGGGGGTTAAAAATTCAAAAGTTGACAATAATGACGTGTGATATGTCGAAATGTATGTTTTTGAGGGTGTAGATCACGAATCTGACTATATTTTTTTCGTAGGGGTGAATAGTGGTGATGAAGGGGGTATAAACAGTGAAAATTCAAAATTGGACTATAATGATGGTGTGATATGTCGAAATGTATGTTTTTGAGGTCGCAGAATACGAATTTGACATTATTTTTTTCGTAGGGGTGAATGGTGGGGATGAAGGGGGTGAAAAATTCAAAATTTGACCATATAATAATGTGTGATATGTCGAAATGTCAGTTTTTGAGGGCGTAGATCACGAATCTGACAATATTTTTTTCGTAGGGTTAAATGGTGGGGAATGAAGGGGGTGAAAACGGTGAAAAATTCAAAATTCGACCATAACGATGTGTGATATGTCAAAATGTACGTTTTCGAAGGTGCAGGATGAGTGAAGGGTGGGGGATGAAGAATTTTATGTTGGGGAGTCGTCAAAGTCCCAGTAAGAAAAAATTTGTAACATTTAAACAAAATTCACCATGATTTTTCACTACAATTGACTATGGAGGTCGTTGGGCCACTTTTGGTCAAAAATGGCAATTGACATCTTGAAATACACTATCTCAAGTATTACCAGCCACTGGAATTTCTCGTGCATCTACGTGCGAAAATTTTTTCTGTTCCAATTTATGCAGCCAAGTAGGCAAAAAACGGAGTTTTAAGGTGAATTTTATCTCTATAATCATTTTATAAAAACTAAAATCAAGTAAATTGATGAAAAGAACTTACTTTCAGTTGAATTATTCATACCTGGTACATTTCGACAAAATATTGTCAGATTCGTCATCCACATACACCCTCAAAAACATAAATTTCGACATATCACACATCATTATTGTCAAATTTTGAATTTTTCACCCCCTTCACCCCCTTACCCCTCACCCCTCATCCGTACAAAAAATATTGTCAAATTAGTATTCTGCAACCCCAAAAACATAAGGAAGGATATTATTGTACCATTGTTTTAGAATTCATTGTAAGTTTTTGAATTAATACAGGCGTTTTGAGGGTGCTCACTGCCCACTGTGCGCGTCCTCCCACCATGAAAAAACTTTATTTTTACTTCTCAAGTTCTCAAAACACGAATTTTTGAGTTGACAGCTTTTGACCTTGCTACATTTGGAATTGTTGTTTCTCTTCTTCCAAGTCTGACTTCTTTTTAAATCATCATTCAAATTTTGAAGCAAAAATAGCTAACTTTCTTCATTTATCACACAAGAATTAAGAAAACGATCGTTTTCATACCCCTCAATATGCTAATTTACGAGAGCTTTTGTCTTCTCTTCACTTGGGCCCCTTTGCTTTTATTTTTAAATTTTGAATTTCTGAATTTAAAACAAAAAGAAAAAAATCATTCGAAAACTGTTGCTTTGTTTCTCAGAATGCTGATTTCCGAGAGTTTTCGCCCTCGCTTAGCCAGGGTCCAGTTTGTTTCGCTCTTCCATAGTTGAAAAATTTCAAAATTGAAAAAAAAATGTAAAAACGACCAACTACCTTCAATCATTTTTTAGTATCCTGCTCGAAATTGTCAAAAATCTGCATAATTTTTTCCAAGTTTCGTGAAAATACTTGCAATGGAACGTTTCAAGTCATTGCCAGTTGGTACCAATTTTGCCCTCTTTTCACCAGCATGAGGATTCATAAAATAACTTTCAATGAAGGCCTGTGAAGTTTTTAATTTTTCCCAAAAATGTTGACAAATACCCAAAAATTCATTTTTTTTCAATCATTCTGGAAGTTAACATTATCATGCGAGACGCTGATTCTAAGAGTTGTAGCAAGTTAGGTAATTGAACATTTCAGAATTTTGAGCCTTTCTTCAGAAAAATTTGGACACTCAAAACTACTGTTGTCCTGTCTTATATTAAAATTGAACCCAATATAAACGACAAACGTGATTGTAGTTTGAATGTGACATGTGACTTGAAATACTTAAGGTTCTCTTGAATAAAAGAAACCTAAACATTCAATTTTTAAAACCTCGTATAGGCAGGCGGTCAATTTTTCATTCGGACAACTCGAATTGCCTTTGGAGGTCACATTCTGAGTTCAAATGTTCTGGTAGCAAAAAAAAAAGTCAAAATTGTGTGAATTAGTGACCGAGTTAGAGAGGTTCTCTTATACCTATTAATGATGAAATCTACCTGAAAATTGAACCGCTTTCACACTTGACTTAATTGAACCTCATTTCGAAATCTCGATTTTACTTTTTATGAGGATTGAGAGTGGTATGATCCAAGTCGAAATACATATTTAAAAAAAATAATAATAGGTAAACCAGGCCATTTTTAAGAAATGTTCACTGGGTGGGCAAGAGACAGCGGCGCGGCGTAGCCAGGGGAAGGGGCGAAAGGGACCATCCCCCCTTTTTTTAAATTTAATTTGAAATAAAACATGCAAAAATTGTCGTTTTTTTGGGACCCATTTTTGCAAACAATTTTCACTCGAGCAGAAATTTTACCATTATTTTCATAAAATCATCACACATTATGAAAGGTTTTCAGAAAATTACCTCTAATTTTGATTTTTCATGCCAAAGGGCTGCGGGACCCGGAGGGACGAAGAAAAGACGAGTTATGCTATTGTAATTTTGCCGCAATAATCAAAATTTTAACGTGCTGAGCACTGTGGTATCAAAAAAATTTTTAAATCTACTAATCAGGTTCCGTTAAAAAAAAATGAGAAATTTGCGTTTTTCATATATGCTTGGTGTATCATGAGTAAGTATTTCTGGAACTTTTCTGTTTTTCGCATTATAAATTTTTCTAATTTGAAAAGTAGAACAACATCAATTCTAATGTAAGAATTCGACTTTTCTGATCTCAACTTTTTAAAAATTTCATCAATGGTTCCTTGAAAGTTGAAATTCTAATTAGAAAAAAGTGAATTAAATTGACCCAAGTGTAAAGAGGACAAAATTTTTTGAAAATTCCTGTTTTTATGGATGAAAGATCACAGTTTTTGCTATAGAAAGAAATTGATTTTTTTGGCTTGAAAATTTCAGAATTCGAACAAATTTTTTTTACAGAAATTTCAGTTTTAAAAAAGAAAAGCAGAAAATCCCTAACAAAGTGAGGGAGATTCATAATTTAGAGGCGATGAAAGTTCAGAATTCATAACAATACCCATATCGCCACTCTTCATTTGCCTCAAAATTGAAAGAGGGGGTGCCCATGATCCCAAAATGAGGTTTTCAAGAGGTTTCTTCATTTTCTGTTGTTTTTAGAGGCCTGAACGCAAAATTTCAGAATTACAGGGCGATGCCATCAACGGCATCAACTAAAAAAAAAACACATTTTTGAGTTTTTAAAGATAACCCACCTGAACTCTGAAGAAAAAATTTGAAAGAAATTTCTCCAAAAATACTATGGTACTCAGCTAAAAAAGAAAAAAAATTGTGTGGCGGGATTAGGTTAGAAGATATAGCGGTTTCAAATTTCCTTTGGTCAATATCTTCCCCCTGAGGGGCCAAAAAATTTCGAAAAAATTCAAGTGACACGACTCGTGTCTCTTTTATAGGTATATTTTGAGTGGTATCAAAATTTTTCATTCAAAATAAAAATTAGTTGAAGCATGATTTTTCTCCTGTAAAATTTTTTTCCTTATTGTGGACAAGGATGAAAAAAATAGTACCTACTCATCTAAATGTAATATGTATTGTTCGAGGGAACCATGCCGTTTGTGTGTATCCATTCACCTTCCACCCTTACATTTCATCCCATCCAAATCAGTCCTCTATCTCTTTCTATCCTACACTGTTGATGAATGATAAAATACCATCCTCAATGTAATGGTTGACGCTCTCAAAATATTATATTCTACCGTATTTCTTCGCCAATAATGGATAAAAAATTGTGAAATTTGGAATTTATACCTATATGTAGTTTGTTAGTAGACGAAAGGGTGCTGACTCCTTCAATTTTTTTTCTTCTGTGCCTATGTGAATAAGCGTGTTGAAACTTTGAAGCAGTATATTATATCGAAAATAATATCAACTTATCCTCAATTTGAATTTGTCAGCGCCCTTAAAAAATCAAAAAAGTTGTCAAAAATTGAAAAAAGTCAGCATAACTTTCAATCAGAAAACTAATTACTGAATTTTTTTTTTTAAAAAAAGAAAGGTTAAAATCAGCAAATTTACCGAGAGTATGTCGAAATATGCCGAGTTTACTATTAAGCGACAAAGTCGATAAATTTTGGAAATTCTTAATTTTAATAAAGAGACAATTTCGAGAGCTTTTGGCCTTACTTCGTTCGGGCTTTTTTGCTTTTTTTCAGACCCTAAATTTCTATTTAAAAAATCATTTAAATTCTGAAATTTTGAAGCCAAAACCGCCTCCCATAAAAAAACATTGTTCTTTCACATTAAAATACAAATCTTCAAAAGCAATTGCTATCGCATACTGAAAAAATGCCATGTTTGAGGCTTCTAAAAATTGAAAAATGGAAACGAAAAACTTTGATAAATCGTAGGCCATGAAGATGGCCTAATCATCAACATTCAAGTACATATTATATCAATTGGTAGAATTGTGTTCTAGTCTTTTATTTCACTTTAAAAAATTACCCATTTTTTTTAGGCAAAATTGGTATCTTTTTCTCCTATCAGTCGGCAAATTTTTGCTTGACCACCCCCCCCCCCCATGTAAGGTTTCATCCCTGCAAATTTTTTTAAAAAAAGTGAAAAGTGAAGTACCTAGGTAGGGCATTGATTACAACTAATTCGGAAACGCTGAATTCGAATATGAGCTCAATTTTTTTCATCCGACCTCTCGACTAAACTCCCTTTAAATTCTAATAGAAGATAAGTAACATGTAGC